>NC_137810.1:64649177-65372351 GCF_963921795.1 Nannobrachium achirus | reverse complement strand
GAATATATGGATAACATGTCACATCAGTGATTAAATAAAGAAGTGATTAGAATCAGTGTTTAATCACACAATTCCTTTCCTGAGAAAGAAAATAAATTTATATTATATCAATCTTGTGAATGGAAGCATAACTATCAAGTGCTCTCTGTACTCCACCTGTAATGCCTGGCTCGGAACACAAGCTAGATCACCAGTGATATTGTTCTTGTATCTGTATTCACTGCAAAGGCCTATCATAGTATTATCAATATTGTTATTACTATATTCACCATAAAACTGTGTTTTGCAGAGGGAGAACCGTCGTCTCCAGGAGGCCAGCATGAGGCTGGAGCAGGAGAATGATGATCTGGCCCATGAGCTGGTGACCAGCAAGATCGCCCTGCGGAGTGATCTGGACCAGGTAACACTCTCTCTCTCTCTCTCTCTCTCTCTCTCTCTCTCTCTCTCTCTCTCTCTCTCTCTCTCTCTCTCTCTCTCTCTCTCTCTCTCTCTCTCTCTCTCTCTCTCTCTCTCTCTCTCTCCTCTCTCTCTCTCTCTCTCTCTCTCTCTCTCTCTCTCTCTCTCTCTCTCTCTCACACCACACACACACCACACACACACACACACACACACACACACACACACACACACACACACCAGGGCATTAACAAAAAAGTCGACAAGTCGACTTCATTACACAAGTCGACTCCCACCAGAGAAAGTCGAAGTTGAAAAAAAAAAAATCTATCGAGGCGTTGTGAGCATGTAGATCGGCTATTTTCACAATTTCTGCCTCTATATATTTGACAATTTGGCCAATGTTTCATTTGTCATTTTAGAGGTATTAAAAAGTCCTTAAATTGTCACAGATACCCTCTATATCTATACACTTAAACTTGATGTTGGTTTGTTTACAGTTGAGTGAGAAAACAATGTTTCACATTAAGTTAATCATCTGGGGACCCCGGGTCGTGTGTGATGTGATGACATCATCAAATGATAAAGTCGACTTCAACTCAACTTTTACCGAGTCGAGTTGCAAAAATCACAAGTTGTTAATGCCCTAACACACACACGCACACTCACGCACGCACGCACGCACGCACGCACGCACGCACACACACACACACACACACACACACACACACACACACACACACGTGCTATTGTGCATCAGAATTGATGACGCTGTAACCTCACTTTCATCAATCACTTAATATCAATATAAATCACTTTAATTTCAGTTAGGGTTAGGATGACTGACAAGTCAGTCAGGACTTCTCCCATGTTCATCTACTGTATCTTGGTCCTCTCTAATGCTAATGATAAAATGGTGCCATGTTTTTCTACTCTCTGTGTCTCAGAAGAGGGCTATGGACAGTTCAGAAACCTGCCTACTAATCACATCATCGTTAGGAAGGTTTTTTTTTGTATTAACGTGAGAACAAAGGCTTCTATTATAGCATGCTAACTTTCCAGGAATAGAAAGCCTGCTGTTTCTATTAGCTTGGATTCCCCATTGATGATGTCACTGGTAGGCAGGTTTCTAACAACCGTCCACAGTGGTCCTCTGAGACATAGCCCCTTTCTTATATTAACAACTTGAACCCTATTTTTGGAAAGAGGGGAAGAGGGGGCTTTGGAGGGGGAAAAGAGCAGACTAAGTACAGTGAAAGGTCAAGTTTATTAAGTATTGACGGTTCAAGTGGTTAAATATCTGAAAACACACATTAACACGAATCCAAAATACACTGATGATGGTGCTGCCAAACAATGAAACTATATGGAATCTATGAAAAGGTTGTGGGGGTCATGCTTCATCTCTCTCTCAACTAAGGGGTCCTTGACCTCAAAACGTTGAAGACCCCTGGGGTAGACTAAAATGATACCATATTATAATGTGCGTTTGTGAGGACAAATTATAATGAAGATAGGTTGACAATGGGTGAAGTGTTCCTTTAACTAAGATGTTTCTCTCAATTCTAGTTTTTGGTATTTTGTTAGTTTCAGTTAAAGGAATACTTCACGCAAAAGAATGTTTTAAATTAGAGTCTGCGCCATTAACACTGTGGAATAAAACAAGCTAGTTTTAGGGTAAAGGACTCCCACATTTACAGAGAGCACTGTTCAGACAACCGGTAAACCATGAAATGAACCATAATACAATAGTGGCAGATTTTCTACAATCACGGCAGGTCACATTGCTATGGTTGTTTTAATAACTTTTTTTCAATTACATTCATAAAGTATAATAAGTCATTCCAATACAGCCTGCTCTACAGTGTGTGTTCTATATCTGGATTCTATGTGTCATGGCTGCCACCTACTGGCCAAAAAGGGAATTAATTTAAACATTTCTCTTCAAACTAAGCTATTGTCTATCTGTTGGTAGTATTGTTACAATATCAAGCAAGAAACCAATATTATTTATGAACAGAGTTCTGTTCTGAGGAGGACATGAAAATGCATCGGTACACGTCACATATGTTGTGTATGTTGGGAATAGTTTAGCGTAGGCTGGCAAAGAACTTCCAGTACTCTAGAGCAGTAGTTCCCAAACCTTTTAGCTTGTGACCCAAAAGAGAGATTAGATGTTTGCCCTGAGACCCAAACTAGTGAAAACAGCAGATCTACAAGCTGTTGTGAGCTTGTAGATCGGCTATTTTCACTACTTAAACATTTGTTTTCTAATTTATGGAATTTCTTAGATTTTTCTTCATGAAATTACTGAAATTCATGTAATATTTGGCTTTTTTGGGAATGTTTTTTGACAAGGTTTTGACATAAATAATAATATAAGCTAAACGTAGGAGACAAAAAAAAATAAGGGACCCATAAAAATCAGTCCGCGACCCACACATGGGTCCCAACCCACTGTTTGGGAAACAGTGCTCTAGAGAGACACACAGGAGGCAGGAAATGTTTCACGTCTCCTCCCAACAGAAGCATAAACAGTAGTGTGCTTTGGTCTGTACGTAAACCACTTCAATCATACTTTAGTGTGTTTCTGCAACCACCACCTGCTCTCTGCACAGATTATTGTGAAATGTTGGACTGACATTCAGACTATTGTGTTGCAATGCCCTGTGGTGTGTTAAGCCTGAGTTAATTAAGCTGTGGGTGTGTGTGCGACTGTGCGTGTGTGCAGGCATGTGCACAAATAGACATCAAAGGGGGCTTGAGACCCTTCCCTTTTACCCGTCTGTAAAAAATACCCTCTCCAGACCATCAATGCAGTTTTTTTACTATGGTAAAAGAAATGCAAATGCCCCCTTCCCATGCCATACCTGAAGGCAGCATTCAAAAGATTGCCTTGTCCAAACTCTCCTGAACTTACAGGATCTTGTGTTGAAAGAATTGCCCCCTCTGTGTAGAAATCCATGCTGTGCGCCACATTGCCTTTTTTATGCTTATAGTTTAGTGTGGTATCAAGTACTGAAAATAGCCGGCCTCCAAGCTCACGCGCGACGCGTTGTGAGCTTGGAGGTCTGCTATTCTCGATATTTCCACCAAAAGGCACTTTTAGAAATTTCAGCCCCTGCCTCTCTAACATTCTCTGTACGTCCCTGCGTGTGTGTGTGTGTGTGTGTGTGTGTGTGTGTGTGTGCGTGTGCGTGTGTGACAGGCGGAGGACAAGGCAGACATTCTGAACAAGGAGTTGCTGAACACCAAACAGCGTCTGGTGGAGACGGAGGAGGAGAAGAGGAGGCAGGAGGAGGAGACGGCACAGGTGACACATCCTCACTCACTCACTCACTCACATGATGCCTTCTCTCCTGCGGTGTTAATTTTGTCGACTAAGACTAAAATACTAAAAGACTACAATATTTTGTCTATAAGACTAGACCAGACTAAAACAATTTCAGAAGACTAAGACTATTATTTGTGTTATTCAAAAGACCAAGACTAAATCTAAGACTAATGGCTGTAGAAGATAACACTGGTGTGTAACTGCAGCCAAATTAAAGCCAAATACATCTTTTATGTATGTTTTATTTTGACCAAGTAACAGGCAGTAGATGACAATGAATTATGTGGTTATATTTAGCCTACAAATCCGATCCTAAAAGATGAAGACTACATTTCTAAGCCCAATCCCAAAAGAGTAAGACTAAAATGTTTTCATATTTAGTCGACTAGACTAGACAAAAACAATTCCAGAAGACTAAGACAGGACTAAGACTAAATGGTGTGTTATTCAAAAGACTAAGACTAAATCAACATTTGCTGTAAAAATGAACACTCCTCTCCTAACTCATTTCCTTACCATACCTCCTAGCAGCTCAGCTGCATCCTCCTCGCTGGCCCGGCTCATCCCTCTCCTCTGACACACTGATGTCGCTAGCTTGTCTCAGTTTCACATCCAACATGCAGATTGGTTGGTTTTATTCATTACAATGTGTTGAGGAATGGATCCTAAAGCCTGTGTGTCTGTCCACAGCTCAAAGAAGTGTTCAGGAGAGAACTGGAGAAGGCCGAGTCGGAGATCAAGAAAACCACTGCGATCATCACTGAATATAAACAGGTGACCATTATATAGACAGACAGACCGAAATAAATTATATAAAATGTGAAAACATTTGGGATTGGGAAATATGATGTTTTTAAAATCCGCCAAACACGGCTGATTTAAAAAAAAAAACATCATATTTCCCAATCTGTTTTCTCTTATCTCTAAAATGTGTGACTAAACCACTTGAAATTACCACTTAAAGCTATACTATGTAACTTTTTTAATAAAACAAATCTTAAAATTGTCCTAATTATTAAATCTCTAAAGTTTTAGAACACCCACTCTGTTCATTTCAGCTCCCAAAGCCTTTTCTTTATATGTGTTCTACTGAGCCCTGGTGGCCGTGACCGGGGCTGTTTTTCCCGGCAAAATGCATCATTCTGTACACGTGTCTCCCTACCGGCCAATCAAAGCCCAGATCATACACTGCCGAGCTCTTCAGGAAATACACTGCAGTGTTTACAATGGGCTAGGAGTCTAGCATGTATCTCCCCAACCGAGGCTCGTAGAGGGACACGAAAGACCTCTATGGATAGGTCTCGGCGAGGCGATGCGGACGCGGTGGTCTGAAGGCCCGGTCCGCGGCGAAAAACGGCCGAAAAACGGCCGAAAAAAGCAGACGCGACCGCGGTTTGCTATAACGCTACTGACCACTAGTTGAGCAACTTACACAGTATAGCTTTAACTCTATATGTCAAATTCAATATTTATTATATTTAAAATACTGGTCAAATACAAGCTGTAAATGTCCTGTTAGTAAAGTGACACATTTATTTAATGGAACTAGAATAGCCAGTTTCGTAACATCGTGAGTTCATACAGTACACATTATTGCATCTTAAGTGCAACATGCTGATAAATTAATTCATGTTGAAAAATGTATTTGTGTGGCAACATTAATATACTGTATGTAGTAGTCTTAAAAGGGGATGAGGTACATTCACACAACATCTTTCCGCAAGTCATATTTGTATTGAATGAATAATCAAGTAAACATCGAACAACAAAGGTACCGAACTTTGGTATATCTCTGGTGTAACAATGGATCCTGGCAATACATTTTATGCCATTGGAAAGCCTATTTATTTCCCCTTTAAATATTTAAAATGTAGTTAATATACAGTATGTATATAGTTTTAAAAGAATATTTCCAATTGTAAGGAACATGAATTTGTGGTATGAACAGTATGTGGTTTGCGTCAGTGCGGCCATGAAATATTTACCAAACTTTTTTATCCTGCTGTTGCTACTGACTCTTGATTGGTGGATTAAATTACTAAATTTTTTGGCAATTTAACATTGTATTCATTTCTACCAAACACGAAACAAAAAGTTAAGAAAATGTGTTTGGTAGAAATGAATATATTGTTAAATTGCCAATATTTATTTCTGTTTAGTGCACTGTCCACTGTCTTCCTGTGGTTAAAACCAGGAGGGTTTTCAATAAAGACTATACTGTCGAAACATTGGTTTTAATGAGTATGTATTGCATCGTGGCTACCACCTGTAAGCTTCCTCCTTGTTTTATCAGTTATCTCTGCTGTGGTCAGCACCTCCTCAATACCGGTGTGTGCTCCTCCTTCTGTGTTTGCTTGACATACTTCCCGTGGTTGACACTTCCTGTGTGTGTGTGTGTGTGTGTGTGTGTGTGTGTGTGTGTGTGTGTGTGTGTGTGTGTGTGTGTGTGTGTGTGTGTGTGTGTGTGTGTGTGTGTGTGTGTGTGTGTGTGTGCGCGTGTGTGCGTGTGCATGTGCGTGTGCGTATGTCAGATCTGTTCTCAGCTCAGCACCAGGCTGGAGAAACAACAAGCTGCAACCAAAGAAGAGCTGGACATCGTCAGGGTGAGTCTGGACTCTCTCCATACTAGCAGATCTTGCTGACTCCTTTGATTGATTGATTGAATCATTTATTTGGCAATTTTGAAAAAACAAGACAAGGTACATACAACATATTTACATGCTGAACAGCACCGGCCGGTTTACCATCCAGGCCAAAAAGGAACATCCCAAATAAGACCTTTTACGGCTTTGTTTACATTGGAAGTCCATCATATACAATTCATCACGAATAATAACAATAACAACATTTAATGCAATAACGAGCATAAGTACAGTATATCAAATATATAGAATGCAAATAAATACTTTTAATCTATCTATAAATGCGAGAAGTCTCTGCGTGTGTGTGTGTCTGTAATCCGCGTATCTCGAGAACCGTTCGTCCCACCGGCTTCAGATTCGGCACGCGCGTTCCCCGCCGCGGCACGGAGTGCAGTGCCGGGTCTCGACCCGACCCGACGCGCGGTTTTCCCGAACCGGCGCGAAACGTTCGGAATCTCCTTATGCGGGGTTGATTGTTGACATCAGGCTGTTTCTGAGGAAATCGGCGAAAGCTCTGACTCATTGTGACATCACTTCATAAAAGGCTCTGCAGAGATCTCCATATATGGGCGTGAAATGGACGCAAATAGACAGATATCTCCATATATGGGCATATATGGGCATAAAATGGACCCAGAACTATATCTGCAGTGATCTCCATATATGGACATAAAATGGACAGATAACAGATATCTCCATATATGGGCATAAATGGACACAGGCAAACAGATGGTCAAAACGGGTCCTATGACAACAGGTATAATGGGGTTTGCATTAAAGGGCGGGGCATTCATTCCCTATTTACATTGTTCCGAGTTGGCCAGGTCGCCGACTAGACGCTGGGCCGCCCGAAGGGCGGCCCAGCTTCTAGTCTATCTATAAATGCGAGAAGTCTCTGTCTGTCTGCGTGTGTGTCTGTCTGTAATCCGCGTATCTCGAGAACCGTTCGTCCCACCGGCTTCAGATTCGGCACGCGCGTTCCCCGCCGCGGCACGGAGTGCAGTGCCGCGCCTCGACCCGACCCGGCGCGCGGTTTTCCCGAACCGGCGCGAAACGTTCGGAATCTCCTTATGCGGGGTTGATTGTTGACATCAGGCTGTTTCTGAGGAAATCGGCGAAAGCTCTGACTCATTGTGACATCACTTCATAAAAGGCTCTGACATCACGTACGCCACATGAGTCAACAAAAAATCTCTGTGAGTGTGTATGTATGTATGTAATCTGCGTATCTCGAGAACCGTTCGTCCCACGGGCACGCGCGTTCTCCATATATGGGCATAAAATGACGTACGCCACATGAGTCAACAAAAAATCTCTGTGAGTGTGTAAGTATGTATGTAATCCGCGTATCTCGAGAACCGTTCGTCCCACGGGCACGCGCGTTCTCCATATATGGGCATAAAATGAATGCCCCCATATATGGGCATAAAATGGATTGCAGACAGACAGATACAGATATCTCCATATATGGACATAAATGGACAGAGGCAAACAGATGGTCAAAGATCTCCATATATGGGCATAAAATGGACGCAGACAGACAGATACAGATATCTCCATATATGGGCATAAATGGACACAGGCAAACAGATGTTCAAAACGGGTCCTATGACAACAGGTATAATGAGGTTTGCATTAAAGGGGGAACCGGCACTGTGTCTGCAACACAGTTGGAGGCACAGACAGATACTCCATATATGGGCATAAAATGGACGCAGATAGACAGATATCTCCATATATGGGCATAAAATGGACCCAGAACTATAACTGCAGTGATCTCCATATATGGACATAAAATGGACGCCGACAGACAGACAGACAGATACAGATATCTCCATATATGGGCATAAATGGACACAGGCAGACAGATGGTCAAAACGGGTCCTATGAAAACAAGTATAATGGGGTTTGCATTAAAGGGCGGGGCATTCATTCCCTATTTACATTGTTCCGAGTTGGCCAGGTCGCCGACTAGACGCTGGCGTCTAGTATAATAAATGGGGGAACGGTGTTTCCCTTCGCCTCTGGTCTCCTGATAGGTGGATTTTCAAGGCGGCCTTGAAGGAGCCCAGCGAGCTACTTGTCTTAAGGGAAATAGTCAGGGAATTCCACACTTGCGTGGCAGTAATGTAGAAGGAGAATTTACCCATATTTGTGCTGTGAGGCTGTATTATAAGGTCATTGTTAACGCTCCCTCTGGTGTTATAGCTGTGGGTTTCGCTAACTTTTTGGAGGTGGTTTGTCAGATATGCAGGTACTGAGGGGGTTGAGGGCCGCTTTGCATTGACTATTTTGAATGTCAATCCCATTTTTAGCTGTTTAACCCTGTCGTCTACATTGAGCCACCCTAGGCTAGCGAAGTGCGCGGGAGACACATGAGTCATGGGCCCCAGCTTAAGAAGTAGTCGAATCAGTTTGTTTTGGGAGGTTTGTAGTTTTGTCTTTAATGGTTTTTTGGTGTTTGAGTACCTTGTATCTGTAGTCGGTTGCAAGCTTGCATTGTCTGCTGTTTTCATTGTGCAACACTGTTGCACGGCAGGGCATACATTGGGCATTAAACCCTTTAAGACCTGGAACGCATCTGTGTCGCATTAGACTTGAACTTGGACGCCCATCTGAAAATATGTTGTTCCAGGGACCCTCAGAAGATTTGAGAGAAAAATATACATTCAAAGATTTGCAAACATTTTCACGATCTTTCAAAAAAATCGAACCTCTGTTCGAAGTGGAGCTGTGTGTGTGTGTGTGTGTGTGTGTGTGTGTGTGTGTGTGTGTGTGTGTGTGTGTGTGTGTGTGTGTGTGTGTGTGTGTGTGTGTGTGTGTGTGTGTGTGTGTGTGTGTGTGTGTGTGTGTGTGTGTGTGTATTGCAGTTGATGCTCAGGGCAGGCTAGACTCAACAGCACCTCTCTGGTCACCCAGGGTACTACATACAGGCTACATACAGACCCACCCACCCACAAACATACCTACAAACATACCTACACACACGGCCACGTATAGGGAGCTTGTGTTCCACACAGCTCCAAAAATAGCAGATATACAAGCTTGCAGTGAGCTTGTATATCTGCTATTTTCCAATAGCAGATAAAAAGTATATAAAAGTATACAATAATTCCAGGTCCTAATGAAGACAGGCAAATCAGCAGACTGACTCAGTGACAGATAAAAAGTCCCCGTTATTCCCAGAGGAGACAAACGTTTTGAAGTCTGAAAGAAGCTTCTAGGTGGATATGGGAAGTTAGAGCGTGACAAAATGATGAGGAGCAAAACTAATAAATATGTATTCATGAACAAATAAAGAATAGTGACAGTAGCATAGCTGTCCTCTCCCTAGGGATGGAGCCACTAATAATAGTAACAGTTCATATGGTTACCATTGTCATGATGTATTATTAGAATCATTGAAGTGTCATACAACAACAACAACAAGAAGGAGATGGCAGAACCACAGAAGTCCCAACATTTGTCATGTCAACGACCCCAAATTAGAGATGGACCGATTGCAAAATTCTTGGCCGATACCGATCCACCGGTTTTATGAAGGTCTGACCTGCCAAAACCGATTTTTCCGATACCGATTTCTTTAGCTACGAACTAGAAAATAGGGTTGCTCCAATACCCTTTTTTCAGGCCAAGTAGGCCTACAAGACATACTTCAATTTGAGTACCAATAAGAACACTAATGGCAAATCAATCACAATAGTAAAATATCCAAAATCACAGACAATATCCAGTCTAATATGACTGTCTGGACTAGGCAGGAGGAAAGCAGGTGACGCATGCTTTTTTCCCTTCTTTTTGGAGACGACATTGACACAGGAATATGGAATATATCCTTACATTGCAAAGGTAATTAGCACCATCTGTATTCTGTAGGCAGCCACTAAGTAGACTGGCTGCTACTTGCTAATGTTTACTTTAGTTACAGGACCAGAGCATCATGCTGTGCAGTGCCATAGACACAATTGGCATAAAACCGGTTTTATGTCAGTGACCTGCCGATCACCGATTCGGCCGGTTTGATACAATACCTGCCGATTTTTTATATTGGCCGATACCGATGTCCATCCCTACCCCAAATATATGTGTATGTGACCGCAGAGCCCCCATTTGAAAATATTTCAACTAGAGGTGTGCATTGGCACTACCCTCACAATTCAATTAGATTATGATTCACCAGGTAACGATTAGATTCGATTCATCACACTTATATATTACAGCACAAAATGGCACATTTTTCATCTTTATTTATATTAACTCTTTGAGTGCCTATCCCGAACTAGTTCGGGATATTCGGGATCAAAAAAAACTTTTATTTGCTATTTTACTTACCCCGAGCTGCTTGGAGCAACGTGGGTGGTCCCGGCTCGCCCAGCGCTCACCAACGAGAGACGCTAGATGCTCCGACGATTTATTCCATTGAAAATGGTTTAAAATAAAGTTTAGACCCCCCCCAATGTTCACCCAATGTTCATTGTAGGCGGCGCGACGTATTCCAGGGTGCCTATCCCGAACTAGTCCGGGATATTTAATGAAATGGAATAAAATGATAAGAGGCATTCTGAAGCCTGGCCTGATTTTTCTAGCTACTAGCCGAAAGCTAGCAACGTCCCGGCCGGACGTTATTTGCGAACGAAATCGCCAATCTCCGCCTAATCCAATGAAAGACCACATCTTTGAAGGCTTATATCTCTGGATTGTGTCTTTAGGGAAGCGGCGCGAGGTTTATTTACGGCGAAATCGCCCAAAAATGATCTTTTAGATGACAAAATGGGAATAGCCATTCTGTTAGCATTATCATCCGGGACATTTCCATGACGTGCATGAACGTGAGCATGTGAGGTCCTGGAAGCTAAAGTGCTCGCCTATGAGAGATACCCTGGCATTCTATGGCCCCTAGAGGGCGCTGGCACCAAATGAGTTAATATAATGAATATATACCTGTAATTATATTCAGGCTTCGATTATCGATTACCATATGTCACATTGCTGCATTGAATTGAATTGATTATTGTTTACAACACTAATTTCAATATCCAACATTTTAAAATGATATTCCAAATGTTTTCAGTAGCCAATGTACCGTATATCATGTTAAAGTGGTTAAATGAATTAACTAATTAATACCTTTAGCTGGGGACCTCCTGGAACCCCATTAATTAAGGACCACCGGGGGTTATTTTCACCTTGTACAGAGTAAGGTGATGGTATGAGAACACTGCAGTAACATAAGGTGTTATTCTTCCCTGTGTACAGAGTAAGGTGATGATAAGTGAACACTGCAGTAACATAAGGTGTTATTCTTCCCTGTGTACAGAGTAAGGTGATGATAAGTGAACACTGCAGTAACATAAGGTGTTATTCTTCCCTGTGTACAGAGTAAGGTGATGATAAGTGAACTCTGCAGTAACATAAGGTGTTATTCTTCCCTGTGTACAGAGTAAGGTGATGATAAGTGAACTCTGCAGTAACATAAGGTGTTATTCTTCCCTGTGTACAGAGTAAGGTGATGATAAGTGAACACTGCAGTAACATAAGGTGTTATTCTTCCCTGTGTACAGAGTAAGGTGATGATAAGTGAACTCTGCAGTAACATAAGGTGTTATTCTTCCCTGTGTACAGAGTAAGGTGATGATAAGTGAACTCTGCAGTAACATAAGGTGTTATTCTTCCCTGTGTACAGAGTAAGGTGATGATAAGTGAACTCTGCAGTAACATAAGGTGTTATTCTTCCCTGTGTACAGAGTAAGGTGATGATAAGTGAACTCTGCAGTAACATAAGGTGTTATTTTTCCCTGTGTACAGAGTAAGGTGATGATAAGTGAACACTGCAGTAACATAAGGTGTTATGTTTCCCTGTGTACAGAGTAAGGTGATGGTATGAGAACACTGCAGTAACATAAGGTGTTATTTTTCCCTGTGTACAGAGTAAGGTGATGGTATGAGAACACTGCAGTAACATAAGGTGTTATTTTTCCCTGTGTACAGAGTAAGGTGATGGTATGAGAACACTGCAGTAACATAAGGTGTTATTTTTCCCTGTATACAGAGTAAGGTGATGATAAGTGAACTCCGCAGTAACATAAGGTGTTATTTTTCCCTGTGTACAGAGTAAGGTGATGGTATGAGAACACTGCAGTAACATAAGGTGTTATGTTTCCCTGTACAGAGTAAGGTGATGGCGTGTGAGCGCTGCAGGGAGGTGTTTGGCTCGGAGGGGCCCCTGCAGGCCGCGGCCCCCAGCAGGGAGAGGCCAGCAGGGGGGGCCAGTGAGCAGCTGGACGAGGAGAAGGACTCTCTGAAAGCCCAGCTCAGAGAGATGGAGCTGGAGCTGGCTCAGACCAAGCTGCAGCTGGTGGAGGCCAAGTGCAAGATCCAGGTGACTTTATATGCACTTCTTAGCTAAAAGTTTGGGAACCACTGCAGTAACCCATTAAAGGACAACTTTATTTTTTTACAACAAGGGTTCATGCTTTAGATTGTAATTGGAGAAAAGAAAAGATGAGTGTTAAAATGTTTTCATATACTGCTTTATATACTTTTTTAATGGTTTTAATGACCTTGATTTCAGTGGTTGGGGGCATGCGTGCAAGTGACTAAATATGTATTTTTAGACACAATAAGCCGGCGATTTCTTTACAGTAACACTACTAGCCCCCATAAGTCACATCTGCCCATGAAATATTGTGGTGCATCTTGGGAATGGGCTTATTGTGTCTAAAATACATATTTAGCCACATGCACGCATGCCCCCACCCACTGAAATCAAAGTCATTAAAATGGCTAAAACGATAGAAAGCAGTAAATTAAAACAATTTAACACTCATCTTTTCTTTTATCTAAAATGTGAACCCTTGTTGTAAAAAAACAAAGTAGTCCTTTAAGACCTATTGAGGCCCATTCTACAAATTTCTGGTAAATCCTAACAGTTTTCCGACAAAACTATGTTGCTATATCAGTGGTGAGGTCAAGGATCCCCAAAATGATGTATTTGGCAACCGACCCCCACTTCCTCAAAAGATATTTTGTTCCGGAGACCCCCGGAAGCCAAGATTTGAGGGTAACATGTCATTAGGTCGAACACCCTTTGGATCGACCACCAAACTCTAACCCAAACCCTAATCCTAACCTCAGTAAAACTATGCCTAACTCTAACCCTAACCCTAAACCTAACCTCAGTAACCGTGACGTGGGTGATTATCTAACCTGCCGACGCTCGCGGGTGATTATCTAACCTGCCGACGCTGTTCGACCCAACGGGAGTTTGACCTATGGGGCAGTCCCCGATTTGAGTTAACATTTTTCTCTTTAGAAAATGTATTGAAATTTTCAAAAAAATAAAAAAAGACAAAGTATAAAATTACACAGATCCTTTCCCTGTTTTAATGGGTTAAACACTTACTTACATTAAATACTTAAGGTGCGTTCCTGCGTAAGATATTCCTTTGAGTTGCGTGATTTACATACACAGTTGATGCAAAGACGCGACTTTGATGTGACGTTGCATCGAACGGTGCAAACGGTATCCTCGCTCCAGGTGGGAAATGCAAGCCACTAGAGATATATTGTATCTTTTGCTAAGCGGATGAACAAAGCTGGTGAAGAAGGCTGTCTCAGTACGTTGTGAGAGTGCCGGACTCACTGGAGTCTGTCGTGGAGAGATGCACACATTATGCCAGGGTTCTCAACCTGTGGGTCGGGACCCCCAGGGGGGTCCCTCTCTCTCATGGGGGTCTCTCAGGGGGGTTTGATTGATTGATTGAAGACTTTATTAGAAGTTTGCATAGGAAAAGGTACAGTTTCATGACGGTACAGTTCACTGGTACAAGGTCTACTAAAAGGAGATCCATGAAAAGACTAAGCTTATTTCCACAGGAAACCATTAAAGTATCTCATATAACATTGAATGACAGACAAATAGAACACAGTACTATGCAGTAGATATGTAAAGAAAAACAAAAAAGAGAACAGTAAGTCTAAACAAACAGTAAGTATAGGGGAGGGTAGGGTTGGGCTAGGTTAGTTTTTTTACCAGTTGCGAACGGCTGCTGCCTGTAAGTGGTTTTTCAGGGCAATTTTAAAGGATGCTAGTGATCCACACTCCTTTATGGCCTTCGGTAAGGCTTTCCACATTTTGGTGGTATAGCAGAAAAACGAGTTTGACCCTTTGTTGGTTTTGACTCTGGGTTGGAAGTGATCTGTGGCGCTGCCTCTGGTGTTGTAATTATGGACATCCTTAATGTTTATAAAGTATTTTGACAGGTACTTGGGTATCATAGTGGTGTAGTGTATCTTGTACACCAGGCCCATTGCAAGTTGTCATCTACTCTGAGCCACCCCACTCTTAACTGGTGAGTAGCGGTGAGGTGAGTCTGATAGGGAAGGTTAAGCAGGACCCTAATAAGTTTATTTTGGGCTGTTTGGAGTTTAGTTTTAAGGGCTTGTGGGGCGTCACGATACCATACGTGAACTCCGTAGTCAAAGAGGGGCTGGATTATTGCACCAGCTATGGTCTTCAGTGTGTTGAAATTGACCATTGGGGCGATCCTCTGTAGGAAACGAGTTTGTTGGTTGATTTTATTTATTACTTTAGAAGTCATCTTTTCGCTGGAAAGATTAGCTTCAAGGATACATCCTAAGTAAGAGATTTTGTTTTTTCGTGTTATGACCTTGTCACCCACTTTGATTGTGAAGTTATCGACTTTTTTGAGGTTATGATTTGATCCAAAGAGGATGGACTCAGTTTTTCCCAAGTGAATTGATAATTTGTTGTCGTTAAGCCATGTGCAGATCTTACTTAGTTCAGAGTTAAGTGTCTTTTCAACCTGCAAGTGGTCCTTGCCCGAGACTAGGAGAGCCGAGTCATCCGCGAACAGGAACAGGTTGCAGTCGCAAGCAGATGCCATGTCGTTCACGTATATTAGGAACAACAGAGGCCCTCACTCTCATGAGTAAACAAACCAACATACAGTTTAAGTGTATAGAGGGTATCTGCACATTTCTAATGTGACAATTTAAAGACTTTTTAATACCTCTAAAATGACAAATTAAACATTGGCCAAAATTGTCAGATATTAGAGGCAGATATTGTGAAAATAGCCGATCTACATGCTCACAACGCCTCGCGTTGGGAGGCATTGTGAGCATGTAGATCGGCTATTTTCACAATAGAACCGTGTTATACAAAATGTAATGCCTCAACTCTTAGTGCTCGTCAGGGTGGGGTGTCCCAGGTTAAAATATGATTATTTTGGGGGTCACATCCTGAAAAGGTTGAGAACCACTGCTTTATGCCATTATGGACAATGTGAGTCATCCTCTCCACAACATCCTGGAAGGCCGGACTTGCAAGAATGAGCGGTTTAAGATCACTTTTGTCCTAACGCTATTAGGCTCTGAAACTCCATGTCCAGCCGCTAGGCCAATGAACTGAACTAACAGTTTTAGTTTTAGATATTTATGGGTCTGTGTGCAATAACAAAGGATGATGATTATTATTCCCAGTGACACATTTTTAATGCTTTGTATGCCTGTTTTAACCTGTCCCCCCCTCCATTTGTGTTTTTAACTTTAGCTTTAGTTTAATGTATACCTGTATGAGCTATGCCATGGGATATCAAGGATCAAGAAAGTATCCACGTGTCTATCTGTCTGTCTGTATATTTAACCTGAACCTTCTACCTGTGTGTCTGTCAGTCTCAGGCACGTGCACACATAGACATCTAAGGGGGCTTGAGCCTGTAAAAAGTGCCCTTTCCAGACCATAAATGCAGTTTTGACTATGGGGAAAGAAATGCAAATGCCCTCTTTCCATGCCATAGCTGAAGGCAGCATTCAAGAGAATTGCCTTGACCAAACTCTCCTGAACTTGAATGCAGGATCTTATATTGAACGAATTGCCCTCACTGTGTAGAAACCCATGTCTTACGCCACATCTCCAGTATTTACTTGTATTGATTATGCCTAGTTCAGTGTGGTATATCACGCACCGAAAATAGCCGACCTACAAACTCACAACGCTGCGACGCGTTGTGAGCTTGGAGGTCTGCTATTTTCGATATTTCCTTCAAAAGGCCCTTTTAGAAGTTTTAGCCCCTGCCTCTCTAACATTCTTGGCATGTCCCTGGTCTGTCTGTGTGTCTAGGAGCTGGAGCACCAGAGAGGCGTGCTGATCAACGAGATCCAAGCGGCCAAGAACTCGTGGTTCAGTAAGACTCTGGGCTCCCTGAAGAGCTCCTCCTCCGCCGCTAGCTCCTCCTCCTCCTCCTCCTCCCAGACAGCCACACCCTCCTCCCCCAAGGAGGGGCCTCCGTAAAGGCCCCGCCCACCAACCCCGCCCCCGCTATCCCCACACTGCACAGCCCCCTACTTCGCCCCCCAGACCAGCGATTCCCTCCACCCTTATTTTTTCTGGAGCTTGAAAACCGAGAACATTTACGAAAGGGGTTGGCCCACGTGCAATTTCAGAGCAAATGCTTGTTTTAATGACCATTCAATCAGTTGTGTTTTAGATCAGGATCATGGAACTAGCATAGTGGTATTAATGCTATATTATCATTAACATTGCGATCACTTGCGATATTCTCACTGCAGGAGTCTCTGCCCTAAATGGTGGTCTGGACTGGTTTTGGAGGGAATTAGCTGTCTTTTTGTGTGATGGGTGGAGAGGAAGGGGGGGGGGGGGGGGGTATGAGGGTAGTGAGATGGAAGCGTTAGTTTTTTTCCACTGGAGGAACAAATGAAGCTTAGAAACACGCGAGCTGAAACTGAAGACCAGCCTCACAGGACGATGCAGTGTTCCTTTTCCGTCAGCAGGAGGAGACAGAGACTCGTTATTATAGTTTTTTTGTGACTGCCAAGGAAGGTGCCGAAGAGAGGGCGGCTTTGGGGAAACACATGAACCTACCGCAATTGGACCAACCGCCTGTCAATCTGTCTGTCGTCAAGTGTGATTGGACGTTGTAGATCAAAGAATTGAGGTGATTGGACGACGGAGACGCTTTATTTTTATTTTTTAGGTTGATGTTTCAAATCTGGCGGCGTAGCTTGATGCCTCAAACAAACCTCTTACAAACAGTAACCATAAGAATGAAGGCATAACAGCTCCACCCAGAGGCCAAACCCCGCTAGTACAGAGGGACAGTAAAGAGAGGTGATTGTGCCAAGTCTTCTTAGCGCAATCCAAAACGTACAGGTGTATTTTTTAAGGCTCACAGTTTAATTGTGATTTACAAACATAGTGCTAAAACGTTTTAGAGCCACACAAGGATTTTATTTTTGCTGCCTGTTTTAAAAACCCAACGCCAAAACGAGTGTGGTTAGCATAGCGTAGCGCTAGCTAGCAGGAAAGGGATACTGCATTCACAATCTACACGAAACAACCTGTACTCCTTTTACAGTAATATTAAGTAAACAATGGTGTCATATAAATATGTATAACTAATTATTGTTCTTTTTTTTTATTATTGTTAACCTTGTACAGATGTTCACGAGAGAGAAAAAAATAGAAGGAAAAGTTTTTGTTGTTTTTAAACACCATTTTGAAATTTGAATGTCATCTTTCTATGTGTCCGACATGATAAAGCACAGTGTGTGTGTGTGTGTGTGTGTGTGTGTGTGTGTGTGTGTGTGTGAGTGTGAGTGTGAGTGAGAGAGGTCCGTTTGGCAGGGGTCCCAATCTAAATTATTGGTCGTTATGGACCAAATGGACTTATTATTAACACCTGTAACTCTTGATAGTGTTCAAATGGAACCTAATGGACCCTTGGTGGTTCATTTAGGCCACGTTCAGACGACAACGGGACGACTACGGCCTCTAGAGAAAACAGCGAAATGTCGTTGCGTTCTCACTTTCTTACCGTGCCTCTACATGGAAACGCACCAGCATTGAAAATTGTGTAATGTGCATGCCCTGTCGCTAGGTGGCGTTGACGCACAGATGGACGATTGACACCACTTCCATTTCCTTGTTCTCATTCACCATGGTAACGTGGCTGCACGTAGTCTGCTCGTGAGCCATGACATCACGTTTTGTCGTTTCTTGCGTTTCTCCTGTTCATACGGTGACACGAGGGGAGACCGATGTGACGCTGTCAGCTTTTCCACTCTAAAACCGGGTCTTACTTTGTTGCGTTTTCAACCCCCGGAAATGCCGGAGGGCATGTCTGACATTTCTTTTTGCGTATTTCTCGTGGAAACGGCGTCGTCTGAACGCCGGCCTTAGTTCCACTTGAACACTCACAGAGTTATGAGTGTCCGTGGGCCCTAATGCATACCAAACCGGGAGTCCTCCTTGATATTAAACAAGCTTTAGAGCCACTGCTAGTCGGGTCTGTCCAAAATTGGACAGTTGACTGACGTTACTGTTGGCGGAGTAGTGTCCATCTGACTGACAACTAATGCTGATAACAAGGTTTTCTACCTGATTCCATCCGCCTACAAAACTACCAAAAGCTACACAATCTTTACTACACATTCCCACTATCAAGTCATACTTTATTGACACAGTCGATATTGACTATTACGCGATGCCATCCCGTAAAAAAAAGAAAAAGAAAAAACTTAAACCCCAGCTGAAAATAGCAGATCCTATTTCCTGCGAAGCCCTATTCTACTTCATCATAATGACAAATGGTGAAATAGCTACAAGCTAACAACGCGTTGTAACTCCGGAAAATGTTGAATGTTTTGGAAATTCTCCGCCTACGGTATAACGACATATCCAAAAATATCAAGCCCGGGTTAAAAGTGGTTACGAATCATTTCTACCGGTACAGTACCTGGCGTCATGTTCATTTACAAACCAAAATGTCATAACAAATCCAGATAGCACAAACCTGTTTGATTTGTATATGAAAAAATGTATGTCCAGTCGAACAGCTGTACCATTCTGACCCGACAACACTACACTGTTCTGTGTGTGTGTGTGTGTGTGTGTGTGTGTGTGTGTGTGTGTGTGTGTGTGTGTGTGTGTGTGTGCGTGTGCGTGTGCGCGAGCAGCACTGTAACTCAAGTGGTTCCAGTCTAAATGTTTTTACATCATGTGGCCTTTGTCTTTATTTTAATCATGATTGTTTAATACATGAGTGTAGCAGCATGAAAACAAAACCCCACCCTGGTATCCTATTGGTCTGTCCCACTCAGAACCCTCGTACCCTATTGGTCTATCCTACTCAGAACCCTGGTACTCTATTGGTCTGCCCTACTCAATACCCTACACCAGGTGAATGCCATTCTTTCTTTTTGTATTTTCTTTTAATTATTTTAAATGTAATATCCAAATAGACAATTATTAGCTTATTTTAGTCCTGGAACCAATCATTATGCCAACATTTCTGTGTTGCCAGTTGCCACTGCTATTGTACCCCTACTGACTCACCTGCCAGTGAGGAGCCCCCACCGAGAGGACACAGCACCTCAACAAAGTTTGTTTGTATTGACCAGTGGTTCTCAAAGGATCCTCCAGTGAAATGAATACAGGTCTGTAACTCTGAGATGGTCTTTCTGTACACTCTCAGAGTTATGGGGGACCGCAGCCAAATGCATACCAAACTGGTGGGGGGGGGGGGGGGGGTCCTCTAAATGTAAATGTTTGAGAACCAAAGTAGCAGGTTTGCTCCTTTTCCATTGTTCAGGCTCCATGGCGACACAGAGCAAGAGCAAACAAACGTCCCTAAGCACATCTTTTGTAATTGGTCATTTCCATATCATTTTGTCGGGAAGAAACCTCTGTTTTCTAACCTTTTGTGTTTTGTTTTTCCCATAAATGAACGTAAATGTCAAACATCAAAAGTAGCAGATCCACTTTGCTATTTTTAAAAATTGAATTCTCAAAGGTTCGTTTTTTGGGCATAGGAGGTTGTTTCACGTAGCCAGGCAATCAAAGATCTCTGTCTGCCGATGTCGATACGCCTGGGGGGGAATCTACATCCAGTTTAGGTGCTAGAACGGCACAGACGACCAATCCTGATGCCGTCCCAATGTGAAGGAGCGTCTGTGCATTGGTTACTGCTATGCAGTTACTGTTTCCACCCAGTTTTAGCCTACACAATTAATTTTGCTGTCACCGGATGTATGAGTAGGCAGAGATCTCTCTTTCGGTGGTCACTGGGAGCTGACCAGTACAACCACGATCTGATACTGTTGTACTGGGAGCTAGGGGTGGGCGATATGGAAAAATACAATATCACAATATTTTCCCAAGCTGTATCACGATACACGATTCTATCGCGATTCTTTCTTCAGGTTGGTTTTTAATGGATATTTTTCAAGTTACTTGACAAAAACGACTCTCTGGGTTCCTTTTGGGAGGTCTAAATTGAACTTTACAAGAATGTAACTCTGACAGTATACAAAAAAAAAATCCATTTGGTTTCATTTGTATACTGTCAGAGTTAAGTGGAGACCTTGACATTTTACATTTTGAGAACTACTGATTTAGACCAAAATGCAGGTTTAAATTGAATTCTGCAATGAATCTCTGTATTAATGATCAAACAGGATTTTTTTTACAAGGCTCCCTTAATTGTATCACGATATATACGATACCTCTGAAAAGGCATATCGTGGAGACATTGTATCGTCTCAGCGATAATTATCGCCATATCGCCCACCCCTACTGGGAGCTGACCAGTACACCCACGATCTGATACTGTTGCACTGGGAGCTGACCAGTGCAACCACAGTCTGATACTGGTTGTCAGAGGACAGATCAAATAGAACCGTTGTAATGATCCTACACAGTGGAAAGGGAGTCCGAGACGGAAACCAGATTGTTAAATTTTTTTTAAGTGTTTTTGCTCCGAGCACATTCCATGTCATTCTGACTCGCAATGTTTATGTTGGTGTCATATCAGTCCTAGTGAAGTTCATAATACGTTCCCCTGTGGGTTTCTAATGCACTAACACAAGCCTTGACGCTTTAAACACTATTCCAAGTTGTTTATTTGTACTCACAAAACGTTGTCAAAGAGCAGAGCTGTTATTTTAATTTGCCTTTTTTTTTTAACCCATTTAGGCCTAGGACTAGGACTGCTTTAACTATTGAAAAATAGCAGATATACAAGCTCACAGCGCGGCACCGAGTGCCACTCTGTGAGCTTGTAGATCTGCTATTTTTTTAAAATCGTGAAAATTCGAATTTTTACCCGATTCTATAAGTGTCTTTTGAATCCTTCTAAGGTTTTTTTTTTGAAAAAACTGTTTCTATAATGTCAGCATTCTGGCCAGCCATCGTCAAAGAAAAGGTCCTTTTCACTTAACAGTTAACAGCTCAGTTACTCAAACCTTTTCATGTGAAGGACCCTTGTAAAAGAATATTCATATCTCAAAATATTATAGTTCCAAGGACCAACCGGAAGCAAAATTTGAGTTACAAACGTTCGCTCTAAAGATACATATATTCAAAGATTTGCACACATTTTCACAACTTTTTCAAAAATAGCAGATCTACAAGCTCGCAGCGCGGCACTCGGTGCCGCGCTGTGAGCGGCACCGAGTGTCAATAATTCTAGGCCTAAAATTAAACTGTTCATCTTTTCTTTTTTTTTCTTTTTGAAGAGGACAGTTGCCAAAAGAGTAATCCAGTTGGATGACAACAACATTGTTGTGTACGGGACTGATGCTGAGTGTGGTGTGTGTCGTATATTGTCCTTCTGATGATGATGATGCTCTGGCTTCCAGGGTGTGTTCTGTACAGTGTCTGACGTACATTAACAACACATTAATAAACATGGACATATTTGTGTTCACTGATATGGTCATGTTGTACGAATATGTTATTGTGTGAGTGAAATGGTCTCTTTCTCATTCTCTGCCTCTTAAGCAACAGTCAATAGAATGGGAATAAAATCATCAAAGGATATCGGAACATCAAACATAACGGAACATTTTGTGAGGGATCGTTTTGATAACATAGTAGGCTTTAGACGGATTGATCGTGACATCACCACCACAATAGTATTCCCGAGTAGTTAATGCAGGCAGTGTGGCATTGAAGCAGAATTATTGCGTGAAACTGGCGAATATAGGACTTCCGGTGTAGGAGCTGGCGAATATAAGACCTTCAAAATAAGATGTCAGTAATCAATGTTTGTAAAGACCGTACATTTATTTAAAAGAATACATTTACGATGTGTGTATTTTTAAATTGTTTATACTGGTGTACTTCAAAGTGCCCTAACACGTTTTTACCGATTTAAATTGGCTATTGATCCCCAGTAAATGGGTACTTAGCCCATTTCCCATACAACTTCTGACCACTAATGTGATAATTGCCACAATTAGCACCTTCTGCCAGTGGTGTAAAGTAACTAAGTAGGCCTACATGTAGGCTACTTAAGTATGTAGCCCTACTTAAGTGCAATTTTGAGGTATTTGTATTTTTACTCCACTACAATTTATTTTTAAACTTGAGTTACTAGTTACTTTGCAGATGTTTTATTGCAATACACACATTAAGAATTTTAGCCCTATTTAATACCTAGGCTATTTGAAAATAGCAGATCTACAAGCTCACAATGTGTCGCATCACAACATGTTGTGAGCTTGTAGATCTGCTATTTTAAACTTTTACTTTTGGTACTTTAAGTATATTTTGATGCCAATACTTTCATACTTTTACTCAATTTCATTTTGAATTACAGATTTGTAACAGAGTATTTTTTTTCTATATTGCAGTATTGATACTTTTACTTAAGTAAAACATGTGAGTACTTTTTTCCACCACTGCCATCTGCTGTTATCAGATGAATTTCTGATCCTGTTTTGCACTTTATCTGGATATCCTGTTTATTTCTGTGCATGTCTGCCTCTAGGCCAGGTTGCTATGTAAAATTAATGTAAGCAAATAAAGTGATAAAACAACAACTCCAGCTCCAGATAATAATAGTGGATTGTGCAGGTAAGATACAATACCAGTAGGTAAAATAGCAGATCTACAAATAAAGTCCCATTTTTGGACTCTAGTGGGCGCTGGACGGGAGACGTCTCTTTGCGTCTACACTTTGAACACACGCACGCGTTCGGGGAGACCTCCTCTAACACACCACACTCTCCGCTAAGCAGGAGAGGCGTAAAATCAATTTCTGTTGGCTTTCCAGTGCAGCCACTTGCTCAAAAAGTGACATTTTCAGACATTTTCAGACTCTAGTTGGCGCTGGAGAGCAGGCGGCTCTTTGCGTCGGCACTTTGAACACACGCACGCGTTCGGGGAGACCTCCTCTGCCACACCACACTCTCCGCTAAGTGGGAGAGGTGTAAAATAAAGTGCCGTTGGCTTTCCAGTGCAGCCAGATGCACAAAAAGTGTGATTTTTACTTGGCAAAGGCAAGCAAGGAAAATCTTAACCTTTTTCATGTGTTTGTCCTATCTTGGATTACTCCTCAGGAGTTTGGACCTTGTCTGTATTCTTTTATTCTCTGCTAAGCCGGAGAGCTGTATAAAAAAGTGTGGCGGGCCATCCAGTGCAGCTAGATGTCAGAAAATGTTGAGTGTTTTCTTAAATCATGATAAAATGGGCAGTACAATAGAAAGTGGGTCTCATCCTTCACTAGCCACATAGTCTTTGATTTGATTCTGTTCCAGTTTACCGTCCTTTTTTTTTTTTTTTACTTTTATTTAAGACATGCATGCACATTACAAAACATCATATAAAAAGGATACATAAAATACTCACACCAGATAATATACAAGGATATTTACAAGGAGATGGGAAATATACATAGGCTACTGTAAAGGAGGAGGCTGTTGACTGTTTTTATTTAAATTTAAAAATGAGGATTATAAACATTTATACACCTCCAGATGTAGTTCGTAAAGTAAGAATGTTTAAACGATTATATGAGTTGTTGACAGTAGGTTATTACACTGTATTATGTGGAGATTTTAATGCATATACTGAGGCTAATGACAGAATCTCTGATGTGACTCCTGATCCCCGGGTCCGTAGAGAAGGTGTGGAATTGAAAAAGATGAGTGATTTCTGTGGTATAAACGATGTGTTCAGGGTGTTGTATCCGACTGACGTGGGATACACTCGTTTTGACAGAAATGTCAGAACGAGGATAGACCGCATCTATATTAATGAAAACATCTCTGCAATAAGTTATAAAACACGTGCCTTGGTGAATTCAGACCACTTGGCTGTCGTTGCACTTCTAAAGCTCGGAAAAACAGAAAAAAAGGGGTTTTGGAAGATGAATGTGAACTGTTTAAAGAATTACGAGGTGCTGGCAGAATTAAAGAAAGAGGTCGCTGTTACCAAAACTTTAAATATATTTACTGATTCATATCTTGAATTATGGGAAGCAATGAAAGTGCGCTTAGTATTTTTCTTTAAATTTAAATCAAAAATCTTAAATCAGGAGCTAAATGAAAAATATAATGCATTAATGGCTGGCTACGTGGATCTTAAAACAAAAGAAGATAAATCAGAAGTGGATATGGAACGTTTAAGTGATATGGAGGCTGAATTGGCCGAATTAAATGATGTATCCCATGGCCTCCGCCTACAGGCAGGCATGGGAGACTCTGAATGCCCCAGCAATGCTCATACTTTGATAAGTATACACAAAAATAACTTACAGAACAAACATGTCAGTGCAATTCTAAATGAGAATGGGAAATTAGTGGAGGATGAGAAAGAAAAAAGGGAAACGATAAGAGAACTCTGCCAAAAAATGTACCGGAAAATGAATGTTAATGTAACAAAGTTGCATGGTTTTCTTGACTCCAGTGACCTAAGGGAAGTTGGCCTTAAAACTGTGGGTGGGGAAATTACTAAAAATGAGGTAAGGGAGGCTATCTCGCAATTAAGTAAGGGAAAGAGTCCAGGCCCAGATGGCCTGCCAAGTGAGGTCTACCTCTCATGCACAGAAGAGCTTGTTGACCTGCTAACTTCTGCCTATAATGACGGAGTCAGGATAGGCCAAATGCACGCCTCTTTTTATCATGGCATTATTTCTTTGATTTTTAAAAAAGGGTCTGATAGTACAATATGTTATTGTTGTTTAACATGGTATAGATATCATTCTCAGTGTTAAAAGTCAATGCCATGATGTTTTGATCTGATAACTAATGCACGAGACGAGAATCTGCCCCACTCCAGGGACAGAAAGATTGACCGGCGAAATGTCAAAGTGTCCCGGACACTGGATAATGAGAAACCAAAACATTCTACATCCTTGCTTCTGAGTTCACGAGACTCAGTCACAACACCATCTCATGATCCATTGTTATGTTTAATTGTCCAATCATAATGTGACTAATGTATTTTATGCTGTACACATTCAACTATATATGTGGAATCATTATGCTTTGTACTCAGAGAGCTTACGATGGGTGATTTTGCTATACTGTACTTGTACAGTACTTTGAACTCTGACTAAACTTCAACACAAAAACGCATATTCTCCGGTGTGGTCTCATTCATTGTGTGGAGTATTTTATTATGATTGGGGAAAACTGTTTATCCATATGGAATATGATCCAAAATTCCATCAAATGGCCCATTCGATTGCCGGATTAGCTCCGAGGAGATATTGGGGACTCAACATTGTTGGACTCATTTTGTCTTCTCCGCTGCTAGAACCAGTTACGGATTTCTACTGATTTGACGTTTATGGATTCGATACAGCTGGACAGTTTGTTTTGGAATCCCACTTCGTTCATCTCTGCTAGTAACAACCAGCCGAGGATATTATCAGACGTTTCCCCTGACTCCCACGGAGTAACACTGAAAGGACTCCCTCCACGTTTTTTCCTCCTGAGCGCGGCACAGGAAGGCAGAAAACACCTGCCGAAATCTAAACAACCTTTTTACAAACGGAACAACACCTTTGAGTTTGAAGCGTCTCTTCAAAGCTTGGAGAATGAACTGATAACAGCTTTAATGGCTAAGATAGACAATGAGGAAATGAAACAGGTTGTTTCTAGGTGCCCCACAATTGCACCATTTTTGCCCATATGGAGAAAGGAATTCGGATATGATGACTCTCTCCCACATGTTTTTTTTCTCCTGCGCGCGGAGAAATTACCATGGGACTTGAGAAGTGTGTATAAAGCACACAGTGTAAGTTTTGATTTTATTCATGCCTTTTTGGACTGAAAATCACAGATGGGTCAAGTACTTAAAGATTTGTACCGGCTAAGTTAGAGAATTGCTACCTCTAGCCCAAGCTGCATTTTTATTGTTTAATGTTTTGTAGTCTATTGTTTTATCGCTTTTCGTTGCACGTTTGAGTAACAGAATAGGGACTGCGGTTTCCTGTTCTGAGGACATAGCAGACTGTTGGTCACAGATTCATGCTTGTCCATATTATTAGTTGGTGTTATTTAGCACGAGACTCCAGTTTAGTGTTGCCAGGACGAAAGTTATTTCTGTCCTGAAGGAAATCTTTACACGATTTTGTTTAGTGTACCCAGAACAAAAGCAATTGTTCTGAAGGGAGAATCTCTTGGCCAGTGCATAACCCAGCCACTTAACCACATAACAAATCGCGTGGTTATTTTATCAATAATAGCTGTTTCCAGCTACTTAATCACATAAGAAATAGCGTGGTTATTTTAATTGGTAGATTTCCTTTATGTTCCAGAACAGAACGTTCTGACGGAAATCTTCATGCTTTACGCTTACACGTCTTCGTTTTCGTCTCAGTCTTATCTTATTTTATTTATTTTTATTTCCGTCTCAGGCGACTCTGAGATGTTGAATACAGGAGCTTTTTATCTCAGCGCTCCCAAGAACATTTTTAAGAAACATGACCATTCAAGCTAAAAAAGCCCCCTGCTCCGAGAAGCAGTGTTTTTATCGTGTAAATCCTGGACACACACGGATGAGATGTTACAATCTAAACCCAGAACTTTTTTTTTAACCCGGACCTCACATCACTCTGGAAGATCATCGGGAACTCCCATTTACCAGCAATACCTAAAACCTTTCCTGGAACATTTCAATGGATATGGGCGAAGCTGCGGAGACATTATTGCCACTGGATGTGTTGCTGGATACCACGCAAACCTCATTAGGAAGGAACCGAGAACGCAAACAGTGTTTTCAGATGCTGACGGGCTTGACAAGGCCCCCCCCCCAGCCGAACCTGGCTGGCACTGCCTTCCACTCACAACGCGATGGGACGCGTTGTGAGCTTGTCGATCTGCTACGTGACTTTCATGGATTACAATGTCCCGAAAAGAACAAACACTCTTGACCCTTGGGACGAGATAATGGTACTATATATTTTGTTTACTTTTGACTAAGAACGACTTCTGAAAAGAAAAAAAAAGAAAAATCAATTCTGACTGACAAACCTGTGTGTTAAATGTTTTTGATAATCTATGTCTGTCTAATCCTCTCTAATCCCATTTTCCTCCCGTGGTTACATTTTGGCCTGTCTATTATGAAAGCAGGAAAATCAAACCAAGTATAAAGTGAGCGGTGCTACTTCTGTGTACAATAAGGTACAATATGTGCTTGGCTTATGCTGCTTGCTTGCTCAATGCCTGCTGCTTGCGTGAGCTGCTTACGCTGCTTATAGGCTGGCACGGCCTATGTGTTATTTTATTGTTTTATTTTGAAAAAAACTATGAGGGGATTGCTGGAATTGTTTTTTATTTCATTTTTCTTATTTTTACCTTGAGAGGCCACGAGCCGTTTCAGTTTCTGTGTGACCTTGCTCTCTCTTTCTCTCTCAAAAATGGGTTTCATTCGCTCTTGTTCTGTATAATCTACTGTTTACATTCTAATACAGGGCTTGATAACAATGTGCTGGGGTTATATTTGAATCTGTCTTATTTGAATCTGTCTTGGGTTTTTCTCCCTCTGTTGGTGTTCTAACTCACTTGCCTGGTTTGCAAAACTAGGAATTATTTACACATATGACTGTCTCTCTCTCTCTCTCTAAAAAGGGATCTCATTCACTCTTGTTATGACTACACTCGTACTGATAACAACCAACGCTTGGGTTTATTTGAATGTTGCTATGTGAGGCCTAGCCCTGTCTTAATAATTTTTTTTCCCATCAATGACAGGTGGGCTTTATTTTATTTTAGGGGACAGGACGGACTAATGACATGGCAGAACAGGTATAGTGGAACTAACTCCACTAACTCGCTACCAACTTAACTGACTGATTATCAGTGACTGACTGACTGACTGACTGTTTTATTTCAATTTTATTTTAACCAGTTTTCTCCTGTCCTCCTGTTTTGTCGTGAAAAACACTATTTCCTGTGTAACAACTGAACCTTGTTCTTTCAAACCACACCTTATGGACATGAACCAAAAACATTTACTTTTACCATTCTTAACACATAAACTGCAGTATGGGTTAAGGATGGAAGAGGCCTAGCCCTGCTTTACTCAACCTTTAATTTCTCATGTTGGTTTATTTTTGGTAATACTTTATCCTCTTTACTTGAGTAAAAGCAGGCTGAGACGGTTCCAAAAACAATTTAGATGGCTGGGCTCCATTCAAACCCGTTCAGTCAAATTCCACAATTATTACAACCCTACTGGGCTTATACAGGATTACACATTATGGGGGAAAAAAAATGACATTATGATTATGTTATGTATTTTTATTATTATTATTTTACTTCTTTAAAGTCTCTCTCTCTGGGACACTTTCAGTAGAGAGCCTTTCAGCAGGCCTCGCTAACTATTGTTTTGGGAAAACCTTATCTTGTTATGATACACTTCCCCCCTCACAGGCCTGGAAGCTCACTAACTCTGACAGTGAGCAGAATCACTGTCCATCCACAAGGTTTACTGTACCTCTGGACCATCTGTTTCTCATTTAACCATATTGCCTCCAAACATCAACAAAACAATTTTTGTCACACCCAATATTTTTGGCTGTGGCAAACGGGAGGGAATGTGTTTGGAGAATTAATATTTAGAATTAATATTTTTTCATTTAATTTTATTTCTTTCATATTTTCATTTTCTGAATTCATATTTCATTTTCTGATTTCATATTTTCATATTTCATTTTGTTTTCATTTCATCCCATTTAAATATATTTCACCTTATTGAAGTTGATTCCAATCCTCAACAGGGTTAATCTGTTTCCCCTAACAGAACAAACTGACACAACTTGTGTCCTCTTTTGGTGATGTATCTAAACATTTCAATTTAATTTCTATATATAAATACCTTATTGCCTTAC
Source organism: Nannobrachium achirus (assembly GCF_963921795.1). NCBI lineage: Eukaryota > Metazoa > Chordata > Actinopteri > Myctophiformes > Myctophidae > Nannobrachium > Nannobrachium achirus. Next base: position 65,342,814 of record NC_137810.1, on the reverse strand, counting down.
ATTATGGATTGATTTGTCCCTGTCTTTTCCCTTGTCTTACAGATAAAGATATTTTGAGATGATAATTGAGAATGAGTTGACAGACACATACTTCACTGCATGTCTGTCCAAAGTGGAAATGTCAAAAAGGATGATTGAAAAATCCATATGTATTTCGTGAGTATGAAACTGCATCACACACGTTTTCCCGCTGTAAAGTTTTCTTTAAGACCTTGACTCGGACAAAAGCCAGTAAGGAGGAATAGACAGTTGGCTTTAAGGCGGCTCCGGTTTGACACCTCACTATAAATGTCCCCAACCTGCAGGGACAATTAAGACCACTGATTACCTAAAGGTAACCTCGGAGGTGTACGAATTATGACCGCCAAACGGCTGATTTTCGGATGCTGTCTAAATACATTTTGAATGCTTTTGTCTTTAACCTAAATTATGGTAAAGAGTCAAGTTCGTCTTGTTTTGACTAAAATCGGCCCCAAATTGTAATAACCACCCGGGAGCGTGATGCTGATGTGTTTTTATCTTGCTTGACATGGATAATTTCCAATCAATCTTCGACACATTGAACCTTTGTAAAATACATATATATAATAATTAATAATTAAGACAATAAAAATCTTTTACCTCTACTTAAAAAACAAAAACAAAGTTCAATTATGATATTCTGATTTAAATACCTTTGGAAATATACAGTTCTTTTGACTCTACTCTTCAAAAACTATCGAAATGTTTTTGACTTAAATTGTTCAATTATTATGTTCTGTTTCTAATACCTTAAAAAAAAAGTTTAACCCATGTTTTCTTCCCTTGTTGTTTATGCTGCCTTGACATTTAACACTTCAAATGCTATCTCAGGAGGGAATTGATAGTACAATATGTTATTGTTGTTTAACATGGTATATATATCATTCTCAGTGTTAAAAGTCAATGCCATGATGTTTTGATCTGATAACTAATGCACGAGACGAGAATCTGCCCCACTCCAGGGACAGAAAGATTGACCGGCGAAATGTCAAAGTGTCCCGGACACTGGATAATGAGAAACCAAAACATTCTACATCCTTGCTTCTGAGTTCACGAGACTCAGTCACAACACCATCTCATGATCCATTGTTATGTTTAATTGTCCAATCATAATGTGACTAATGTATTTTATGCTGTACACATTCAACTATATATGTGGAATCATTATGCTTTGTACTCAGAGAGCTTACGATGGGTGATTTTGCTATACTGTACTTGTACAGTACTTTGAACTCTGACTAAACTTCAACACAAAAACGCATATTCTCCGGTGTGGTCTCATTCATTGTGTGGAGTATTTTATTATGATTGGGGAAAACTGTTTATCCATATGGAATATGATCCAAAATTCCATCAGGGTCCTCCCAGTGTTTAGATAACTGGAGACATGTTACACTCATGAACATAGATTATAAAATACTTGCAAAAATTGTGGTGAATAGATTAAATAATGATTTGGAAAAACTTATTGAAAAAGAACAAACATGTGCTATTAAGGGCAGGCTCATGTGGGACAATTTGGGGATCATGAGAGATATTACTAGTGGAGATATAAAAGAGGAATTCTTTATTGTAAATTTAGACCAAAAAAAAGCATTTGATTATATCTCTAGAGAGTATTTGTGGGAGGTCTTAAAAGCATACGGTTTTAAAAACGAATTCATTAAGTTGATTAAATTGCTGTACTCTGAGTCCACAGTTCAGGTAAACGTAAATGGGGTCCTAACAGAGCCTTTTGAAATTAAGAGGGGAGTAAAACAGGGTTGTCCTGCGTCGGCAGCCCTCTATATTTTAGCGATTAACCCTTTATTAAAACGAATTAAAAATGATAAAAGACTCTCCGGTATATAAAAAAAGGAGTAAAGGAGGAGGCAGGATAAAGGATTAAAAAAACAAAAGAAAATATTCCATTTGGGTTTAATCCAACAACCACAATAAATCTGCCCAGGCTTCATTACCCCTTGCCTCATCCACCAAGAAATCCATTTTAATTATTGCCTTCAATTCATTTGGTGATCATCCTTGTACCTTATCCACATTTTAAAGATGGACGGTTTAGCTATTGTTAAAATCAAATTGATACAATATCTGTCTCTAGGTGTTGTACTACTGAGACCCAAAATAATGTTTGACAATTCTACTCCTCTCCCGCTTAGTGGAGAGTGTGGTGTGATAGAGGAGGTCTCCCCAAACGCGTGCGCGTGTTCAAAGTGCCGACGCAGCGAGCCGTCTGCTCTCCAGCGCCAACTAGAGTTTGAAAATGTCTGAAAATGTCACTTTTTGAGCGGGTGGCTGCACTGGAAAGCCAACAGAAATAGATTTTATGCCTCTCCTGCTTAGCGGAGAGTTTGGTGTGATAGAGGAGGTCTCCCCGAACGCGTGCGTGTGTTCAAAGTGCCAACGCAGCGAGCCGCCTGCTCTACAGCGCCACCTAGAGTTTGAAAATGTCTGAAAATGTCACTTTTTTTGAGTGAGTGGCTGCACTGGAAAGCCAACAGAAATTGATTTTAGACCTCTCCTGCTTAGCGGAGAGTGTGGTGTGATAGAGGAGGTCTCCCCGAACGCGTGCGTGTGTTCAAAGTGCCGACGCAAAGAGCCGTCTGCTCTCCAGCGCCAACTAGAGTCTGAAAATGTCTGAAAATGTCACTTTTGAAGCGAGTGGCTGCACTGAAAAGCCAACAGAAATTGATTTTACGTCTCTCCGGCTTAGCGGAGAGTGTGTTGTGATAGAGGAGGTCTCCCCGAACGCGTGCGTGTGTTCAAAGTGCCGACGCAAAGAGCCGCCTCCCGTCCAGCGCCCACTAGAGTCTGAAAATGGGACTTTTTGTATATCTGGCCGCACTGAACGGCCAGCAAATATTTTTTTTACACCTCTCTGGCTTAGTGGAGATTGTGGTGTGGAAGAGGAGGTCTCCTTGAACGCGTGCATGTGTTCAAACTGCTGACGCAAAGAACCGTCTACTGTCCAGAGTCCAATTTGTAAAGGCTATGCACTCCATTGAACAGCATTTATCCATTTATATATTTTTTTATGTTATTAAAACATTTTATTTTACCCAAAAACATAATTATCATTGTGTATGTTCGTTTAAATGCTTATTCTATGTTTTGAATGTGCATATCATGGGAAAATTAATCGTTTTTCAAAAAAAAAAATCAATTGGCTGAGGGGTACTCTTATTCTGAAGATATCGCCTTATATTCGCCAGCTTATATTCGCCAGTTTCTAAACCCCTGGACACTTTCCAAAAAAAAAAAAGAAACAACAAAAGAAAACAACAACACTGGTGTCCCATATCAAATGGATCCTGGATTAATTTGCGACTTGTAGTCCTGTTGGCTCGGCAGATGTTGTTTCAGGAAGTGGGGGGCGGAGCTCCCTTTGTCATTCATGCTGCACAATGTTCTTTCAATAAAATATCTTTACATATCCATCCAATTGTTTGTGGAATCTTACTTGTATGAAACAGTAAATACATGCACTCCTAAAACACAGTTAGAATGATAAAAATAAAAATAAGAATTATAATAATAATGTGGGATTTGAACCGCCTCAGTGGTGAACTAAATGGATCATTGTTACAATGCTCTACCTGTCACGCTAGCAACCACTGAATCCTTCATCTGGAAAGATGTATTTGAATGTGGTGTGAACGTTAGAAACAAGTTAACATGACACACACCATGATTTTCTAGATCAACAGGTGTCAGTGTTGTCCTGTTGTTTGAACAGATCTAAGCGCTCTGTTCAACTGATCATTTAATAGCTGTAGAAACAAGTCAATGATGTTGGTATAATCACACCAGGCAACGCAAACTCTGTGTGAAGTCTGACAAATACATAATAGCCTATCAATCTTTTCATTACACATATTGAGCAAATTGGACTTGTTCATTTCTCATAAAACAGCACCATCTGCTGTTGGTTTTATGTTTAGCAATTTACACCAATTCAAATGGTGGTGATGGATCCACTGTGTATTACTGAAGTAGTCTATATACAAATATCTTACATAATATTATTATTTATGCATATATGTATCAAATAAATATTGAGTCCATTAACCTGGACTCTAGACACCTCTGCGCATTAATGCTATTTTCTAACCAGCCAATTAGGCCTACTTATGACACATAATGTATGTGTAGCCTTTGTAATGAAAAGATCGATAGGCTATTATGTATTTGTCAGACTTCACACAAGAGTTTGCGTTGCCTGGTGTGATTATACCAACATCATTGCCTTGTTTCTACAGCTATTAAATGATCAGTTAGGACAACACTGACACCTGTTGATCTAGAAAATCATGGTGTGTGTCATGTTAACTTGTTTCCAACGTTCACACCACATTCAAATACATCTTTCCAGGTGAGGGAATCAGCGGTTGCTAGCGTGACAGTTAAAGCATTGTAACATTGATCCATTTAGTTCACCACTGAGGCGGTTCAAATCCCACATTATTATTATAATTCTTATTTTTATTTTTATCATTCTAACTGTGTTTTAGGGGTGCATGTATTTACTGTTTCATACAAGTAAGATTCCACAAACAATTGGATGGATATGTAAAGATATTTTATTGAAAGAACATTGTGCAGCATGAATGACAAAGGGAGCTCCGCCCCCCACTTCCTGAAACAACATCTGCCGAGCCAACAGGACTACAAGTCGCAAGACACCGGAAAAGACACTGCAGCGAGCCATAGCAGCGAGCACATCGAGCGCTGACCCGCGGAGCTAAGGCGCCGTACAGACAGTCTCTTCAGGCGGTCCCGGAGGAGCGATTGTCGGGTGAGTAGGTCTTTCACCAGGCTCGTGATGGAGCGGAGGGCTCATTCCCGATGGCACCCATTTCCTCCGTCCTTGGAGGCATGTTTGTGTGTAGGAGACTAGGAGATAATACAGATGCTACATGCTAGAAGAAATAGCTAAAAAAAAACAAAAAACAAACAAACAAACAAACAAACAAACAAACACACACACACACACACACACACACACACACACACACACACACACACACACACACACACACAACACACAACACACAACACACACACACACACACACAAGTGACACAGATCTGATCTGTGCGTTCAGACAGCGTTAGCCCAAAGCTGCCTGCCATGCCTGGCCCCTGCGGCGACATGCATGCTTTGGTTACCGTGGTAACGACGTAGGCGTCACTACGTCGACGCTGGTTGATTACGTTCTGATTACGTTCAGGAAATGCGACATAATAGACCATAGTAAACACACGTTAATATTGTTTTTCTCTCTTCTTTTCTTTACTCTTGTGTTTCGCTCTTCTCTCTCGTTTTCACTGTTTAGCTCGCGTGTTTTCTCTCTTCTCTTTTGTTTTTCTCATGTGCTCAGTGCGCTGTAATCAAATAGTAAATACTCGCGCTCTGTAGTCCATGGGCCAGACGAGTTGTCGGTATCAAAAAGGTGGCAAAGGTTACCATGCATTTTTGAAAAGCTCTATATCTGTAGATTATATTTTGGTATGATAACCCTTTCTTAGACACAGCTAAATTGGTGTTATCAGCCGCTAGAGTTGGTGTCCCATTAACTTTACATTACAGGAAAAAAAAGCTAAAAATGTATCTGCTTTAAGTAGCATATGAGGGGTCAAACTATGGGGTTTTCATGATGCTGAATCCATTGCAAGCATCTGTTTTGCACAAAAAACATTCCTTGGGCTAAAAACTGTCCCACAAGACTATGGTTTAGTGATGAAAAGTGATGAGTCATCACTTTTCACACTTTTGTGGGGGCTGTTTTAGCCCCAGGAATGTTTTTCGTGCAAAACGGATGCTTGCAATGGATTCAGCATCATGAAAACCCCCTAGTTTGACCCCTCATATTAGCTTTTTTTTCCTGTAATGTAAAGTTAATGGGACACCAACTCCAGCCGCTGATAACACAAATTTAGCTGTGTCTAAGAAAGGGTTATCATACCAAAATATAATCTACAGATATAGAGCTTTTCAAAAATGCATGGTAACCTTTGCCACCTTTTTGATACCGACAACTCGTATGGCCCATGGACTAATGATGTAATTTACAGCCGCGCTCGGGTCGCGCTGCTCGCGCAGCAAGTGACGCTTGGCCAGTTTGATGTGACTTGCATGTGACCTGCATATAGGGGCTTTTAAGCCGTGACATCATTTTGTAGGCAGAGGAGAATCTGCCCCCAGAGCATTTTCTGTCCCTCGCTATTTTCAACAGATCCGAGACAAAAATAACGACTAAAGTATAATTCTAACACTTTCCTTTCAACAACAAAGAGAAGAAAAATGTGTAAATAGTAAAAATAGTAAAAAGATTCACGTAAACTGGGGGCAGAAATGCTCCTCTGCCTACAAAATGATGTCATACTTAAAGTTGTACCATGTAACTTTTTTTATAAAACAAATCTTAAAATTGTCCTAACTGTTAAATCGCTAAAGTTTTAGAACACCCACTCCGTTATTTTCAGCTTCTGAAGCCTTCTCTTTATATGTTTTCTATGATCCTGGCCGTGGACCGGATTTCGCGCCAAAATGACGTAATCTGCATCATCTCTGTATACGTTGTGTATACGTTGCCCAATCACATCGCCGATCATGCACACATGGTACACTACCGGCCAATCACAGCGCATCTTGAAGTGGGGTCGCCATATTTGTAGTCGCCCGTGTGTCTCTTTACTCAAAAGGTAATCTCGCCTACCAGGCAGGGTGAAGTAGTCCGTTTCTCCGGAATGCCTGAACGCACAGGAACCAGGGACCCCTCTAAAGATAGCTCTCGGCGTTGTGGAGGCAGACGCGGGGGTGTGAAGGTACGAAAAACGGGCGAAAGACGCGAACGCGACCGCGGTTTGCTATAGGGCTACTGACCACTAGTTGAGCATCTTACACAGTATAGCTTTAACAGCCCCATAGAGCATCGCAGCGGAAGTGGATTCCTGGGGTCACTTAATATTCCCCATTCATTTTCGCCATAGACTTTTACAAAAATATTTATAACAATTATGTTAAGCCTCGAACCAAGCCATCCAGGATGGAGGTGAATCATGACCATATAACCTTTTTTTCTATGAAAAGAACATTTTGAAAATCGCTAAACAAAGGGTAGTTATTAAATGTAGTATATAAAATAATGTAATATTAAAATATGTTTTCACATAGGATCAAAGGTTATATGATCATGATTCACCTCCATCCTTAATGGCTTGGTTCGAGGCTTAACATAATTGTTATAAATATATTTGTAAAAGTCTATGGCGAAAATGAATGGGGAATATTAAGTGACCCCAGGAATCCACTTACGCTGCGATGCTCTATGGGGTGGATGTGGTTGCTGCTTTCAGACTGAGTGAGATGTCCTCAGATCCGATATGGATTGGATTTGAAACCTCAAAATCGGATTTCATGTGACCTGAATGTGACATGTTTGGATTTAGACTGTTTTAAAAAAATCGGATTCCACTTTTGAAGTGACTCAGATCTGATTCAGGCTAGATTTCAGTGGCAGTGTAAAGCCGGCCTAAGTCGCGAAGGCCTGTGTAATCTTTTTTTCTTCTTCTGTGTAATCAAGTTCAGGGAGAGGGAACCCCTGTGACGTACAGGGGAATTCCCATGCTTCGTCATCCGCGTCGGCTCAGCTCGGCCAGAGCCCGAATGTGTGCTCACTGCCAAGCATATTGATATTGTTGTTGACTTGTTGTTGATAGCAGAAAAGGGACCTCACCTCCGTGTAGTTGGCACCCCAAATGTTGAAAACATATATACAAATTGTGTCATTATTTAGTGCTGAATTGTGCCGTAAATAAATAATTTGTGCTGGTATCATTTTTGAGATATTTCAAGTTTTGCTGAGCCTTACACCGCCAATTATTTGGCTCCAAATCGGGAAAAAAGGGTATCATTCTTTCGTGCTGGATGTGCTCTAATTTGTGCCGTTGAAATCATCAATTGTGTTTTTATATATATTTATAGAACAGTGGTGTTATGTAGAATATCTCAAAAATGATACCAGCACAAATTATAACATTTACGGCACAATTCAGCACAAATTCAGCACTAAATAATTACACCATTTTTATATATGTTTTCAACATATGGGGTGCCAACTTCACAGAGGTAAGGGACCTCCTATGTTCCCCAGGTTCTATGTTCCTGTCTTCCCCCACAAAAAAGGTTCTATGTTCCCCGCATACCCCCAAAAAAGGTCATATGTTCGCCAGGTTCTGTGTTACCCACTTACCCCCACATAAAAGATTTTATGTTCCCCGCTCAACTAAAAAAAGGCTCATCCAAAAATACAGGTAACATTAATTTCTAATGATTAATAACAACTCTAAACACTCAGAACGGAACATAATGGGGAGAATTACGAATACTAGTGAGACAGGGGGCACCAGGACACGAGGGACGTGGGCATGTGGACGATTGAGCACCTGGATGAGTAGGCACTACTTAGGGGGGAGACATCTGGACATGTGGGTACCTGGACAACTGTACGAGTGGGCACCTAAATTAGGATTGCCCACATGTTCTTAGTGCCCAGATGTCCCTCCATTTCCTGTATTTGAGTCAGAAACATATACCGGTACCTCCTTTTTGGGGGGGTAGCAGTGTTGTGTTCTGATCTAGACCTTTTTTTTTGGGGATACTAAAATCTATGATCCACGGCTATTTGTGTGTATCAGATAAGCTACTTTGAAAGGTTCACAAACAATTAAAAAAAAAAAAAAAAAAAAAAAAAAAAAAAGTCTTCTCAGCATACGGCGTATACCCGCGTGACAGGTAGAACACAGCACTGGGGGGCGGGGAACATGGATCCTTTTTTTGGTTGAGCGAGGAGCATATAACCTTTTTTGGGGTAGGGTGGGTGGGCCGGGGAACATAGAACCTGGGGAACATAGAACCTTTTTTTGGGGGAAGTGGGGATCATAAAACCTGGGGGACATAGGGAGGACCCCGCAGAAAAAGGGGTTGAATCGATTGGAGTCTCTGTGTGTTCACGGCTCCTGGATTTGGGTGGATATTTCCGGCCACTATTAAACTCAAACAAATGATTTTCCTTACTGTACTTCCATCAAGCTGGTTTGTGCTTTTCCTCCTTGAATAATTCGAGTTCCGCTCGTCCAGAGCTCTGAATAACACCGACGCCTTTCGGTAAAGTTCAATTGTTTTCTGAAATCCTCTGTAACTGCACATCTTGGGATTTGGGACTCAATGAAAATGAATCCCTGTAGAATTGCAGCATATAGAACAGCACAAAATAGTTGCTTGCTCTTAGGAGGTTTATCAGACGAAGGCGTTGAAAGCTAGTGGGGCGGCTGTGGCTCAGGAAGTAGAGCGGGGTGGCCAATGGTCCGTGGGTCGGCGGTTCACATCCCGGCTACTCCTGTCTACATGTCGAAGTGTCCTTGGGCAAGACACTGAACCCTGCGTTGCCTCCAATGGTGTTAGCTGGTCAGTTGCCACCATTGGTGTGTGAATGTGGGAAGTGAGGACGCTGGCGTTGACTGTTCGCCGCTTCACCTCCCAATGTATGAATGAATGAACCATTGTAAGCGCTTTGAGTTCGCAACTTGCTTAGAAAAGCGCTATAAAAATGCAATTCATTATTATTATTATTATAGATAGCATTTTTTTGGTTTTATATAAAGCTTTTTACTGATTGGGTGCTCGGTCTACCTACTGTACGTTATTTTGTCTCTTGATATTTCTATGCATTTGGGTGCCATGGCATTGGTCCAAAGGTTCATTAGTCAGAATTTGTTAAGAATACTATGCCCTACTCTAACCCTAACCTCAGTAACTAAATTCGGACTAATGGAACCATTGGACTAATGAACCTTTGGACTTATGGGCAATCCCCTGCATTTGATGTATTGATGTTGATGTATTGATGACGTATTAACTTGCTTATTGTATTGATGTATTGCTTATTGTAAGATGCTCAGGATTACGAGCGTCTGCTAAATGCCTAAAATTGTAAATTGTTGTTTTCTCGTGTCGAGCAGGGAGCTCAGGAAGGTGCGACTATCCTCTCCGACTGCCATCTCATTGACGCAGAATGAAGCTAACATTACTACTCTACCTTCTAGGTAACCTATCGTGCATCATATGGTAACCAGTAGAGTCGCCATAAAGAAACTTACAGAGATTTGTATCAGTGAACTGTGCTGTCATGAAACTATACCTTTTACTACCCAAAAAAACTCTAATACATACCTTAATCAATCAATCAAAAGGCATAAACCATCAGCCCAGGATAGTTTCTTTCCGGCGACTTTTCTGATATTCCATCATATTTACTATTCCTAGTAGAAGCCTATAACGAATAGATGATGATGATGATGATGATGATGATGATGATGATGATGGTGGTGGTGATGATGGTGGTGGTGGTGGGAGAGTTTAGAAACAACTCTGTATTAACACTCATGGAGCAAAACACGTCCAGGAACTTGATAAGGGGGCAGGGGGGTGGTGTGCCTGTGGGGTCTTATCATTAAAATGGTGTCAGATTTGGAATCCTCATGGTTGACTTGTATGGAAAAGTGTCTTCATACATGATTCTAGCGTATCTGGATCAAAAGTTCATTTTTAGAGATGGCGCCGGGCATCATTTTGAATTTGGCCTTCTAGCAAAAAATGTCAGGATTTTTTGCGAGGGACCTGGGGGCTAAATCTTTTATAAAGGGTCCATAGAGGTCAAATCAATCATCAAAACATCCTTGCCAGAGGATGGTCACAGAACCTCAGTTTGTGACTACTAATCTTACCATTTTCTTAGTGCACAAATTGGTTTCTAAATTAAGATCAGGTCTGTTCACTCGTTTGGATAAAATGGTGGAAGCTGTCCTGTTAATGGCTTTTTATGGGTTTTTATGGGTTACCACTACTACTCTAGCATTTAACCCTTTGCATGACCTCTGTTTTTCTGATTTATCAGAAGAATCTACTCATTTCACTTTGCGTTTATAGCATTCAAAACCGATAGAATGTGTAAGGGAACTCCTGTAATTATTGCAAGAAGAAATAACTCTGATTTGTGTCCTTTTTCCTCCATGTTGAGCGACTTGGCAACCCGGCCCGTAACTGCTCCTGGTGCTCCTCTGTTCCTCTTTGATGGTGGCAAACCAATGACAAGAGCCTGGTTCACTGCAAGGCTGCGTGAGCTCTGCTTAAGCTGTGGGCTGTCTTCTAGTGTCTACATGTCTCATTCCCTCCGCATTGGCGCAGCTACAACTGCAGCTCTGCTTGTTGCTTCTGCCTCTCTCAAAGCCCGGACCAATGGTCATTTGATGCCTATGTTAGATATATTCATTTTAATAAGAATTAAATTATCCTGAGCAAAAGCTTATGAGTGCTCTGTAAATTTGTAACTTTAATAAATGCTTGCTTGCCGCAAACTCAGCTTGCTGTAACTTTTGCAGATCTGGCGGTTTGCTGGGGAATTTTATTTTGGTGGTCTTTGGCTTGGCGTCGGACTCTGTTCTCAAGCTTTTTTGGGGGGTCCCTTGCAGTTTTGGGGGTCTTAATTCATTCCTTGTAATTCTATTTGGTATATAATTATTCTATTTGGTATATAATTTATCTTAAATGTTTATGCTTACAGGGAATAAATAGAGACAGAGTCCTGACGCCAAACTATGCTTCATATATCATGCTCAGTAAATGCTCAATAAATATATATATATTCTAAATTAATCTAAGAGTTGTCTGCCTGAACCCAGCATATTCAAATATCACCAACCCACTCCTGGCAACCCTCAAAGACCTAACACGTCCCTCTCTACTCTATCTCTCTAATGGTTGTTTCCATGGTGATTGTCTCAGCAGAAGTTCTCATCAGTAGTGCTGTTGTGAGAGGTAAGTCTGTTGTCTTCTACTGACCAGGAGTTCAAATGACCCTCTATTATTAATGGAGTCAGTGAAATCAAACTCAAAGAAATATAGTTGTTATTTTAACATACAGTAATGTAAATGATCTACCGGATATCTCAGAAAAATTACTTTATTCTCTCTCTGCTCCACAGCCTCTCTCAGACTCATTCCTGACAGATCTCAGTTCCTTAGACATGATTCTGTCTTTCTGAGCTGTGAGGACAGCCAGTCTGACTCTACTGTCTGGAGAGTGAAGAGGACCAACATCAAAAACATCACCTCAGAGTGTGGAGGAGATGGTGGTCGCTGGGGGGAGATGAACAACACAGGTTGTCTTGTCAGGTCCATGTTCTACTCAGACGGAGCAGTTTACTGGTGTGAGTCTTCAAAGGGAAAGAGTAACACTGTGAATATCACTGTGACTGGTACGTTCAGCAAATCAACAACATTGTTCTGTTTACTTGACTGTTGATGATGCAATTGTGAAAAGACTATTTCATATCAAAACTTCACCATGTTTGGAAAGTTTTGTTCTTCTGTTCTGATGTTATTTATCATTTTGATTTGGGCACTGTTGTGTGTGTGTGTGTGTGTGTGTGTGTGTGTGTGTGTGTGTGTGTGTGTGTGTGTGTGTGTGTGTGTGTGTGTGTGTGTGTGTGTGTGTGTGTGTGTGTGTGTGTGTGTATATATATATACACATATATATATATATATATATATATATATATATATATATATGTGTGTGTGATATATATGTGTGTGTGTTTGTGTGTGTATATATATATATATATATATATATATATATATATATATATATATATATATATATATATACCCTTTCTTGATGTACCTTGCTCTTTACTGTACTCTGTTGTTGTTTCTTTTATCTTTTTCATACTTCTCTGTAACTTTGTAAATAATCTTATACTGCTGTGCTGCCTCTGGGCAACTGATTTTCCCCCTTGGGATAATAAAGGTATCTATCTATCTTATGTATGTATGTATGTATGTTCAGATGGAGAAGTGATCCTGGGGATGCCGGTACCTCCTGTGAAGGAAGGAAGTGATGTCACTCTGCACTGCTGGTCCAAAACCAAGCGAACTGCTAAGCCATCCTCTGACCGTCCAGCTGATTTCTATAAAGATGGATCCCTCATCAGCAGTGAGTCTACAGGACAGATGACCTTCCACAGTGTTAACAAGTCTGATGCAGGACTCTACAAGTGTCTCATCTCTGACCTTGGAGAGTCACCAGAGAGCAGGATGGATGTGAGAGGTGAGATCACTGTGTCACAAACCCAGACTGTAGATGAAGTGTGATACAATGCTGAGGTTGTGCTGATTGGTCAGCTGCTGTAAAACCCCTAGGGCTGATACAACAGCTGACCAGTCAATGTAAGCTTGGCGGTTCTAGAGCAGTTGATCAATCAGTGTAACTAATGACAAGGTGAGGTAAACTCTCAAGTCCAGCGGGACTAAACCATTAAATGGTGTAGATTGGACTATTTTGGTTGGGGTTAGGGTTGTATCTATCTTATCTCAGGTAATATGTAGAGAATCTGTTTGTTTTCTTTGATTGTTTTCTTTGGTTGATCTCCCTCCTTCTTTTTCCCTTTCTTAATTATTTGTATGGAAATAACAATACAATAGGACTATGCCCACATTTCACCAATGTTTTACTTCTATGAAACCTGTGATGTGACAATGAAGTTCATTCTCATTCTGATCTATTGGTCTGGGGCTGTGTTTATCATGTAGTAGGACCATAATGCACATAACCTAATCACCTAATGCACATAAGACTCCATGTTGAAAGTGGTTAATACAGCAAACGTTGGAGAATATTTAGAGGAAATTGAATTATTGAATTATCACACATGTCTGTGCTTATATACTTACTTATACTTAATATGAGCTTAAGACCAATACATTCTCATTCTGCAGCAGAAATTGCGTTCTCCAAAGACAACGTCCCACCAGAGCCTGTGCCTGCGTATGTCTACGTTCTGACAGTTGCTGCAGTAGTCACCGCCGCCGCCGTGGGTCTGTTTGTCTGGATGAAGCGCAGAGGTATGTCATTATTTGCCATTTAGAGAAGCAGTAAAGGCTTCCCCACACCGCCCCGCCATCAAATTCAATAAGTGTCAATCAGCTGTGGCTGGAAATCTGTTGTAGTGTTGTTATAGATGGTGGTGAGGTGTCACACAATATCTCTCGTCTGACTGAACAAGCTCAGTCACTATCACCTGTCAATTACAACAGGGGGTGTGAGATAGGGCTCTCTGGTTCGCTGTTTTCCATTTGAGCATAGTTCTGTCAACATGTAGAAATGCTGCTACAAACTAGTGGTGGGAAGAAAACAGAGGGTAAGGAGTGCATCTGTTTGGCTGTAGAGTAAAAATCTCCCACACAAGGTGCTCTTTGGTAGCCAGGTGACAAAATTGATGCAAAAAAAGTTAGACCAAGGCACTCTTGAGGGACAGTTAAAAAGCTTTTATTTTAGGGCTAATGCATAGCAAGAAATATAAAAAAGCACCTACGCGTTGCGGCACAATGCCTTCTTCAGGGTGACTAAGCAAAACAGTTGAACAAACATGGCTTTTATAGAAAACAGGATATGACATCACAAGATCATACAGGTTGACTGGGAGGCTAAAACCATGCCAGGACAAAGTGTAGACTTATACAATATGAAAACCTACCCAAAACCACTTTAAAACACCAAAAAAGAAACGAGAAAAACAAAAAGAAGAAAGAATCAGTTTACAATGACTGAAAATCCCTTAACAGACCAAACAATTATAAAAAAGGTGAATAATCTATTTCCTCATTGAGGCCTTGGAAACTCCATAGCTTTAAGTTTAAAAATCCAAAAGGTTTCCCTTTGTAAGAGGTGTTTTAGTCTATCCCCACCCCTCCGGGGATTGGGGACCACCTCAATAGCCATCACCTTAAGGGCATTAGGGCTGACATGACCTGCCTGTCTGTAATGTTTTGCCATAGGGTACTTCTCATTCCCCGTCCTGATAGCATAGACATGTTCAGAAACCCTGTCCCTCAGTCTTCGTTTGGTTCGACCTACATCAAAACATCCACATTCACATTCCAACCTGTATACCACATAAGTTGTGTTACAATTGACAAACTATTAATATAATACATGCCTGGCCCATGAGTGGTGGGAAGAATCGTTCATTTCCGCGGTCCAAATCATCGTTCGTTCGTTCACAAGATAGATTTGGTCATGATCGTTCAATCGGCCGTTCACAACTTTCAAGAAGCAGGGGCGGGGATGTTGGAGCCATTCGTCACATTAGAGCACTTCATTCTCGTTCACATTCAGAGCCGTGACCCATCGAGTCGTCTTTCCTTCTCAGTCAGTCAGTTAATAAGCACAAGCAGTCAAGCACACATCCTCTCCTCTCTGTGCTCTGCCTGACTGTTTCGGTCAGATGAGTCTGACGAAGATGATGTATTGACATCGAAACGTCACTTTTCCCTGCAGTGCGCTGCACCCTAAAAGAATAAAAATCAGAGTAGGCTACTTTTTTCCACGACTGGTGCACACATATCAATCAAAAACATTCACACCGTCGCCGCTTCTATCATTATAAAACGGCCAAGTGTCAACAACGCTCAAAAGCGATTAACATATTAATCTCCCGTTCAGAGAATTAACTATCCCTTCTTTCGCAGCCACTCAGTCAGCCAGTCGCGGTCTAAATCAGACAGTCACTGTCCCTCAAACTAGTTCTCCCCCAGGGTAAAGAAAGAAAGCTATCATGATTCATGACCATAAGTCCATAACTCTATGATCCCGAGAGATCCTGATCCCTCCAATCCTTGTAATATAAGTCTATAGTAATTTGTTAGGTTTTTAATGTTTTTTATTTTTTTATTTTTTGTGGTGAATTAAAACAACTATAAAAAGGAAACAGTGCAAATCTGGGCTCAAACACAGTAACACACACACCCGGCCGCCCACCTCATGTTGCCTGCTTCTCTGAGGGAAGGCCCGCCCTCCAGCCCACTACAGTCCAATAAGGAAAGAAGAACGGTGGAAAGGAGGAACAGAATGGTCGGTCGGGTCTGTCTCGTCGCATTTGCAACTGAACGCAGTGAACGGATCTTTTCGGGATGGTGACCCGTTTGATTTCATTCACCATAAATATCCGTTCATTTGAACAGGTCATTCATGACCGACACATCACTACTACAAACTGTAGTCTGTGCACAACTGAACCGATTATCACTGGATAGAATGTATAATGTTATATGTGTAACCACAGCAGAAGTTGTGCGTGGCATGTTGTGTATCGATGCGAGCTCGCAGCTTTTGCTGATGCTCCACTGAAGAGTGATCTCAAATTGAGCCCACAAATGCCCTATCCAATTGCAGCGCAGCAGACATATTTATATTTTTTGCCAGTCACTTATGATTACTACATTATGCATCAATTCAAATTCCTTGAATGTGGGTTTTTGATCAGATTTTGATTAAAACAAGCACAAACAAAGTATATATATATATATATATATATATATATATATATATATATATATATATATATATATATACAATATATACACACACACACACACACACACACACACACACACACACACACACACACACACATACAGTATATGTAGGCTATATGTAATGGTTGAAGAAAGACCTTGTTTATTATAGTGAAATTCCTGCTAAAATATGCACTGTATATAGTCTGTATATAGTTGTCCTGCAAAGAGTGGTCGGGTAGTGCCCTCTACTGGTAGCTGACTATAAAGCGAAAATCAGTAGCAGATTCCAGCACACTGCTACTGGGAGGTCATTCTGCTGCTCTGCAAATGTTATTATAAAGTACAATAAAACTAACGTGGGAGTTATTTTAAGATACACAGCCATGCAAACAACAGTTAACATGCTATTCCAGTGCAATTTCGTTTTGGTATCTGTTGTAACTCATGTGAACCACGTTAGTTGCATTGTGTAATCTGCTTACTAAAAGCCAATGTTGTCGTCTTTTCCCAGTAGACGTCAGTGAACAGTGGGGGTGTTTACACATGTTGTGTGTGTGTCTCTGCACTCTTTGCAGGTTATTGTTGCACTACGTTTTTGTATGTATTGTATTGAGTCATAAAGGTGTACAATGTGTGTTTGTTTTGGTCGCCATTTTAGACGAATTATAGATAAGACGATAGTTTTTACTAGTGATTCGGCGATTTTGACACACAGAGACGCGTTTTCATGACTCAATCCGATACTTTTTTGAATTCGGAAGTGGATTAGTGCGGTTTCACATCGTTTTTGCAGCTGTGTAACCAAAGAAAACGACCAAATACGGGAGAATACAATGATAGATTGTTGATAGATTGTGACTTTTCAGAGTAATGAATATGCTGACAGACAGACAGAATAAAAAGAAACCTGTCCACTGTTACTGTCCTATTCGGCTTCTCCCGCCAGCAGCGTCAGTTCAGCAAAAGCTAAGGTACGGCAACATGACTCTTGTCTTGCACATGCGAAGGCACGCATGCAAGACACCAGTCATGTTGCCAATACTTAGCAACAGGTATGATGAATTTATTTTAATTAGTACATTTTATTATTTTCCCCTGTAATCAAGGTATGGTAGCTACCATACCCATATGTGCCTCTGTAGCCTACTCTGTTCGCTGCCTCGCATCCATTGGTGCGTTATGCTTCTGTGTTGCAGATAGACAGAACATTTTTTCCGACTTTATATCGCCCATCCCCGTAGATAATGTCCAGAAATATGCTCCATATAAATGACCTTCCAACCTTCATCTTCCAGGTGGCTTTTGTTGGCGTTTCACCTCGCTAAAAAACCTTTATGATTTAACTTCAGCCAACTGGCTGCTCCGCGGGACTCATTGAATATGCGAACAGACGATAATAATATGGATTTGGGAGCATAGCCTAATTACAATGCATGTCTCATTAAAAACAATATATATTTTATAGTTGAAGGGTAAATACACAGTATATGTAGGCTGGGAACATGACACGCAAAATTTGTAAACGCGTGTCATGTAAACGCGAAATGTTTTGGGTAATAAGTGTGTGTGTGTGTGTGTGTGTGTGTGTGTGTGTGTGTGTGTGTGTGTGCGTGTGCGTGACAGGCTGTAGGACAGACAGACAGAGTGTAGATGTGACGTATGCTGATGTGAGAGTGAAGAAGCCAGCTGACCACAAGAGGACAGGTAACTCAACTCAACTAAACACATTAATACTGTATTAATACACAATAATACTCTGATCACACACTTAATATGTTGTTTACTTGTTGTTTCCATCTCTTTGTTTTAACGTTATTTCACCAGAGTCAAATCTTTTAATACTTATTTTGTTTGTTTCTTCCAGACCAGACCCCTACTACTGTGAAGATAGACACAGACACAGGTCAGTCACAATGTACACAGCTGTATATGTTGATGTTGGTGTGTGTGTGTGTGTGTGTGTGTGTGTGTGTGTGTGTGTGTGTGTGTGTGTGTGTGTGTGTGTGTGTGTGTGTGTGTGTGTGTGTGTGTGTGTGTGTGTGTGTGTGTGTGTGTGTGTGTGTGTGTGTGTGTTTGATTGATTGATTGAAGACTTTATTAGAAGTTTACATAGGAAAAGGTACAGTTTCAGGTACAGTGTGTGTGTGTGTGTGTGTGTTTGATTGATTGATTGAAGACTTTATTAGAAGTTTGCATAGGAAAAGGTACAGTTTCAGGTACTGTGTGTGTGTGTGTGTGTGTGTGTGTGTGTGTGTGTGTGTGTGTGTGTGTGTGTGTGTGTGTGTGTGTGTGTGTGTGTGTGTGTGTGTGTGTGTGTGTGTGTGTGTGTGTGTGTGTGTGTGTGTGTGTGTGTCCAGCTAATCTCCAGCACCGTTGTGCTGATCAGTGCCAAACTGCAAGCACACTCCCTGGAAGCCAGAGCGGAACCAGTTGCCCATTTTCACATTGGCCTGTTATAAGGCCACCTGCAGGCCGATTTTTGCAAAATAGTTTATGCCTTCTATGCCAGCTGCTATATTACTCCTACAGATTTTGTTCAAACACAATGCAAATCAGTGTATATTAGGCCTATCTTACGCACACATTATCTCTGTAGTCATGTGAACAAGATGGATCTCATATTCTATCCTAAGATTGCCTTCTAAAATGTGTAGGAGTTGCTCGTTTTGAACGCATCCGTTTGCTATGAAACCTTGCACTAGGGATGGACATCGGAATCGGCCAATATCAAAAATCGGCATGTATGATATCAAACCGGCCGAATCAGGACATAAATACCTTTTATGCCAATTGTGTCTATGGCACTGCACAGCATGATGCTCTGGTCCTGTGACTAAAGTAAACATTAGCAAGTAGCAGCCAGTCTACTTAGTGGCAGCCTACAGAATACAGATGGTGCTGATTACCTTTGCAATGTAAGGATAACTTGCTGAATCGCCCTGACCTGGACGATTAACCACTCAAACCCCCAAGACTCAGTAAACTGGACCTGAGTTGGTTCTGCATTTTCAGACAGCCTTTTCCCCCTCTACACCAAATCTGTTTGCCAAAAAAAGCAGATCTACAGGCTCACTGCTGTAGATCGCCAGAACATCTTTTTCCTTTATTTATTCAGGGGAGCCCATTGAGAGCAAGCTCCCGCTTTCAAGGACGCCCTGATCACATATATAACACAATACAAGCACTGAAGAATAACACAACAACAAGCAATGGAGTCACGGTACAATGTTACAGATGCACAAATATACTGGACATGATATCCAAAGTGCTCCTGCGCTAAAAAAAAAACACTTTCTGAGGTCTCAACCCCTTACTGTGCCAGTGAAACCATTAACTCTTTTACTGCTAAACGAGCACTGGTTCTTTGTTTCACATGTCCGCCGCGCCATAATGAGCGTTCGTTCTTTTACCTGTCTGAGCACTGTAAGCAGATGAGGGGTGGCACGTGTGTGTGCAGTAGCAGGAGCTCCCATAACCTTAGTCTCAAATCTGGAGCGCACATAAACAACAATGGTGGCGAGATCACTTCTTTGGTCGGTTTTTTTTCAGCCTGGATCTACGTTCTCTATTTCTATGTCTGAAAACTTGTGCAAACCGAGGGGGAGGAGCAGCCTCTCGCTCCGTAATGTCTGCGCCCATAGTGTTGTGTTTTTTTTTTACAACCCTGTGAGCGATGCAGCCGTCTTTTAAACAAGACGCGATAGGAAATAACGGATGGCTATTTTTATATAAAATCGCAAAGGTAAGCTACTTTGTTGGCCGTGATCAGACTGCAAACAACCTAAATGGCAGTAAAAGACGTGTTGTAAAACGTGTTTGTCTGTTATGATATGCACAGAATGCTAGGGATACTAGGATGCATTCAAGTGTTGACTGCATGGTCTGTCTCCTCTGTCTAGATGTGGATGATGAGTACGAAGATGAAGACCCATGGGAGGAAGGAGCTGAGGACATCTTGGAGAAGGGTGAGCGTACATGTGCACGGCACGCACGCACACACACACCCACACACAATGCCAAACATGTTAAATGCAGTGTTTCCCCTGGCCAGAAGCTGAAGGAGTGGGGGAGAATTGCAGAGAGCACTTGTAAAGTAAATGTACTAGTTACTTTACACCACTGCTACACTAGTAGCCTGACTGCTAGCGTCAGACTCAATCACACACTTCGTTTTGGGATTGAGTCTGAGCCTGGGGACGGAGATTCTACTTCAGCGGGGGCGGGGTAAAGCCTATTGACGTCACACACACACACACACACACACACACACACACACACACACACACACACACACACACACACACACACACACACATACACATACACACACACACACAGCCCCGTGTCGCCGACGGCGACGTGGTGTGACATTGCAAAAATAAGTTATTTCTCATAACATATTATATGACCGCATGTTTACGTTAGTGCAAAATGGTATTAAAACGTAATGAAACGGCACTATTTTATAGTTTATTAAAAGAATTCGAGTCGAGTCTGACTCCGCCATGACAGTTTTCACGGACCAATCAGAGTCCACTAGCGGCTCACGTGGGCAGAAGAGCACCAATCAGAGTCCACAACGGACTCTCACGTGGGCAGAACAGCTCCGAAGGGAGGGGGCTGGGACCGGACCAGCCTCCCACGTGCCTCAAGTCTACAGCCCTGATTGGCCCATTCAATGCGCCCGCCCTTTAGGCGCGCTTGAAATAAAATAAAATATCTCCGGGTTCAGTCCACACTACACACCACCCACCAACAGGGGGTGGTGATGTGCGGACTGAAGTATCAGGCTACTGCTACACACTCTGTGTGTGCATGTATGAAAGCACAACAGCAAAGTTTATTTCTGACTAGTCAAAAATGTTTGTTGCCTAATGACAGTGGTGGTGATGCATCCATCATTTCTATTCCACATCTAACCAGTGAGTGAATGACAACCGTTATTGTTAGCACTTAGCTCTCATTAGCATGCGACAAGTAAGCCTACTTATTGCAAAACAGCGGTAAACTACATGATTATAACCCGTCGCTGAGGCACTGCTTTTATCCACAGCCCAAATATTTTAATTGTACACACCAGTAGCAAATATACTAACGAGGGGCAAAGACGCAGTCTAGTCAGCTCAGAATCAGAAGTGCTCAGTGCGACGCGTTACTGCTCAGCCTGCGAGGCTGCTGCAGGGGAGGGGGAGAAACTAGACCTATACATCTCCTTCCAACCGTATGTAAGCGAGAGAAGTTAGAACGCTATGCTTCACATGAGCGCTACATTGTTGTGGGGAAAAAAAATCTAAAAAGAAAAAAAAGATAAATCAAAAACAAACAAAAAAAAAGAGAAAAGCATAATAGTGGCGGCCGGATTTGAAGGAGCCGCAGGCCGCCGCTGCTTAATGCATGTAGGGGAAACACTGCAATGTATATTGTGTGCAATACAAGGTTCTGGGTGGAATTCTGAATATGATCTTGAAAACAAGATTAGTTTCATCTACATATTCAAATGAATCTTCTTGTTTCTTTCATGTTGTACACATCTGATTTGAATCACATTTCACACGTATAATTGGAATGTGGTTGAAATCAGATTTTAGAAAATCTGTTAACTTGCGGAAACCAATTGGCTAATTGGTAACCTGACTGCGCCAGATAATGGCAGCAGTGCGTATGCCTGGCTGCATACCGCTCTGCTTACCATCATCTGGGATCGTTCGGGCAGACTCGATGTAAGGGGCGGGCCATTTTTTCAAATTCTTTAGTAGGTGATTGGATGGGGCCGTCTCTCTATCACAGTCTGGGAGTGCCAACTCCAACCACTCATCCGCCTCCTGGGTTTCCATGTGGTCTGCAATCAGACTATTGGTTCAGAGCCGCTCAGAGCCCGCCCGTAGCTGCCGCTGATTGGTCCGGCCCGGGGCTTTACGAGTGTGATCAACTCTCCCAGAGAGATCTCAGATGGTAAAGTAGAGCGGTACGCACTACTGCCACCATCTGGCGCAAGTCAGGTTAGCTAATTGGTTGATTGGCTACAAACTGGGGCTATATAACTATAAAGCCTGAGTTCTACTTGCCTTGATTGCACTTTTCAAAAATGTCAGATTTACAAGCTTGTAGATCTGCTGTTTTCAGTGCTCGACACCGGCACGCAACAAAGTATAACTCGGCCGTAACTATGTTGGTATTGATTGTATATATATGATGAGATGAGATGTTGGTTCTGACTGTGCTCTCCCTGTCTCACCAACCCTCTCTCTATGATGCATGTCCTCTTCAGTTAACGGTAATACTGAGATCCCCACACTCCCTCCTTACCGTTGCTTTTATTGATCCATCGTGTTTTATCAGTCCAGTGGATTATCAGCTCATCCATTTAATATAAAAAAAAAGCCTTGTTTTCTTCCCATGATCAATAACTCCATCCCATTCCAGCTCTGCTGCATTTTGTAAGTCATTCTGCAGTCTTACATCTATGGGGAGCACAGATGGCAAATCTGTTCTTTGGTTTCCGTTAAAACAAATAATAATCAGAAAATGCTGGCGTCAGAACTTTTAGAGGCTGTTCCCCCACCGCCCCCTCTGAGCACAGTGTGGGTTTAGATTAGTTTTTTCAATGGGAGCGCTGCCTATTTATTGGTGGTCAAATAGCATAATATCTCCCCAGGAAAGGGGGAGATTCTGTCTATATGATGTTTGGCTTCAGTGTCCCCTGCTCCCCTCCCACAAGGGAGACACAGGTTTGAATCTTGGTTGTACGCTAGAAATGCCGGGAGGAGCGTGACAAGGCTTTGAGCATCTTTTCTGTGCTCAGCCGCGCATGTCTGGTTGTTACAGAGAGAACTGTGGGTAGAACTCTGTCCATGTCGCCTGACACTTTGCACCCAGTTAGTGCACAAATGCGTTGAAGAGCACCTCGAGTTCTCACTTGCAGGAAAAAACTTAAAGACGAAAAACGCTCTGCTGGACACACAGCCCATGTTCAATCAGTGTAAAGCACACGCAACTGTTCATTTTCTGAAGATGGGCAAAGTGACAGTTAAAACTATGATCTGTGAACAATACAGCATTCATTCGATACATTTGGTGTTCTTGTAAGGAATGTTAGAGTTATATATAATATATGATCACATAGTTAAGGGTCTCCTCTATCCCTTGGGTAAGTGAGTGAATCTCTCCAGAGAATCCAGTGTGACCATTTGCCTGACCTTGCTACCTGATGGAACTGATGGCTCTCAGCTTCGGTCCTGACTCCTGGGTAGAGCAGCCAGCAGCACCACCTCTCACCAAGTTCAATCTTACCCTTGTTACACTGACTAAGACTATACTGTAGATGGCTTCTAAGTCGAGACTTGGAAATGACTTTAATCTGATGGATTAGTTTGTTAACTGTTCTGCTGCTGTAGACGGCGCTCACCGTCATTGAAAGGGTTAATACCATGGCGCCGTTGACGGTGAGGACTGTGAATCTTACTGTATATACAGTAAAGATATTATTACTTACTTAATGTCGCTCCGGTCCCGCCCGCATCGGTAATGTCGGCGATTTGTTTACAACGCACGTTGGGCGTGCACGCGAAGTGAAGCTCCTCAATGTTAAGTCAATGGAGAGGCCCATAAAGAAACTTCATTTAAACAAAATAGCCATTTTGAGACATTTTGCAGCAGATCTAAATGTAAACAAGGCACAAGGCAGGGCGCAGCCATCTTCCTCTTCTTGTCCCACACTGTCATGTGACTAGATGACGTAATCGTTGCCGTCAAGTGATAATCCAAAAAAACAAAAACAACCCCCTTCCAGCCCTTCAAAATAATAGCGGCGGCCTATGGAGGAAACTGCGTGGCACCGAGGCACCAAGCAACCTTCAGATTAAGGGGGCACTATTAGTGTTAAGGGAGGTTTCTTAAACTGGTGCCAGAAATATGTGCCTGTCTATAAGTAGGCAATCTGGCTAGCCATCGTCAAAGAAAAGGAAAAAGGTGCCCTCTACTGTTTTGTTCCTTTTCATTCTGCGGAGCGTAGAAGTCTGTTCTCGAGAGATTAATAAGTTGGTGGTGAAATACCCCCCAAACCCTCATAGCCAACTGAAAATTGCCATTTAAAAAATAAGCTGAAACATTCTCCTTGCGTTGAAAGATCTGTAATGAGAATTGCAAATTCATCCCATGGCCCCATGATCTCTAAATGCTTTGTATCCATGTGTAACTCTCGGAGTGAAACTAAAGCCCCTTTTCCAATGCAAGGTGGAACCAGAACTTTCAGGAACCTGAACCTATTTTTTTGGTTCTGGTTTGGTTTTGTTTCCATTGCGCACAGCCCGGTTCCAGACAAGGTTCCTGGAACCTTTTTTAGGTCCCGCTCCCGAGGTAGAACTAAACTTTAGTTCTGGGAACCCATGGGCGGGGCCAGCAGCGCTGCTGCTCTTTTTTAGGGACCTTCCCAGTTAGTTCTGGTTATATGGAAACATGAGCAGAACTTGGTCCCG
This sequence comes from Nannobrachium achirus, assembly GCF_963921795.1. Classification (NCBI taxonomy): domain Eukaryota; kingdom Metazoa; phylum Chordata; class Actinopteri; order Myctophiformes; family Myctophidae; genus Nannobrachium; species Nannobrachium achirus. The sequence continues at coordinate 65,317,906 of NC_137810.1, read as the reverse complement.
GAACTTAACAGGTTCTTGAAAGTTCTTGGTTCTGGTTCTAGTTCTGGGTTGGCCCTACAGTGGAAATGGGGCTTTAAACACTCAGAACGTTACTGCCATAGGACCGCACTTTGAGAGCCATCTGTCAGTCAAGTCACTATGTTGAGATAACTAACAGATCATGTGTGGTCGATGCTTCTGTGTGTCACCGCATTGAACACGCAGCACAACGTCATTCTAAACCCATATCCACGCTTCAGTGTGCCCTGACAGCTCTCATTATTATTATTAATCCACTTCTGTTTGTGTTTTTTGTCGTCTCCCATTCTGTGTTGTTGTTCCTGTGTGTGTATGTTTGTGTGTATATGTGTATGTGTGTGTTTGTGCTCCTGTGGGCTGCTGTTCCCCCGATGACAATCTCATTTTGTCATCCTTTCTGTCACCTTCCCCCTCATCCCTCCATCTATTCTCTCCTTCATTCTCCCTCACTTCCCATCCCTTATCCTACTCTCTCTCTCTCTATTGTCTCTCTCTCTTTCTCCCCCCTCTCTCTCTCTCTTGCTCTTTCTCTACTTGTTTTTTCTCTCTTTTTTTTACCTTCCTGAATGGCCCTCGGCAGAAGAGGCAGAAGGTGAGTCTTGTTTAAATTCACTGCACACTTTTAAATAATGAATGCTTGTATTTCCGTGTCTGGCTGCCTTTCTCAGCCCATCACTTACAGCAGTGTTTCTCAAACGTTGTGTTTCTCCCTTTAACTCTGACAGTATACAAATGGAACCAAATGGACCCGTCAGGGTTCATTTGGTTCCATTTGTACACTGTTAGAGTTACAGACTTGTATGGGTCCATTTAGACCCCCCTAAATGAACCCACAGAGTCCCTGGAATCCACTTTGAGAACCACACAATTTAAAGAACAGCTTTGTTCCAGTGCCAACGTGCTGACACAAAAATAATAAACACAATAAATCGATACCACACACTGTACAACACGGAAGTGGAGGGCAAGAGAGAAAGATGTCTGTCGTCACATCATGTCACCTTTCAGACTACAACATTATGTCCAAAAATGTGTGACACTGCAATGCAATTACAATTTATACTTTAGGCATTTAGTAGACACTCTTATGTAGAGCGACTTAACAATAATCAAGGTAATACAGAACTTGGCAGAACTTAACACGGCCAAAATCAAATATTCTATACAAATTGAAGTTCTATTCCCACCTGAAACTATATTTTATGTTTATTAAAGAGCTGAAGAGACGGGGACAACCCTGTTACTAAACTCTACTTTAGACCAGTGGTTCTCAAACTTTTCAGGCCGCGACCCCCAAAATAATCATATTTTAACTGGGGATCCCCTACCCTACGAGCACTAAGAGTTGAGGCAATACATTTTTAACACGGTTCTATTGTGAAAATAGCAGATCTACATGCTCACAACGCCTCGCAACGCGAGGTGTTGTGATCATGTAGATCGGCTATTTTCACAATTTCTGTCTCTAATATTTGACAATTTGGGCAATGTTTAATTTGTCATTTTAGATATACTAAAAAGTCCTTAAATTGTCACTTTGTAAATGTGTAGATACCCTCTATACACTTACACTTTATGATGGTTTGTCTGTTGAGTGAGAAAACAACATTTCACATTAAGTTAAACAATAATTTGGGGTGCTCCCTGGGGGTCCCGACCCACAGAGCAGTGGTTCATACATTTCAACTTTAACATTGTTAAAAAGATGCTTTGAGAAAAACAGCTGTGTACAATATGAACAGTGTTTATTTTACATACAGTACAAACTGATGTTGTCCCTCTCTCTGTGTCAGTGTCCAACATAGACCATGTGGTTCTGGATGAAGACCACTCTGGATCCAGGAGACTTCAGAACCTCTGGAGGTGATCACATACTATCACTTTATTTATCCACTTAGACCTTCAGTTTATGCTTTATGTGAGAAGATTATCTATGCTGAACGGTGCACAGATCGGGTACGATCGGCACGCACGGCCGCACACTGTGGTCCGCTCACGACTACAAAAGACCCAATGTTAATCCGTGCCACCATTGCTGTGCTGGCCAGCTAGCTGTGTAACCAAGGAATATTTTAAGAAGGAATGGAAACACGTGACCACTGGGCATGCGCCATGTCTGGCTATGAAGCTCACCATGGGTGCCAGAACTCGCACCGGAAGTGCGATAAAATACATGTCAAAGAAACCACCGCAGTTTTCCCAATGACCCTGAGCGCAACGGTGGGGGCCGATGGGCAATAGCCTTCCCACACTCCCCCGCCCCCACCGTTGCGCTCAGGGTCGTTGGGAAAACCGCGGTCGCGTCAGGGAATGGAGCCGGCTTGATCAGCTCATGAACAAACCTGGAACAAAAACTATTTATGAACGACTGAGACCTTTGTCATATAATCTGTTCAGGAATATAAAAGAAGACATATCAAAGGTATTTTTACAATCACTTGCTTTTCGATGTGCACAGTACTTAATGAAATAATAATAATAACAGTAAATAATAATCGTTTCTGTCTCCGAAGTATCGCAAGATTTGGTTCCCAGACAGGAAACGGTGGATAGTCTCGCGATACTTGGCACGTTTAGAAACATACTTTTTGCTCTTTAGATACTGCTATAAAATTACACAGTGCACACATCGAAAATCCACACAGCACAAAAAAATGTGTGACATGCCTTCTTTTATTTTCCTGAGCTGAGTATGTTATAAAGGTCTCACTTTTTCATAAATAGTGTTTGTTCATGAACTTCATGAGCTGCTGGGAGGCTGCTCCACAGTCTTCCACCGAACTTCCGGCTGCAGTTTGGCACCCATGGTGCGACGAATCTGCCGGTTGGAACTGCGAGATAGCGAAAGGGGCGTGGATGTCTTTACCTCTTATTTACCTTGTGTGTAACAAGGAAGTGAACGCAGAAGGCAGTGGGACAGAGGAACCTGTTGTCCCCGCCCCCCCCCCCCAAAAAGCATATCCGTTGCCAATTTTGTATTGTTTTATATAAATGAAATCAAATAAAACTGCCCTCCACCAACAGCTTATTTTTCTCAGGATTCTCGGGTTGGGGCAGTAAATGAGTATTTGCCACAAGAGATTATATTCAGCAATAACATGAAATCCACTGCAAAACCCCCATAGATGTCTACTACAGTTCACACATGTACGCACACTTGCAGCGCACGCACACACCCACGCACTGCTGTTTTGATGTATACAGTGTCTTATTTTGTTCATGGTTTAAGACTGAAATACTACTACGTGTCGGGCATGTCACTCAGCACTCCATGGGCACAAGTAGCTGTGGCTGTGGCACCATACAGTATATGTCAGAAGAGACAGCACAATACATTTGCCAGCCTTTCTGCATCATCTTTGGGCATCCCAAGTTGTCAAAACCCTCCAACAACCTGTATGTGTATGTCCTAGGCTGGATCACCAGAGGAAACAGAGTTCTTAGGCTTGCAGTGCTGATTGGTGTTTAAAGTGATCTCTGTAGTTCTCATGGGCCACACACGCATGCACGCAGCAATCTGGAACATATTGTGTGTGAACGAATAACTGTATGATAGAGTAGTAGATGCCATCAAATATGTGTTCACCAACAGTCATATAGTTTGCGTCGCTGTCAGTATTGGCCTATAAATATCGAGGTATGACTGACATGTTACCCGTATCTTGCCCCTCCCTCGTTGTTTTGTCTTGAGCTGAACCATGTTGACCTTTGACCTCTGTTTTGTTCTTCTGTGCTCCAGTTTCTCAGGAGGGTCAGAGGAGCTGTCTGATGACATCACCCAGCAGCAACTGCTTCCTGGGGTCAAGTATGTCACGTGACATCCAACCAATCAGCATCCACATACAGAGCATCTGCTGACGGCGTAATATATAATACTAAAACTAAACCATCATTATTGTACTTGTATTTTTCAGGGATCCTAATCTTTGGACTGTCAAGTGTAAGGTATGTTTTAGATTCGATATTTTTTACATGCAAGTACGAAAGTAGTATTGTTTATTTTGGGTTCTTCAACATTTTACACAAGTAATAACTATATAATAACAAAAGGATAAAGAAAGTAAGTTTTCTTTTTGATTTGCACTGGGACTAGTTATACATACAATAATCTTACAACTCATCTTACAATAGTAAGCAAAAATTCGAGTCCCATTTTTATGCGAGGAGAAATGTGATTTGGTGATGACTTTGTTCAGTGCAACAATGGTCCATCTCTGCTTTTGTTGACAATAAAGTTATATACATTTTTGTGTTTTGGTGTGTGAAGAGTGCATTTGGTTCTAACTACTAATCTTCTAGCTGGGGACCTCACAAGGACCCTTGGGGGTCCCCGGACCCCACACTGAGAACCGTAGAGTATGTCTTCCTAACCATATGTGGTGTATTTCCAGATCGGAGAGGAGAGGGCTACAGCCATCGCCCTGATGAGGAAGTTCATCGCCTACCAGTTCACTGACACAGTAAGTACAGACATCATCCTACCAGTTTACTGACACAAAGTACAGACATCCAAGCTCTGTTATCTCAGTGGTCAAATAGTTCAGCAGTTTGTGTAGGAGAAAAGCACTACGTAACAGAAAAGCTACATAGAGAACAGCTTGAACTACAAGGGCATTTGACAAAACATTTGACAGAATTTGACAAAACAGAATTCAATACAATGGAGTGTAGTAACCAGTAAGACTCCCTAATCGGGAGATAAGCGACCGTTGGCCGCTTATCTCCACAATCTGTCGGTAGATAATGCCGGTCTTATATAAGGGTCATTTGTGTACGGTGTGATGTCATACTGATGTCAGCAGTGTGAAGTCATACTGATGTCAGCAGCTATGTCTCTATATATGGAGTTATATGTTGTTCGTGTCCAAATATGGCGCTTGTGAGGTCAGACTTAGTGAGATTCGTCGGTTATCTCCATATATGGAGGGATGTGTTGGTTATCTCCATATCTGGAGATTCAACCTTCAACGTGTAACGACTAGCCACATGACGTGAAGGTGAGTGAGGGTCTTTGTAACAGCCACCCCCAGATTTCCCGTGGAACTCTGTACAATATCGAGAAGTCCTGAACGGAAACTCTTAGTCAACTGGCCACCCCATCAAAGAGTAAAGGGGCATCAAGGCCTCTCTCTTGTCAATGGGCTGGTGTCGGCCACCCCGTACGGGTTTTAGTCTGAGGTGATAGCCTGCCACCCCGTTAGTAGGCAGGGGTCCCGACAAGCCAAGGGTGTGACGTGTGACCGACCGACGGACGGCCGGTGGAGGTTTTGATACTAAACTGCGACCTGACGGTCGCAATTAAAAGGGGTCATGTGAACTTGCATGTTTATAATTGCAACCGTGTATAAAGTGATGGTATCTGGTCCTCCACAGCCCCTGCAGATCAACTTTATAATTGTAACGGTGTGTAAAGCGATGGTCTCCCTGCTCCACCCACAGCCCCTCCAGATCAAGTTTATCGTCACTGTCGGGCAGAAACCTTGTATCTCCAAGTTTCAAATTTGTACATTTTTTCCCAAAGTAAAGCCCTGCTTGATCATACAAGGCCATCGCACAAAAGTAGTGAAAATAGCAGATCTACAAGCACACAACGCCTCGCTGTGCGAGGCGTTGTGTGCTTGTAGATCGGCTGTTTTCACTAGTTTAAATCATTTTAAAAATGATAAATACAAAACAAACTGTTTTGGACGTACAAGGTTTCCACCCGACAACAACGTTATAATTGTAACATTGTGTAAAGTGATGTTTCCCCACCCTGCTCCACCCACAGCCCCTTCAGATCAAGTCGGTGGTGGCCCCGGAGCACGTGAAGGGCTACATCTACGTGGAGTCGTACAAGCAGACCCACGTGAAGGCGGCCATCGAGGGCGTGGGCAACCTGCGTATGGGCTTCTGGAACCAGCAGATGGTGCCCATTAAGGAGATGACGGACGTGCTCAAGGTGGTCAAGGAGGTCACCAACCTCAAGCCCAAGTCCTGGGTCCGCCTCAAGAGAGGCCTGTACAAGGACGACATTGCACAGGTAAGAGTGTGCGTGCGTGCATGTGTGCGTCTAAGAGCAGAACGTTTTTTTCTTATCAAGGACTCTTGATTTAGTTAACTGCTTAAGCCCTGTTAAAATAGCTACATGCTTTGTGAGCTTTTAGGTCTGCTATTGTCAGGCTAAGCTTTCAGATAAGGTAGCCAGATAAAAAATATATAATAAAAAAGGCGATCTACAGGCCCGCAACATCTTCTGTTTTATGACAGAAGAAGAATAATTGCTAATGAAGATCTAGGTTCTAGACTCTGGTGTAATAACAATGATAACACTGTCATTTCTTCATGCCAGGTGGACTACGTGGAACCAAGCCAGAACACCATCTCTCTGAAGATGATCCCTCGCATCGACCTGGACCGTATCAAGGCTAAGATGAGCCTGGTGGGTTCATTTACACACCAGTTTCTGTAGCACTGCTCCAAGAACAATCTAACAGAGAGAGGTCAGTCAGTAGGTCACAAAATGCATTATCTATTCACTCGCTTCAGCGACTGATCTCAAATTTAACATGGCATTGGTCATTAGCATTATACACACGGTGACGGAGCCCGAATTTCATTTTTCCCAAATTCTAGCGATTTATTAGCGTTTCTTCACTCTACAGCTCTACAGCCTGTTGTCAGGGTTACGGTCCGTTCCTCCAGGCCATGGGATCTGTAGCCCCGGGCCCACACACACCTCTCTCACAGTTAGGAATGGGTCACGCATGCAACGGGTGATGTGTGTCTCATCTTCCAACGGGTATAGAAAACTTATGTGGAGCAAATACATCCTCATACTTCTATTCACCTAATTTTGCTGTTAAATTATTTGTATCCATCATAAATATACACTCCTCCATGGGCTGCTCCTTACATTATGATGCTCCCACATATTCTCACGCACGCACCATGCAGTTACAGTTAGTTTCCCCAAAACCCACACTCTGCACATATTTTGCAGCACATATATTCGAACAGGTAAGGTCTAGTAGTTATAACTTACAGTAGGTGTGAGAACTATACTACTGTAGATATGGAGCCATTCTGCTGTGGCCGTGGCTTTTTAGACAAAGAAACTTCACTAAAATAAGGGATGGCAGCATTGTTGGATATTCTCTGAGTATCTCTTGTGTGTGTGTGTGTGTGTGTGTGTGTGTGTGTGTGTGTGTGTGTGTGTGTGTGTGTGTGTGTGTGTGTGTGTGTGTGTGTGTGTGTGTGTGTGTGTGTGTGCACGCGTCCATGCGTGCAGAAAGACTGGTTTGCCAAAAGGAAGAAGTTCAAGAGACCTGCACAGAGGCTGTTTGATGCTGAGAAGATCAGGTACACACATGATTTCATGAAGATCAGGTACACATGATTTCAGAAGATCAGTTACACACATGATTTCATGAAGATCAGGTACACATGATTTCAGAAGATCAGGTACACACATGATTTCATGAAGATCAGGTACACACATGATTTCAAGTAGATTTACAAAAATACACACCAAATACAACATGCAACATGCTATTTTAAACATAGGCTGAAATGTTTTCCTGCCAAATTGTCCTTACCTTTTAACGTGGGCACGTGCACGCATAGTGCACGATCTGTGCGTGACTCATGTAGTAGATGGGTAGACTCGATGACAGCTTTCGAGAAAAAAAAATCCATTGGAATAGACATATCCGTTGCCAGGCTGTATCCCTGCTGTATCCGCCAGTGTTTACATAAGAAAACATTGGAAACAGCCAGCTGTGCGCTATGGTAACACGTGGACAGGTTCACGCACATAGCAGATGATATGTGCGCAGATCATATGCCAGGCGAGTAGTGGAATCAAACAGCTACCAAATAAAAAAAAAAACATGTGAAAAAAGACGATGATATGACGTGCAGGCTGCTTCCTTGTTTACACTGGAAACCTATGGGAACGTAGCTATCATTGGGCTTAGACCGGATACGGAAACCTAGATCCGGTCCAAACCGGAAATAGGGCCGGATACAGTTAGGAGGCGGGCCTAAAGAGTCGGAATCGGCTGAATGATTAAAGCTAATTAAATTTCCGGGATCTACGGGCATGGCATAGAGTGGTACAGCGGGAAATCTCTGGTTTCGACGGGGATAGCAGGAAATGAGTTGAAGTCCTTTCCCACTGCGACTCGATACAAGAACGATTAAAAAAAATCTTTCTCCTTTGAAGTGGATGAGAGTGGATGGTAGCGTCCACACCACAACGATAACAGACATAATTGATGTGAACGCAAACATATCATTATCGTATCGCGTGGGAGTGGGAAAGGACCTTTAGCCTTGACTTAATACCGGTACAATTTAGTGGCATTAAATTGTACCGGTGCAATAAAATGAAATAAAATGTTTAATTTCATTAATACTCAAGGCTGTCGTGGTGTTCTTGTCCAGGTCTCTAGGAGGAGAGGTGAGCCACGATGGTGACTTCATGATCTTTGAGGGAAATCGTTACAGCCGCAAAGGATTCCTCTTCAAGAGCTTTGCCATGTCTGCTGTGGTGAGTGAGGAGCATGTGTGACTTATCATAAATAATAACTATGTCCCGTTAAAGCGACGTTATGGCAAAACACCACCAGGAAATTTTAAAAGCTGGTTTGCATAGAGATTACATTGAATTACCAAGCAAACCATTAGCTTGGCTTCTCTCAGTGTGAATGCAGCATTAGGGTGAATTTATTCTCCAACAACGTGAGCTTGAAGATTTTTTTTGGCAAGCAGCACCATCTTGTGACGGTGTATAAATTAGGCCTGACATGATTCTACTTCTCTCTTTATAGATCGCAGAGCTGGCGTGTTTTATCTTGTTGCTTTTAATGTTTGTTTTTATGTTGTTGAAAGCTTTTTGTATTGCTGCTATTTTGGACAGGGCTCCCTTGGAAAACAGATCTTGTATCTCAATTGGATTTACCTGTATAATTAAAGGTTTAATGATATTGATGATTTTTGTGTGTGTGTGTGTGGTTTTAGATCACAGATGGCGTGAAGCCCACGTTGTCAGAGCTGGAGAAGTTTGAGGACCAGCCTGAAGGCATCGACCTGGAGGTGGTCACTGAGTCAGGTATGTGTGTTATGTCTGTAGGTAGGTAGGTATGGATTTGGTCACCGAGTCACGTATGAGTGTTATATGCAGGGCTTAAAGTTCTCCGTCCTGGGGACGGATTTCCGTCTTGAGGAGTCCCTAGGGGCTATTTAAGAGATCAGAGCATATTCGCAAAAAAATAAAAAAAAGTCGAGCCGTCTGCGCTAATTATTTTTATAGCATCAGTTCCACTGTGGTGCGGTACAGAATTCAGTTCAGTCCAACTACTTCCTGTAAGTAGACTTAAAAATAAAACCAGTAGACGTGACTTGACTGTTGACTTGATCAGATTACGGTAGCTCTTATTTTGAAATCCGCTCGCTGTACTGAGAGGAAATGGCTCTGTTTGTTAGCAAGGTTGTTGCAGCTGTACCGGGAAGCTAGTAGCTACGACGATGCACAACAAAACATCACGTGGATTACTCCCAATAGTTTGACTAAAGTTCATATTTATCATAAGAATAGAAAATCATGCTCCTATGGCTTAAACGCTGTACACCGTTTGGAAGTGTGTTAAACCTTTGGGACCTCCGCTCCGCTGCACTGGTGGTGTTATTATGTCATGCTGCAAAGTAATGGGCGATTTGAGACGTCGCTCTCTCTGTATGGATAGCAGTGTCCAAAAGAAATCACAGGAATAATGGAAGTCACTGGAGTTTTATGCCATGTAAACAGCAGGTAGGCTATATTATCTAAAAGTGTGTACAGAGAAGGCAGTCGTAATTGACAATACATGTTTGCTTACATTGTCTTGCATTAAAATAGGCAACGGAACACTTGTTTTGTTTGCAAATCAGAAATTCGAGGGTATTTATTTGTCACTCACAAAAGTTATCCATACAGATGCTAATGCAATACTTCGGGCCGGGGTGGTGTTTCATTTGGGAACGACGCGACGTCGTATCATGATTGGTGTTCATGGCAGTAGGCGGAGGTTTCTCCACTGCGTCGCATTGTTTCTCTCATAACATTACCCACGTGTGGTATTGGTTCAGTCAGCGACAATATGGAGCGGTTAGTTTAGTTGTGAAGGGGTGCAAAATAAATTTCCGTCTCGGGATTTTTTTTTTGCTTTAAGCCCTGTATATTACATAATCCTGAGTCAATGTCGTCTACAAAAAGAAGGGGAAAAAAGCATGCGTCACCTGCTTTCCTCCTGCCTAGTCCAGACGGTCATATTAGACTGGATATTGTGTGTGATTTTGGATATTGTACTATTGTGATTGATTTGGCATTAGTGTTCTTCAAGCTTATTGGTACTCAAATTGAAGTATGTCTTGTAGGCCTACTTGGCCTGAAAAAAAGGGTATTGGAGCAACCCTATTTTCTATTTCTTAGCTAAAGAAATCGGTATCGGAAAAATCGGTTTTGGCATGTCAGACCTTCATAAAACCGGTGGATCGGTATGGGACAAGAATTTTGCAATCTGTCCATCTCCACTTTGCACGCACACTCCCACTAGGCCCAGGAAGAAATGTCAGCCTTTTCACATTGTCCTGTTATAATGCCACGAAGTGTCTGAATTTCGCAAAACAAATTGAATTGAATTTCGCAAAACAAATTGGTAAATTTGACATGACTCCTAGAGATTTTACATCACACAAATCGGTACACATTATCTCTATAGTCATATGATCAAGATGGATCATATTACATCCTGATTGGCCACGATTGCCTTCCAAATTTACAGGAGTGGTCTGTTTTGAACAAAATGCCTGAGATCGTGTACGATGGCCATGAAAGGCTGAGGACGAAATGACACCCTTTTCACATTGTCTAGGAAGGCGATTTTTGCAACACATGTTTTCTCTTATATTTACTCCTACACATTTTGTCAAACATTGCCGTCCCACAATATAACCTACAGTATACCTGACCTGGTGGAGACCTGTGCTGGACAGTAATACTGTAGTTTTTCAATTATGAAAATGTGTGAGAAGTCATGTATACTGTATATCACACAGAATAATGACGCAGTATTATATTATTTCAGATGTAGGAAGTTTATCAAAGAAAGCACAAGCTGTTGTTGAACATCAGTGTAACATGAGGAATGCAAAACTCTGCATAAGTATAACTAATTGTATGACTAATTGTCATCACCACATTGTGGGAAGAAGACGATGGCCTCTACACTGCCTTCACCACAAATAGCAATACCAAATCGGATTCTTTGATTGACTGACTGACTGACTGACTGACTGACTGACTGACTGACTATATTTTTATAGCATTCAGATGCAATAAAACATGTTGCAATAAAAGATACAGAGGATAGCACTAAAAGCAAAACAAACAATATGCTCAGAATGTCCCCTTCACTTACAGTATTATATGTGCCTCTGCTTTCATGGATAAGCTAGGATAAATACAGTCAGGATAACTGATCAATCCTGGCTTAATCCCCTACCTAGGTTTTGTGTACTTGATCTACAGGTATGGAATAGTAATAATAAAGTTACAGAACACTCATTGAAACTTAAAAAAGAACAGTGGTTTGTTGTTTAGAAATAGTAGACCACTGACTCACCGCTAACAGACTCAGAATTGAGTATTCAACAAGATTTTGCATCAATGCCGAACGGAACAGTCTTTATAATGGTACATTTCATCTTTTATTGTTTTATTGTCACAGGTGGTGATGATTGAGTGAAGAAGAGAGGACGAGTTCAAAGTGTATGTTTACGGCTGGGTGTCATCATGGACTCTTTGATTGATTGATTGATTGAAGACTTTATTAGGAGTTTGCATAGGAAAAGGTACAGTTTCATGATGGTACAGTTCACTGGTACAAGGTTGTCAGGGTCCCTGTCCCTGTTATTATTATTATCCAGCGAAAGTAAATGATTGAGACGGTTCGGTTGGCTGGAGAGATGACGACAGCGGAACGGGAGGCGGCCCCGCCCCGCGGGGGGATTCTCTCCCCCGCCCTCTTCAATATTTACATGAATGACCTCTCTGTACAGCTCAGTGACTGTAGAACTGGATGTGTGCTTCCTTGGTAACACTCTGATTAATCATTTCATGTATGCTGATGATTTGGCCATCCTGTCTCCTAGCAGTACTGGGTTCCAACAGCTACTGAATATATGTTCAGATTATGGTGTAAAATGTGATGTGAAATATAACGCTAAAAAGAGTGTCATCATGATCTGTAGAACAAGAGAGGACAAGGACCTTTCTTTTCCTACATTCTATCTGTCTGTGTGTGTGTGCGTGCGTGTCTTGCAAGGCGAAGCTCTCAGAACAGCCCCGTGACATTTTGTATTCATTATATTATGTATTATTGCATTGTTCAGGCCCGACTCAATCTGAATAGAATCCTGTAGCGTGCGGAGCGCCCGACTGTTCAAAACGGCAAGTGTGAGCCCGTTTAGATTATCTGGTCAGAGAATCAGAAAAAATGATCCTGTAGTGTTTAATTCTACCCGATTCAGTCGGGCCAGATTATCTGTTAGTGTATGGCCAGCCTAGCAGGTCGGTCAGACGGACCCAGGCAGGATCTCCCAAGAATCGCATTTCACCAGTTTAATGGAAACGGACTAAATTCGCTTTGTCTTAAAGCGCATTTCTGATAATTCGCTTCCCTAATGTGCTTAGCTCAGTTACTGCCAATTTAATATTTCTTCCTTCGGTTCTCCCTGCCAGCCCTCTCCATAGACTTCCATGTAATTTATAGTGCACAGATCATGCACAGATCATGCACGCCCATGCACAGATCATGCACCATGTTTGTGCAGGCTGTTCACAGCTTTCAAACAAAAAAAAAAGATTGGAAATCCGTTCAGGCATTCTTGAGATAATAGCCATTATGTTTTACATGTTATGTAAACAAAGATGGCTGCCCAAGGGGTTGTATGGGGGTGGAACATGCAAAATCGCGATTGAAATCATGTTTACTAGAAAAAAAAGAAAAGAAAAAAAAAAGGTCCAGAGTGAGAAAGTTGATCTAAAAGTCGTTTGGCACTGTATGGAAACGCCACTAATGACTGTATGAGGATTCTACTCAGGAAACCTAGATGGTCGAGTGCCAGTCAATTGTTTTGTGAAGCAGGAGTGTGCACTTTTCCTGCTCTTCTGAGAAATCTGACGTTCAAGTTTATTTGTCGTCTGAATGTGTCAAATAATTGGATTAGCATGCTGCTGACTGACCCAATTTCAGTAATGTGAAATACCACTCTTGCATCTGGAAACACTGGTATAGTGCCTTATTTTAGTGTTCTGATTGCTTTGTTTATGTCTTCTTATTGGACCTTGTGTCTGTCAAAAAGGTGATGATATATTGTAATAAATATCTTCTATTTTTGCAACTTGGTTTCAGTGTGATAATATGTACTGACCTAGACCGTGAGCTAGCACCGTACATATGGGGTCATCGGTACCATCTGGGGGGATTAATTCTCATAGTGATTTTTGGGAACGTATACACCCCTAGTACTAGGAAAAATGTGATAGCCTTGCAGTGGAGGTAGCTTTTTGTGTGTTATCACTCCTTTTATAACCACATGCCAAAACACAGTTTTCAAAATCCGAATGGAACATTCTACTTCAAACTGATGGTTCTCTCTTAATATTGACCCTATCTCTTTGAAAAATGGTTGGGATAAAGCTCAGACTATATATTCTTCACTAATGTTGTTAACATTTGCATATCTATAATTGTTTTTTATTACAGGCAGTGACAACATAGTGACTATAATTATGACATAATCCTCTGTGAACCATGGCTCCACATTATTTGGTCATCGGTACCATCTGGGGGGAACGATTCTCATAGTGATTTTTGGGAAGGTATACATCCCTAGTGTTAGGAAAGATTTGATAGCCTTGCATCTGTGGTAGCTTTCTGTGTGTTATCACTCCATTTATAACAACATGCAAAAAAAAAAAAAATCCGAATGGAACATTCTTCTTCAAACTGATGGTTGGTTCTCTCTTATTATTCATCATATCTCTTTGAAAAATGGTTGGGATAAAGTTCAGACTATATATATATTGTCCAGTAAGGTGGTTAACATTTGCATATCTAGAATTGTTCTTTATTACAGGCAGTGACATATAGTGATCTGGGAGGGAATGATTCTCACATTGACTTTTGGGAAGGTATACATCCCTAGGACTAGGACATATGTGAGAGCCTTGCATCTGGGGTAGCTTTCTGTGTGTTATCACTTCATCTATAATCACATGCCAAAACACAGTTTTCAAAATCCAAATTAAGCATTCTACTTCAAACCGATGATTCTCCATGAATGGCAAGGATAAAGCTCAGACTATATATTTTTCATAAAAGTTGTTAAAAGTAGCATCTCTAGAAATGGTATCTATTAGAGGCAGTGACAACATACTGTACTGTAGTGTAGTGACTACATTACATAAGATGTACTTTTGTTTTCATGAAAGATGTAACACAAAGGGTTCCTTAAACCATGTTTACATACATATATTCTAAGGAAATGTATTGTGAAATTCATTAAACAAAATATAGTGCAAGTGTGTAAGACAATATCCAAAATGCTCACTATTTGATCCACTTGTCCTAGTATAGAAATCCTGGGTACTCTAATTTCTTGGTTTTCATATGTGTAGAATCCATACCTCACATGTTAAAGGTCAGGTCAAGGTAACATTTGACCTCTGGGAGAACAACAAATAGAAACAACTTGATGAATATTCATCTTTCACTTAACAAATAGAAACAACTTGATGAATATTCATCTTTCACTTAATAAAGTGTTTGTGAAAACTGTTATTAACATGACACAGAACTGGCATTAATAATAATAATAATAATAATAGTAACATTATATAATAACATGGCAATATGTATCTTTTGCAACTACATCTGTATTCTCCAACTCATAATCAGGATCAGAAAGTCCACCCACCACATCCTCCTGGCCTTCAACCTCCTGACTGGCACACAGAAAGGATGTAAGGATGAGGTTCCAGAGGTGGCTGCATCAGGGTCATAGGAATTAAGTCTTTGTGATGTCTGCCTCATCATGACTAAATGCAGTAGCCTATCTATCACCAGCACTGAAGGTGTCCACCATGCTCAACAGCTTCTGCTCTGTTCTTGCTCTTCAGGATGACATCTTATGTGGTTAAAGGATATTACCATGCACATTGTTGGGGACATTTACCAATAATGGGATTGAAGAGATGAGGGCAGTGATCTTTCTGTGTGTGGATACACCCCGATATTTTACAACCAAGACACACCAGAGCTTAGACTCCCTACTACTGTTACTGCACATTTTGGGTAGGCATTAGTCAACTCTACCCTCATGCGTCATGACAGCATCATTCCTGCTCTTTATGGCAGTCTGCTCCCCAGACTGGTGAGCAGAGACAGTGATCCAGAATCCATTATGGTGCTGACAGACAAGTTCTAGCTTAGCCTCTATGGCATGGAGACCATGCATCTCAGCAGGCACTGGGTGAGATATCAAGCATATTGCACATGGCCAGCACGGAAGAAGCACTTCATCATGTGTGTCATGAGAGAAAAGGTGACAACCTATTGACATGGTGTCTCCCTGCATGTTCAAACTGGTGAATGGGAAGTATACAGTAGGAAGAATTAAGTTGTCTACCCAAAGTCAGCCAGTCGGATGCACAGTGTCCAGGTAGACTGCTGCTATATCTGTTCAAATGTCTTTGGTCTAGTTGATACAAACCACTTCAGAGTGCAGCTGATACACTCAAGACTATTACCACTGAACTTGCCTGTCAGCCCTCCATATGCAAACACATGCATTTCCAGCGCTGAACTTTGCAACAGTATTGCAATGCAGCTGAGGAATGACTGTATAACATGTCAATTGTGAGGTGAACACTCTACATGTCAACCAGTGACCATAGCTGCTGCCTGCTTGGACACCTGGATAAGGAGTGATAAGATGTGAGAGACCTTAACCTGACCTTTAGCACATAGGCCTAAGACTGAATGGCAATTGAATACGGTATATAACTGTAATCTACACCTATGCCCCCCAGGTACCCATATGACTCACCATAAGTTCACAGATTCCCTCACACAACTGAAATACAATTTGTTATTTTTAACAAAATGTTGTACAATCATTGGATCATACAATTTGTTATTTTTAACAAAATGTTGTACAATCATTGGATCATTGCAATACAATGGATTTGGCAATAAATAATTAACTGATGGTAATTTCACTGATTCAGCCACATTCATTGAACCCTAAAACCTTGGGTTAGATAACCAATACCACCTTTCTATAGGTTGAACAGTATCATAACGCTATTTAAGCTCCAGGCAGCCATCTTGGACGCCATCTTGAAAATGATGGCTTTATAAGACATATAAATTCCTACATCTTTAGTGTGTTCTTAAGCATGCCTAGAGGTACCAGAACTAGTTGAAAAACCTTTTATATAGGGGGGTTAAGTAGTATGTTTTCATAAATTGACCCAAGTAATTTTCGCCTAGTGTTATAAAATAAAATGCATGATAGCACCCATAAAGCTACCTCTGGTGCAAGGCTATCACATATTTTCTAACTCTAGACATGTATACCATGACAAAAATCACTATGAGCATTAATCCCCCCAGTTGGTACCGACCAACCCCAGTGGCTTACGGTCTACTGGTCCCTAGACCACTTTTACAGGTCGTTACATATTATTTGGGGGCTATCGTCCTAAAGTAGATGGGAGTTTAAAACATTAGCGGTAATATTTTGAATTTCATCTCGTTTTTCATCTCGGAGTTGGTTTAAAGCACAAAATGTTGGCCTTTTCCATCCATCCATCCATCCATCTTCAACCGCTTATCCGGAATCGGGTCGCGGGGGTAACGGTTCCAACTGAGACTTCCAGATTTCCTTATCCTGCGCAACTTCCTCCACTCCCTCTGGGAGTATACCGAGGCGTTCCCAGGCCAGTCTGGATTGTGCAGTTGGCCTTTTCGTTTGAGTAAAATAAAATTTGAGCTGATGCCTCCCGTGTGTTCTTTAATATTTCCTCCGTCTGTTTTATTCACTTCGAGTATTTTTGGTCAAACGTGTTGATCGCATCTCCTATATTAAAACTCTATACTCCTCCCCTATGGCGGCTGTGCGCACAAACAACAATATGTCGACCTCTTTCAGACTACATCGTGGGACACGCCAAGGTTGCCCTATTTCACCTCTACTATTCGCCGTCGCCGCAGAACCCCTAGCGATAGCCCTAAGACAGGATAATGATATTAAGGGTATTGATCGTGGAGGGCGGGAACATAAACTGTCCTTTTATGCGGACGACCTATTGTTATACATATCGGACCCTCTGCTCAGCATTCCCAAGGTGTTGGAACTATTAGATAGATTTGGTAATATATCTGGCTATAAAACTAATTTTGGTAAAAGTGAATTGATGCCGGTTAATGTAGCCGCACAAAATCTCCCCTTTGACTCAGTTCCCTTTAAAGTCAGCACAGAAAAGTTCAAATATTTAGGCGTATGGATAACACGTAATCATAAAGACCTTTATAAGGCCAATTTTCTGCCTCTGATGAATAATCTGAAAGAGGACATCAAAAGATGGGATCTGTTGCCCCTTTCCCTGGGCGGAAGGATTAATACGATAAAGATGAGTGTGCTACCTAAGTTCCTATACTTGTTTCAAAGCATCCCAATTTTTTTTAACTAAGTTCTTTTTCAAAACTTTGGACTCTCTTATCTCTGCCTTCATCTGGAACAATAAAAGTCCACGTATTCGAAAAGCTATACTTGAAAAACCTCGCCCACAGGGTGGCATGGCACTCCCAAATTTTATCTTTTATTATTGGTCAGCCAACATTAGGGCACTAGTAATGTACTGGATGAAGGCTGTAGATGGGCCTGATGTCCCGGAGTGTTTGGCTTTAGAGGGTTTATCTTGTGCTCCCACTTCTCTGCCAGCACTATTATGCTCCAAACTCCCACCTCAAAAGCCTACTTCATTTTACAGTAATAACCCCATTGTTATACAGTCAGTTAAAATATGGAACCAGTTTAGACGGTCATTTGCTTTGAACGACTTGTGTCTCTATGCTCCAATTGTCAGAAACCATATGTTTGTCCCCTCAATGTTAGACGGAGCATTTGATGGCTGGCGTAGGGGTGGGATTTCATCCCTACATGATCTCTATGTGGATAATGTGTTTGCATCCTTCGAACAACTGGTGAGCAAATACGGTATTCCTAGGTCACATTTTTATAGATATCTTCAAGTTCGGGACTTTGTTAAACCACAGCTCCCAGGGTTCCCTCAGAGGCCCTCTGCGTCCTTGTTGGACACTATCTTTAGCCAAGGAACTGACCTCAGGCGGATCATAGGGAGAATATACGAACTTCTTAATCTACATGACTCAGCATCTCTAGATAATCTCAAAATTAAGTGGGAGGAAGATTTAGGAGAACAAATTCCAGAGGAAAATTGGCAAAAAATTATACGTAGGATTCATTCTTCATCCATCTGTCAGCGTCATGCTGTCATACAATTTAAAGTTGTCCATTGGTGCAAAGCTAAATTGTCCAAATTTAAACCCGATATCGATCCACTATGTGATAGATGCAAGCAGGCTCCTGCAGATCTACTCCATATGTTCTGGACTTGTCCAACACTGCACGACTTTTGGAAGTCTGTGATTGATACATTATCTAAAGTTATTGGACAACCACTTGACTACTCTCCCTATATTGCAATATTTGGTACTATGCCGCCGGAGGTGTCACTAAATAATGTCAAGGGTAACGTCTTGGCTTTCTGTACATTGTTGGCCAGAAGGCTGATACTTTTTAAATGGAAAGACCCGCTTCCTCCCACTTACTCACATTGGATAAGAGAAGTTATGCAGTTCATTAAGTTAGAGAGAATTAGATATTCCCTTCGGGGATCAATTGAAAAGTTTGACATAGCCTGGCAACCTTTCATGTCATTTATAGAGAGCATGAAGGCAGAAACTGTAACTGCAACATAGTGCAATTATGTCTATTTTAGTTTTTACTTTTACTTTTTTTTTGTTTTCTTTTCCTTGTCTTTGTCATGTGTTTTTCTTTTCTTGTTACAGGTCTGTGGGGTGGGTGGGTGGGGATTTGTATTTGTATGTTCATGTTTGTTTGCATTAAGAAAAAAGGAAAATAATAATAAAAAGACCTTGATCAAAAAAAAAACATGTTGATCGCTGCAGTGCGAAACTTAACACCTTCTAAGCCACGGGGAGCCCCTTAATGTTAAAACCGTACTATATCGCACATCCCCCCAGGGACTCTCAGCCACGACGTACATTCCCGGACTTTGTCTTTAAAACCGGAATAACAGCTTTTGATCCGAAAATCGGCGATCGTCTAACCTTCCCTAGTCACCACTCGTGCACTGATAGCTCATGCAGACCGTGCATGAAGCAGAGGTGACGTCAGCGCCTCTCCTTCTCCAAGGCTACTCCCAGCCATCCGTTTGCTGTCTGCACACTCGAGCTCCTACAGCAGCCATGCTTGGGGCTATGCTAGCGAAACTTTTCAGTTCTGTTCTTCAGTCACACATGGACTATTTGCGGGGACATTTACGTGAAAGGATCGCGCACGCGAAACGCACGGGGACATCGACGATCGGCCAAAACCCCCATTCTATCCCAACGGAAATCGAGAAAATCATGGTGAGTTACTGGCCTGGGGAAAAAAAAAAAAGAAAAAACAGCGGCGCTGTTCAAGATGGAGGGGCTGCGGGGTCATGTTTATAAACATAATATTATGTCTCAGATCACAATACAATAATAGAAATGTCACGGCTAATCTACCAACCACCATTCTATTTCGGACGTCAAGGTGTTAACATGTGGCTCAGCGGTTTTTGGTCGGCTTTCTTTTTTCAACAGCGTTTTGGTGAGTGGGTTTCATTGCCGTGGTTTGGTAGATGTGGTGCGTTGCGCGCCCGGTGTCACAGTTCGCTTTTAATAACCAGTAAGACTCCCTAATTGGGAGATAAGCGACCGTCAGGTCGCAGCGTGATTTTAGGCCAAAATGTGTAGGAGCAGTGTCCGAAAATGTGTTTGTAAAAATCACTATATGGGACAGATCCATTTTGATGAGATGAGTGTAGACATAGTGTGTAGCGATTTGCGTGAATTTAGGTCAAAATCTGTAGGAGTAGTGTCCAAAAATGTGTTTTAATAAATCTGCCTGAAGGTGGCGTTAAATGGGACAGATCCATGTTGATGACATCAGTGTAGAGCAAGTGTGTACCCATTTGCGAGATTTTAGGGCAAATTTTGTAGGAGCAGTGTCCAAAAATGTGTTTGAAAAAATCGGCCTGATGGTGGCGCTATATGGGACAGATACATTTTGATGACATGAGTGTAGACACACTGTGTAGCGATTTCCGTGATTTTAGAGCAAAATCTGTAGGAGCAGTGTCCAAAAATGTGTTTAAAAAATCGTCCTGAAGGTGGCGCTAAATGGGACATATCCATGTTGATGAGATTAGTGTAGACATACTGTGTACCGATTTGCGTGACTTTAGGGCAAAAATTGTAGGAGCAGTGTCCAAAAATGTGTTTTGCAAGAATTGGCCTCATGGTGGCGCTAGAAGAGGGGCATGTGAGAATTGATGGGTGGAAGTTGTGGTTTGGCGGGCAAGGAGTGTGTGTGCAAAATTTGGCATGGATCGGGGCAACGGTTGCGGAGATATGAGCAGGGCAAAAGTGTGACGGACGGACAGACAGACAGACAGACAGCCGGTGGAGGTTTTGATAGTAAGTGCGACCTGACGGTCGCAATTACTCTCAAGAGTTGAAGGGCTCACTAGAAACAGTTTTGGCTATTGCTAAAAAGGTATTAAAAGCTCAGGGTGGGGTGTTCTGGTGTAGGCAGGAAGGGGGGCCGCGATTCTGCCTGGAGGGCCGGGTGAGAGGTGAAGAGGTGAAGAGGAGTCTGAGTCGTGCTCGTCCCCCGTGCTCGTCCCCCCTTTCCCCCCCTCCTCCGGGGGGAAAGGGGTCCTGCGCTGACTGCCGAACCAGTTGCCCTGCGATACCTGAGCTGAAATCTGGGATGAGCAGGAGTGCTGCCAACCCGCATGTTTTTTTCTGAGGTGAGGTTGTTCAGTTTCTAGTGCTTAATGCATGAAGGAATGATGACCATCATGGGGTGGCATGCTGGTGGGAAATTATTGCCAAATTATTGCCATGTAAATTAAGTGGCAGAAGTCCAGAAGGTTGGTAGCCTGTCTAGGGTTGAGAGTATGAGCTGTGACGCTGTGAAGGCTACCATTTTGCGTCGTCAAAAGTTAAAAACAGGTTAGAAAGTCCCTCACCAATCGTGTGTTGTTTTGTTTAAGAGAAAACTGTTCTTTTTAATAAGTAATGTGTGCCAAGTAGAGGACAGACTTTGGCCTGCTCCGAGAAGTGGTTTTATTAGAGGAATCTAATGCATGTGTACCGGAGCGCATTACTCAGTATTTTAATGAACAGAAGGGAGCCGGTCACGTGGGCGACTGTTTGGGCTGAATGTGAGCTTGCTCACCATTGGGGAGGGTTATCGCGCGTTGCCCTGTGCATCGGTGAGTATAGTTAAACATTTTATATGACAGAGTGTGGCTCTTTTTTGTCTTTTGCGAAGAGAGTGGCTTCGTATGTTTTTCTGAGCGGCCGAGTAGCTGGCTCTGTTTTTATTGTTCGAGGTGTGTAACAGTCGGTAGGGAGCGGGTACGTTTTCCGGAGACGGCAGATTTGCCAAGTATAATGAGTGTGGGATACTCTGGTCCAAAAGTATGGGTTAACTGCATGTTTCTGAGCTATACGGTGTAATGATTTTGACGAGAGCTGTGCAGAGGGAGTTTGGCTGGGGACAAGCTGCTTGGCTTTCTCCCCCAACCCTAGTTCAGTTGCCTTGTCAAAATGTTGAAGCAAAAAATAGAGTAAAAATGTAAATGCTCAGGCCTTGTGTGTTTTTTGGCGTTTTTTGTCGGTGGCGATGGCTACTCTGCACCGCAGGTCCCTCACTTTGTCCCTGAGAGTGACGGCCTGCGTATAGAACTCTGGTGTAAGTGAGAATTTCCGACGTGGTGCATGGCTGATTTGCCATTCCGTTTTTGCTTTTTTGTGCCGTTTAAACGAGCGGATACGAGCGGACATTTGCGTGGTTTGAGAAAGACATTGTTGTTTTCAGATACGTTTAGTTTTTGTCAGTCGTGTTCGGTTTGGCTTATTTGTCACTAAATTGTTTTTTTGTGTTGGCAGGTCTCTTGGTCTACGGGCGTCGGGGATCTCCGTGTTTTTAACACCAGCCTTGAGTGCAAGTTTTATTGTCATCTTTTTCAGACACAGAGCATGAGCATATGAGTACTCTGAAAGGGTTTCTTGAGAGACTGTTAATTGTGTAACGCCTGTAGGCACCCCTCTGCAGCACGGCGGTTCTAGTGACATCTGATGCCACCGTCCACTGATGTCGGAGGGTGATGAGCAAGTCTGTGGGGAAGTGGACCATGCAGGACAATCGACCATCATCTTCGGTTGCTGTTTAAAAAGTATAGAGGGACACTGTAACTACAGCAGTGGAGAAGAGGCATTGACTTTAATTCTTGCATTACAGTCCTTTGAGGCGTATGTAGGATGAAGGGCATTGCCTGCCCAGCCTGTATGTACGGATTACAACTCACCTTTTTCTTTTGTTAAAACAGATGGAGAAACTAACTGGTTGATTTATCGTCATTGCTTTATACAGGGTTGCAACGTCGACAGATTTGAGCCAAGATGATGTGAAGGCGTGAGCTGAACATCAATCCATGTATTATTAATTTTCTCTTTATTTCTCTGTTAGGTGGTGGAACGTGCCGAGAACCTGTATTGGGGAGTACGTGTTCTCTCGTGGGTTGGGGGTTGTCAGGGTCCCTGTCCCTGTTATTATTATTATTACTAGAAGCTGGGCCGCCCAGCGTCTAGTCGGCGACCTGGCCAACTCGGAACAATGTAAATAGGGAATGAATGCCCCGCCCTTTAATGCAAACCCCATTATACCTGTTTTCATAGGACCCGTTTTGACCATTTGTCTGCCTGTGTCCATTTATGCCCATATATGGAGATATCTGTATCTGTCTGTCTGTCGGTGTCCATTTTATGTCCATATATGGAGATCACTGCAGTTATAGTTCTGGGTCCATTTTATGCCCATATATGCCCATATATGGAGATATCTGTCTATCTGCGTCCATTTTATGCCCATATATGGAGATCTCTGTATCTGTCTGTCTGTGTCCCTTTTATGCCCGTATATGGAGATCTTTGTGATTCTGCATCCATTGTATGCCCATATATGCCATATATGGAGATATATGTTTATCTGCGTCCATTTTATGCCCATATATGAGATTTCTGTCGCTTTTTCAAACAGATGGTCAAAACGGGTCCTATGACAACAGGTATAATGGGGTTTGCATTAAAGGGGGAACCGGTACTGTGTCTGCAACACAGTCGGAGGCACAGCCAGATACAGAGATCTCCATAATGGGAATAAAGGGACACAGACAAACAGATGGAGGAGGAGACAAACTTAATGCAAACCCCATTATACCTGTTGTCATAGGACCCGTTTTGACCATCTGTTTGCCTGTGTCCATTTATGCCCATATATGGAGATATCTGTATCTGTCTGTCTGCGTCCACTTTATGCCCATATATGGAGATCTTTGACCATCTGTTTGCCTGTGTCCATTTATGCCCATATATGGAGATATCTGTATTTGTCTGTCTGCATCCATTTTATGCCCATATATGGAGATCTATGCAGACACAGTGCCAGTTCCAGAAAATCCTGATGTCAGACATCAGAATCCGAACCTTTCGTGCTGGTTCCAGAAAATCGTGTATCGGGTCGGGTCGAGGCCGAGCACTGCACTACCTGCTGCGGTGGGGAACGCACGTGCCGAATTTGAAATAGGGAATGAATGCCCCACCCTTTAATGCAAACCCCATGAATGCCCCAGCCTTTAATGCAAACCCCAATATACCTGTTGTCATAGGACCCGTTTTGACCATCTGTTTGTCTTTGTCCACTTATGCCCATATATGAAGATCTCTGCACACACAGTACCGGTTTGCCTGCCCCACCCTTTAATGCAAACCCCAATATACCTGTTGTCATAGGACCCGTTTTGACCATCTGTTAGCCTTTGTCCCCACCCTTTAATGCAAACCCCAATATACCTGTTGTCATAGGACCCGTTTTGACCATCTGTTTGCCTTCTGTTAGCCTTTGTCCCCACCCTTTAATGCAAACCCCAATATACCTGTTGTCATGTTGTCATAGGACCCGTTTTGACCATCTGTTTGCCTTCTGTTAGCCTTTAACCCCAATATATGGAGATCTCTGCACACACAGTACCGGTTGCGGAAAACTCTGATGTCAGACATCAGCTCCGCATTCGGGGATTCATTTTATGCCCATATCTGGAGAACGCGCGTGCCGGTGGGAAGAACGGTTCTTGAGATTCACATACATACATACACATTCACAGAGATTTTTTGTTGACTCCTGGCGTACGTGATGTCAGAGCCTTTTATGAAGTGATGTCACAATGAGTCAGCGATTGTGCCGATTTCCTCAGGAACAGCCTGTTGTTAACAATCAGCTCCGCATAAGGAGATTCCGAACGTTTCGCGCCGCTTCGGGAAAACCGCATGCCGAGTCGGGCCGAGGCCCGGCACTGCACTCCGCGCCGCAGCGGGGAACGCGCGTGCCGAATCTGAAGCCGGTGGGACGAACGGTTCTCGAGATACGCGGATTACAAACAAACAAACAAACAAACAAACAGACAGAGATTTGTCGCATTTATAGATAGATTATGCAGCAACAGTAAATGATTGAGACGGTTCGGTTGGCTGGAGAGATGACGACAGCGGAACGGGAGGCGGCCCCGCCCGCTGCCGGTCCCATAAAATGGCGACGTCTGCTATGCTACAACGAGTCCTGTTAGCCGCAGGGCTCCCCGTTGAGCTGCATTGTGTTATTGTGGGCTCGCACACTTTAGATATTATCATTATTAAGTGTGCCTGCCATGCAATGGCAAAACACTTATTGTACTCGCTCATACTTAAAACATAATACCACTTAATCAGCCTTTTATCACGTATGTACATACCTGGTATGATGGATTTTTATTATAGTCCTTCCAGTTTTTACTTGTCCTGGACTCCTCAGATCTCTCTCCCACAGCCAAAACGGCGGTCAATTGAGGTCCTCCAAAAGCGCTAATTTTCACCGCTCCAAAGTCACTTTTTCCATCATAAATCTTTTATTTATAGTTCCTAGAGACGATATAGTCCGCAGTTAATCCCCAAACAGCATGCATTTCCTGAAACGGATCAATATTTACCTCAAGAGAAGAAGAATTAAGTCTCGCGTCTCGCGTGATTACCGCGTCCCTTTTAGCTTTTTCTTTTGCGCAAATGAAAGCTTTCTCCTGGAGTTATTACAGCCAGTATGTACACAACAAGGCATCGTGGTATATATATAAAAAATAAGAAAGCAGAAGAATATAATCTAGTTAGTCTGTTGATCGCTAGAATCTAGTAATATGACTGAGAAGGATTCACAACAAAGCATAATAACGGACTTCCTGTGGTCTTAAGGTAATTCTATTACCTTATTTATTTTTATTTTCCTCAATACATTTCTTCGATTTTATTTATTATTTATTAATGGAATTACTTACAAAATAACTTTGACATGTATTATTATTTGTAAACAATGTAGGCTACAATATAAACACAAAATAATCGTATTTTCCTCAAGACATTCTGCAATGCCTCACCAAATAAACTTAAATAAAAATTACCTCATGACCACAGAAACGTGTCTTTTTATTTTTATTTTTTTCTATTTTCTTCTCTTGAGGTAAATATTGATCCGTTTCAGGAAATGCATGCTGTTTGGGGATTAACTGTGGACTATATCGTCTCTAGGAACTATAAATACAAGATCTATGATGGAAAAAGTGACTTTGGAGCGGTGAAAATTAGCGCTTTTGGAGGACCTCAATTGACCGCCGTTTTGGCTGTGGGAGAGAGATCTGAGGAGTCCAGGAGAAGTAAAAACTGGAAGGACTATAATAAAAATCCATCATACCAGGTATGTACATACGTGATAAAAGGCTGATTAAGTGGTATTATTAAGTGTGCCTGCCAGCATGGCAGAAACACTTAAAGGGATATTACACTTTCAAAAAAACTTTTAGGTCTAATCAGGCTTGTATGAACACCCTGAACAGTTTTTAATTTGCTTCATTCAGTATTTAGATATTTGATGTAAATGTTACCAGCTCCAACACGCCCAGGCCCTCTCCACATACACACCCATTGTAACTTCAAACTCCATTTTAACCATGATAGATTCATTAAAAACACACATTATTTTTTCTGGTGACTCACAATACCCTCCTAATACGTGAGCAGACTGTGTTTTTTCAATAACTTTTTTCATTTATTTTCAATAAAATATTATTGTATTTAATGTTTTCCATTTTCCCAAAGAATTATTAAAAATAAAAGAAAAAGGTTATTGAAAAAACACGGTCTGCTCACGTATTAGGAGGGTATTATGAGTCACCAGAAAAAATAATGTGTGTTTTTAATGAATCTATCATGGTTAAAATGGAGTTTGAAGTTACAATGGGTGTGTATGTGGAGAGGGCCTGGGCGTGTTGGAGCTGGTAACATTTACATCAAATATCTGAATACTGAATGAAGCAAATTAAAAACTGTTCAGGGTGTTCATACAAGCCTGATTAGACCTAAAAGTTTTTTTGAAAGTGTAATATCCCTTTAAGCTGGCAATACACTACAAGATAATCGGGCCCGACTGAATCGGGTAGAATTAAACAGTACAGGATAATCTTTTCAGATTATTTTACCAGATAATCTAAACAGGCTCAGACTAGCCGTTTTGAACAGTCGGGCGCTCCGCACAATACAGGATTCTATTCAGATTGAGTCGGGCCTGAACAAAGCAATAATACATAATATAATTAATACAAAATGTCACGGGGGCTGTTCTCCGCCTTGCAACACACACACACGCACGCACACGCACACAACAACACATAAACGTTATCCACACAACACACCA
The DNA here is from genome assembly GCF_963921795.1 of Nannobrachium achirus. Classification (NCBI taxonomy): domain Eukaryota; kingdom Metazoa; phylum Chordata; class Actinopteri; order Myctophiformes; family Myctophidae; genus Nannobrachium; species Nannobrachium achirus. Next base: position 65,290,660 of record NC_137810.1, on the reverse strand, counting down.
TCGCTTCGCGCAATGGAGGAAAAAAACGCTTCAATTGTGTCCCATTTTGATGATCATATGAGTTCACTTTGACACGTTTCATGTCATGTCCATCCATGCCTCTGTTCAACTCTCTGACTTTTACCCTCTCTGTCTCTATCACTGCTGCGTGCTGCGTGTTGTCTGCTTCTCATGAGTGAGCCGGATCTCTGGGATCCGTTCCTTTCAAAGAGCCGTTCAAAAGACTGGCTCATTCGAGTTACTAGTTACTTTGTAGATTTTGATTATAATTACAAATAACTTCAACGGACCCTATACATTAATTTATGACATACATAGGTTACATACCTGCCATTTGAAAATAGCCGATCTACGAGCTCACAATGTGTCACGTTGCGACCCATTGTGAGCTTGTAGATCGGCTACTTTCAAAAGATTTTTCTACATTTTACACAGGACATTTACACAGGACATTCTGCATAATGAGTACGTTCTAATATTGGTACTTTAAAGGGATATTACACTTTCAAAACTTTTTTTCCGTCTAATCAGGCTTGTATGAACACCCTGAACAGTTTTTAATTTGCTTCATTCAGTATTTAGATATTTGATGTAAATGTTACCACCTCCAACACGCCCAGGCCCTCTCCACATACACACCCATTGTAACTTCAAACTCCATTTTAACCATGATAGATTCATTAAAAACACCCATTATTTTTTCTGGTGACTCATACTACCCTCCTAATACGTGAGCAGACCGTGTTTTTTCAATAACTTTTTTCATTTATTTTCAATAAAATATTATTGTATTTAATGTTTTCCATTTTCCCAAAGAATTATTAAAAATAAAAGAAAAAGGTTATTGAAAAAACACGGTCTGCTCACGTATTAGGAGGTTATTATGAGTCACCAGAAAAAATAATGGGTGTTTTTAATGAATCTATCATGGTTAAAATGGAGTTTGAAGTTACAATGGGTGTGTATGTGGAGAGGGCCTGGGCGTGTTGGAGGTGGTAACATTTACATCAAATATCTAAATACTGAATGAAGCAAATTAAAAACTGTTCAGGGTGTTCATACAAGCCTGATTAGACGAAAAAAAAGTTTTGAAAGTGTAATATCCCTTTAAGTACATTTTGATACCAATACTTTTTTACTTTACTTTTATTCCAGTACATTAACATTCGAAACTTCAACTTGATTGCAGTATTGATATTTTTACTTAAGTAAAGAAATTGAGTACTTGTCTTTTTCCACCACTGTTCATTAGAAAGGAACGGCTCCCTACTGTGAACCGAATCCTATCGTTCATTTCTAGAGTCGTTCAAAAGACTCAATTCGTTCGCGAACGTCCCACCTCTAGAGCGGGTGCTGTTCCCACTCCAGTCTGTGACGGCCCGGATAGTGACTATTTCTGCTGATATAAAACAAACTCGCTACCATTGAGTTTTAATTCCCATCGCAAGCAATCATGATACAACCTGGGCGGATGGATGTGGACGGTATGAAAAGTGTGTGTGCGTGCGCGCGAGCGTGTGCATGTGTGTGTGTGAGTGAGAGAGAGAGAGTGAGGGAGGGAGGGAGGGAGGTAGAGATGGAGAGAGAAAAAAGAGAGAGAGAGAGATCTGTCGATCAGCTGCAGCTGTTTTTCTCTCGGTCACCCGTTGCTGTTCCAGACGGGATCCCAGAAAAATATCAAACATGTTTGAAAAGAGTCGGGCTGGCCCCGATCGTCCTCCGAGCCACTCGGCTGGGCTCCGAGTGGATCTGTGAGACCTCACGCTAGACGACGTTCATGCCCGATAGTCGGGCACGTTTCAGTCGGAGGCAGCCCGATTGTCGGGGGGGGTAATTAAATAGCCCGATTATCGGCTAGTGTAGGGCCAGCTTTATTGTTATCGCTCAGGAAAACTTCGGCGCGTAACTAGTGCCGCACCATTTGCGCCACCCCCGCAATATATACATCAAAATGTGCGGCTCGGCCGGGAATGGTGTGCTATTACTTTTCTTTCCGATCCGTGTTACCATGTCGACGTAATTGGCAAAAAACGTTTTTTTGATTTGATCAGGGTAAAGCCTATCATCAAAATGGGAGAATGCAACATTTCACATTCAAGTATTTTTCTCTCGCAAACCATATGGGATACAGTTTCAAAACTCGGAGAGGAGATTCATAATAATTTTAAGAATGAATCGATTAATAATTACATCACTCGGCCTCATGGTGGCGCTATAACTGCCCACTTTACGTTTTGCCCCCTAACTCTTTAACCGTAGATCGGAAAATGATAATTATGTTTTCCCTGGATTCCTTGGGTCACGACGCATCTCTCCATATAGGCCACGCCAATTTGCACAAGGGAAGATTTTTCACCATTTCGAATTTTCTGCAAAACACACTTTTTGCTCCTTTTCCTACATATTTTCTTCAAATGTCACAAACATCGGTACACATGATCTATGAACCCATGCAATGAACCTATTCAAGGGATATTTCGATAGTCCTTACCGTTCGTTCGTAACGCGATTCCAAAGTTAGCGGGAGGGGCCCGTTTTGCAAACAATAGCCATAAATCACAAACAAAACGTCGAGTCAACACTGAATTTCAACCAAAGGTCGGGGGTGGCATACTCAACGAATCCCCAAAAGCATTTCCACTCGGCCACATCGTGGCGCTATAACGGACCACTTGCCTTGTAACTCTTGAACCGTAGGTCGGAACATTTAAAATATTTTTTCCCTGGATTCCTTGGGTCAAGACGCATCTCCCCATATAGGCCCCGCCCATTTGCGTCAGGATAGATTTTCTGCCATTTTGAATTTTCTCCAAAACACACTTTTTGCTCCTTTTCCTACATATTTCCGTCAAATGTCACAAAAATGGGTACAATTGATCTAGGAACCCACGCAAAAAACATAGTCAAGGGATATTTCGATAGTTCATACCGTTCGTTCGTAACGGGCTGCCAAATTTAGCGGGAGGGGCCCGTTTGGCAAAAAATTGCCATAAATCACAAACAAAAGGTCGAGTCAACACTGGATTTCAACCACAGGTCGCGGGTGGCATACTCAACAGATCCCCAAAAGCATTTCCACTTCGACCCATAGGGGGCGTCACAAACGCGCAAAACGTGCCAGAACGCGTTTTTCAGGTGGAACGACCCTCTCAAAACTTAACACAGACAACTTGGTGGATTGCCTCACGTCCAAATTTGCACATTTAGCGAGCTGCAGGCACACTTGTAAAAATTGACTCTGTCAATTCTAGTTGGTGCTTCCTTCGCCAAACAGGAAGTGCCCTTCGCCAAACAGGAAGTGCCTCTATATCTCATGAACCGTTTGTAGTACAGTCGATAATGTTAAAGCTAATGCAAAGAATGTTAATGTTAAAAAATCTAAAGCTAATCTACCGCTAGACCAAGAACCAAAAAAAATCTAACGCTAATGCTAACACCAACCGTTACAGAAGGTTGCACACACTTAGCGAGCTGCAGGCACACTTAAAATTTCTTAGAAATTTTCTTTTCTAGTGTTTTATTCTGGAATCTTCCTTTAAGCCAGGCATGCATGCGTTTCCCCAAAGTTTGGCACGTAACTAGTGCCGCACCATTTACGCCACCCCCGCAATATATACATCAAAACGTGCGGCTCGGCCGGGAATAGTGTGCTATTACCTTTCGTTCTGATCCGCCTTACCATGCCTACGTAATCGGCAAAAAACGACGCTTAATTGTCCCCATTGACTTATAATGGGACAATGCAAGAAATCACATTCAAGTATTTTTCTCTCGCAAACCATAGGGGCTACAGTTTCAAACCTCGGAGAGGAGATTCATAATGATTTTAAGAATGAATAGAAAAATAATTACATCACTCGGCCTCATGGTGGCACTATAACGGCCCACTTTACGCTTTCCCCCGTAACTCTTGAACCGTAGGTCGAAAATAGAAATTCTTATTTCCCTGGATTCCTTGGGTCAAAACGCATCTCGCCATATAGTCAACACTGAATTTTAACCACAGGTCGCGGGTGGCATACTCAACAGATCCCCAAAAGCATTTCCACTTCGACCCATAGGAGGCGTCACAAACGCGCAAAATGTAACCGTTTCGTGCCAGAACGCGTTTTTCAGGGGGAACGACCCTCTCAAAACGAAACACAGACAACTTGGTGGATTGTGTCACCGTCCAAACCACTACACAAGGTCGCACATTTAGCGAGCTGCAGGCACACTTGTAAAAATTTACTCTGTCAATTCTAGTTGTGGGCTCGCCTATAAGGCGAGCACACTTTAGATATTGTCATTATTTATCTATCAGGCAGGCAGTCATATCAAGTTCTCCTCAAAACTTCGGTTCCTTTCTACTCCTACATACTTAGTGAGAAAATGAAAATAAAAACATCAATGTGTTCAGTTTACAGTGGCGAAGTGTGCTATTATTGTGGGCTCGCCAGTACCTGGCGAGCACACTTTAGATATTGTCATTATTTATTTATTTATTTATCTAGTAAGTAGACGGGATTTTCGGTTCCTTTCTACTCCTACATACTTAGTGAGAAAATGAAAATAAAAACATCAATGTGTTCAGCTTACAGTGGCGATGTGTGCTATTACTTTATACAGCAATCGGCCAAATGGTGGCGCTGTAGGAAGCCTTCGAAAGTGCGATCTTTGAACAGGTATAGCTCATGCTGTGTTATACATACAGCCATGAAACCTGTATACACTTATGCGTCTCCTCATGCCGAACAACTTTTACCCTCTAACTTTTGACCTCTGACCTTTAGGTCTCCCACAATTCGGAATTATATGAAAAACAGTAAAAATCTATCTCCTCCTGGGATTTTCGCGTCAAGTGCACGAAACATTTTTCACATGAACTTTGGACCAATACGGTCAGATTTATCTCGGCGGATTTCTTTTTAAGTGAAATATAATTTTTTAATAATTCAATAGATATTGCGGTTTTATGCAAATTATTCTTCTGCCTCTAAATCATACATGCAAAGTTACACGTTCATGGCATTTGGCAAAGATGTAGAGGGTTAGTCAAAGTATCACTGAAACCAATTTTATTCCAATCGGCCAAAGGGGGGCGCTATACGAAGCGTTTGGAAATTCAAACTTCAAACGGGCATAAGTCATGACTCGTTTCGTTTGAAGACATGCAACTTGTTACACGCGTGCTTTGACTCGAGCGGAAGACATCTGTGTCGTTGTTAAGTAAGCTCCGCCCTTCGGTTTTCCGCCATTTTGAGCAGTTTGTAAAACGCGTAAACCCGCTTTTATTCTGGAATTTTCGCTCCACGTGCACAAAACTTTTTTTACGTGAACTTTGGACCGATATCTAAAGATCTGTCGGATCGGATTTCTTTAAAATTGAAACATGCTTTTTAAAATAAATTCAATGAATATTGCAGTTTTATGCAAATTATTCTTCTGCCTCTAAATCATACATGCAAAGTAACATGTTCATGGCATTTGGCAAAGATGTAGAGTGTTAGTCCAAATATCACTAAAACCAATCTTACCCCAATTGGCCAAAGGGGGGCGCTATATCATTTTGAGCAGTTTGTGAAACGCTTAAACCCGTTAGGATTTTTTTTTTGCAATTTGCATGAAACATTCTACACACAATCTAAGGACCTTTATCTAATATGCCTATGAAGTGCACACACACAAAAAAAATATAATAATAATGAATATAGCTGCAAGCAGCGATAAAGTGTCCAAAGCCAAAAACACCTCAAATCATGAACACAGCCTGCAATGTGCGTGAAATCTTGCAAACACATTCCCAATAGGTCAAGGAGCAGATACCACCCTTCTCACATTGGCCTGTTATAGCGCCACCAGCGGGTCAACTTTTGCACAACACATTTTTGGAACAAAATGGACCAATCTTTGACGTCAGTAACGTCAAAGAGAGCACTGCCTGCGATCTTGACATTTTGTACATTTATAGCTATTGTTTTCCGGCTTGAAGCGAGCCCACAATTGTTTCGAAGGAACAATATTTTCTAGTTTTTTATAGCAATCGGCCAAATGGTGGCGCTGTAGGAAGCCTTCGAAAGTGCGATCTTTGAACAGGTATAGCTCATGCTGTGTTATACATACAGCCATGAAACCTGTATACACTTATGCGTCTCCTCATGCCGAACAACTTTTACCCTCTGACCTTTAGGTCTCCCACAATTTGGAATTATATGAAAAACAGTAAAAATCTATCTCCTCCTGGGATTTTCGCGTCAAGTGCACAAAACCTTTTTCACATGAACTTTGGACCAATACGTTCAAACTGTCTGGTCGGATTTCTTTTAAAGTGAAATATATTTTTTTAATAATTCAATTGATATTGCGGTTTTATGCGAATTATTCTTCGGCCTCTAAATCATACATGCAAAGTGACACGTTCATGGCATTTGGTAAAGATGTAGAGGGTTAGTCAAAGTATCACTGAAACCAATTTTATTCCAATCGGCCAAAGGGGGGCGCTGTAGGAAGCCTTCAAAAGTGCGAACTTTGAACAGGTAGAGCTCATGCTCTGTTATAAGTACAGCCATGAAACCTGTATACACGTATGTGTCTCCTCATGCCGAACAACTTTTACGCTCTGACTTTTGACCTCTGACCTTTAGATCCCCCAAAATTTGGAATTATATGAAAAACAGTCAAAATCTATCTCCTCCTGGGATTTTTGCGTGACGCGCACAAAACTTTTTTCACAGGAACTTTGGACCAATACGGTCAAATTGAACCAAGTGAAACATTATTTTTTAATAATTCACTGAATATTGCAGTTTTATGCAAATTATTCTTCTGCCTACATACAAAGTCACACGTTCATGGCATTTGGCAAAGATGTAGAGGGTTAGTGAAAATATCACTGAAACCAATCTTATTCCAATTGGCCTAAGGGGGGGCGCTATACGAAGCGTTTGAAAATTCAAACTTCAAACGGGCTTAAGTCATGACTCGTTTCGTTTGAAGACATGCAACTTGTTAGACGCGTGCTTTGACTCAAGCGGAAGACATCTGTGTCGTTGTTAAGTAAGCTCTTCCCTTCGATTTTCCGCCATTTTGAGCAGTTTGTAAAACGCTTAAACCCGTTTTTATTCTAGGATTTCTTTTTAGCAATTTGCATGAAACATTCTACACGCAATCTAAGGACCTTTATGCCTATGAAGTGCACAAAAAAAAAATATATATATATATATATATAATAATAAATATAGCTGCAAGCAGCGATAAAGTGGCCAAAAACACCTCAAATCATGAACACAGCCTGCGATGTGCGTGAAATCTTGCAAGCACATTCCCACTAGTTCAAGGAACAGATGCCACCCTTCTCACATTGGCCTGTTATTGCGCCACCAGCGGGTCAACTTTTGCATAATACATTTTTGGAACAAAATGCCTCAAATCATGCATGCAGCGTCCGATTGCGTCAGTAACGTCAAAGAGAGCACTGCTTGCGATCTTGACATTTTGTCCTTTTATAGCCATTGTTTTCTGGCTTGAAGCGAGCCCACAATTATTTAGAAGGAACAATATTTTCTAGTTTTGTGTTTGAATTCCTGCTTGTGTTCAGACCCTTCGGAAAGGTCTCCTTTTGGTTAAGTTGTACTTTTCGTTTCCTTATATTTAGTTTATTATTATTATGTTACGTTTTGTTGTTTTGGGCCAGTGTTTTGTGAGCCAATTATTTTGATTGTTTGTGTCACGGCGTCCTGCCGTCGGCCGCTCGCTGGCATCAACCCTATATTCAACTAAATACCCCTCTCCTCTTTGTGCTGATATCAGAACCCAGTAGTATTGTGATATATATTTATTCTAGATACTGCCAGCTATATATTTTTTTGCTATTGCTATTTTGATATATTGTATAATGAAAAGAGAAGCCTTCTGTACCACACTCTAAACTATATTGTAATAAATATCTTCTATTTTTGCAACTTGGTTTCAGTGTGATAATGTACTGACCTGGTCCCTAGACCACTTTTGCGGGTCGTTACAAAGGTCTACTAAAAGGAGATCCTAGAAAAGACTAAGCTTATTTCCATAGGAAACCTCTACCCTACCTTACCAATCCCACATCAAATCCGTTACCAGATCTGCCTTCTTCCATCTGAAAAACATTTCCAGACTGGCCATCGCTCACAGACTGTATTGCTGAGACACTCATTCACTCATTCATCCCCTCCCGTCTGGACTACTGCAACGGTGTCTTGTTCGGTCTCCCCAACACAATCTTGGACAGACTGCAGTACGTTCAGAACTCAACCACCCCCCCCCCCACACACACACACACACACACTCACTCTCTTTCTCTATTTTTTTTTTTTTCTCTTGTCTCTTGTTGGTGATCTTGTCTCGCTGTCTAGGCTTCTGAACACTGGCGCCCCCCAGGGTTGTGTCCTATCTCCTCTTCTGTACTCTTTATATATACATTTCTGTCAATCACACTCTAGTTCAGTTTTGTTGTAATACGTTTGCGGACGACACCTCTGTGGTGGGTCTTATTACAGATGAGGATGAATCTGACTACCACAGAGAAGTAGTGGAGCTGGTGCGAGAGCAACAACTTGATCCATAACATCTCTAAAACCAAAGAGATGGTTGTTGATTTTAGAAAGATCTCCAGTCCCCTCCTCCCTCTCTCCATAAATGGGGAAGCGGTTGAGAGGGTCTCCTCCTTTCAGTTCCTCAGAACCACCATCCATGAATCCCTTACATGGGATCGCAACACCAGTCTAAAGATCAGAAAATCCCACCAGCGGCTCTATTTCCTGCGGCAGCTAAAAAGGTTCAGGGTCAGCCAAGCAGCCATGACCCACTTTTATAGGGCTACCATTGAAAGCGTGCTCACCTTCTCAATGACTGTCTGGTTTGGTCACACCTGGATATACTTTATATCACACTTGGATGAAAATAAACATGTGTATGGATCGAATATGGTTCTTAACATGAGACTGATCTAACACATAAGTATTGTTTCCCTATTTTTTGGCAAAAAGAATGACGTGACTTTATAAACACACACTGGCTTCTGTATGTTCCTGGGATGTGGCTAGTAAACTGAAGGAAATGCCTCTTCCTGGTGGCGGAGAAGTGTACTTCTTTCTTTAAATAATGGAATTCTATGATTTTCATGTTGCAACATTGTGACCGTTTTAGAAAAGCAATAAGCCACGCGAGGCTTGTGTTTATCGGGGTAGTATACACCGGCTGAGAGGGTCGGAAACACTCGGCTGGTGCCTCGTGTTTCCCAACGCCTCTTAGCCGGTGTATACTACTCCGGTAACCACTCGCCTCTTGTGGCTTATTGCTTTAATATACCGTACTTCATCTGTGAGTCAAAAGTGCTAGCATTGGAATGGATGATGGACGCATCCCTTGAGGTTTTCAATACCCAGATACGCTTGTCTCTCATGTAGTATAGGCTATTTATGTTTAGAAATGTCTTGTGGGTTACTTTTGGATTAATACTAACCTGGAGAATTCACTCTGTAGTTGAAAAAGTCGGGATCTTCAAAGTCGTCATAAACGCACAGCAGTAAAGACAGTGATGTCACTAAAAAGCGACAGGTTCTCTGTCTGCCATTTCCCCTCTTCTCTGTTTACATTATGGGTAATCCATTCAAGAGACAAATTAAATGTGACACACATCATTTATTTTGAAAACAAAAAGATATGTTGACAAGCCGGTCTATGCATCTGGAAACATATTTTTATTTAAATCAATACAGTCTTCAGTTCGTGTAGGATTATTTTAATATTAGGCTAACCACATGTGGCTAGCTAGGTGTGAGCTATATTGGGGCCACGCCACCGTAGTGCTACCGGCATTGCACTTCCTCATTCCTTTCATTAATGTTTATTATACAACAGGTAGTCGGGCTCTCAATGGAAAACAGGCTCTCCAACCTTGCATATATTGAGCACTACTGTCTACTGCACTGTCTCATCAAATAAAGAAATCAGCTGCGTTTGTCACGAAAGAGAGCAAGTGCGATTATTTTGTCTTCTGGGTATGAGTTGGCCTCTTTTAGCTAAGCCACATAGTTTAGCTCCCCCTTGTTGCTCAGTCCTACTGTTTGCTCAGCCCCTCCAGCCATAGATAAAGCTGCCTACTTGATTATATTGTTACTTGATATCGAATGTATTACACTGAAGTTCTTATTGATTATTGCATATATTGTTACTTTTAATTATTGATTGTTATTAAAATCTGTTGCCTGAAAGTTAAATAAAACCCTCCTGTTGTTTGGGAGAACTTCTGTCTCAAAGCCTTGTTGTCGAGCCTGTTGTTGGGGAACCTAATTTAATGTGTACTGGGTATTCATGTCCTCGATTTAATCAAGGTGGCGTTGTCTGGTAAATTGAGAGTAAATGCAAAGCCGCACCAGGTCACACACAGTTGAATTGCAATGACTTTCTATTGGCTGGCTTGCTGTACTCCGTTCTCCCTTACCCGAAGTGGGGCCGCTGTCTCAATTGTGGGTGTGAATTTGTAGGCGCCTGTGTCTCTATTAGTAAGACCAGACGGGGCCCCAGATGAGCCCAGGTAGGGCCCAGTTAGGCCCAGACATTAATTTTTTGCAGGGAGGTAACTCTGGAACAGCCAACGTAAGTGATACCCAAGGAGTGCTCAGAGGTTCCGATGTCAAGGCGCACTTTGTCGCGAGTCCAACCTTGGCTCTTGTGAATGGTGACAGCGAAGGCCAGACAAAGAGGGATTTGGGTGCGTGTGCAGACGTCGGCTGCCTTCATCCACCTGTAAGTGTGTGGCGGATTTGGCACAGTGCGCGCATGATGCGGGTGGAAGCTTGGCCCTTTGTAGATGTCGAATTGAACGAAGACAGCAAGTGGCAGGGCAGGTGGCGGTTGGCCATTGGGGTCGTATAGGATTCCTAGGACTGTTCCTAAGGCCCCGTTGGTCAAGCCAGCTTCGATCCAAAGGTTTTGGCGCAGCATGACGCGTGCGCCCTGTGCAACGTGCAACAAGGTGGGTAGGCCTCCAGCATCATCAGCAGCGACAGAGGAGGATCCAGGCCCTGCGTTGACAGCGTAGAGCTTGGCATTTGCTGTGGGCAATTTTTGAAGTTCTGCATGGTTGAGGATTTCCTCTGTCTGGGGTGTGCTGACAATGAGTTGCGCGTCACTGAAACTGGACTGGTCTTCGGCCGAGAGCAAGTGGTGGGAACGCTGCATGAGGAAGAGCCAGTCGTCGTGTGTAACTTCGCCATGTCGAAGGCGGGCAAGAAGGTCTTTGAAGGCTTTGGCATCTGGTGTGTCGGCAGTGATGCGCTCTACTGTGTGAAGCACCACAGCCTGTTTAAAGGCAGCAAAAACTCTCCTCCCTGCATCGCTCAAGCCCGGTGCAGGGGCTTTGGAAAACATGGGAAGGTCGAGGACAGGAGGCAACTGGTTGAAATCCCCCATGAGTACAACAGAAACGCCGCCAAACCAGGCGTGTCTGTGCTCAGGGAAGATCTGTCGCAGGCGCTGGTCAATGGCACCCAGAAATTTTCGGCCGACCATGCTCATCTCATCCACCACTAGCACCTTGAGTCCCTGGAGCCGTGCCTGGAGGTTGCCCAAGGCTTCGGCGGCCATGTCTTACAGAGTGTTTGTCAGAGGTACAGGTAGGGCCAAGAGGGAGTGCAAAGTAGTTCCAGCTATGTTGAATGCAGCTGTCCCAGTGGGAGCCGCAAGTCTGAGAGCAGCTGTGGCTTCTTCGTGACCGTAGACAGAGCGACAATGTTGCACAAAGCACTTGATGATGTAGCTTTTGCCAGTGCCGGCCGGTCCGGAGATGATGAGGCGTGTAGCGTGGCGGAGTGGTCTGTCGACCATGGTGGCTTGGATGGCGGTGCAGTGTGTGTCAAAGGCCAATTTTTGCCCTGCATTAAGGTATTGAGGGTTAACGTTGTCGTAGCTGACAGGAGGCAGCTGGAACTGGGCCCTCTGTAGCTTGATGAAATCTCCAAAGTCCTGCAGCATTTGTGCGGAGAAGTCCTGGGCCCGTAATTCCTCCCAGAATTGCCAGGGGTCAAAGGGGGGCCCGCTGAGAGTTGTGTCATCCTCGGCGAACTCTGCGTGAAGCGCGGCGGCCTGCATCCAGTCGTCCAGGATGTCTTGTGGCAAATTGTCTTCGTCGCTGGAGTTGTCAGAATCCTCAGGGTGTGTGTTGGTGTCAGCAGATGTGATCATTTTCCTGAAATCAGCCACGAGGCGGTCTGGGGCGGAGGGCGTTTGCACAGCGTGTTCCAGGGCTGTGTGCCAGCTCTCATGATTGGATAGGAGTGCCTCTTCGCTGCGGCAGGGGATGTTGACCAGCATCTGGATGTGACACCAGGCGCGTCACGACCATTCATTGTGAGTACGACGGGACACCCCCACTTTCATAAAAACGTAATCTCATCCCCCCCACCTTTTTTGCCGGCCGGGGTGTTTTTTTTTCTCCCCTGCGCTGCAAACTGGCTCATCAACACAAACGTAACCTCTCAGTGGCATGTAGGTGCTATTTGGCTACTATTTTCCAGGACAATTTCAAAATAAACATGTTGAATGATCGATTGTATAGATGAAAAAAATAGTTTTGAAATGCGCTTCTGTGCAGAGAGGAAATGGCTTTCATAGGAGGAGCCTTTAACGGTCGTCCACTCTGTCATCAATGTGTATCTTTCTTGCGTCATGATGGACTCGTGGTGAAATTAACAACACAGGCATAAGGAATATAAACAGAACACCAATACAAGACCATGTAGGCTATAAAGGCATTAAACATCGTCCTGCTGCTCGTCTCGTCACTCAGTCAGCCAGCAATTGGTGAGTGAGTCGTGGCTATATATTAGAGTTGGAGTAATGATGGATGCTATGCTGCTAGCTAACACTGTTTTGGCTAGCGTTGTGGACACATTGTATGCGTCTTGAAAATAGCCGATCTAGAAGTTCACAACGCTGTGAGCTTGTAGATCGGCTATTTTCACTTCTACTTGTTTGGGTTTAGTTTCTCTTGGTTCACGGGCTAAAACGTTTGGGAACCAATACCATCATGCTTGCTGTAGTAGACAGTGTTGTAAAATTAAGTAGATTAACTGAAAAGATTTTGGAACTGAATGATGATATGATACTGGTGTTGTCTGTCTGTTGGAGTGTTGGTACCAAGAATTCCATCTACTATAACTCGTATAGACTATCTTGCTGGCTGGTGCATGTGGGGAGAGGCAAAGGGAAAGTGTAGTGTGCCGTTCCCGATTGTTTAGCAAAAAATAAACCGCGGAAATCCGAATAAAACGCGATCAAAACCGTGAAAAACCGCCAATTTTCGCGAGCGCGAGAAACATGAGGGCGCGGTTATGTCATCCCCCCCACTCTCCAAGACGTTATAACGCCCCTGTGTGACACCATTCTTCAAACTTGTCGTCCTGGCTGTTGGCACAGTAGATGCGCGGGAAAATGCGTGGGATAACGTCCTTACGGCGCTTTGTGTACTTGCCGCGGTAGAAATTGTACTTGCATGTGAAAGTCCTGAAGGACATGGATTCTGTTTCCTCGTCGTCGGGTCGCTGTAAGTAAATTTCCCAGTGTGACAGTTTCAAGCTGCCCTCCTCCACGTTCCATTCCTTTGTGCCTCTGAGGCTGGCGATCTGGAAGGAGCGGGAGCATTTGAAGGCAGGTAAGGCAAGAAGGTGGTGGGCCACCTCCTGGGCAGTGTAGTCACGATCCCCCACAGAGCTGACTAGGGCCTTGGCAAATGCGTCACCGGATGTAGCATTGTCACGATTCTGCAACTTGTCGGTAACTTCTTGGAGTGTGGCAGATGAGGGCTCGTGCTTTGTGCAGTACTTGGTAAGGTACTGGACCATGGCATGGCGACTTGTGACAGGTTTAATGTCCATGTTGGCGCGCCAGCACTGGTAGGCATCGGCCTTGATGGGGTAGGCATTCATTAGTGGATCGTTGCGTGCAGGGACATAGACAAAATCTCCGGGGGCCCTGCCTTTGTCGCTGAAGGAGGAGGTTGCAGCCAGTGGCCATGGCACCCCGGCCTTGCACTTCCATTGGCCCTGGCGTTTCTTGAGGCAGGTTTGCGTGGAGCATGTTTTGTGGCGGTTGCAGAAGTTTGCAAGGAGAGCAAGGTCGTTTGGGAGGGTAGGGTCAAATTGTTGTCGGCACGGGTGTTCAGCATTAGGTGGCAAGGGCAGGGGGGGTTAGCAAGTTCAGGGTGTGTGGCCTCATCCTGTAGCATGGCTTGTAGCTGCTCCTGTGTCCATGAAACAGGGTTCCAGGCACTGCAGAAGAGGTCGTAGAACTGGAGGAGGATTTGCTGGTCTGCCCTGCGGGCAGGGTCGTTGATAACGGCCTGGACGTCTTCAAATGGGCATACGCCAGGCTTGAGCCAAATGACCCCATGAGAGTGAATGGAGCCACGACCTTGCCATTCGAAGATAATCCAATGCTCATCCACCAGCATGCCGTCTTTTCCAATAGTGTCCATGTACGCTTGCAGGCGTTGAACAAACCACTCATCCACCAAGGCAGGGTTGTCATTGACACGGCGATTACGGCCACTGTCATCCACATCTTGCTGTGGTTGCATGCCATCAGACTGCAGTAGTGTCTGTTGGAGCAGGTTCCACTGCACGTCAGCTGAACTCCAAGTCATGAAGAAATGGGGAAGTCCCTTGGCGTCCATCATGTCCAGTAGTTCTGCGCGGCGTGCACGTTTCCAGGCGGCTGTGCCGCGCAGTTGTGAGCCAAAGTGGTACAAACGCTGACAGGTGGCGGTGTCACCAGACTGCAGAAGTTGACGGAGCTCTTCCAGCGTCATGTTGGCCTGACCGTTGTCATGGTTGACAAAGACTTTCGCTGTCATGCGGGCCCGGCACCTCTGCAGCATGTTGAAGACGTGGTAGCGCCATCGGGGATGCTTAGCGAAACGAGGGTCCTTCCAGCACATGAGAAATTCAGCCCAATCAGCCAAGGAGACATCGCGGATCACGCCATTTGCCCCGACGTTGCTTATGTCGGCTGCGCCAGTGGGGAATAAAGTGGGATATGACATGGTCCATAGTCCTGCTGTGTTGTACTCAGAGGCGGGCTGCTGGGCTCGCGCTGGCCAGTCAATGGCAGTTCTGAGTTTGTCTGCCTCCCGACGCGGATCAATATCGTCAGTCAAACCAGTAACGACAGTTTCTCCCTGGTCCACCTCGCGGGATTCGTCAACCTGTGCCTGTGCGTCCACGTCTTGATCCGCATCAGCAATCTCCTCCATATCGCTGGGTACGCCATCTTGGGGTAGCAGCTGGATGAGGTCCAGGCGGATGTTAATGCTTGCATACAATGGATTGTGGGCTTGGAGCCATGTCAAGGCGGACAAGATGCGTGTGCGGCGCACTCGGAAGTCCTTGTGTGTGTTGTTCTGGCCCTGCTTTCTGATGATGAGCATGCGTGTAGTACGTGGGGTCCGAGGCAGGTCATCAACGAAGGTTTGCAAGTCCTGCTGGAAGGCGATGACGTTGTTTCTGTAGCCGTACTGGCCCCCTGCGCGCAAACGACAGACGTACATGCAGGGCAAGAAGCGAGCAATGAGCATCTCCTCCAAGAAGCTGAGGCCCGATAGCTCTGCGGGAACATTGGAATCAGGCTGCATGCCATTGGCGGCGCTCCATTTCTTGGGCTCCTGTGTGTCGCGGTGACATATGGCACAGATGTTGTGCGAGTGCATCTTGAGGCAGAGGCGTCGCCGGTGGCAGCAGGCACACTCCTTAAGTGTGAGATTGCGTTCAGCTGCGAGGAACTGTTGCTGTGGTGTGGTAACAGTTTCCTGTCGTCGAGTGGCTCGCGCCCGCATGTGTTGTTGTCTGTTGCTGTGGCGGAGTTGTGCAGAGGCTTCCGGCGTGAGGCTCTGGCGGTGGCGCCTCTGGTCTTGTGTGTGAATGAGGCGCTGCTGGGCTGAGGCTTCCGGCGTGCCCTCCCTGAGACGTTGGCGGTGTCGTTGCTGCCGCTCCCTGGCGAGGCAGCGGCGGCGCTGTGCGGCAGTCTGGTTGGTGTGAGTTTCCTCCTGGAGAGGCTGCTGTTGCGGGGTGGCGTCTCCCACCCTGCGAGACGGCATGTCGTGCTGGGCGACAGTCTGGGCGACTCCAGTTTGCTCCCGAAGAGGCTGGTGCTGTGCGGAGGTGGGTGCCTCCGTGAGAGGCTGGCAATGATGCTGCTGCCGTTCTCTGGCGTGTTGGCGAGGGCGTTTTGCAGCACTCTGGTGGGGCTCATTTTCCTCCCGGAGAGGCTGCTGCTGCGCGGAGGCGTGTCCCTCCCTGAGACGTTGGCGGTGTCGTTGCTGCCGCTCCCTGGCGAGGCGGCGGCGTCGCTCGTCGTGTGTTTCCTGAAGGGTCATTTGTGTACGGTGTGATGTCATACTGATGTCAGCAGTGTGATGTCATACTGATGTCAGCAGCTATGTCTCTATATATGGGTCAGTGACGTGACGCCCCAAAAAATGTGTTTTTAAAAAAACTTTAAATTGCAGGCATAAAAGTTATTTACTTTTGTTCTACTCACTCTCAACTTTATGGAAATACATTTTGTTTTTAGATATTTTATTGGAATCAGATTTTATTCAGCAGTTTGTTGTACTTGTGCCTAAAATCGTCATATGGTGTGACATGAAAATAATTGTTCATAAAATGAAAATGGAGTACATCTTTCTTAAGTTACTCACTTTATCAAAGTCCTTTATCATAACTAACCAGTGATCCACTATAGTTTTTTGAAAATTAATTATATCTGTATATTTTTTTCATAATCGACACTCTGTGTGAGGCCCATGTTCATGATCTTACAACATATTTTAAATGTATTCTGTCAAAACTTTCTCTAAAATTACACAAATATTTGTGACTCTTCCTGATAATATTCTCTATGTAATCCATAAACATTTTTTTGGTTTAATCATTAATAAAGGTATGATTTTTCACTATTTGGAATGTCACACCAAATTATTTAGTGTCACACCGTATGATCATATCTTCATGTGTCAAAGCAAACTGTGTTTTAACCTACCTATTAGTGAGTACTGAACTTTACTGATTGATTAAACAATTACCCAGGATAACATGGCCTTAATATTTCTGAACAGGATATTATTGTAGGGCTTTAACATGGGATAAGAAAGAATTGTAGTAGTAGATGGATGATGAGGATGTGCACAGGAATGTTACGCACACCTAAGTCTTCTGCCGGCCCACGGCAGAAGGATCCTAAAGAGACAATAAGGCGCATAGCCACACTTGGAGCCAAGGCAGCATTTTATTAACACCAATTAGTGGAAACAGAACTCAGCATTCAGGTAAATTGCTTTTTTCCGAAGTCTCCTGAACTTGAACACAGCATTTTGTGTTGAACAAATGTAATTAGGAATCATGACATTACACCACATCTCCACTAGCTAAAGAGTGCTGGGTTGCGCAACTCCGAAAATAGCTGATCTACAAGCTCTCGCAGCACAACGTGTTGAGAGCTTGTAGATCAGCTATTTTCGCTAGTTTTGTCTCGGGTCCTACCTTAACACTGTCTACTGTCCAGTCCAGTGAGTGAAAGTACAAAAGTATTAGATCAGATTAGATTATACATTTAGACTGTATTGTACATCAGCCAGTCGTATTTGGTGAGGGTAGCAAACCGGCTGCCTTGTTGCGGTTCTGCTATGCCACAGACAACCTCCTGCTCTTCGTAGAAAATGCAGTCTCGCCCCTTTGGCTCCTCTCTTCTTGCTGGGTCATTGTTTAGTTTCTCCCTGTACTTTCTCGTTCTCTCAGCACTTGTCATTTTCCAGCTGACAAAAGAAAATGGAATGTATAGTTTAAGACAAAGAGAAAATATTGTTTAGATTGAAACATTATGTTAAGGTTTCTGTGAAGGGGTTTCTGCTCTGTCTGATGAATTTGAAGTATCACTGAATGAAGCTAAATTACATTTTATGTAAAAATGTTTAAAACAAATGTTTAAATGTACAAAAGAAACATGGAACTTTGTTATTTATTGTTATATCTGTAGTTAAATACAGTATAAATCATATGGTGTGACAATCAAGTCATATGGCGTGACAAGCAGACATGTCACACCATTATGATTAAGTGTCACACCATATTACGTTTTCTGCATTTAGGTTTACCTTGAGGCTACTATGTACACATTAGCATGCTAACAGCATGCTAGCTATAACAAAGCAACCTAGATCTACATGGAAATATGACCAAAACTTCAAATAACTTAAGCTTTTTTTAATGAAAAGGTGTCACACCAACAGACATCCAAAGTGGTGAGTTTGTCAAAGTTTCAACAAGATGGCATTTCATGAAAATGTTAAAATCATAACTCACCTCAGACACCTGTCTTGCAGTTGTGCTGGGAGTGCTGAATAGCCTTACAGAAGAAGGACCTCTCTAGCCAATAGGTGTCCAAATAATTGCCTGTTTAATTTGTCCAAACTAGTGTCACACCAAATGATTTTGGTTTGGGGGACAAAATGTTTTTGATCAGAAATGACTGAAAACATTATGCTTTGACTTTGAAAAGATATAGGCTCACAAATAGACATTTTTTTAGCCTAAATTCATTTTTAAATGATTTTTAGCAATTCTTTTTCTTAGTTTTATTCAAGTTCCCACTTTGAGAAACAAGGTCAGGACAGTCACACCATATGAGTTTTGCCATGTTTGGTTGAAAATTCTGAAGAAATGCGGAATGAAATGTTTTAATCTTGAGTAAGTTCACATAAAGCTTAATGTCCTGCACAATATTCAGAAGGTTTTTGACAAATATATTTTTTATTTATACATGTTTGACACCGAGGACAGCGAAAACGTTACGTCACGTCACCCACCCATATGGAGTTATATGTTGTTCGTGTCCAAATATGGGCCTTGTGATGTGTGACGTGTGACCGACGGACGGACGGACGGCCGGTGGAGGTTTTGATATTACGGTCGCAATTAAAGTTAATGAGTCCTCAACACACTGACAGCTCTGTCTCTCTCAGCCCCCTTTTTATAGCACAGCTTGTGTACAGGCGCCGCCCACATGTGTACACAAACCTTTGTGTACGTTGCTGTGGCAACAGTCTGTTGTTGCTGCTGTACAGGCGCCGCCCACATGTGTACACAAACCTTTGTGTACGTTGCTGTGGCAACAGTCTGTTTTTGCTGGTCTGTTAGTGTACGTTAGCAACCACCTTAGCAACCATGGTTTTACCCTAGCAACCAACTGTTTACCCTAGCAACCAACTGTTTACCATAGCAACCATGTTTTTTTACCCTAGCAACCAACTGTTTACCATAGCAACCATTTTTTTACCCTAGCAACCAACTGTTTACCATAGCAACCATGTTTTTTTTACCTTAGCAACCAACTGTGTACCATAGCAACCATGTTTTTTACCCTAGCAACCAACTGTTTACCCTAGCAACCAGCTGTTTACCATAGCAACCATGTTTTTTACCCTAGCAACCAACTGTTTAACATATGGAGTTATATGTTGTTCTTGTCCAAATATGGGGCTTGTGAGGTCAGACTTAGTGAGATGTCATACTGATGTCAGCAGTGTGATGTCATACTGATGCGGAGATATGAGCAGGGCAAAGGTGTGACGTGTGTGACCGACAGACGGCCGGTGGAGGTTTTCATACTAAACTGCGACCTACGGTCACAATGAAAACCAGTAGACGCCTAAAGGCAAAAAGCGTGTGGTCACGCCATCTGTCTTGGCCATCTGTCTTGGCCATCATATGGATTCTGTTGTCTGACATGATGTGTGACATCATACATACAATCCCTTTTATGCCCATATATGGAGATCCCTGCTCTGAGTATCTGACATTACTGTGCTGTCACCTGTGATGTGTCAGCCTTTTATGCCCATATTTGGAGATCCCTGCGCTGAGGATCTGACATCACTGTGATGTCACATGTGATGTCACAGTGATGTGTCAGGGGAACCACAGTGTCAGGCGTTACAGACAGACAGAACAATCTCCCCCTACACTTAAGAGTTGTCAACTGTCAACAGTTAAAAACAATAGTTGCATCTTTTTGACTATCTCACTCTGTGTAAGTCTTTATTTGCTGATTCTTTTTTATGGGTTGTGTGATTGTTGTTTGTTTTTGCTTTTTAACAGTTTTATTCACTGGCCTTTGTTTTTAAACACACATTCTGTGAAAGGTGGTCTATCAATACAACTAACTTAGTTACAAATTACATCTATACATAAATAACCAAAGGGCTTTTGCCACCTCAGGTGGTGGCAAATTCTGGTCTGGCCCCTGGGCTATTATGACAGTGTTATTTCAGTTGTACACACACACACACACACACACACACACACACACACGCGCACACACGCACACGCACACGCGCACACACACACACACACACACACAAACACACACACACACACACACACACACACACACACACACACACACACACACACACACACACACACACACACACACACACACACACGACACTGTTAGGCTCCCTACAGACAGTCAGGCACAAAGTTGTTTCAGGCTGCACTCACACAGGGCCGCACTATTTTGTTTCAAAGTTCTGTGCGTGTCAAATGCTGTTTCTCGATGTGATTGCTTGGTAACTGGGTCCTTGGGTCCTTGGTAGTTCAGACTTGCAAGTTCGCCTTGGGAGTAAGAACTTCCGAGGACGGGAGGACGCACATCGCTGATTCTGGGATTGGAAAGTACTGCAGCGTACTTGGTGACGTCACCACCTCAGCTTGTCCTCTGTGTGGATATGCCCAGAGCAGATCTACAAACTAACAACTCGTCTTAATGCAAAGCATTGTTAGTTTGTAGATCAGGTTTCTTTGTAGTATAAAATAGGCATAGGCACATGCACTTTACAATATAAAAATATTATACAAACACCACTGTTTACAATGTACAATATAGGCATTTAGCAGGTGCTCTTAATCCAGAGCTATTCAAATAAGTGAGGACATAAAACCACAACGTAGCCTATATTCTCTATAATTATATAAAGGTTAAAACGTTTGTGTTAATATGCTTATAATGTAGGGTTAGGCCTATCAGCCAGGAAAATAAATACACGACTTGGCATTTATTATGATAGGCGGCTGGCTAGTGCCCGATTGTGTAATTTATGCGAGCCTTAGTACATACCCTAATGCATTGCCACCTGAACAATGGAGCAATGCGTCGTTTTCTTTTAGTTTTTTCATGATTTGCGCACCAAACTTTGGAAAGTATGGCATGCCATTATGTTACATACTGTAAACACATCGACACAGTAGCCTGCAGAGCAGGTTATTATCACTGGCCACTCCCACAGCCAAAATTCTAAGGGGAGCATATTCTTTTATGAACTCATCTTTGTTTTACATTGGATAGCCTTTCGTGTGGCATTATTTATAATGTGTCATTATTTATGACACATTATCAATATGCCATATGAAAGTCTATCCAATGTAAAACGAAAATGAGAGTACTGTCAGGCTTACTTTACATTACTTCAGAGTTCAGACCATTTATAAAATATTCCATTTAACATTTTGACAAAACAGCAATTTTTACATTGCGGTGCCACTGCCATTTCGTGCCCATGCTGTATGCTATTATTATTCCATTATCGCATCCTGCATCCGTTGTCATACCTCTGTTGGAGCCAGGAGGAGGTGAGGAGAGAAGCTTGCTGCCTGCATCTTTGAAGGTCTGGGAGCTCGTTTGGAATAATATCATTGTAGGTTTAGGGTGACTATTAGTAATAATGTATTTCCCCCACTGTGTATAAAGTAGTAGGCTATATAATAGAATATAAAACTAAACAAAATAAACATTCAATATTTAGCAGTGACTAAAGGTATTATTTGAAAATATCACTGTGTCTACAATTTAATTCTGCACATCAGCTCT
Organism: Nannobrachium achirus; assembly: GCF_963921795.1. NCBI lineage: Eukaryota > Metazoa > Chordata > Actinopteri > Myctophiformes > Myctophidae > Nannobrachium > Nannobrachium achirus. The sequence goes on along the minus strand of NC_137810.1, from coordinate 65,268,724 downwards.
TCACTCTGGCAGGGATCCTGGAGAAGGCCTGGGAGTATGCATATCCGGTCTACATGTGTTTTGTGGATTTGGAGAAGGCATATGACCGGGTCCCCCGGGAGGTTCTGTGGGAGGTGTTGCGGGAATATGGAGTGAGGGGATCCTTGTTGAGGGCCATCCAATCTCTGTATGCCCAAAGCGAGAGCTGTGTCCGTGTGCTCGGTAATAAGTCGGATTCTTTTCCGGTGGGGGTTGGCCTCCGCCAGGGCTGCGCCTTGTCACCTATCCTGTTTGTGATTTTCATGGACAGGATCTCGAGGCGAAGTGGTGGTGGAGAAGGTATAAGGCTTGGTGAGCTAAAGGTTGAGTCACAGCTTTTTGCGGATGACTTGGTCCTGATGGCACCATCGGTCCAAGACCTTCAGCTCTCACTGGATCGGTTCGCAGCCGAGTGTACAGCGGCCGGAATGAGGATCAGCATCTCTAAGTCTGAGGCCATGGTTCTCAGCAGGGAACCGATGGAGTCCAAGTAGGGAATGAGACGTTACCCCAGGTGAAGGAGTTTAAGTATCTCGGGGTCTTGTTCACAAGTGAGAGAAAGGGGAAGACTGAGAAGGAGATCAGCCGGAGAATCGGAGCAGCAGGAACGGTTTTGCAGTCGCTTAATCGCACTGTTGTGAAGAAAAAAGAGTTGAGCCGTAAGGCAAAGCTCTCTGTCTTTCGAGCAATCTTCGTTCCCACTCTCACCTATGGTCATGAAGTGTGGGTCATGACCGAAAGTATAAGGTCTCGGGTACAATCGGCCGAAATGAGTTTTCTCAGAAGGGTGGCTGGTATCTCCCTTAGAGATAGGGTGAGAAGTTCAATCACCCGAGAGAGACTTGGAGTAGAACCGCTGCTCCTTAACTTGGAAAGGAGTCAGCTTAGGTGGTTCGGGCATCTAGTACGGATGCCCCCCGAGCGCCTTCCTAGGAAGGTCCTCGATGCACGTCCCACTGGGAGGAGACCCCGTGGCAGACCTAAGACCAGATGGAAGGATTATATCTCCAGACTGGCATGGGAACGCCTTGGTATACTCCCAGAGGGAGTGGAGGAAGTTGCGCAGGATAAGGAAATCTGGAAGTCTCAGTTGGAGCTATTACCCCCGCGACCCGATTCCGGATAAGCGGTTGAAGATGGATGGATGGATGGACATCAAAACAAGTTAAAACTTACGTTCACACATAAAGTGGCCGATGAGATAAAATCGCACACAAACCACAGGCATAGGAGATGATCTCAAATTGTATTCCCACTTGAAGATCGGCCGGCTACGCCGGCCTCCCCTCTAGGTCGCCGCGTTGCATCTATAGGAGTAGATATTCGTCGAAAACAAACCCCTGAGGTACAGGGTGGCTTTGATCAGATTCCATTGCAATTGGGCAGTTTATGTTGCTGTTACAATTAAACAGCACAACATGCACCAACAACCAGTTGTGAGTCAGGCACCAAAAGGCCTTGGGTTAGGGTTAGGGTTTGATGCGTAGACTGTATGTGGATTGGAATCCTGCTTTATTTTCCCTTGCTGCTTTCTTTAGCTTTTTCCTGCTTGGCCACTGCTTGCAGCTATATTTGATTGTTGCACATTTGTCTGTGTTTGTTGGTGTGTAAAAGGCACACATACTAATGTCGACATTGTAGAAGCTAACAACACTGCCGTGGAGTTCTATATCTGTGTTTATCAATCTATGTATGTATCTATCTACTATATTATAATATATGCTATATACTACCAGTAAGACGGCCTAAGGGCAAGCTAAGGATTATTATCATTAACTAAGCTATTTATTTATGTATTTGGGTCAGTGACGTGACGCCCCAAAAAATGTGTTTTTTAAAAAACTTGCAGGCATAAAAGTTATTTACTTTTGTTCTACTCACTCTCAACCTTATGGAAATACATTTTGTTTTTAGATATTTTATTGGAATCAGACTTTATTCAGCAGTTTGTTGTACTTGTGCCTAAAATCGTCATATGGTGTGACATGAAAATAATTGTTCATAAAATGAAAATGGAGTACATCTTTCTTAAGTTACTCACTTTATCAAAGTCCTTTATCATAACTAACCAGTGATCCACTATAGTTTTTTGAAAATTTATTATATCTGTATATATTTTTTCATAATCGACACTCTGTGTGAGGCCCATGTTGTCGATCTTACAACATATTTTAAATGTATTCTGTCAAAACTTTCTCTAAAATTACACAAATATTTGTGACTCTTCCTGATACTATTCTCTATGTAATCCATAAACATTTTTTTGGTTTCATCATTAATAAAGGTATGATTTTTCACTATTTGGAATGTCACACCAAATGATTTAGTGTCACACCGTATGATCATATCTTCATGTGTCAAAGCAAACTGTGTTTTAACCTACCTATTAGTGAGTACTGAACTTTACTGATTGATTAAACAATTACCCAGGATAACATGGCCTTAATATTTCTGAACAGGATAATATTGTAGGGCTTTAACATGGGATAAGAAAGAATTGTAGTAGTAGATGGATGATGAGGATGTGCACAGGAATGCTACGCACACCTAAGTCTTCTGCCGGCCCACGGCAGAAGGATCCTAAAGAGACAATAAGGCGAATAGCCACACTTGGAGCCAAGGCAACATTTTATTAACACCAATTAGTGGAAACAGAACTCAGCATTCAGGTAAATTGCTTTTTTCCGAAGTCTCCTGAATTTGAACACAGCATTTTGTGTTGAACAAATGTAATTAGGAATCATGACATTACACCACATCTCCACTAGCTAAAGAGTGCTGGGTTGCGCAACTCCGAAAATAGCTGATCTACAAGCTCTCGCAGCACAACGTGTTGAGAGCTTGTAGATCAGCTATTTTCGCTAGTTTTGTCTCGGGTCCTACCTTAACACTGTCCACTGTCCAGTCCAGTGAGTGAATACATTAGACTGTATTGTACATCAGCCAGTCGTATTTGGTGAGGGTAGCAAACCGGCTGCCTTGTTGCGGTTCTGCTGCTATGCCACAGACAACCTCCTGCTCTTCGTAGAAAATGCAGTCTCGCCCCTTTGGCTCCTCTCTCCTTGTTGGGTCATTGTTTAGTTTCTCCCTGTACTTTCTCGTTCTCTCAGCACTTGTCATTTTCCAGCTGACAAAAGAAATGGAATGTATAGTTTAAGACAAAGAGAAAATATTGTTTAGATTGAAACAATATGTTAAGGTTTCTGTGAAGGGGTTTCTGCTCTGTCTGATGAATTTGAAGTATCACTGAATGAAGCTAAATTAAATTTTATGTAAAAATGTTTAAAACAAATGTTTAAATGTACAAAAGAAACATGGAACTTTGTTATTTATTGTTATATCTGTAGTTAAATACAGTATAAATCATATGGTGTGACAATCAAGTCATATGGCGTGACAAGCAGACATGTCACACCATTATGATTAAGTGTCACACCATATTACATTTTCTGCATTTAGGTTTACCTTGAGGCTACTATGTACACATTAGCATGCTAACAGCATGCTAGCTATAACAAAGCAACCTAGATCTACATGGAAATATGACCAAAACTTCAAATAACTTAAGCTTTTTTTAATGAAAAGGTGTCACACCAACAGACATCCAGAAGTGGTGAGTTTGTCAAAGTTTCAACAAGATGGCATTTCATGAAAATGTTAAAATCATAACTCACCTCAGACACCTGTCTTGCAGTTGTGCTGTGGGTGCTGAATAGCCTTACAGAAGAAGGACCTCTCTAGCCAATAGGTGTCCAAATAATTGCCTGTTTAATTTTTCCAAACTAGTGTCACACCAAATGATTTTGGTTTGGGGGACAAATGTTTTTGATCAGAAATGACTGAAAACATTATGCTTTGACTTTGAAAAGATATAGGCTCACAAATAGACATTTTTTTTAGCCTAAATTCATTTTCAAATGATTTTTAGCAATTCTTTTTCTTAGTTTTATTCAAGTTCCCACTTTGAGAAACAAGGTCAGGACAGTCACACCATATGAGTTTTGCCATGTTTGGTTGAAAGTTCTGAAGAAATGAGGAATGAAATGTTTTAATCTTGAGTAAGTTCACATAAAGCTTAATGTCCTGCACAATATTCAGAAGGTTTTTGACAAATAAATTTTTTATTTATACATGTTTGACACCGAGGACAGCGAAAACGTTACGTCACGTCACCCACCCACTTATTGGTGGTACATTTATTATGGAGAGAAGTGACTGTTATGCCTCTGCTCTTTCTGTGTGTGTAATGGCCAAATATGTTTATTTTTGAGAAAAAAAGTTTTTTGAGAAAAAAAAAATTTTTTGAGAAAAAAAAAAGTTTTTTGAGAAAAAAAAAGTTTTTTGAGAAAAACAAAATGAGAAAAAAAAAAGCTTGAGAAAAAAAAATTGAGAAAAAAATAAAAAATGAAACATATTGGTGATGCGATGACGTGGTGTATACGGATGTTACTGCGATTGAGGTGAAAGAGAAAGTGGAAAGTTGTGAGCTAACTATTAGCTATTTTTGTGTGTGTGTGTGTGTGTGTGTGTGTGTGTGTGTGTGTGTGTGTGTGTGTGTGTGTGTGTTCTGGCTACGCCCCCCTCGGTTGAAATTGGATCCGCCGGTCCCATAGCTGGGAATACGAGCCAATCACCGGTCACCATGGCAACGGGGGGCCAATGATAGAGTTATGGGCGGTATTATTCCCTACGTTCTCCTCCCTACTCCCTACGTTCTCCTCCCTACCGCTGAGTTGTGGGATGCGGCTTTTGCTCAATTGTATATATAAGATAATATAAACAGAATGAAATTGATGGATAGAAAGAAAGAGGAGAGGAATGAAATTCATGAATGATGTACTGTACTGTATATGACATGAAGTAAACAATTGCTGATAAACCTCTTTAATGTGTAGGCCTATTTATTAACACAATACTGCATAGTGTTATTCTATTTACCTGATTATGGATGGAGCCAACTGTCACACACCTTGCAGACGTAAGCTAAATAATGAGTTCATGAATCCATTATCAAAACATCTTTGGACTGCTTCAGTCTGTCACATGTCACACATGTCACAATGGACCATTCGTATACTGTAGCCTACTTAGCATGCATGACACACAATGGACCATTCGTCTACTGTACTTAGCATGACACACAATTAATGGACCATTCATATGCATATTCCATTCCTACATAGCTATATCGCATTGACACACATTGTTGACAGCTTTTGTTAAGAGGTGTGAAAACTATATTAATGCAAGTTTAGTCCTATAAACAGTGGCCCTACACACTCACACACCCATAATAATAAATATGAATAAACACATGCATATTTCTCTGGACGAATTCCTCTTGCTTGGAATTGCTTGGAACAGTGTAGTCCTGATGGCCGGTCATCTGCAGTCCGGTTAGCGGCGGCTGGCGGCGACTCAAGCGTCCACACGTTCGTTGCACCGGTTTGAAGTTAATTTACAACATTCAAGCCTAAAATAAATCATAAAACGACACTCTGTGGCAAAACGAAAAAAATATTCGGACTGTACTGCGGTCCGTCCATGGGTCCGTCTGTGTCAGCCATACTGGTTTGTTTTTTGCTGGCTCTCTTGTGGGCGGTCCTATCCGGGTCGTGTTGCATTCTGGGCCATTTGCTGTGGAAATTTACATAAGTCAGCTCCGATGCATCCTCTGTAAAGTGGGAGGATCAAGTTCACATCCGGGAATTTGGTCTCTACTTGGTCAAATGCAGACTTGAGATTGGAAGGGTACTTGGGCAGCAACTGATGACGTATCTCAAGTTCATGAGGACTCAAGTCTAGACAAGCACTCACATCGAGAAACCGCCAAAGTCTCTTCCAAAAAAAGAATACATTTCCCACAATGCTTTGCGGGAAGTGGGCGGTTCAGCTTGAGGAGGAAGCAGATATGGTATTTGTCCATGTAGTTCTTTTGGAGTTGTCATCGGGTGAAGGCAGAGTACCTGCTGCTTTTTGGTGACACGTAAAATGGATTTACAAGCTCACAGCGCGCCACCATGCGACACGTTGTGAGCTTGTAGATCTACTATTTAAAAAAGTTACTTTAGGCACTTGAAGTACATTCTAATGCCAACACTAATAATTTTATACTCAATACATTTTGAATTCCAGGCTTTTACTTGTAACAAAGTATTTGTATGTTTCAGTATTGATACTTTTATTTAAGCAATGCATTTGAGTATTTTTTCCACCACTGCATAAAGCTTACATTTTATTATGAATAGCACATTCAATCAATTGCATCTGTGTAGGCGTCACTGTCACTATGTATGACATGTAAAGAAATATTTGTAATGTTCATTGTTATTGTCGAATGTTTACTGTGACACACACTTAACTTTAATTTATTTATAATATTTTTCGTTCTGAAATGGAGGTTTCATGTCACTGCAGTGCAGACAGGCTGTGGAGTAGACTACAAGTGAACACAGCTGTGTGGGATTGCATCATGGCCTTTCTCTCCTATTGGTTTTTGATTGATTGATTGAAGAATTTATTAGAAGTTTGCAATAGAAAAAAGTACAGTTTCATGACAGTACAAATCACTGGTACAAGGTCAACTAAAAGGAGATCCTAGAAAGCCGAGGCTTATTTCCACAGGAACCACACTTTAAGTATCTCATATAACATTGAAAGACAGACGGATAGAACATAGTACTTTATCTAGGATAATTTCAGTTTCAAAAGCATAACATCAAATACAAAAGGCAGAATACAAAGAAAAGGGGGGGGGGGGGAGCATGGGGGCTTAGTCTATTTACAAGTCACGGGTAGCTGCTGTCTGAAGGTGACTTTTCATACCAATTTTGAAGGAGGCTAGGGATTTGCTCTCCTTTAGGGCTTGTGGAAGGGCGTTCCACATGTTGATGGTATAGCAGGAGAACGAGTTAGCGCCTTGTTTAGTGTTAAATCTACGCTGATGATGATTAGTGGAGCTGCCTCTGGTGTTATGATCGTGAACATCCTTGACCTTTAAGAAGTAGTTTGTCAGGTACATGGGAATCTTGGAGGTGTAGTGTATCTTGTACACCAGGCCCATTGCAAGATGCTGTACTCTGTCAGCTACTTTGAGCCACCCCACGCTTTCGTGGTGATGCTCGGTAAGGTGGGTCAGAGGAGGGAGACCAAGCACAACCCTAATTAGTTTGTTTTGGGCTGTTTGGAGCTTTAGCTTTAAGGCAGCTGGGGCGTCGCGATACCAGACAAGGACTCCGTAATCAATGAGGGGCCCAATAAGAGCACCTCCTAGTGTCTTCCGGGATTTAATATTGATCAGTGGGGCAACTCTTTGCAAGAAGCGAATTCGTTGATTGACTTTATTGATTACCTTGGTGGTCATTTTTTCACTGGATAGGTTAGCCTCCAGGATGCAACCCAGGTAGCAGATGTGGTTTTTTCTTTCTATCACAGTGTCACCTACTTTAATTGTGAAGTTCTCAACTAGGCTAAGTTTCTGACTAGATCCAAAGAGGATACATTCAGTTTTGCCTAGGTGAATTGAGAGTCTGTTGTCATTGAGCCAGGTGCAGATCTTGTTAAGTTCACAGTTAAGGGCCTTTTCAACCTGCAAAATGTCTCTGCCTGAGACTAGGAGAGCCGAGTCATCCGCGAACAGAAACAGATTGCAGTCACAAGCAGATGACATGTCGTTTACGTATATTAAGAACAACAGTGGTCCTAGTATACTCCCTTGAGGTACTCCACAGTTTACTGGGAGGGGGGGGGACAGGGTTCCGTTGACTTCCACCATCTGTTCCCTCCCCACCAAGTAAGAGTGCATCCATCTCACTGCTGTGCTATCAAGACCAATAGCTTTGAGTTTTTCGATCAGAATAGAATGATCGACGGTGTCAAATGCCTTCTGGAGGTCCAGCATGACCATGCCACTGGTTGGCAGTTGAACCCTGCCCTTCTGTCTCATCAAGTGCAGCTTGTCTGCCCCCTACTGCTTGACTACAACTGTCTTTGTGCTTGTGCTTAAGCAAGTTGGATGGTGTTGATGCATGCTCTGTGCAAACACAGAACACCAAAGGACTCGTATCAGACTTCAAACCATAACTTCCATCCGGAATGAATTGTGCTGTCTCTGCCCCCCGCCTCCCCCACAGAACTCTGAAACAACTTTGTGCTTGACCGTCTGTAGGAAGCCTCAGAGTCCTGGGGGGGAGGCGGGGGGCAGAGACAGCATAATTCATTCCGGAACTATGTAAATAGGGAATGAATGCCCCACCCTTTAATGCAAACTCCATTATACCTGTTGTCATAGGACCTGTTTTGACCATCTGTTTGCCTATGTCCATTTATGCCCATATATAGAGATATCTGTATCTGTCTGTCTCCGTCCATTTTATGTCCATATATGGAGATCTGATCAGTACAGGTCAGACTTCAGCTCTGTATACAGAGTTTCCGAAACGGCAGGGAAAAGTTTATCTAGAAAAGTTTATCCAGTGAAAATACGGTTTCCCCAGAACTACAGTGTGTTGCCGTTTGGTTCATACAAAAAGTCACAGTAAAAATATAAATATTTCAGTTCACAGCGGAGCACAATAAGGTCAGGCATAATGCCTGCTGTAATATATCATCTAATCAGTTCAGTTCAGTTCAGTTGCTCCCCAATTGCCGAAACAGGTGTGTTTTGAGGTGGTTTTTGAATGTGCATAATGAGTCACTGTTTCTGCAGGGGTGAGGGAGTTCCAGAGGCGAGGGGCAGAGCGGCTGAATGTTCGTAGCCCCATGGTGGAGACACGAGAAGAGGATTTGTCTATATGGTGTTTAATGGGAAGCCAGTGGAGTTGGTATAAAACAGGGGTGATGTGACTGCTGGCAGGTGTTCTAGACTGTATTGCGTTTTGAGAAAAAGTGCTTAGAAAATTGATTTTGTTCCCACGCCTGGGCGGGGTTGCACCAGCTGTTACTATGGAGATCTGTTATAACGTAGCCTAGTTGTAATGTAAATGGTTAAGTTATAACGTAGCCTAGTTGTAATGTAAAGTCAAGACTTAGGCCTACGCATTACTAAAATTTCATCTGTTGCACCACTCTAACGTATCTCTAAGTAACTACTAAATATTTACACCAGCCTTTGGGCAGCACTAAGTCCTTACTAAGTGACCTATCTCTATGGGAGTAGAGCAACTACACTACTAACGTGGCAGACAGACAGCATTATATCGGCTATTTAATTACCGGTAATTCAACAATGAAACAACCCATCTGTTTAAAACATACATTAAGCCCTATATACATTTCGGCCATTTGAAAATAGCCGATCTACAAGCACACAATGCGTCTGCTATTAATAATAGAGTAGGCTATTTCTATATTGCAGGATTGATACTTTTTTAATTCATTTGAGTACTTATTCAACCAGACTGCATACAGCACAACAGCGACTTAACGGTGCTCTTCTCCCCTCCAAATATGCGCTGCCCTGCGTTACTTGACAACAGGGAAAAATGTATGAGGGGCAAATATATTTTGTGATACAATCCGTGTGCAGGGATGCGCTCGCCATGAGCACGTGTATCAATATGACTTTTGTAAATGCCAGTGCAGAGACGGAGCTCTCTGTCTGTTGACAACAGACGATACAAGCTTTGCTTCCTTACTAGAAACAGTTCGTTTTCATTGGATTCGGGAGCAATGACGTCATTCTATACGACTATACATTACTTTAGGAACAGTCTACGCATTACTAGTTACGTTATGCCTTAAGCAGTCATGGTGCAACACCTGTTAGTAACTCACTTAGTTACAAACTAACTAGTAGTTACTAAGCCTCTAGTAAGGCCTTTACTCCCTAACTTAGGGCAGAACTTAAGTTCTGGTGGTGCAACTGGCCCCTGGGCACTACTCGTTCAATGCATTTTTGCATAGACAATACCATTGTGGACTTTGGGTTAAAAGTTATCCGCACCAAACTGGCACGACTTTTGTCACCAGCCATAATTATATATAAAAGTGAATAACAAAAAAACAAAAATCTTGTGCTGCTTGTAAAATCTACTATATTGATTTTGGCAACACAAAATCTTTCTAAAATATCATATATACATCTACCTAACATCTGAAACTAATATTGGTGCCTTGGTATACACATTTGTGAATTTAGATCATGAAATGTAGAAAATGTGTTGACAGAAAGCATCAACATAACTGATTTGTACATCAACTCCCCCAGAAAATGAAAATACAGACAGTTGGCAGCGTAAGTACATGTAAGGCTGTGTCATGACAAATAAAAAGTCCATGACAAAAAATTGATAACAAAACAAGGAGTGTTTAGCAAATTTGCCAAATGCTTTGGTGTGTATGTTACTCATCCCTATCACTTTCATCAGTCATCATCCCATAGAGCTTTCTTCTGCTGCCTTTGAAACATTCTCCGACATAAAATGTCCTAATCTACTCAGCAGTGACAGACCATTCAGTCCAAGACACAACTTAGGTGTCTGCTTCTGACCTTTGGATGCAAAATACAGACTGTTTTGACAAACAGGTAAAACTTTTTAGGTTCACATCGTCAGAAATATCAACATAACAGGATAGTGTTGGTTGTTGTACATATAAGCCAGGCAATTGGATTGTATAGTTCAACTGGCACAACAGATTTAGCATCAGACACATTTAACTCTGTGGGAGGCCACGGGCATGCCATACCGTAATAGTCACTTAGAAGTCTCTTCAAAAGCAATCCTGCACTATATAGTATCCTTATGTGCTCTGTAGTTTTCTGTCTAGATGTTGCACCAGCCAGGTGTTCACTGTCACTTTCAGCTTGGCTTAATTACCTCAGTGGACTCGGTTGTCGTTGATATAAATGATGGCTGAGGTAAGGTAACCTGTCTAACAGTTTATCTGCTGATAATGTCTCAACAAAAACAGTTCAGACGTTGAGCTGGGTAGGCAGTGGAAAACAAGCTGGAGGAAAGTCACTGGTCAAACTCCTCGTCAGTTCATCCTGCCTGCTATATAAAATTATAGGGAAAGAAGATGAGTACAAGTGTGTTATTTCATTTCATGAGTGGTGCTAAGTCTGGCTTTTATGTGTATGAATGTAAATGTCTGTATAAGTGTCCGTATGAGCATGGAACTCCATGTATGTCTGTATTAGCACAAGACTAATGACATAGGCGGCAGGTCTGGGGGTGTCGTGGAGCAGAGACCAACATCACCATAGCTGATGTCACGGACAGAACGGCCCATATAAGGAGATATGCATGTGTGTTGTGTTTGATACATGCATAGTGAGCAAGTGATTTTTTCACAATTACAACACATTTTGTTTAAACATACTCTCATCACCTAAGAGAATAAATCATTAAAAACTTTTCTAATTGTTTTTTTCTTTTTTTTTGTGTCCAGAACAGTCAAAGACACACAGGGTATTCCAGTTAGGCCTACCTGTAGTGTGACGCATCAAGGTCCTCATGCTTGCTCACGCACGCACGCACGCACGCACGCACGCACGCACGCACGCACGCACGCACGCACACACACACACACACACACACACACACACACACACACACACACACACATTTTAAACATTTTAAACATTTATTGATGTCCACATTAGAGAGAAACATACAGGGACACAAACACCATTGGTGCAGCAAGAATGTATTCACAAAATCATGGAATACGTTTTCCTGATACAATGGGCATGTCACTCAGTATAGGTATAAGTAACAGCGTCTCCGCCATATGTGGCGGCTGTCAATTATGGCAGACACAGCACAATACATTGACAGCTTTTTTGCCTCCTTTTTGTGCATACTGTACCAAATTGTTGAAACCCTCTAACAACCAGCCTGTGAGTATGTCCTAGGCTGCCAAATATAAAGACAAATAGTCTGCACCTGTAGACCAGCTGAGATGGTATTTAGCAGTGGTTGGTATTTAATACCAACCACTGCTAGACTAATGTCAAAGGTGCTGCTATCTCTAATATACCGGTAGACACTTCCTTGGACTCTTCATCAACTACAACATCATCTGGTGTATTAGCTGTCAAAGATGTAAATATGTCTGGTTTATCACAGAGATGGAACATGGATGAAATGACACAGGAATGTTTGTACACACACACGCACGCACGCACGCACGCACGCACGCACGCACACACACACACACACACACACACACACACACACACACACACACACACTATGTTACATAGACCTGTCACAATTACATAATCATTCAACAGCAATTATTTAAGATAATCACATTTATTTTTGCATAATCGTCATAATCATTTACAAATTAGTTTCCCACATTCAAATATTAAAAAATAAGAGAAATAGCAGATCTACAATTAAGCTTACAAGGTTATAAGTTGAGATCTATTTCTGCTATTTTTACATAAATACAATGATCAATAGGTCTTAGTATCTAAAGACAGACAAAGGGCTTTATTGGCATGAGAACAATACAATCAAAACTAAATAATGTGTACAGTTAAAGGGAATAGAAATGATGTGTGTGTGTGTGTGTGTGTGTGTGTGTGTGTGTGTGTGTGTGTGTGTGTGTGTGTGTGTGTGTGTGTGTGTGTGTGTGTGTGTGTGTGTGTGTGTATGTGGCGGAGAGAGTCGCAGCCCCAGCCTGAAGCCGGGTGGGGAGGTTCGGATCACCTCCGTTACATCACTTAACCCCAAACCTAACACTAACCCTAACCTCAGTAAAACTATGCCTAAACCTAACCCTAATCCTAACCCTAACCTCAGTCAAATTATTCCTAGTTCCCCGAAAGAGGCGGCGCCTGCTCCACCTTGGCTTGTGCACAAACACGAGCGCTCCTGTTCTCAATCTAACTGTGATATATATATATATATATATATATATATATATTAGGGCTAGGATGCGATTAAACATTTTAATCTAATTAATTACAGGCTCTGTGATTAATTAATTGCAATTAATTGCAATTAATCGCATTTTAATCGTGCATCGATATTTGACCTGAGAAGCATTTTTTTTTTTCATCGAGTGAATCAACGAGTGAGTTTTTTAAATCTAAATTTCTCCACTGGGCCAAGCAAAGCACTCTGATCGGCTACTTCTCCTTTTGTGTTTGTTGTCTCTTAGCTATGATCGGTATGCCCGAAACTGAAGATTCTATGGTGCAAAAACTAAGTGCGATTAAAATGCATTTTTTTTAATCACGTTCATTTTCTGTAATTAATTAATCTCAATTAATCATTATTTATTCTTTATCTGTTTAACATAATCATTATTATCTCCCTGCTCTTCTATTGAGAGATGTAGATCTTGTGGTAGAGTAGGACGCCTACTGGTTGACAAGTGGTACTGCCTGGAGGTGCTGCTCCTAAATTTCATAAAATATACGTTTCCAAATAGTAGCTCAGAGCTTTCAATCTGGTTCACCAGAGGTGAATTCCTCTTATTCAGCTTGTTCTTTAACAATAAGAAATGTATTTATTATTTATTGGTGTTGTTTACCAGAATGTCCTAAATGAGTTCACACTACCTTCATCAGTGGACCACTTCCTTCATTGAATCCTCCTCCCCACAACAACAGCAGTAGGAGGAGTCATCAGTCAGTAACTCTGTGATAACAGTGTGTCAGTCAGTGAGCAGCAACACAGCATGGAGTTAACATCTCTCTACCTTCTAGTCTGTGAGTACTGACATAAAGTGTAATTAGTGTACTTGTTATATGTTTTATACAGTATAGGATATATATATATATGTATATATATATATATATATATATATATATATATATACATTATGTATGTATTTCTCTCCACATTAAGATTAAGACTTGAATGTTAGAGGGCTCTAATTAGACGATAATACTCCCCCCTTCTCTCTCTCTCTCTCTAGTGGTTTATTCCGTGGTGATTGGCTCAGCAGAAGTTCAGATTCAGAACAGTGGTGATGTTATGAGAGGTAAGTCTCTTTTCTACTGATTAACAAATGATTCAGCGTTATGTTAAGGCATCAGGGAACTCTAATGGCAACTATAAAACATACAGAACATGATCGATCTTCAGGAAATAAACTTTCTCCTCCCTCTCTGTCCACAGCCTCTCTCAGACTCAGTCCAGACAGATCTCAATTCCTCAAATATGAGTCTGTCTTTCTGAGCTGTGAGGACAGACAGTCTGACTCTACTGTCTGGAGAGTGAAGAGGACCAACATCAAAAACATCACCTCAGAATGTGGTGGTGATGGTGTTGGTCGTGTCTGGGGGAAGATGAACACCACAGGTTGTCTTGTGGACAACTTGCTGTCATTAGACAGTGCAGTTTACTGGTGTGAGTCCTCAAAGGGAAAGAGTAACACTGTGAATGTCACTGTGACCGGTATGTTCAGCAAACCAACGACTTGTTTTTGCTTAATTGTCTGTTAAAGAGTATTTTTAAACATGTTGTCATAGTGTTGTTCAGAGTGAGGTCTAATGTTCTTCTATTCTGATGTTATTTATCATTGTTCAGGCAGAGATGTGATCCTGGGGATGCCTGTACTTCCTGTGATGGAAGGAAGTGATGTAACTCTGCACTGCTTGTCCGAAGACAAGACGACTGCTAACCCATCCTCTGACCGTCCAGCTGATTTCTATAAAGATGGATCCCTCATCATAGCGGGGCAGATAAATGCATTTTTGCACTAAAATACTTCACAAGTGGAAAGAAACCTAAAACTTTTCACAAGTACTCCTTAGGGGTTGTTCCTATGATAAAACACGTTAGACACTGAAAAATCAAAATGGCTGCCATGTTTCCAAGATGGCTGCCTCTGAACAGTATGCCAGCCAGTTAATTTCCGATTTGCATAATATTAGAGTTGTTTTGTAGGTTTTAAAACATCCTGAGTTCATTTATTACACTTTTAAAGCAGCCAGATTAACCTTTCTGACTTTTGGTTGGGGTCTTTCCTCATCTGGGACCCCCCAAACAGACCCCTGAGCCTATCTCAGTAATCATTTTGCTCCTGCTCCAGAGCAATGTTAAATTAGATCATAACTGAAGCATTAAAGTTGTTGTAACTGGGCTCTGAAAGCAAAAATGAGTAGTAGCAAATACCCAGGGGTCTTCCACAGGGGGTCCGGGACCCCTAGGGGGTCCTCAGAGTTACTACAGGGGGCCTGCCGAATCTTGATGGGGAAGTCTTTTTCCTTTTTTTTTTTTTACATTTGAAACTGTTTTATTAGTATTATTTATAACATTTTTGTGTTAGACAGACAGGTTCACAGGTGTTACTGCAGGGATTGCAAGAATTAAGGTATTGCAACTTCTCATTTTGGGTGCGCAGACTAACATGTCCATTTATTGCACTGCACTCACACTGACAACACAACACACCCACCTCTTTGTTATCGTCACCCCAAAACCTGCACCCTATCCTCTTAAAGAGCTCACGGTCAATTGTACCCAAAGAAATTCACTACTATACATGTCCTCCCTAATGGTGTTGACAGTTACCACTATAGCATTTGCAGGGAGGAGTGCAAGGCAGGTTATTGTTTGAGCAGCTCCACCGTCCCTTGTAACCTGCTTTGCAGCCACATTTGATGAGCTCAAGTATTGCCTTTGGAGCAGGGAGGACAAGAAACCTGACTGGAACATACCCTCCACTCTCTGAATTCCATCTATTTTTTTCAATTGATGGAAGCTCAGGGCAATTTGTCAGGTATGACAAAGTAGGCATCATAATACGATACCTTCATCAAGGGACATGATTTTGAGGAAGTGCAAACACATGAAGAGGCTGATACCCCGATTCCTTATCAAGTCCTTGCCTCCGGTACAAAAAAAGGAAATTGATATATTCTAGTGAGTTCAAGTTATTGGATGTTACAAATGTCAAGGGTTCCTTTGCGTACATAGTTTTTCAGGTGCTGACTAGGGTTGTTCGATTAATCGATTTTTAATCGTAACCCGTTTTTTTTCCTTTGGACGATTTAAAAAAATGGAAATCGTAAAATCGATTTTCACTTTAATTAGGGAAATTCTTACTCATTGGAGCCTTGCACGCGCAAAAAGTACACAGCCCCGTCCTCCTAAAGCAGGACGACAAGGTCCGACACCAAATTAATACTACTTTCTATCTGATGTGTAATTTCTTTGATGCGCGTTTAGCGCACGGCAGACTGAGCAGAGTTCACCACCGCACTGCGCTCACTCGCGATGGTTCAAGCAGCAAACAGAACAAAACGTTGCTGAGCTGGTAAACTTACTTACTTGTTGTAGTTTGAAAGAAGCTTATTAATTCTGTGTTACCCACCTACTGACTGTAGTCTCCTACTGTCCCTGTCACTGTGTTAATTTTGCGTCGGGAAGCGAAGCGCTTCGCCTCCGTTTACAATCAGTCAACATCTCCGTGCATGAGTGGTGCAGGGCAGGGGCGTAGCCAGGAATTACATTTTGGTAGGCGAAATGCCTACCAAAATGCCTCACCAGCCTCCAAGAGCTGGCTTGTTTTGGCTGTTTTGTCACTCACTATTGATAATGAAACACTAAGGACGCTAAGTTGTATGTGATTGTTGCACAACTAAAGTTATTATTATTAATACCCTTATTGTTTTATTGCATTTTGCTATTTGGCTATATAAAAAAAATCAAAAAATGAAACAATAATGAAAAAAAAAAATCATTTCCTTGCATTTTTTAAATGAAAACAAAATAGTTGAAACAATGTATTATTCTTTTAACAAAAAATCGAAATCGAAATCGAAAATCGGGATTTCAGAGAAAATAATCGAGATTTTATTTTTTGGCCATATCGAACAACCCTAGTGCTGACTGGGGAAAAACATTTGTTGGAATCACCAAAAAGACATGGGTCAATGCCTACTTGATGATGATGATGACCAAGCCATTAACCGCTTCAAGGACCTTGGCAAGGTCATTGGCCATTCCTCCTGAGCTTATAAATGGTGAGCTTCCATCAACATTGCAGTCGGAAACATTTTGCATGCCATGTTTACAGTTCAAAAGGTCCAACAACCCTGGGATTACTCAGATGGGAACTATTTCTGTCAAAGAACTTGGAGGGTGAGATGCTATATTCCAGTCAGGTTTCTTGCTCTCCCTGCTCCAAAGGCAGTACTTGAGCTCATCAAATGTGTCTGCAAAGCAGGTTGTAAGGGACGGTGCAGCTGCTCAAATAACCTGCCTTTCCCTCTATGCTATGGTGGAGACTGTGTCAACAGTATTAGGTTGGACATTGAAGATGATGATGAAGACGAATATATCCTGCATGAAATTCTGAAATTACTGTATTGTAGTGAATCTCTTTGGGCGTAATTGACCATGGGCTCTATAAAGAGGATAAGGTGAGGGTTTCGGGGTGACAATAACAAAGAGGTGTGTGTGTGTGTGTGTGTGTGTGTGTGTGTGTGTGTGTGTGTGTGTGTGTGTGTGTGTGTGTGTGTGTGTGTGTGTGTGTGTGTGTGTGGTCAGTGTGAGTGCAGTGCAATAAATGGAAATGTTGTTCTGCGCCTAAAGTGAAAAGATGCAATACCTTCATTATTGCAATCCCTGCAGTAACAGCTGTCAACCATAACTGTTTAACACAACAACATTAAAAATAATACTGAGAATACTAATAAACCATCAAGTACAATACATAAAACCAGGATACATAAAAACATTCGAAGTTTCAAATCTCATCGAGATTTGGCAGGCCCCCTGTAGTAGCTCTGAGGACCCCTCCAGGGGTCCCAGACCCCCCGTGGAAGACCTCTGTTATTTGCTACTAGTAATTTTTTTATTTCAGAGCATATTTCAGATCTAATTTAACATTGTTCTGGAGCAGGAGCAGAGCGATTACTGAAATAGGCTCAGGGGTCTGTCTGGGGGGTCCCAGGTGAGGAAAGACCCCAACCAAAAGTCAGAAAGATTGTTCTGGCTGCTTTAAAAGTGTAATAAATGAACTCAGGATGTTTAAAAACCTACAAAACAACTCTATTATGAAAATTCGATATTAACTGGCTGGCGTACTGTAAAACATATCCGAAAAGGTGGCCATCTTTAAAACTGGCGGCCATTTTGAAAATTAAGTGTCTAATGTGATTTTTCTAAAGAATGACCCAAGAGGTACACTCTGTCAAATTTTGGTGCTTCTTTCCAGAACTGAAGTATTGTTCTCCTTAACTGCCCCGCTATCAGCAGTGAGTCTACAGGACAGATGACCATCCACAGTGTTTCCAAGTCTGATGAAGGATTCTACAAGTGTCTCATGTCTGGCCTTGGAGGGTCACCAGAGAGCAGCATGGATGTGAGAGGTGAGATTGCTGTACCACTAGTCTCACATGGACAGACTGTTGCCTTCCACGATTTCCAAATGCTTTTGTCATTCAGTCTAGAGCGCAGAACCTCTGAAAATGATCAAGCAATAAAGTGGATGGGACGCCTCCTTCACACTTCCGTCTCTGCTTTACAGTCGCGCAAATATAAATCAAACGTAATGTAAAGATATTTTTTTATATATTGAAAGCCATTTTCTGCCCGCACAAAGTTGCACACAATGGACAACAATGTTTGCATCTTTGGCACAAACTCAATAATTACAAACCAAATGTAGAGAGTATGAGTGCATGCATGTGTGACAGGGCGGTACAATTAAATATCCACCCTACGGCACCTGGGGGAATTGCGCCCTAGGAAATATCTATGTACCCAATTTAAATACACATTATACAATAATAACTGCTTGCACAGATACAAAACGTATAAAAGTAAAGCAAACACATCAAACGTGGGAATTACCAAAACCCAGGGCAGCCATCACCTGTCCCAAACATAAGAGCCCCAGTACCAGGCCTGTAACAGAAACAGCATTAGGACTCAGTAGAATTTACCATAAGGACATAGCTTATTTAAGTATGTGATATACTGAATGAACTTACCAGACGGGGACCGTGTTCTCGCTCAGATCGGCAGTCCAGAGTTGTGTGTAAACCAGGAGTGGTGATTGGTGAAGCCACATTCAGGAAAACCCCAGCAAAACAGCAGTTGTCATCTGTCTCTGAAATAGGCAAACGCCATATTACTCTACTAATTATGCTAATACAGAGACAGGAACAGAGAGATACGCACAATGAAATCGGGGAAATCTCGCTTTTTCGACGTGTCAAATGTTCGACGGCCCCATGAAATCTACCGCGTTCACTATGGCAGCGCACACAGCCGTGCTGTCCACAGCGCCAAACACCTGGCAGAACTAAACCGGTACATGGTGAATTGTCACCATGTCAGAGCAGGATCTCCAGAAGGAGTGTTTGTAGTGAGTGATAAAAAGACAACCAGCAGCCATAGTTAGGTTCAAGTTCAACTCCACAATACAGCCCATAGAGGTGATTGCTGCATCAAAACGAGAAACGTACCTTCACTGAGCAAGACACAGATGTAGCTGAAACCCAGGGGACTGCCCATAAGTCCGAAGGTTCATTAGTCCGAAGGTTCATTAGTCCGAATTCAGTTAGGGTTATTGAGGTTAAGGTTAGGGTTAGAGTTAGGCATAGTATTCTTAGCAAATTCGGACTAATGAACCTTCGGACTAATGAACCTTCGGACCAATGCCATGGCACGAAACCCAAGGACCCACTTAACTCTAAAGTGGGTCCTTGCAAATAAAACATTTGAGAACCACTAGAACTAGTGGACTCCTAATATGCCATAGTGTCATAGTAAATAAGTGTCACACATATTCTGAAGAAAACCCGGAGACGTGACATTCGGTAATTGGGTCTTGTAATCAAAATAAGCACATTATAGTAAATCTAAAGTGTGCCACGGAACAAGGCCAAGTCTTTGCCACTGACATATTTGTCAGTGTATGGATAATTGGATATACTGATGACTCCTGCTCTTTAGTATACATTTACTGTATAATAACCTCTCTTTGCTAGCAGTGTCTGGATCAGTGGAACAAACTTCTCCACCTGTACCAGAACGCACTCCTCCTCCTCCTCCTGCAGTGGTTCTGGGGTTTCCACATTTCGTGGTTCTGATCGTAGGACTTGTTGTGATTCTACTGACCATCCTGCTGGTGCTTCTGTGTCTGTACAGAACATCTAAAGGTGAGTAGGTTACTACTATTAGATGGATTACTGTACATAGATTACAATCACTGAGAAAGTCTCAATAAAACCTGAATAAAACATGCTGACTACCATGCCATACTGTAGAAATAAGAAGTAGGGCCTATTAAAGATTTCCATGGAACTTACTGCATGTGTCCATTTCCCCCTTTTATTTACAGATCCATGTTGTGTCAGGTAAGCACAGTATGCATTTCTGTCTATTTATCTACATGACAGCAGACACATCCCATCTTGTTTTCTACCTCATTTCTAATTAACACATTTCTTTTTTTCTTATTTTAATTACAGAACCAATCAGGGCTCTGGTTCAGACCGGCCGACCAATCAAAGTGGGGCTCCTGATGATGTGTACTGTCCACTGCATTACCGTCAGTCTTTCAGTGCATTAAGTCCATTAACACATTAAAATCATCAATCACTCATGTGTGTATGTATGTGTATGTAGGTATTCTTAAGACTGTAGCTGCTGCTTTGGTTTTACCGCACAATGAATTTCACTTGCCTTTTACTTGTAATTGGTATTGTTGACAATAAAATTGAACCTGAACCTGATGTATTATACTCAACTTTAATGTTTATTATACCTTTAGGTAACGCAAGCATCTATGAAGTAATGAATCGATCTGACTATGGAAATGGTACAGTATATGCTGCTTAAATGTTCTCATGTCATAATGTTGTCCAGAGTTATTCATATTTTATGATTGTTGTGGTTGTTGAGTGAATGATATATGTTAAAATGAAATGGGAATTGAACTCAGTGGACAAATCTCTGACAAAACCAACCGAGAGATGAATATAACAACATAGCGTGTATGACCCACATTCTGCAAAGCTTCTAATCATCTTTCAACTCATGTTTCAGTCCCAGGACCTCAACGTGCAGCTGATCCAGTTTATTCAAACGTCAGGAATCAGGAATGAGTCTGTGTAACCCTTTGATAATGGATGGGGAGGTAATGCTGTTTTTTGTGTGTGCGCACGCACGCACGCACGCACGCACGCACGCACGCACGCACACGCACACACACACACACACACACACACACACACACCACCATCATGATCTCTTAACACATACCTCCCTCTGCTGCAGACAGTCCTCAATGTGAGTGAACACCCACCATGTTAGATGTCAGTGAGTGCATATATACAGGAAACAATGAAAGACATCATGACATGTTCATAAGATTGACATAACATTGTCATAACCATGACTTTACATCACTCATGAACTGTTAGGTATTCCACTTAAACTATTCTGGGGTCATTGTAACAGTCTATTCAAACACACCCCCTGCAACTCGAAACTAGTTGGGGGAAAAATTAAGACAAAGCCTATTCTTACCTCCCCCTGACCATTTTACTGTAAATATCAAATATTTGTATTCTGTTTTATGATATATTTACATAGTATTGGGTTTTATGTGTCTGTCATTGAATGTTTTGGAAACTTGTGGATATGAATGAGTTACATATTTTTGACTGTATCTAGTCTGTGTAAGTCTTTTGCTATTATTGGTTGTTTGATTGTTGGTTGTTTTACTCATTTACTTTCTGACTATTTTATTTTGATATGCTTTTATATATTTTTTAAACTGAGCCAGTATGCATTATAGACTATGGTGTTATTGGGGACACATATGAAGATGAAGTGGTTTGATGTTTCCAACATAACAAACCAGCAACAACTAGGAGTAATACCCAAGTCAGAGGTCAAGGTTCATAACTAAACAGTATTTGACCCACTTCTATACTTGCTGTACTTGTCAGGACAGGAGAGATAGTGTTGTAATCAATGTTCTGCTTTTTGTCTTTAAGGAGTCTACATGCATAATGTCCTTAATAGTGTTATGACATTGAATAGGCCTACAATTAACTGTACATTCAACCTTTTGTAATAATGGTTATTTTTGAATAAATAAATCCTCCTTGTGTCAGAGCTGTTAATGAACATCTTCAATTCCATACTAGAGTGGACCAGGCCTGACGTATTTACGTCACCCCCACCCTCCTCCACCATCTTGAATCTTGATCTACCCAAGTAGCAGTGCTGTGGGGGTCTACGGCTACGCCGTATGCTGTGAAGAAAACATGAATGGCCGCGAATCGTAGATTATACTATGCCTTCAAAAGAATTCTAGAACACACCACTGCCAAGTAGGCCTACCACTAGTTCTGTGGAAGAGTGTATTTCTAGTGGTATTGAAACCAAGAAATTGATGTTAACCTATGAGCTCACTAGATGTAGCATCCTGCATGAGGGGAAATATGCAAAAAACCACAACCTCTGTGCTCTGTTCAGGCCTCATTGTTACCAACAACACCCAGCGTGTGTTCACTGTTAGTGAGGGGGACAGTTACAGATGCAGTGTATTCATTTATTTTGTACCACATTTCATCCTTACACGTTTTGTTGAGCAAGATAATCTTCACCAAAGAATAATACTTTTATGAAAGTATCACCACGGTTGCATTCAACTTCCCAATGTCCCACCACTGATGCTTTTCGTCTTGAAATGTCATGTTGTGCTTGCAAAATGTAATTTCATTTATTTGTGTGGCTTATTGATAATAATAATTGTCATCAACGCCCACAGCAGCATCAGATAAGTTGACAGTGTGAGTAAGAGAGGGAGGAGTATGAAATCCATCCAAGTTATTAAGTGTTGACACTTTGCCTGAGACTTTCCCAAACGGCTTCTCCAATTCAGCTATGGCTGGCATTGGCTGCCATGAAGAGTTTGGAGGTCATGGGCTACTGCTTACTTTCTTCCTAAAGAGAGGGAGCCCCCTAATCAGCTCAGCTTTGTGAGTTTTAATAAGTATATTATATTATAACAATTATAATATTTATAACAATTATGTTTAGCCTAGAACCAAGCCTTCCAGGATCTTGTCAGTGAATCATGATCATGAAACCTTTGTTTTTGCGAAAAGAAGAAGAAAATCGCTAAACAAAGAAAACAAAGGAAATAAATAAATAAATACGTTTTTATATAGGATCAAAGGTTTTATGGTCATGATTCACTGACATCCTGGATGGCTTGGTTCTAGGCTTAACATAATTGTTATACATGTTTTTGTAAAAGTCTACGGGGAAAATGAATGTGATTTTTTTTTTTTATGGCAGCAGTGAACCACTTCCGCTGCGATGCTCTATAGATGTTGCATCCTGCTTCAGAGGAAATAATGTGCTGTGGTTTGCAGCAAACACGTAGCCAGCGTGGAGGCGGAGAGGTGGTCGCCTAGCTCTGGTCCATCGCTTTCACCTCCCGCATTGCTCCCGGTGAAGCTCTGACAGACCCGTCGGGAAACGCATGGACTCGAGATTGTTGGCCCCGCCGAGCACTCAATACTAGTGAAAATAAACAAAACCGTTTCACTACTCACCAAACCAAAGGTCGTTTTGCGCTGTTGAAAGTCTATTCTCCGCGGTGGTGAACCCCTCAGCACCCCACCTACTCTGTAAAATACATTATTTTTGGCATGAAATAAAGTGCATCCAACTCGACCGCCGCTTATTTCCAGGTTGTGAACCATTGTATCTGCGGTGGCCGCTAGGTGGCCTGAGGTGTGTGCGTTTTATTTCATGACAAAAATAATGTATTTTACAGAGTAGGTGGGGTGCTGAGAGGTTTACCACCGCGGAGACTTTCAACAACGCAAAACTACCTTTGGTTTGGTGAGTAGTGAAACGGTTTCGTTTATTTTCACTAGTATTGAGCGCTCGGCGGGGCCGACAATCTCGAGTCCATGCGTTTCCCGACGGGTCTGTCAGAGCTTCACCGGGAGCAATGCGGGAGGTGAAAGCGATGGACCAGAGCTAGTGGTCGCCTACCCAAGTGTGATCTGATCTCGCCTATGACAAAAACACCCCAAAACAATTGAAACAAACTAGAAACTCCCAACTCGACAACAAAAGTTGCTCGTCCAGTAGTTCCTTGTCCATTCACGGGCACTCGGACAGGCAGCCAGTCACCACCATATCCATTCAATAGGGATGCAAATTCCTGCTTTTGTCTTCATGAAGTGGCAGGGGAGGGGGGTTTGGGCCATCAGCTGCCTGGGGCTGGCATTTTGCTGGCATTGCCTCCCCTAAATCTAATTCCTGTTTTGCAGGTGTGAAAACGACCCTCTGTTCTGTGCTCCAGTATGAACACACTCACCATGTATGAACTGTTTGATGTTGGTTAGAGGATAGTTTACACAAATGATAAAACAACAAAAACTCAATTTAAATGATTAGGCTATTTAAGGTGTTTTCATAAGACTGACATTACTCTGTCATAACCATAGACTTTATTGAGACATATAGCCTATAGTACATCGCTCTAGGTCATTTGACGAGACATGTCCTATACTGCATAGTGTTGTAGACTAATATATTTTAGAGCATATGACATTGCCCTGATCTAAATTGTGTGACTTTTGGAACAATAGCAGCCTGCATGTGCAAGCAGCTACTTTTAGTGGCAATGGAAACATCTGTTAAGGCCCGTGCACACTGGGCCGAGCCCGGGGCCGATTGTCGGGATGATCCCCCGGTAAAATCGTTCGGTCGGCCCCGGACTCGGTCTTGGGTTTGTACGGTACCCCGACACGATCGGATTATGTTAATGGTATTTTTATGGCCTCGGGACTCGTCGGAAGCTCTCCCGAGAATATCAAAAAAGCTTGATATTCTCGGGTCATCGGGTAGGAATCCTTTACAATTATTGTCGTCTGAATGAGCTACCGGGTTTACTTCAGATTTTATCCAAGCCAGCTGCTCCTCTTCTGCCTTTTAGGAGTGGACACTGGCGTTCTTTTTTCTCTCTTTTTTTTTTGCTGCGCAGATTTGGCTAGGGCAGTGTATGCTATTCTATCACCTCACAAAAAGCCTTTCCCAACGACAACACGTGGGGATATATAATATCTTTATTATAAGATAGGCTAATAATATATTTGGCTTGGAGTTGTCAAATCATCTTTTACGGCGTCACAACGGCAAGGTTTGGTTTGGCACGGCAATGTACTCACGTTGGCTGGTAGGTATTCCATGTCGTCTCTCCACTGAAGTAGCATAGTATCCAATCCAACATGTCCCGTTCGCAAAGTGAACCCTTTCATCATTATCCATCTTTGTTCAATGGTCCAAAACAGAGCTACCATGACAACAAAGTGACACGTTCTGACAACTGACAACCTATATGAATATGATCTGATCTGTAGGCTTATTGTTTAAAATAACTGAATAGGCTATAAAGTGGCGTGCAAGTGGCTAAATCTCGATATTCCGACGGCCTGCAAATCTGACGGCACGGAGATCCAAATCCAATGTCCCAGAGAGAGAGAGAGAGAGGTCCTGTCGGGTCCAGCATTTGAGGTGGAAACATGGAGAATTATGATCCAGCATTTTGAGGTGGCAACATGGAGAATGCACAGGCTTAATCATACATTTGCTGAGAGTGAGAACCATAAGTTTAATGTAACTTGGAGTTTTAGAGGAGAGCAGAGCTGGAAAGTTATTAGCGAGTCTAGAATCAGCTGTGGATCTTAATTGGTCGTTCAAGTTCAAACTCTCTCACGCAACATGTCGCTTTGATGTCATGCAGATTGTAATGGGCAATTTCCTATTGATCAGATACACACCTGAAAGTATTCACGCTGATGAACAGTTAATTTGAGCAGTGATGGTAAAAGTACTCCCATCCTTTACTAGAGTAAAAGTATCAATACTGCATTATTAGCAACAAATATGTCACACAGAGAGAGAGAGAGAGAGAGAGACTCTTATAGCGAATATATTTGTTTAATTTCGCCGTTTTAATATTTAATTGGTAGCACTGATGAAAGCACCATGCGTGCCTTGTAGAGAGGATGCGCAAAAAAAAAAAGCAGCTGATGAACAGCGCGTGACGGCTCTGTCATTTGATGCACATTGATTGCATTAGTATTTTGTAGGCCTACACTGTAAAGAGTAGAAGGGGGAGATCTTGAAATGTTCGAGAAACACAGAATCCACAACGCCAATATTTATTATAATGTAAATACAAATATTGGAGTTGCCCACAATCTGCACCATTCCAGAAGAGTGCGGGGATGGAGAGACTATCTCGGACGGAATGTAAATTAACTGAAATCATACTGTAAAGTAGGCTTTTATAGACATATTCATTATTTATTTTTTATTCTTTTGGTCGGCAATGTGCGAGCCCATGGCGCCTTCCGCGACCCCACGTTGTTTGAGAACCGTCTTTCCGTGGAGGCTGGAGCCTTGTTTCTTTATTCAATCAACTGCCAGAAAAAATAAAATAAAACTTTTTCCCCAATCAACTCTGGCCCGAGATCGCTAGGGGTGGTCATCCAGGATATCTGGCTCATTTGTAATGGTCTCAGATATTTCACTTGGCACAGCGGGATATACAGGGCCCGAAATCAAGACAGAGGATCACTGTCGTTTGAAATGAACACCGATAAACCCCCGGCTCCGAGTTCTGATCCCAAGCAAAATCGCATCTCGTCTGGGGGGCCTCTTAGCTGCAGACTGTGGAGAAAAATCTCAAGTGATAAGCTCACAATGCCAGCTGATAAGCGGATCCTGCCAATACATTTCAATGAGAATGGAGCAGATTTCTCAAAAGATCTGCTCCATTCCCATTGAAATGCTGGCAGCCATTCTTTGGTGTGACTGTGCCCTGATAGAAACTGCAGGCTTTCTATTCCTGAAAAGTTGCAATTTTAAAGTGGAAGCCATTGTTCTCGCGATAATAAAAATCTAAATATTTTTTTCAAAAATATTGATTACATTTTTTTGGGGGGGAAATGATGATGTCACAAGACGATGGATTCTGAACTTCCCACAGCTCTCCTAGGAGACTTGGACTAAGTAGAAAAAATGTTTGATATTTTATCATGAACATTAGTGAGGACCTATTATATGAAGACAGGTTGAAAAGTGGTGAACTACTCCTTTAAGTACTGAAAGTAGGCCTAGAAGTACTTATTTGGCAGAATGTCTCATTTCCCAAGTTTCCAAGGTATAATAAACTGTAAAATGTAGGATTAGAACCAGAATCAAGATCCTATAGGTGGAGGTGGTTTTGAACCTGATTTACTGGTAAAATGGTGGCCATTTTGGAAAATGGCTGCCATGGCTACCACGGGACAAATCTGCGATGGCCCTATAGCTAACAACAGAGTTCCATGTTGATCTGACTGTGTGCCAAATGTCATGCCACCGTACTTGCTCTGCTGGCTCAATTATTAATCATATTTGAACTGGAGGACCCCCCAAAAGTAATCATAAATAGTTATATTGGAATTGGGGGCATACAATTTAGCTTGACTCTGTGCCACAGATATATTGTGAAAAATGCTGATCTACAAGCTCATAATGCGAGGTGTTGTGAGCTTGTAGATTGGCTATTTTCAAACTTTCTTAGGTAATATTTGACAATTTGTCCAATGTTTGATAATTTATTTAGAACTAGTCCTGTGCACAGGGGTGTGCGATGAGGTATTGAATGGAGGAGTCTCAGAAGTAACCGGTTCCCGTTGGGCAGAATAGTCACCATTGATGTCCAGTTGTGCAATACCCATTGCATCCGTCTGTCTGTCTGTCTGTCTGTCTGTCTGTCTGTCTGTCTGTCTGGCACTCTTTTATGGCCATATATAGTGTTCCGTGTCCAGGCCAGGTCTGTGATGTCATCTCCAAATTTGGGCACTGTAGTGATGTCAGTTGGACTTTGTTGATGTCAGTTGGGCATTGTTACCATGGTGACGAGTGATGACCCTGTGTAGTATAAGTGATGTCAGCATGCAGATGGCCAGACATTCTCTAAATTAATAGTTAGATATGCGTGTGACATAATGTACATACCCGGAATTATGCGGGAACGCCTACTGAGTGGTAAAAATTACTTTCTGAGGAGAAAAAAAAGTACTGATTGCATTAAACAATGTTAAACTCACTTTGCCACTCGATTTGCCATTCACTTTATGCATGCGTAGGCCTATACCCTCAATAGTTTGTTGGCTACTTTTGACGTAATAATGGTCTATTAGTTCATATTTGCCAGACCCATGAAATGGGTAGGCCTACATAAGCAAATGTCGGTCTGTCCGGGTTTTCTATATAAAGGGTATATATGATGATGACATGATGATGACATGCCTACAAAAGGCATGATGTCATAAATGATGATGACAGACAGGGGGTCTGGCACAACCAGGTTGACCTGGTCTAGTTTATAGAGGAATTAAGGTCTTATCAAGGTCTGGGACTGTCCCCAAAGGGATATTTGTCTTCACAAGTCTGTTCAAAAACAACACATCAATAGCACAAAACAACATATCACCAAGACCATACATGAGGTCCACACTGTACACAGAAAACCATCTATTGGCAGGGCCGCAACGGCTGAGGCGAGGGGGAAAAAAACCTCATGATAAAACCAACCTTACTCACCACTTCAAGGTTCTGTATTTTCGCCCAGATGGCATGAGGTGGAAGTAACGATTCATCTTGGAGACATGGTCTGTACCAGTGGTTCCCAAAACCTTTTAGTTCCCCAGACCCGTGTTGATTTTGTCGACTGAACCTAAAATGTTTGTCGACTACCTTTTTTTCATTGACAAAAACTAAACAAAAAATAAGCTATGATGACTAAAACTAAGAAAAAAATTATGTATTGTCAATTTCATCAACAAATTAAAAACTAGACCAAAATGTTATGGAGGGACTAGTGGAGAAGGCCTGACAAAATACATTTTAGTCGACAAAATCAACTCTAGATTTAGTCGACTAAAACTAGACTAAAAGTAAAACATTTTAGATGACTAAAACTAAATGGAATTGTATTCAAAAGACTGTGACAAAAAATAATCTAAATTTGCTGTCAAAATCAACACTACTCCAGGACTCAAACTAGTGAAAATAGCAGATCTACAAGCTCACAAGACTCATTTTAATTAATTATTAAATTAGTGTTTCTTCTTGGAGTATTATTATGATTAAGACCTTTGAAAGTATGGCTGCACAACAGCACCACCCTCTGGATCGGCCGCACCATGCAGGCTCCCCATCTCTCTGTTTCCAGATCCTGATATGCTCAAGTACTAAAAGCAAAGTTAGCACGCTGTAGAATATAGTCATGTTGGCAAACATAAGAAATGAAGGAAAAACAACAATGTATTTGATTAAGAGTTTTTATTTTAGTTATTTTCTTTAATTATTTCTTTACAAGCGAGCCCACACGGTTAAGGGCCATTTATAGTTACGTATGGTTGATTTTGTGTACGATGGGTGAGAGAGTACGTACGGTAGATACATCGACATGCATAGTTCCTCTATGCGTTATTTACGTGCCGACCCGCTCTCCGCTCCAATTCTGCTCCCGTTGGGGCCATGCGCCACAGTTGCCACGGTTGACAAAAGTTCGCCACGGGTAGTTCAAGCGTATGTACGTTTTTAACGTTTTTAATCCGTCGGGTTGAGTGTTGTCCGTAAGGTTATGGACAGAGACAATTATGTACTGACCTGTACTGAGCAACCGGATTAAATCACTCTCCCCCTCCGTTTCTTGTCTATTCCTGCGGTCCTTATGTATTACTATGCATGGTACTTTAGGAACAGTACTAGTTATATGAATTATTCCAATAGAAAACTGCTGCAGGTTTGGAAACAATATCTCTTTGAATTATACTCCTAACACATTGATTAGTGGCTTTATTACTCAATAAAGGGCATACATTACCAATATATAATAAATCATGAGGACTCAAACTTGGTAGTATACGGTTTCTACCTATACCTCAAACTTATTTTATTTTTTCTTTATTTTCTTATTGAGCAGTGCAAACCACTCCTATGCCCCGCTTTTTGTTACAAAAATGATGATGTCACTAATGATGATGACATGAGTTACATCTTCTGGCCTCTTTGGTTTTCGAATGGCTTTGCCTTCAAAGTATCTAAATATCCATCCATCCATCTTCAACCGCTTATCCGGAATTGGGTCACAGGGGTAACAGTTCCAACTGAGACTTCCAGATTTCGTTATCCCGAGCAACTTCGGAGGCGTTCTGAAGCCAGTTTGGGAATATAATCCTTCCATCTGGTCTTTGGTCTGCCACGGGGACCGGGGTCTCCTCCCAGTGGGACGTGCATCGATGACCTTCCTAGGAAGGCGCTTGGGGGGCATCCGTACTAGATGCCCGAACTCCTTTCCAAGTGTAGAAGCTGCGGTTCTACTCCAAGTCTCTCTCGGGTGACTGAACTTCTGACCCTATCTCTAAGGGAGATACCAGCCACCCATCTGAGGAAACCCATTTCGGCCGCTTGCATAGGTGAGAGTAGGAACGAAGATTGCTCGGTAGACAGAGAGCTTTGCCTTCCGGCTCAACTCTTTTGTCTTCACCACGCAAAACCGCTCCTGCTGCTCCGATTCTCCGGCTTATCTCCTTCTCCGTCTTCCCCTTTCTCTCATTTCGTGAACAAACAAGACCCCGAGGTACGTAACCAATCATTATGCCAATTAATTCCTCCCTATGCACATTGCTGTGTTGCCACTGCTATTGTACCCTACTGACTCACCTGCCAGTGAGGAGCCCCCACCGGGAGGACAGCACCTCCCGTTCCACTGCATCCATCCCCACTCCCCCCGGGTTCCCTTCCCTTGTTTGTATTGACCAGTGGTTCTCAAAGGAAGGATCAAAGGATCCTTCATGGGGTTCCCCAGTGAAATGAATACAGGTCTGTAAGTCTGATATGGTCCTTCTGTACACTCTCAGAGTTATGGGGGTCTGCAGCCAAATGCATACCAAATTGGTGGGGGGGTCCTCTAAATGTAAATGTTTGAGAGCCAAAGTAGCAGGTTCGCTCCTTTTCCATTGTTCAGGCTCCATGGTGACACAGACCAGACAGAACGTAAGCACAGCTTTTGTAATTGGTCATTTCCATATCATTGCTGTTGGGAAGAAACCTTCCGAAATCTCAGTTTTCTAACCTTTTGTGTTTTGTTTAGTTTTTCCCATAAATTAACGTAAATGTCAAACAAAAGCATCAAAAGTAGCAGATCCACTTTGCTATTTGTAAAAAATTAATTAATGAAAAGTTTTTGGACGTAGCCAGGCGATCAAATATCCCTGCCTGCCGATGCCGATATGCCTGGGGGGAATCTACATCCAGCGTAGGGGCTAGAACGGCACAGAGAAACAATCCTGATGCCGTCCCAATGTGAAGGAACGATGCAGTTACTGTTTCCACCCAGTTTTAGCCTACACAATTCATTTGGCTGTCACCAGATGTATGAGTGGGCAGAGATCTCTCTTTTGGTGGTCATTGGGAGCTGACCAGTACAACCACGATCTGATACTGTTGTACTGGGAGCTGACCAGTGCAACCACGATCTGATACTGTTGTACTGGGAGCGTCTGACCAGTACAACCACGATCTGATACTGTTGTACTGGGAGCTAATATCACAATATTTTCCCAAGCTGTATCACGATACACAATTTTATCACAATTCTTTTTTCAAGTGCGTTTTTAATGGATATTTTTCAAGTTAAGCTGGTTGCACACTGCTGCGTTTTTCGGGCCGAATATCGTACTGAATTTCGGAGCACGCAAATAAAAAAATCAACCTCACGTTATGTCAGTCACGTTTGCACACTGCCGCCCGTTTCGCGCACCACTCTGTCCCTTGCTCTCTCTATCTCTCTCTCTCTCCTTGCCCTGAAAAACGCATTTCGCAACGGAAAACGCAGCAGTGTGCAACCACCTTTACTTGACAAAAACGACTCTCTGGGTTCCTTTTGGGAGGTCTAAATTGAACTTTACAAGAATGTAACTGACGGTATACAAATGGACCCTTACGGGTCCATTTGGTTTCATTTGTATACCGTCAGAGTTAAGTGGAGACCTTGACATTTTACATTTTGAGAACTACTGATTTAGACCAAAATGCAGGTTTAAATTGAATTCTGCAATGAATCTCTGTATTAATGATTAAACAGGATTTTTTTTACAAGGCTCCCTTAATTGTATCACGATATATACGATACCTCTGAAAAGGCATATCGTGGAGACATTGTATCGTGGAGACATTGTATCGTCTCAACGATAATTATCACCATATCGCCCACCCCTACTGGGAGCTGACCAGTACACCCACGATCTGATACTGTTGCACTGGGAGCTGACCAGTGCAACCACATTCTGATACTGGTTGTCAGAGGACAGATCAAATAGAACCGTTGTAATGATCCTACACAGTGGAAAAGGGAGTCTGAGATGGAAACCAGATTGTTAAAAATTGTTAAAGTGTTTTTTTGCTATGAGCACATTCCATGTCATTCTGACTCGCAATGTTTATGTTGGTGTCATATCAGTCCTAGTGAAGTTCATAATACGTTCCCCTGTGGGTTTCTAATGCACTAACACAAGCCTTGACGCTTTAAACACTATTCCAAGTTGTTTATTTGTACTCACAAAAAGTTATCAAAGAGCAGAGCTGAGTTTTATTTTATTTTAATTTGCCTTTTTTTAACCCATTTAGGCCTAGGATTATTGACTGCTTTAACTATTGAAAAATAGCAGATATACAAGCTGACAGCGCGGCACCGAGTGCCGCGCTGTGAGCTTGTAGATCTGCTATTTTTGAAAAATCGTGAAAATTAGATGTTTTACCCGATTCTATAAGTGTCTTTTGAATCCTTCTAAGGTTTTCTTTTTGAAAAACCTATGTTTCTATAATGTCAGCAATCTGGCCAGCCATCGTCAAAGAAAAGGTCCTTTTCACTTAACAGTTAAAACAGCTCAGTTAGTCTGTTCTTGAGAGACTACCATGTCAGTGGTTCTCAAACCTTTTCATGTGAAGGACCCCTGTAAAAGAATATTCATATCTCAAAAAATATTTAGTTCCAAGGACCACCCGGAAGCAAAATTTGAGTTACAAACGTTCGCTCTAAAAAGACATATATTCAAAGATTTGCACACATTTTCACGACTTTTTCAAAAATAGCAGATCTACAAGCTCGCAGCGTGGCACTCGGTGCCACGCTGTGAGCTTGTATATCTGCTATTTTTCAACAGTTAAAGCAGTCAATAATTCTAGTTCTAAATGGTGTTAAACTGTTCATCTTTTCTTTGTTTCTTTTTGAAGAGGACAGTTGCCAAAAGAGTAATCCAGTTGGATGACAACAGCATTGTTGTGTACGGGACTGATGCTGAGTGTGGTGTGTGTTGTATATTGTCCTTCTGATGATGATGATGATGCTCTCCCAGCCAGCACGCCCACATGGGTCCCGCATGGGTACAGGGTGGGCTTCCCTACATGGGCCCCATGTGGGAATGTCCGCGGTTTCCACAAGGGTCCCTCGTGGGTTAGCCCACGTGGGCTCTGTGTGGGTTCTACATGGGCCCTGGGTCGGCCCCACCTCGGCTAATTTATATGGGACCCAGGTGGGAACCCCTTGGGCAAGCCCACGTGGGCTCAACGTGGGTTCTACATGGGCGCTGGGTGGGCCCCACCTCGGCAAATTTATATGGGACCCATGTGGGAACCGCCTGGGCTAGCCCACGTGGGTTCTATGTGGGAATGTCCGCGGTTTCCACAAGGGTCCCTCGTGGGTTAGCCCACGTGGGCTCTGTGTGGGTTCTATATGGGCGCTGGGTGGGCCCCACCTCGGCTAATTTATATGGGACCCAGGTGGGAACCACTTGGGCTAGCCCACGTGGGCTCAACGTGGGTTCTACATGGGTCCTGGGTGGGCCCCACCTCGGCAAATTTATATGGGACCCAAGTGGGAACCACTTGGGCTAGCCCACGTGGGATCAACGTGGGTTCTGCAGGGGCCCTGGGTGGGCCCCACATCGGCAAATTTATATGGGACCCAAGTGGGAACCACTTGGGCTAGCCCACATGGGATCAACGTGGGTTCTGCATGGGTCCTGGGTGGGCCCCACCTCGGCAAATGTATATGGGACCCAGGTGGGAGCCGCTTGGGCTAGCCTGTGTGGGCTCTAGGTGGGTTCTACATGGGCCCTGGTTGGGCCCCACCTAGGCAATTCTATGCGGGAACCATAGGGGATAAACGTGGGATCCAAGTGGGCTCAACCTTGCTCCTAGGAAGATTTTAATGGTAGACTAAAACAGTGTTTGACATGAACTGTGTTAATTATTGAAACACCTAAAATACATTTTGGATGAAATAGACAATATACTGTATATTTGACAACGTTTATTACAAAAATAAACAAGATAATAAATTACAATATAAATAAAGATAGCAGCAGCATGAAGGCAAACAGAGCAAATGTGCAAGTGTACATACACTACATTTAAAAAAACACTTGAAATGCAAAAAGAGATATTCCCATAATGCTCCACAGACTGCTAACAGAACAAAATAAAGGATAAAAAATGTCCAAAAACATAAATTGTGTAAGAGGTGCATCAAAATCTTGAATTTTGTAACAAAACTGTTTTAGGGCATAGGTTTTCTGGAATCCAGTGTTCATTCATGTTGCATTCATCAATCTGGGTCCGCTTTGCTTGTGGGTGTTTTTTTTTAGCCAACCACAGGGGAGAGAGAGAGAGAGAGAGTTTGTCTATTGGAGTGGCACATCATCCAGTTATTTTTCTGTTGTATGTCTTTACAATCCGTTGCAGCAATCCAGTCGAGTGTGTCATTGTCTAGGTCATGATCATTCTCGGCCACGATCACCATTCAGTGGCTGGTATATAGGGCAGCTGGTCATCACATGCTACACAGTTTGTGATGGATCCTGTGCTGCACTGAAACGTCCCACACCTGTCCTCAGGTGATTGAGGGTTGTCCACTCCTTATGGGGGAGGTGCTGGTCAGGAACATCTGTGAGATCCTTGATGAATTGGTGAAGCCTGGACGGTTCTGCTGCCTTCCACTGGTCTGTCCATCTTGCCTTCACCCAGGAAGAAACCTTAGATATCTCCGACATGGCAATTCCTTTGAGTTTATGGCAAAAGTCAAAGAAAGGATTAGCCACAAGATATGAATGTAAAGTAGTCTTAAACACACTTACACTGGCGTCACCAGGAATGAGATTTTAGTAGGCGAAATGCCAGTGAAGTGCATTACGATGCATTGTGAGCTTGTAGATCGGCTATTTTCAAATAGACAAAATGTATAGGGCTGAAGAGTTTAATGTAGGCCTATGTTTTATAGCCTAATAATATTCTAAATAAGTAACTAGTAACTAAAGTCCAATAGTGTAGTACACAGGAGACAGACCATTTGGCAAGCGTGTGCACATTTGATTCTTTGTAAAGCCAGGTGACGATGACCCAAAGTAAACCCCCACAATAGCAAAAATTTGCATCTCTATAAGCAAGTTGAGTAGGCCTATGCTATCAGCTGCCTACTGTCTACGTGCCTGCTGACTGTGGACAAACTGGTTTTGAATGCTCAATGTTTTCAGGCCACGGACCCCTTAGTTGAGAGAGATGAAGCAGGGACCACCAAAACCTTTACATAGATTCCATATAGTTTCATCGGGCACGTACCTTTTAGGCGAAGCCCGAACTGGCGAAGTGGGGAAATGTCCGATACCGTAGCGATCTGGCGAACGTCTTCTGGACAGGGCGTTTATCGTGCGCTTGCCCAGGCCTTACGGCCTGGGCATAAATATAACGATTGCATTCACCACGGCTTCGTAACTCGCGCGGCGCTCCGCCGGCCGCGCGGCCCAAGGTCCGCTGGCCTTCGCGCCGCTTGCAGTGTCGTGGACAATCGATTCGCCAGATCGCTACGGTAGGAGACAAATCCCCACTTCGCCAGTTCGGGCTTCGCCAGAACAGGACTTTCCCAGTTTCATCATGACAGGAAAATCATCATTGTATTTTGGATCCATGTCGATTTGTGTTTCAGATATTTAACCACTTGAACAGTCAATACTTAATAAAGTTGACATTTCACTCACTACTTGGTCTGCTCTTTTCCCTCTCTACAAAACCTCTTTGCCCCAAATGTCTGATCTACAAGCTCACAACGCCTCGCAGTGCAAGGCGTTGTGAGCTTGTAGATCTGCTATTTTTGGCTCAAGTTCTCAGAATATGGACGCTAGGGTTCAAGTGGTTAATATAAAAAATGAGAAAATAAGGTTTCTAGCACACAAAGATTTGGAGGACCCCCTTTAGTGACTCTGAGGACCCCATCAAAAGTTAAAGCAATGTAAATGTCAATGTAGGCCTACACATCTTTGAGGAGGGAAAAAGTTATGTTCTGGCCCACCTTTAAGCATCTGGCTGTACTAAATAATTAAATAATAATAATAATTGAAATAATTGGTTACAATGTGATAACAAAATTAAATCTAGAGCTAAAACATGCAACTTGTTTAAGATAATGTCCTTGGTTAAGCTGACAAAAACAACAAACCTTGAGTTAAAACCAGCCTGTCTCTGGGTTAGTTTGAGAACATTTTAGAAAATAGAGTAGACAATGAGGCTACTTACCATACTTTTAGATGTTTTAAGGTCCATCCGTGGGTTAAGCCAAATCGCAAGACAGTACAGTACAGTAGCATAGTGGAAAATGTGTTCCTAATTCTATCCGTTACTTTTGAAAAACTGAGAAGGAAAGTGATTGGTTAGATGGACTTCACAGTGACGTGTGAACTCACCCTGTATTCAAATGGTAATGAGATTCTGTCCCTGGTTGGTCTGTCTGTCCTCTCTCTCTCTCTCTCTCTCTCTCTCTCTCTCTCTCTCTCTCTCTCTCTCTCTCTCTTTCTCACTCTCTTTCTCTGTGTGTGTGTGTGTGTGTGTGTGTGTGTGTGTGTGTGTGCGCGCGCGTGTGTGTGTGTGTGTGTGTGTGTGTGTGTGTGTGTGTGTGTGTGTGTGTGTGTGTGTCTGTCCAAAATGCATCAAGTATAATCAGCTACTGACTTTTAAATAATGTGTATTATGTATTATTATATTGTAAAAGTACCTATCAGCACATAAAGCAGACATGCCACAACACACAGACATGTCACAACACGCACGCACGCGCGCACACACACACGCACGCACGCACGCACGCACGCGCACACACACACACACACACACACACACACACACACACACACCACCGGTGGTTTTTGGGAGCGTTCCAGGTGGTCCCTAGCTAAATGATGGCGAGTTGGTGACCAAATGGACCCTCATAGATCTACAGTTTCATTTTACACTAAATTATTGTTAAACACCTGCATTACTTAATTTACAACAAGTCTACACAATTAGAGAAAGTAGAAGTGTTATTTTGGTCAACATTTTGCCTGTTATCTCTCCTACTGGTACCGGTACAGCATGGAATTGATATAGCATTAAAGTCATGGATGTTTTTCTTTATTATTATTTTTCTTCTTTATACATAACCCCCTGAATAGATATGTTGGTCAAGCTGTTGTTAATAACTAGGCTAGACTTCGTAAGTCCATATGGAAACATTCAAAGGAAATAGTTTTCCCCACTCATTGCCTAGGCCAATTCACAGCCAAAAAATAACTGAAATAAAATAAAAAAATACATTTAAAAATAGGCCGATGTGGGAACCAGTGATTGACGCTTGTAGTTGAAAAATCTATGTAGACCAATGTGGGAACCATGTGGGCCTGCCCACTTCCAACCCATGCCCAGTAAGCCCACATGTAGCCCATGCGGGAACCACGTGGGCCAGCCCATGTCCATCCCATGCCCAGTTAGCCCACATGTAGCCCATGCGGGAACCACATGGGCCAACCCACTTCCATCCCATGCCCAGTTAGCCCACATGTAGCCCACGCGGGAACCACGTGGGCCAGCCCACTTCCATCCCATGCCCACTTAGCCCACATGTAGCCCATGCGGGAACCACGTGGGCCAGCCCATGTCCATCCCATGCCCAGTTAGCCCACATGTAGCCCATGCAGGAACCTTGTGGCCCAGCCCACTTCCATCCCATGCCCAGTTAGCCCACATGTAGCCCATGCGGGAACCACGTGGGCCAACCCACTTCCATCCCATGCCCAGTTAGCCCACATGTAGCCCACACGGGAACCACCTGGGCCAGCCCACTTCCATCCCATGCCCACTTAGCCCACATGTAGCCCATGCGGGAACCACGTGGGCCAGCCCACGTCCATCCCATGCCCAGTTAGCCCACATGTAGCCCATGCAGGAACCTCGTGCCCCAGCCCACTTCCATCCCATGCCCAGTTAGCCCACATGTAGCCCATGCGGGAACCACGTGGGCCAGCCCACTTCCATCCCATGCCCAGTTAGCCCACATGTAGCCCACGCGGGAACCACCTGGGCCAGCCCACTTCCATCCCATGCCCACTTAGCCCACATGTAGCCCACGCGAGAACCACGTGGGCCAGCCCACTTCCATCCCATGCCCAGTTAGCCCACATGTAGCCCATGCGGGAACCACATGGGCCAACCCACTTCCATCCCCTGCCCAGTTAGCCCACATGTAGCCCATGTGGGAACCACTTGGGCCAGCCCACCTCCATCCCATGCCCAGTTAGCCCACATGTAGCCCACGTGGGAACCACTTGGGCCAGCCCACTTCAATCCCATGCCCAGTTAGCCCACATGTAGCCCATGTGGGAACCATGTGGGAAAGCCCACTTCCAGCCCATGCCCAGGTATCCCACATGTATCCCACGTGGGACCCATGTAATTTGCCCACATCAAGCCCATGCCCACGTGGTACCCAAGTAGCCCAACTCGTACCCATGCGGGACCCATGTGGGCGTGCTGGCTGGGCTGGCTTCCAGGGTGTGTTCTGTACAGTGTCTGACGTACATTAACAACACATTAATAAACATGGACATTTGTGTTCACTGATATGGTCATGTTGTACGAATATTTTATTGTGTGAGTTAAATGGTCTATCTTTCTCTCTCATTCTCTGCCTCTAAAGCAACAGTCAATAGAATGGGAACACGTGAGAGTCGCTAGTGGACTCTGATGGGTGCTCTTCTGCCCACGTGAGCCGCTAGTGGACTCTGATTGGTCCGTGAAAACTGTCATGGCGGAGTCAGACTCGACTCGAATTCTTTTAATAAACTATACAATAGTGCCGTTTCATTACGTTTTAATACCATTTTGCTCGTAAACATGCAGTCATATAATATGTTATGAGAAATAACGTATTTTTGCAATGTCACGCCACGTCGCCGTCGGGGGATCTAAGCGTGTGTGTGTGTGTGTGTGTGTGTGTGTGTGTGTGTGTGTGTGTGTGTGTGTGTGTGTGTGTGTGTGTGTGTGTGTGTGTGTGTGTGTGAGTGACGTCAATAGGCTTTACCCCACCCCCGCTGAAGTGTGTGATAGAGTCTGACGCTTGCAGTCAGGCTAGGTAGTGTCTGCCTGTCTCCCAATGTAAATAATGCCAACCAGAACATAAGGACTTTGTTCCAGAGAGATATCATTAGTACACCTTATTGTAGGCTATCCTATTGGTCCAGATTTGTTGACAACTTGAACTGGAAAGTTATTTGGAATATTCCATACAAATATCTTCTTACCAATAAAGTAATAAGGGAAGTCTCTTTTAAAATCATACATCAGTAGTACTATCCTACAAGTCACTATCTTCGCAGATTCAAGAGAGATATTTGTGTTAATTGTTCGTTATGTGAAGTATATACAGAGACAGTGTTGCATTTGTTTTGGAGTTGTGACCACACCAACAAATTTTGTCGTTTTTTTGTTGATAATATTGACCCTGACTTTAATCTTTATTGGCAGAATGTGCTGTTTGGCTTGGATTTGAGGTAGACTATTTATAATTAATTTGACAATAATTCTGGCCAAATTTCACATCCATAAGTCTAAATGTAGTCATTCTAAGCCATTATTCATGTTATTGTGGGCTCGCCTATAAGGCGAGCACACTCTAGATATTGTCATTATTGTGGGCTCGCCTGTAAGGCGAGCACACTTTAGATATTGTCATTATTTATTTGTTTATCTAGTAAGTTCTCCTCAATACTTTGGCACCTTTCTACTCCTGTATACTTAGACAGAAAATGAAAATAAAAACATCAATGTGTTCAGCCTACAGTGGCGACGTGTGCTATTATTTTATACAGCAATCGGCCAAATGGTGGCGCTGTAGGAAGCCTTCGAAATTGCGAACTTTGAACAGGTATAGCTCATGCTGTGTTTGAAACCTGTATACACGTATGCGTCTCCTCATGCCGAACAACTTTTACGCTCTGACTTTTGACCTCTGACCTTTAGATCCCCCAGAATTTTGAATTATATGAAAAACAGTAAAAATCTATCTCCTCCTGGGATTTTTGCGTTACGCGCACAAAACTTTTTTCACATGAACTTTGAACCTATATCTACACAGGCTATGTGGTGAGAAGTTTGTACGTTAAATAATGATTTTTTAATAATTCAATATATATTGCGGTTTTATGCAAATTATTCTTCGGCCTCTAAATCATACATGCAAAGTTACACGTTCATGGCATTTGGCAAAGATGTAGAGGGTTATTCAAAGTATCACTGAAACCAATTTTATTCCAATCGGCCAAAGGGGGGCGCTATACGAAGCGTTTGAAAATTCAAACTTTAAACGGGCATAAGTCATGCCTCGTTTCGTTTGAAGACATGCAACTTGCTTACACGCGTGCTTTGACTCAAGCGGAAGACATCTGTGTCTTTGTTGAGTAAGCTCCGCCCTTAGATTTTCCGCCATTTTGAGCAGTTTGTAAAACGCTTAAACCCGCTTTTATTCTGGAATATTCGCGTCACGTCCACAAAACTTTTTTTACATGAACTTTGGACCAATATCTAAAGATCTGTCAGATCGGATTTCTTTTTTTTATTGAAACATGCTTTTTTAATAATTCAATGAATATTGCAGTTTTATGCAAATTATTCTTCTGCCTCTAAATCATACATGCAAAGTAACATGTTCATGGCATTTGGCAAAGATGTAGAGTGTTAGTCCAAATATCACTAAAACCAATCTTACTCCAATTGGCCAAAGGGGGGCGCTATATCATTTTGAGCAGTTTGTGAAACGCTTAAACCCGTTAGGATTTCTTTAGCAATTTGCATGAAACATTCTACACACAATCTAAGGACCTTTATCTAATATGCCTATGAAGTGCACACACACAGACAAAAAAATAAATAATAATAAATATAGCTGCAAGCAGCGATAAAGTGGCCAAAGCCAAAAACACCTCAAATCATGAACACAGCCTGCAATGTGCGTGAAATCTTGCAAGCACATTCCCAATAGGACAAGGAACAGATACCACCCTTCTCACATTGGCCTGTTATAGCGCCACCAGCGGGTCAACTTTTGCACAACACATTTTTGGTCCAAAATGGACCAATCTTTGACGTCAGTAACGTCAAAGAGAGCACTGCCTGCGATCTTGACATTTTGTACATTTATAGCCATTGTTTTCTGGCTTGAAGCGAGACCACAATTGTTTCGAAGGAACAATATTTTCTAGTTTATTGTGGGCTCGCCTATAAGGCGAGCACACTTTAGATATTGTCATTATTTATCTATCAGGCAGGCATACTATATCAAGTTCTCCTCAAAACTTCGGTTCCTTTCTACTCCTACATACTTAGTGAGAAAATGAAAATAAAAACATCAATGTGTTCAGTTTACAGTGGCGAAGTGTGCTATTATTTTTTATAGCAATCGGCCAAATGGTGGCGCTGTAGGAAGCCTTCGAAAGTGCGAACTTTGAACAGGTATAGCTCATGCTGTGTTTTAGGTACAGCCATGAAACCTGTATACACGTATGCGTCTCCTCATGCCGAACAACTTTTACCCTCTAACTTTTGACCTCTGACCTTTAGGTCTCCCACAATTCGGAATTATATGAAAAACAGTAAAAATCTATCTCCTCCTGGGATTTTCGCGTCAAGTGCACAAATTTTTTTCACATGAACTTTGAACCTATATCTACACAGGCTATGTGGTGAGAAGTTTGTACGTTGAATAATGATTTTTTAATAATTCAATATATATTGCGGTTTTATGCAAATTATTCTTCGGCCTCTAAATCATACATACAAAGTTACACGTTCATGGCATTTGGCAAAGATGTGGAGGGTTAGTCAAAGTATCACTGAAACCAATTTTATTCCAATCGGCCAAAGGGGGGCGCTATACGAAGCGTCTGAAAATTCAAACTTCAAACGGGCATAAGTCATGACTCGTTTCGTTTGAAGACATGCAACTTGTTACACGCGTGCTTTGACTCAAGCGGAAGACATCTGTGTCGTTGTTAAGTAAGCTCCGCCCTTCAATTTTCCGCCATTTTGAGCAGTTTGTAAAACGCGTAAACCCGCTTTTATTCTGGAATTTTCGCGTCACGTGCACAAAACTTTTTTTACGTGAACTTTGGACCAATATCTAAAGATCTGTCAGATCGGATTTCTTTAACATTGAAACATGCTTTTTTAAATAATTCAAACAATATTGCATTTTTATGCAAATTATTCTTCTGCCTCTAAAACATACATGCAAAGTCACATTTTCATGACAAAATAGTGTAGAGGGTTAGTTCAAATATCACTGAAACCAATCTTACCCCAAATGGCCAAAGGGGGGCGCTATATAATTTTGAGCAGTTTGTAAAACGCTTAAACCCGTTTTTATTCTAGGATTTTTTTTGCAATTTGCATGAAACATTCTACACGCAATCTAAGGACCTTTATCTAACATGCCTATGAAGTGCACACAAAAAAATTATAAAATAATAATAATAAATATAGCTGCAAGCAGCGATAAAGTGTCCAAAGCCAAAAACACCTCAAATCATGAACACAGCCTGGGATGTGCGTGAAATCTTGCAAGCACATTCCCAATAGGTCAAGG
Source organism: Nannobrachium achirus (assembly GCF_963921795.1). Taxonomy (NCBI): domain Eukaryota; kingdom Metazoa; phylum Chordata; class Actinopteri; order Myctophiformes; family Myctophidae; genus Nannobrachium; species Nannobrachium achirus. Next base: position 65,225,743 of record NC_137810.1, on the reverse strand, counting down.
AACAGATACCAACCTTCTCACATTGGCCTGTTATAGCGCCACCAGCGGGTCAACTTTTGCATAACACATTTTTGGAACAAAATGGACCAATCTTTGACGTCAGTAACGTCAAAGAGAGCACTGCCTGCGATCTTGACATTTTGTGCTTTTATAGCCATTGTTTTCTGGCTTGAAGCGAGCCCACAATTGTTTCGAAGGAACAATATTTTTCTAGTTTATCTATCAGGCAGTCATACTATATCAAGTATCAAAAAACTTCGGTTCCTTTCTACTCCTACATACTTAGTGAGAAAATGAAAATAAAAACATCAATGTGTTCAGTTTACAGTGGCGAAGTGTGCTATTATTTTTTATAGCAATCGGCCAAATGGTGGCGCTGTAGGAAGCCTTCGAAAGTGCGATCTTTGAACAGGTATAGCTCATGCTGTGTTATACATACAGCCATGAAACCTGTATACACTTATGCGTCTCCTCGTGCCGAACAACTTTTACCCTCTAACTTTTGACCTCTGACCTTTAGGTCTCCCACAATTTGGAATTATATGAAAAACAGTAAAAATCTATCTCCTCCTGGGATTTTCGCGTCAAGTGCACAAAACTTTTTTCACATGAACTTTGGACCAATACCTATGCAGTCTATGTGGTGAGAAGTTTGTACGTTAAACCATTAATTTTGAATAATTCAATTCATATTGCGGTTTTATGCAAATTATTATTCTGCCTCTAAATCAAACATTTGCATAAAACCGCAATATTGATTGAATTATTAAAAAATCATTATTTAACGTACAAACTTCTCACCACATAGCCTGTGTAGATATAGGTTCAAAGTTCATGTGAAAAAAGTTTCATGCGCGTAACGCGAAAATCCCAGGAGGAGATAGATTTTTACTGTTTTTCATATAATTCCGAATTGTGGGAGACCTAAAGGTCAGAGGTCAAAAGTTAGAGGGTAAAAGTTGTTCGGCATGAGGAGACGCATAAGTGTATACAGGTTTCATGGCTGTATGTATAACACAGCATGAGCTATACCTGTTCAAAGATCGCACTTTCGAAGGCTTCCTACAGCCCCACCATTTGGCCGATTGCTATAGAAAATAATTGCACACTTCGCCACTGTAAACTGAACACATTGATGTTTTTATTTTCATTTTCTCACTAAGTATGTAGGAGTAGAAAGGAACCGAAGTTTTTTGATACTTGATATAGTATGACTGCCTGATAGATAAACTAGAAAAATATTGTTCCTTCGAAACAATTGTGGGCTCGCTTCAAGCCAGAAAACAATGGCTATAAAAGTACAAAACGTCAAGATCGCAGGCAGTGCTCTCTTTGACGTTACTGACGTCAAAGATTGGTCCATTTTGTTCCAAAAATGTGTTGTGCAAAAGTTGACCCGCTGGTGGCGCTATAACAGGCCAATTTGAGAAAGGTGGCATCTGTTCCTTGACCTAGTGGGAATGTGCTTGCAAGATTTCACGCACATTGCAGGCTGTGTTCATGATTTGTGGTGTTTTTGGCCACTTTATCGCTGCTTGCAGCTATATTTATTATTATTATTATTATTATTTTTTTGTGTGCACTTCATAGGCATGTTAGATGAAGGTCCTTAGATTGCGTGTAGAATGTTTCATGCAAATTGCTAAAAAGAAATCCTCGAATAAAAACGGGTTTAAGCGTTTCACAAACTGCTCAAAATTATATAGCGCCCCCCTTTGGCCAATTGGGGTAAGATTGGTTTTAGTGATATTTGGACTAACACTCTACATCTTTGCCAAATGCCATGAACATGTTACTTTGCATGTATGATTTAGAGGCAGAAGAATAATTTGCATAAAACTGCAATATTCATTGAATTTATTAAAAAAGCATGTTTCAATTTAAAAGAAATCCGATCCGACAGATCTTTAGATATTGGTCCAAACTTCACATAAAAAAAGTTTTGTGCATGTGACGCGAACATTCCATAATAAAAGCGGGTTTACGCGTTTTACAAACTGCTCAAAATGGCGGAAAATCGAAGGGCGGAGCTTACTTAACAACAACACAGATGTCTTCCGCTTGAGTCAAAGCACGCGTGTAACAAGTTGCATGTCTTCAAACGAAACGAGTCATGACTTATGCCCGTTTGAAGTTTGAATTTTCAAACGCTTCGTATAGCGCCCCCCTTTGGCCGATTGGAATAATATTGGTTTCAGTGATATTTTGACTAACCTTCTACATCTTTGCCAAATTCCATGAACGTGTAACTTTGCATGTATGATTTAGAGGCAGAAGAATAATTTGCATAAAACCGCAATATATATTGAATTATTAAAAAATCATTATTTAACGTACAAACTTCTCACCACATAGCCTGTGTAGATATAGGTTCAAAGTTCATGTGAAAAAAGTTTCGTGCGCGTTACGCAAAAATCCCAGGAGGAGATAGATTTTTACAGTTTTTAATATAATTCCAAATTGTGGGAGACCTAAAGGTCAGAGGTCAAAAGTCAGGGGGTAAAAGTTGTTCGGCATGAGGAGACGCATACGTGTATACAGGTTTCATGGCTGTAACTCAAACACAGCATGAGCTATACCTGTTCAAAGTTTGCACTTTCGAAGGCTTCCTACAGCGCCACCATTTGGCCGATTGCTGTAAAAAATAATAGCACACGTCGCCACAGTAAGCTGAACACATTGATGTTTTTATTTTCATTTTCTCACTAAGTATGTAGGAGTTGAAAGCGGACAAAGTATTGAGGAGAACTTGATATGCTCTGTATGTCTGATAGATAAATAATGACAATATCTAGAGTGTGCTCGCCTTATAGGCGAGCCCACAATAAATAATGACAATATCTAGAGTGTGCTCGCCTTATAGGCGAGCCCACAATAAATATAGCTGCAAGCAGCGATAAAGTGGCCAAAGCCAAAAACACCTCAAATCATGAACACAGCCTGCAATGTGCGTGAAATCTTGCAAAAACATTCCCAATAGGTCAAGGAACAGATACCACCCTTCTTACATTGGCCTGTTATAGCGCCACCAGCGGGTCAACTTTTGCACAACACATTTTTGTAACAAAATGGACCAATCTTTGACGTCAGTAACGTCAAAGAGAGCACTGCCTGCGATCTTGACATTTTGTACTTTTATAGCCATTGTTTTCTGGCTTGAAGCGAGCCCACAATTGTTTCGAAGGAACAATATTTTTCTAGTTTGAGATTGAAGCCAAGCGGTACATTCAAACGAATACAGGAAAGGTCGACCTAAAAGAAAGTCGACCCAAACTCGTTTCCAAACGGGTCTGTGGCCTTAAGCTAGACTAGAAGTTTGCGGTCCTTCTGGCCGCTCGCATCTAGATCCAACTGATATGGCCATATATCTCCAGTCAGTCCTTGCACACATGCCCCTAGTACTCAGTTGGCCAGGTGCCCACATGTCCCTAGTGCCCAGTTGTCAAGAGCTAGCCCACCTCTCCAAGTGCCCAGTTGCCCACCTCTCCAAGTGCCCACATTTCCCTAGTGCCCAGTTGTCCAGGTGCCCACCTCTCTAAGTGTCCACATGTCTCAAGTGCCCAGTTGTCCAGGTGCCCACCTCCCCAAGTGCCCACATGTCCGTAGTGCCCACTTGTCCAGGTGCCCACCTCCCCAAGTGCCCACATGTCCCTAGTGCCCACTTGTCCAGGTGCCCACATGTCCCTAGTGCCCACTTGTCCAGGTGCCCACATGTCCCTATAGTGCTGTGTTGTCCAGGTGCCCACCTCTTCAAGTGCCAACATGTCCCTACTAGTACTGTGTTATCTTGGTGTCCACCTCTTCAAGTGCCCACATGTCCCTAGCGCCCGGGTGTCAGTCTGTCCCGGCCCTGCAGTGCCTATACTGTGTGGGGCCCCAGCCTGGCCCTGCACTGCCTACACTGTGTGGTGGCCCAGTCTGGCCCTGCACTGCCTGTACTGTGTAGTGCCCCAGTCTGGCCCTGCGCTGTGTAAACATTTTTGTGATTATGAGAAGTAGTGACACATCTGAAGGTGGAAAAGTAGATGGTCAGCAAGGCTCAGGCGTTATTGATTTTTGCATGTTTTTTAGACAATTGAACAACTGATGAACGCCTTAAGCTAGATGCAGAATAGACCGAAATCTAATCTTTGCTTCTGGGGGTCCTTGGAACAAAATATTTTGTGATAGGGGTCCATCCGTGGAACAAAATATTTTGCTTCTGGGGGTCTGCGGCCAAAAACTCATTTTAACCACTGATAGGCATTCTAAAAATGTCTTCTAAATCCTAACAGTTTTCCTGAAAAAAACGTATGTTGCTATCATTGTTTCTCAAACTTTGTCATGTCAAGGACCCCCAGAATGACATGTATTTGGCCGCGGACCCCATCGCAAAATATTTTGTTCTAGGGACCCCCAGAAGCAAAGATTTGATTTTGGTCACGGTGAGTATAACTACAGTTATGATCGAGATTGCCTTGCAAAAATAGGTCCATTTCCGCCACCATCTTTCTTGTTAGACTCTTGGATAAAAGGAAGTGATGACCAGAGAACAGCAATGACAGTTCGCTGGTTGTAGACAGAAGATGGATTGGGGGTAGCACTTTATAATAACTATACACTATAAAGCATTAGTTAAGCATTAGTAACTAGTGAATTCATCATGAATTCATCATGAGTTCATAGTTTATTAATCATGAATTCATCATTAGTAAGGCATCATTTATACATTAACTGTACATTAGTAAACACAGTAGTTAAGCATTAGTAACTACTGAATTCATCATGAGTTCATACTTTATTAATCATGAATTCATCATTAGTAAGGCATTATTTATACATTTACTGTACATTAGTAAACACAGTAGTAAACACAGTAGTTCAGCATTAGTAACTGCTGAATTCATCATGAGTTCATACTTTATTAATCATGAATTCATCATCAATTAATGATTTATTAAGGTAGTTACTACTCGTTAGTTAAGTATGTTCCGTGAGCCCATCTAAAGTGAGGACTATTCATGCCTTATAAAGCATTTATAAATGAGATAGAAGCAGTGATGTAGAAAATAACCGTATTTATTACAAAAGCGGACACCTGAAACAACATAGTAATAATAAAACAAAACATTCATGATTAATAAGCATTAGTAACTGCTGAATTCATCATGAGTTCATACTTTATTAATCATGAATTCATCATCAATTAATGATTTATTAAGGTAGTTACTACTCGTTAGTTAAGTATGTTCTGTGAGCCCATCTAAAGTGAGGACTATTCATGCCTTATAAAGCATTTATAAATGAGATAGAAGCAGTGATGTAGAAAATGACCGTATTTCTAGGTTCGTGAGGAGGTGACTAAAAGAATAGACCAGAGACAAGAGCTTAAATGTGAATAATAAAGACGTCAAGTTTACTGAATGAAATAATGAAGCAAAAATAGTATGCATACAATAAACTATTTACAATGATGGAGGTAGGTAGACAAAATTCTCAAAAACCATTCAACACCTTTCTTTTTTAGAGCAGGTTCTTAGGTCAGTTTTTCTATTTAGTTTACCAACTAAATATTTAATCCAGTTAATTCAAACTAAAGATAGTTTTCTATTTAGGACCGGTCAATCTTTATTATATTTTCAGCCTATTTAAACAGGTAAGACCTATTTATTTGAGCTATTTTCAGCAGGTTAAGTATGCTTTCAAAATAAAAAGTGCAGGCAAGTACCTTTAAACTCCCCTTTAACCTTAATATGACCTTTAAGTTCAACCTTTACAGAAAATAATAAAATAAAATATCAAAAACAATCAATTATCAAAAATAGTGCAATATCAATTTTAGTAACAAAACAGTGCAATATTGTCAATATCTAACTTCCAAAAGAAATGTCACTGTCTTTTCCTCTTCTTCCTTAGATCTGTGTTCAGTTAACTCAGTGGATGATCAAAACAGTTCAGTTGCTCGGTCCAAAGTCTCAGTTCAAAAATATTAGTTAGTCAGAGTTCTGTTCAAAGTCAAATCTCAGTTCCAAAAAATAGTCAGTCAGAGCTCTGTTCAAGTCACTTGGTCAAACCATGCAGTTGGTCAAATAGATGTTTTCTGTAGATTCAGTTCCTGGGTCTCCAATAGCTTGCCATCCGATGTCTGTGTATTGCCTCACATGGAGAGGAACCCACTCAGTTCAAAACTATCTCTCCTGTCTTTCTTCAGCTGCTGGTCAGGCTTGTTGATGAGCAGCAGCCAGTTAGCTTAGCTGTTAGCCACAAAGTTCGTTTTTGCTGACTGAAGCACTGGATTCTGTTGGCTCAAACTCCTGCTAACTTGGCTAGGCCTTTAAACACTCCTATTGTACAAAAATAACACTTAAACTCTCAAAAATAAATGCTCAAAACTGTCTTTTGTCTGACGTTTTTTCTCTCTGTTCACTCACTGTTCTGTTGATCATACACTCTGTCTGTATCAGGAAGAGACTCTTAAAGGGGCAGTGCTCCTTTTATAGTGGAGTGCACTTAAAGGGATTTGTTCAAAGCCCGATTTTTTTACCTCACATATAAAATGTTTTTGGCACATTTTACACAATACAGCATGAGTTTTCAACCTTTTTAAGCATATTTATTACTGTAGATGAACCAACTATTTATTGTTGTTTTTAAGCAAAATCATATGATGCAATGAATTAACCATGAGTTATTTAAACCAGTATGCATAACCAGGTAGTCATTTATTTGACTTTTTATCACCATATAATTGACCCTTATTTGGAACCTGGGTTATATAATATAATGTACAGTAAATGTATAAATAATGCCTTACTAATGACAAATTCATGATTAATAAAGTATGAACTCATGATGAATTCATGATGAATTCACTAGTTACTAATGCTTAACTAATGCTTTATAGTGTATAGTTATTATAAAGTGCTACCGGATTGGGCAATGCAAATGTAGCCTACTCTATTACAAGTAGAAGTCCAGTATTCAAAATGTACATGAGTAAACGTATAAAAGTATTGGTAATGGTATCAAAATTTACTTAAAAATACCAAAAGTCAAAGTAGTGCTACTCATTGTGCAGAATGTCCCATTTCAAGTTTTTGAAAATAGCATGGATCTAACATTGTGGCTATTTTCAAATTGCCAAAATATATGCTGAAGTGTAATAATAATCAAAATCTACAAAACTAAAGTTTTGAAAGAAATAAAATAAAAAATGCAGTGGAGTAAAAGTACAATATTTGGATCAGAGATGTAGTGGGGTAGAAGTAAAAATATTGGCAATTGGATTACTCAAGTTAAGTAAGCCTCCAACTCAAATGTGTACTTAAGTAGATATTCTTAATTACTTTACACCACTGCTAGCATGCAACTCTAACAGCCTACAGACAGCAGGCTAAAAATTTTCAATTTAAAACGTGTCCATATTCAGTAGAATGTCTGCTTTCATTTGCATTATTGTCTCCCAATAAAAATATATCACGCTAAATCGCGATTTCGAAACGGGTCCCCATCCGGAACGAATGGGGGTAAATTTATTGTTATCACATTTTTGTCTTAGGAATGTGACAAAAACCAAAAATTATTGAACTCTAGTCTCCATGGCATGAGAATCAATAGAAAAAAAGTCATTTTGGGGGTGAACTACTCCTTTAAGGTGTAGGCCTATGCTAGAACGTGTCATTACAGCATTCTTTCAGCCTCATTTTATAATCTGAATATTATTCTGGTTGAAATAATAATGAAATGTGAGCTGATGTTCTGAAATGTGTTTGGTTTTGCGAAATGCGAAAATGGATGGAAAACTGTGTGTGTGTGTGTGTGTGTGTGTGTGTGTGTGTGTGTGTGTGTGTGTGTGTGTGTGTGTGTGTGTGTGCGTGTGTGCGTGCGTGTGTGTGTGTGTGTGTGTGTGTGTGTGTGTGTCCAATGAGACGCGTCAGTGGGCGTGGTCAACCTATAGACACACCTGTGTACAGTCCACAGTCCACACCATGACAACAGTGTCACCACCAGTTGTCATCTTCTTCTTCTAACTCTATAGGCTATATATTATTATAACCCACACAGGCAGGGATAACGTTTGCTTCGTTTTTTCTCCAGCGTGTCGAAGAAATTACTGGGGTACATCCATAGGTGAGGTGGTCTGTGGCCAAGGTTGAATGTTTGGCTGGTTAATTACTGCCAAGTTGTTGTTTGAAAAAAGGGGTTGAATCCATCAGAGTCTCCGTGTGTTCAGCACAACAAGGGCTCGCTAGCACGGTCATTGTTTGGGTCATAGTCAAAATTGCGCTCGACATTGGAATGTATGGACTGTGGATGACGGTAAATGTAAACATTAATTAGTTATTTGCCGACTACACCGTGAACAGAGAACGGGAATGGAGAGAGTGAAAGTGAAACTTTGACTCAACAACATGCAAGGACAAGTTATACTCTACTGCAATGACAAATAGCCTGTTAGAAACTGGCTAGGGCTACTGGTATAAAAATATACTTAAAGTAACAAAAGTAAAAGTAGGCCTACTCATATTGCAGAATGTTTCATTTCAAGTTTTCAAATGTAGCCTATAAAAAATCTTTAGAAAATAGATCTATCGATTGGAGTGGTTAATGTAGGCCTATGTGTTGTAATAATAATAATAATTCTACAAAGTAACTAGTAAATAAAGTTTCCAAATAATTGTAGTGGAGTAAAAGTAGAATATTTGGATCCGAGATGTAGTGGAGGTGAAAGTAAAAGCATTGGAAATTGGAAATACAAGTAAATGTTCTACAGTTAGGCTACTTTATACCACTGGTAATGTGATAATTTCCACTGTTAGCTGCTCAATATTTACAATACAGTTGAGAATGTACAGTATTTTATTAGTTGACTGTTGTACTTGCAGAAATAAAGGCATTCAGAACTGTAGTCATTTTCGATCATTTCCTAAAGTGGGTAGTGGGTAAGCTATATATATATATATATATATATATATATATGGGTCAGTGACGTGACGCCCCAAAAAACATGTTTTTTAAAAAACTTTAAATAGCAGGCATAAAAATTATTTACTTTTGTTCTACTCACTCTCAACTTTATGGAAACACATTTTGTTTTTAGATATTTTATTGGAATCAGACTTTATTGAGCAGTTTGTTGTACTTGTGCCTAAAACCGTCATCTGGTGTGACATGACAATACAGTACACCTTTCTTAAGTTACTCACTTTATCAAAGTCCTTTATCATAACTAACCTGTGATCCACTATAGTTTTGTGAAAATTAATTGAATCTGTATATTTTTTTCATAATCAACACTCTGTGTGAGGCCCATGTTGTCGATCTTTCAACATATTTTAATTTTATTCTGACAAAAACTTTCTTTAAAATTACACAAATATTTGTGACTCTTCCTGATACTATTTTCTAAGTAACTTACTTACTTACTTACGCCTATCGCCCAACCTTGGGCATAGGCCACGAACAAGAGCTCTCCAGGCATCCCGGTCCTGGGCCAGGTTCTCCAGCTGTCCCCATGTGTGGCCAGACCTCTTCACATCTGCATCAAGGTCACGCCGCCAGGTGTTTCTTGGTCTGCCCCTCTTCCTTTTCCCTTGTGGGTTCTTTCTCTACAGGGTGTTGTCCTGTTCGCTGCCACAGCTCCAGGTTACTGATTTTGTTTGGCCAGCGGATTCTGAGGATTCTTCGAAGGCAGGTGTTGATAAAGGTCTGGATTCTGTTCATGGTGCAAACCGTTGTTCTCCAGGTTTCTGCTCCATACAGCAGAACAGGTTTCACCATTGAATTGAAGATCCTGATCTTGGTGTTTGAGGGCAAATCTGAGGATCCCCAGACATTTTTCAGCTGATGGAAAGCTACCCTTGCCTTGCCAATCCTCACTTTTACGTCGGCATCTGTCCCGCCCAGTTTGTCAACAATACTTCCCAGATAGGTGAAGCTCTCCACCTCCTCTAGTGCTTCACCATCTAGGGTGATGGGAGTAACGCTGTCTGTTTTTATTTTGAGGACCTTGCTCTTTCCTCTGTGAATTGTGAGGCCAAGGCGTGTTGAGTTTTCTGAGACTGTATTAGTTTTTTCTTGCATTTGTTGTTGGGTGTGGGAAAGGAGGGCCAGGTCATCCGCAAAATCAAGGTCATCACCCTGCAGGTCATTCCTTCATAGGAGTTCCTGATGATGTTGGTGATCTTCTCAGGAACCCCATAGTGCCTCAACAGTTTCCAGATAGTCTGTCTATCTACGCTATCAAATGCCTTCTCGTAGTCAATAAAATTGACATAAAGAGGTGAGTTCCACTCCAAAGACTGTTCCAGAATGATCCGCAACGTGGCAATCTGGTCCGTGCAGGATCTATTCTTTCGGAATCCAGCCTGGTGGTCTCGTAGGTGTGGGTCAACAGTATCCTTCATCCTGTTTAAAAGCACTCTGTTGAAGGTCTTCCCTGTTGTTGACAGAAGTGTTATTCCCCTATAATTGGAACAGGAAGATAGGTCACCTTTCTTAGGGAGCTTGATAAGGTGGCCTTCCTTCCACTCCGACGGTACTTCCTCTTTCTCCCAGATGTCACGGAATAGGGGGTAGAGCATTTCCACGCTGGTCTCGACATCAGCTTTCAGTGCTTCTGCTGGAATATTGTCTGGCCCTACAGCCTTCCCATTTCGCAGATGTTTGATGGCCTTGCGTATCTCTTCCTTTGAAGGGACATCACAGGCGATTGGCAGGTCACTTTCAGCTGGCTGGATGTCCACTGGATTAAGTGGAGCTGGTCTGTTTAACAGCTCCTGGAAATGCTCAGCCCATCTAAGTTTCTGCCCTTCCTCATCAGGAATTTTATTCCCTTCCTTGTCCTTTACTGGCCTCTCTGGTTTGCTGAACTTTCCGGAAAGCTTTTTTATGGTGTCGTATAGGGTCTTCATGTTCTCATGCTGTGCTGCCTCCTCTGCCTCTACTGCCAGTGCATCTATATAGCCCTTCTTGTCTGCCCTTATGCTTCTCCTGACTGCCCTGTTTGCTTCAGAGTACTCTTCTTGAGCTTTGGCTTTTCCCGCCCGTGTGCGACTGCTGTTCTTTGCCGCCTTCTTCTGTTTTCTCTCCTCTATCCTTTCCAAGGTCTCTGGTGTCATCCATTCCTTGTGGTTAAGTTTCTTGTTGCCTAGTACTTCCTGACATGTTTCTGTCACTGCTGTTTTTATTCTCTGCCACCTCTCCTCAACGGTCTCTTCCTCTCTCTGCTCTTGTAAGACCTGAAACTTGTTGACGAGTGTGGTCTTAAACACTTCTAGCCCGGCTGTTTCTTTAAGAGGTATGGTGTTGTACCTCTGGCGTTTACTTGTTTCCCCCGTCCAATTTCTCTTCAGCTTTAATTTTATGCGGGCGACCAGGAGGTGATGGTCTGAAGCTACATCTGCTCCTCTTCTGACGCGCACATCTTGAAGAGATCTTCTGAATTTTTTCCCAATGCACACATGGTCTATTTGATTTTCTGTCCTTAGATCTGGTGATACCCAGGTTGCCTTGTGGATTCTTCTGTGATGGAAGAAACTCCCGCCGATAACAAGATTGCTTGTGGCACACAAGTTGGCAAATCTCTCCCCATTCTCATTCATTTCCCCCAAGCCTTGCTGCCCCATAATCTCCTCATACCCCCGGTTGTCGCTGCCGATTTTTGCGTTTAGGTCGCCCATAGTGATGACGATGTTTCGCCTTGGGCGGGCCTGGATAATGGCCAGCAGTCTGAGATAGAACTCCTCTTTTACCTCCTCATCACTCTCATTGGTTGGGGCATAGCACTGGATGATGTCCATATTTATCCTCCTCTTTTCTGTTCGGAAACAAGCTGTGAGGATCCTTGGTCCATGTGCCTCCCATCCAATAAGAGCCCTCTGCGCAGTCTTGGTCAACATCAGGGCCACTCCCTGGCTGTGGGGCGCATTGTCTTCCTCGTGGCCCGAGAACAACAACAACTCCCCTGTGGCTAACCTCTTCTGACCGGAACCGGTCCACCTTGCTTCGCTGATTCCCAGCAGTTCCAGATTGTACCTTCTCATCTCAGCTGCCACTTGTGCTGTTTTGCCAGTTTCAAACATGGTCCTGACATTCCATGTTCCGATGTTAATGGTGGTCCTGGTAGAGATGATGGTTGTCGGCCACGTAGCTTCCAAATGTGTCTGGCTTTCACTACCTGGTGTCATATATCCTCTCTCTGGAGGACCATCCTCTCCCAGGACCGTAGGTTCTTTTGATGCTCTTCTTCGTGTTTCTGTAACAAGATATAATATATTTTTCTATGTAAACCATACACATTTTTTCGGTTTCATCATTAATAAAGGTATGATTTCTCACTATTTGGAATGTCACACCAGATGACTTAGTGTCACACCAGATGACCATATCTTCATGTGTCAAAGCAAACTGTGTTTTAACCTACCTATTAGTGAGTACTGAACTTTACTGATTGATTAAACAATTACCCAGGAAAAACAGCAACAGTAGAATTGCTTTAACATTAAATAACATGGCCTTAATATTTCTGAACAGGATAGTATTGTTGGGCCTTAACATAGGATAACAAAGAATTGTAGTAGTAGATGGATGATGAGGATGTGCACAGGAATGCTACGCACACCTAAGTCTTCTGCCGGCCCACGGCAGAAGGATCTTAAAGAGACAATAAGGTGCATAGCCACACTGGGAGCCAAGGCAACATTTTATTAACACCAATTATTGGAAACAACTCAGCATTCAGGTGTATTACTTTTTTCCGAAGTCTCCTGAACTTGAACACAGCATTTTGAGTTGAACAAATTTATTTACGAATCATGTCGTTACACCACATCTCCACTAGCTAAAGAGTGCTGGGTTGTGCAACTCCGAAAATAGCTGATCTACAAGCTCTCGCAGCACAATGCGTTGAGAGCTTGTAGATCAGCTATTTTCGCTATGTTTGTCTCGGGTCCTACCTTACCTCATTGTCCAGTCCAGTGAGTGAAAGTACAAAAGTATTAGATTAGATTAGAATAGACATTTAGACTGCATTGTACATCAGCCAGTCACATTTGGTGAGGGTATAGACATTTGGACTGTATTGTACATCAGCCAGTCACATTTGGTGAGGGTAGCAAACCGTTTGCCCTGTTGCGGTTCTGCTATGCCACAGATAACTTCCTGCTCTTTGTAGAAAATGCAGTCTCGCCCCTTTGGCCAGACAAAACCATTTTTCATTTTTCCAAGTTGATTCATGCAGTTTATCTCTAGCCCCTCCTTATTAATGGTAACAATCTGCCCCACATATGGCTTTCCCTCATATTTGATTATGACAAACTGTCCTTGTGTGTATTCATCTGAGGAGGTGTCTGAATCCTCAGCTTGGGCCTCTCCAATAGATGCACTTGTGTCCAGCACCTGAGTAGAAGACCTTCAGGAGGAGACATTTAAATGTAATTTATTTGTCAGGTAGATTGTTTTTAGTAGTAAAATGTAATTACTAGCAAGTCCTCAAGTTTGCCAAGTATGTTATACTCACTGAGCTCCGGAAGCTGTTTTGGGCCTGCAGCTGACCTGGGAAGGGGGCAGTTCCGCAGATGGGCCACCACTTAGTTAAGGAAGAAAAGGAATGAATGGATGACATAAGTTACTTTATTGTCATTAAACAGGTACAATTACAGGTATCATAAAATTGGCAAAGAGAATGATTTAGTTATACTTACTCATCACTTGTCTTGTCACCTGGCACCTCAGCCCTTTTTCAGAGGACTTCTGTAAATACTCACACAGATCCCTCGGTGTTTGTAGGTCACTGCCTCCGAGGACATACATGTCTGCCTTACGCTTCAGCACCCCTCCCACACCATCAGGTGCGCCCTTTCCATGGGAACGCTCTGAAAAGTTCCAGGTGACCCTCTTGAATCCCCACGTATAAGGAATGCTGCTCATGAGGAAGCAGTTTGTGCGATTCCGGTACTGGGTTGCTGGCCCATCACTGAGGACATGCAGGGTGTCAATTGCATTGTCTTGTTTTCCTCGGAAATCATCAATAACTGGCTTGATGTGTGCCCACACAGCACGCTCATCATGGCGTAAGGACTGTGAAATGGTGGCATAGCACTGGGAGCCACTGACTGAGTAGGCAACTCCGGTATGCACTGTTGCCTGCTGACTATTGCCACCAAAATGAAACGCCTGAATCTCTGTGTTTAGTTTACATGCATAGTTCTCAGAAAAGTCTATATGCAAGACCATTTCATTGGGTTGGATGCTCTCCTTGATGTGTCTGAACTGCTTCACCTGATGAAGCCAGTTGAGCTGATGACTTGCAATCGCACTGAGCCTCTGGTTGAACACATCAGTGAGTTCTCCATGTTTGTGTATTTTGGAAATAATAAAATCACATTTTCTGTACCACCCATTTTCTGTTGTCAAGTGTCTTATATTAACTGCTTATAACGGATAGTTATTATAAAGTGTTACCACAATATAAGGTTTAGGTTTCTGTGAAGGGGTTTCTGCTCTGTCTGATGAATTTGCTGTATCACCGAATGAAGCTAAATTAAATTATGTAAAAATGTTTAAAACGTTGTTTTAAACATGTTAAAATGTTTTAAATGGACAAAAGAAACATGGGACTTGTTATTTATTGTTATGTCTGTAGGAAAATACAGTATATATCATCTGGTGTGACAATCAAGTCATCTGGCGTGACAAGCAGATATGTCCCACCAGATGACGAAGTGTCACACCAGATGACGTTTTCTGCATTTAGGACTACCTTGAGGCTACCAGGTACACATTAGCATGCTAACAACATGCTAGCTATAACAAAACAACCTAGATTTACATGTAATTATGACCAAAGTTTCAAATAACTTTTGCTTTATTAATGAAAAAGGTGTCACACCAGATGACATCCAGAAGTGCCACACTTGTCAAAGTTTCAACAAGATGGCATTTCATGAAAATGTTAAAATCATAACTCACCTCAGACACCTGTCTTGCAGTTGTGCTGGGAGTGCTGAATAGCCTTACAGAAGAAGGACCTCTCTAGCCCAGTAGGTGTCCAAATTATTGCCTGTTTAATTTTTCCAAACTAGTGTCACACCAGATGATTTTGGTTTGGGGGACAAAATCTTTTTGATCAGAAATGACTGAAAACATTATGCTTGGACTTTGAAAAGATATAGGCTCACAAATAGACTTTTTTTTTTGCCTAAATTCATTTTTAAATGAATTTTAGCAATTCTTTTTCTTAGTTTTATTCAAGTTCCCACTTTGAGAAACAAGGTCGGGACAGTCACACCAGATGACATTTACCATGTTTGGTTGAAGATTCTGAAGAAATGAGGAATGAAATGTTTTAATCTTGAGTAAGTTCACATAAAGCTTAATGTCCTGCACAATATTCAGAAGGTTTTTGACAAATATATTTTTTATTTATACATGTTTGACACCGAGGACAGCGAAAACTCTACGTCACGTCACCCACCCATATATATATATATATATATATATATATATATATATATATATATATATATATATATAGGCTATATATATATGCCTATATTGTATTTGTCACATATTGGTACATTACACCACTGGTACACCAGAGTGTAATGTCATTTTCTCTATGATATAAACGCATATGAATAATATGAATGACACTGATTCAAGAACATTTATTTGAGATCCAATAGCCACTCATGCAACGTCTCTTAAGCCGTGTACACACTACAGATATATAGTTATAAAAATAAGCGAGCTAAACAACCAGGCAGCTTGGTCAAAACCATGCAGCTTTATTTGTATGCAAATGAGCGGTCCAAGGTACCTGTCACTCAACCAGTCAGCCTGCTTTCGATCAGAGAAAACAGATTGTTTTAACAGGAGTGCATTCGGAAACCTATAATATAAAATAGCCTCTCTAGATGGGAAATAAGTTACTACATAAGCTTTTTCTGGTAAAAAAATAAGAATAGAACATTCAAACAAGCTGTTAAATAACTTAACGAGCCGTTTTGGTCGGTCCAGTCACTGCCGCTGCTGCTGTGCTTCTGTGTGCTTCCGTGTGTGTGTGTGTGTGTGTGTGTGTGTGTGTGTGTGTGTGTGTGTGTGTGTGTGTGTGTGTCAGGGCCGGTTCCTGGCATAGGCAACATAAGCGGTCGCTTAGGGCCACAACCATAAGGGGGCCACATCACAGGGAGAAGACTGCAACGCGTTTTGAGCTTGTAGATCAGCTATTTTTCACTATATGCATTGTGGAGTGAGTGTGAAGCGGCCCTCTCGATATGTGGCCAAGACCCACAGGTTAATATCGGAATACTGATATATTATTGATTTCAGCTGTTACCCACTTTAATTACTTCAGTCTGTAGCATAATGACCAGTGCTATAGTCTTTTTTGTCAATGTATTTGCATTTCATAAGGTTAACATACGAACATATAAATGTATTTGAAATTAAATAATAATGTTACTTTTCAGGATTCCAGTAAAAAAAAAATAGCTAAAAAGAATACAGGATTCCAATTTAAAACAATTTGAAAATAATGGATCACCGCAATGCTTGTAGATCAATTTTTTTTACAATATGCATTGTGGCCCTCTGGAGTGATTGTGAAATATAGTGGCCCTCTCCATCATCTAAGTTGCCCACTCCTACCCTATCCAAATGCTACTTATTATTTTAATGCGCAATAAAATTTAGATCTCACACAAGACAACAGAACTACAGGAACACAGGAAAGGTCGACCTAAAAGAAAGTCGACCCAAACTCGTTTCCAAACGGGTCTGTGGCCTTAAGCTAGACTAGAAGTTTGCGGTCCTTCGGGCCGCTCGCATCTAGATCCAACTGATATGGCCATATATCTCCAGTCAGTCCTTGCACACATGCCCCTAGTACTCAGTTGGCCAGGTGCCCACATGTCCCTAGTGCCCAGTTGTCAAGAGCTAGCCCACCTCTCCAAGTGCCCAGTTGCCCACATGTCCAAGTGCCCACATTTCCCTAGTGCCCAGTTGTCCAGGTGCCCATATGTCCCTAGTGCCCACTTGTCCAGGTGCCCACATGTCCCTATAGTGCTGTGTTGTCCAGGTGCCCACCTCTCTAAGTGTCCACATGTCCGTAGTGCCCACTTGTCCAGGTGCCCACCTCCCCAAGTGCCCACATGTCCCTAGTGCCCACTTGTCCAGGTGCCCACATGTCCCTAGTGCCCACTTGTCCAGGTGCCCACATGTCCCTATAGTGCTGTGTTGTCCAGGTGCCCACCTCTTCAAGTGCCAACATGTCCCTACTAGTACTGTGTTATCTTGGTGTCCACCTCTTCAAGTGCCCACATGTCCCTAGCGCCCAGGTGTCAGTCTGTCCCGGCCCTGCAGTGCCTATACTGTGTGGGGCCCCAGCCTGGCCCTGCACTGCCTACACTGTGTGGTGGCCCAGTCTGGCCCTGCACTGCCTGTACTGTGTAGTGCCCCAGTCTGGCCCTGCGCTGTGTAAACATTTTTGTGATTATGAGAAGTAGTGACACATCTGAAGGTGGAAAAGTAGATGGTCAGCAAGGCTCAGGCGTTATTGATTTTTGCATGTTTTTTAGACAATTGAACAACTGATGAACGCCTTAAGCTAGATGCAGAATAGACCGAAATCTAATCTTTGCTTCTGGGGGTCCTTGGAACAAAATATTTTGTGATAGGGGTCCATCCGTGGAACAAAATATTTTGCTTCTGGGGGTCTGCGGCCAAAAACTCATTTTAACCACTGATAGGCATTCTAAAAATGTCTTCTAAATCCTAACAGTTTTCCTGAAAAAAACGTATGTTGCTATCATTGTTTCTCAAACTTTGTCATGTCAAGGACCCCCAGAATGACATGTATTTGGCTGCGGACCCCCATCGCAAAATATTTTGTTCTTGGGACCCCCAGAAGCAAAGATTTGATTTTGGTCACGGTGAGTATAACTACAGTTATGATCGAGATTGCCTTGCAAAAATAGGTCCTTTTCCGCCACCATCTTTCTTGTTAGACTCTTGGATAAAAGGAAGTGATGACCAGAGAACAGCAATGACAGTTCGCTGGTTGTAGACAGAAGATGGATTGGGCAATGCAAATGTAGCCTACTCTATTACAAGTAGAAGTCCAGTATTCAAAATGTACATGAGTAAACGTATAAAAGTATTGGTAATGGTATCAAAATTTACTTAAAAGTACCAAAAGTCAAAGTAGGCCTACTCATTGTGCAGAATGTCCCATTTCAAGTTTTTGAAAATAGCATGGATCTAACATTGTGGCTATTTTCAAATTGCCAAAATATATGCTGAAGTGTAATAATAATCAAAATCTACAAAACT
The DNA here is from genome assembly GCF_963921795.1 of Nannobrachium achirus. Classification (NCBI taxonomy): domain Eukaryota; kingdom Metazoa; phylum Chordata; class Actinopteri; order Myctophiformes; family Myctophidae; genus Nannobrachium; species Nannobrachium achirus. The sequence continues at coordinate 65,207,431 of NC_137810.1, read as the reverse complement.
AAAGTTTTGAAAGAAATAAAATAAAAAATGCAGTGGAGTAAAAGTACAATATTTGGATCAGAGATGTAGTGGAGTAGAAGTACAAATATTGGCAATTGGATTACTCAAGTTAAGTAAGCCTCCAACTCAAATGTGTACTTAAGTAAATATTCTTAATTACTTTACACCACTGCTAGCATGCAACTCTAACAGCCTACAGACAGCAGGCTAAAAATGTTAAATTTAAAACGTGTCCATATTCAGTAGAATGTCTGCTTTCATTTGCATTATTGTCTCCCAATAAAAATATATCACGCTAAATCGCGATTTCGAAACGGGTCCCCATCCGGAACGAATGGGGGTAAATTTATTGTTATCACATTTTTGTCTTATTGAACTCTAGTCTCCATGGCATGAGAATCAATAGAAAAAAAGTCATTTTGGGGGTGAACTACTCCTTTAACCCTTAAGTTCTGTTCAGATTCACTACACCTTCGTTCTGTTCGGGTCATTTTGACCCGGGGGATATTTGGTTTAAAAAAAACAACACTAATATAAATTTTAACTTAACAAATCATCATGATACATTAACTTTGACTCAATACCAAACAATTCATATGATATATATGGTAAATGTTTGCATTTATGCTTTGCTATATCACATTAAACACTGAATGAGCTAGGCGTTTTTACTGATTTAGCTGGAATTCATGTAAAAAAACTACTTTATTTAATACTGGGCAATATTGCTCATGCTTATAGGAAAAAATGAAAATCAGACAGGGGGGCTTCGGAAGGGGGGTGTTAGAAGGGGGGGGGGCTGTGTGTCTGTGTTTTGGCACAATACTGTGTATTTCTGTGCATAATTATGTGCTTCCGGGTCAAAATGACCCGAACAGCACTTAAGGTTCAAAAAATATGAGGGGGGTGTAGCATGGGTGTAGTGTAAAAATATTTTTTTTACACGTTCATCTCAGAAGAATCTTTAAGGCCAGTGAGTTTCAGGTGGAAAAATTGTAAACTTCTACCTTTTTTTTTCAAATGAAAATGTAAAACGGGTCAAAATGACCCGAACAGAACTTAAGGGTTAAGGTGTAGGCCTATGCTAGAACGTGTCATTACAGCATTCTTTCAGCCTCATTTTATAATCTGAATATTATTCTGGTTGAAATAATAATGAAATGTGAGCTGATGTTCTGAAATGTGTTTGGTTTTGCGAAATGCGAAAATGGATGGAAAACTGTGTGTGTGTGTGTGTGTGTGTGCGTGCGTGCTTGCGTGCGTGTGTGTGTGTGTGTCCAATGAGACGCGTCAGTGGGCGTGGTCAACCTGTAGACACACCTGTGTACAGTCCACAGTCCACACCATGACAACAGTGTCACCACCAGTTGTCATCTTCTTCTTCTAACTCTATAGGCTATATATTATTATAACCCACACAGGCAGGGATAACGTTTGCTTCGTTCTTTCTCCAGCGTGTCGAAGAAATTACTGGGGTACATCCATAGGTGAGGTGGTCTGTGGCCAAGGTTGAATGTTTGGCTGGTTAATTACTGCCAAGTTGTTGTTTGAAAAAAGGGGTTGAATCCATCAGAGTCTCCGTGTGTTCAGCACAACAAGGGCTCGCTAGCACGGTCATAGTCAAAATTGCGCTCGACATTGGAATGTATGGACTGTGGATGACGGTAAATGTAAACATTAATTAGTTATTTGCCGACTACACCGTGAACAGAGAACGGGAATGGAGAGAGTGAAAGTGAAACTTTGACTCAACAACATGCAAGGACAAGTTATACTCTACTGCAATGACAAATAGCCTGTTAGAAACTGGCTAGGGCTACTGGTATAAAAATATACTTAAAGTAACAAAAGTAAAAGTAGGCCTACTCATATTGCAGAATGTTTCATTTCAAGTTTTCAAATGTAGCCTATAAAAAATCTTTAGAAAATAGATCTATCGATTGGAGTGGTTAATGTAGGCCTATGTGTTGTTGTAATAATAATAATAATTCTACAAAGTAACTAGTAAATAAAGTTTCCAAATAATTGTAGTGGAGTAAAAGTAGAATATTTGGATCCGAGATGTAGTGGAGGTGAAAGTAAAAGCATTGGAAATTGGAAATACAAGTAAATGTTCTACAGTTAGGCTACTTTATACCACTGGTAATGTGATAATTTCCACTGTTAGCTGCTCAATATTTACAATACAGTTGAGAATGTACAGTATTTTATTAGTTGACTGTTGTACTTGCAGAAATAAAGGCATTCAGAACTGTAGTCATTTTCGATCATTTCCTAAAGTGGGTAGTGGGTAAGCTATATATATATATATATATATATATATATATATATATATATATATATATATATATATATATATATATATATATATAGGCTATATATATATGCCTATATTGTATTTGTCACATATTGGTACATTACACCACTGGTACACCAGAGTGTAATGTCATTTTCTCTATGATATAAACGCATATGAATAATATGAATGACACTGATTCAAGAACATTTATTTGAGATCCAATAGCCACTCATGCAACGTCTCTTAAGCCGTGTACACACTACAGATATATAGTTATAAAAATAAGCGAGCTAAACAACCAGGCAGCTTGGTCAAAACCATGCAGCTTTATTTTTATGCAAATGAGCGGTCCAAGGTAGGCTACCTGTCACTCAACCAGTCAGCCTGCTTTCGATCAGAGAAAACAGATTGTTTTAACAGGAGTGCATTCGGAAACCTATAATATAAAATAGCCTCTCTAGATGGGAAATAAGTTACTACATAACCTTTTTCTGGTAAAAAAAATAAGAATAGAACATTCAAACAAGCTGTTAAATAACTTAACGAGCCGTTTTGGTCGGTCCAGTCACTGCCGCTGCTGCTGTGCTTCTGTGTGCTTCCGTGTGTGTGTGTGTGTGTGTGTGTGTGAGAGACAGTGTGTGTGTGTGTGTGTGTGTGTGTGTGTGTGTGTGTGTGTGTGTGTGTGTGTGTGTGTGTGTGTGTGTGTGTGTGTGTGTGTGTGTGTGTGTGTGTGTGTGTGTGTGTGTGTGTGTGCATGCGTGCATGCGAGCGAGAGAGAGAGAGAAAAAAAACAAAAGGATTGCTAATTGATTGGAATGTTAAGTAGGCAGGTCAGCGTGTCTCTCGCTCTCTCTCTCTCTCACGGTGTTTTCAAGACTTGTTGGTTGTATATCCTTTCATTTCAGTCAACATTTATGCCAAATCATCATTAATATTACATATATAGCCGTTATTTAAAAAAGGGAAAATATTTATGTTTCTTCCTTTCTGTCTGTGTCTGCCTTCAGACTTTGGGCTTGAGGGGCTGAATGAATCCCCGCCTACTCACATCATGCTGTGCTCTGATTGGCTGGGCAAAACAAAGCCAGTGTGAATGATGAAATAAAGCTGCTATAAAATTCAGGACTAGTGAAAAAAAAGCAAACTTTTCATTTCCAAGCTTTTTTTCGAGCATGGAAGCTGGTTTCCATAGAGATAACATTGAATTACTAAGCTAAACTTCAGATATATCGCTCCCAATGTGAATGAGGCATTATGCATATAACTCTCCATTGAGCTCTGTGACGTTTCTTCCATGCTGAAAAAAAACGTTGTCCATCGCATTCCTTCGAGGTGCACTTCTGTTATGGCGGAGCAAGTCTGCACCATTGTTAGTAAGTAAATGTGGATAAAATGTGAACGGAAGAGTCACTGTTTACACTGTCTCTGGTCTGCACCATAGACTGTAAAAAATATATGGACAAAGCGAAGCCATTGGTTTCTATGCAGCACAAATGACACATTTTGGGTCCTTGGCATGGGTGTCGCCATCATAGATTGTAAAGGCACCAGAGGATGCTATTGGCTGCCATGGTCACGTGCAACCACAGAGATACAAGGGAGAATGTGGTCGGAGCCTCACTTTATCATCAATTTTAACATAAATGGGACCGTATTTTCACAAAATGCATATGATGGTGATTGAAAGGCAATTTTTAACTAGCGATAGGAACCATAAAGTATTTATGAAAATGTTAATTAAGGTTAGAAAACGAAAGGGGAAAATGAATGGGGTCCAATGGAGAACAATTCTTTTTGCGATCAGCCGGGGGGGGGGGGGGGGGGGGGGGAAACAGCGCAACTAGCGGCCAACCATAGGAAGTTTTAGTTCCGTATTGGAATCATTTTAAATCGGCGGAACTACGCCCCTGGTCTGCACTACTAGTTTCTGACCCAAAAGATGGCCACCACTGCCGAGCGACAAATGTTGACGCCCCCTTTTGGAAATTTTGGCACACACTATTAGACTCAAACAAATGATTTTCCTTACTGTACTTACATCATGCTGGTTTGTGCTTTTCCTCCTTGAATAATTCGAGTTCTTGCTCATCCAGAGCTCTGAATAACACCGAGACGCCTCTCCGTAAAGCTCAATTGTTTTCCGAAATCCTCTGTAACTATCATGCACATCTTGGGACTCAATGAAAATTAATCCCTGTAGCATATAGAACAGCACAAAATAGTTGCTTGCTCTTAAGAGGTTTTTCAGACAAAGCTGTTGAAAGCTTTTAGGTTTTATATCAAGCTTTTTACTGATTGGGTGCTCGGTCTATACCTACTGTACGTTATTTTGTCTCTTGATATTTCTATGCATTTGATGTATTACGGCGGCATAGCTCAGGGGTAGAGAAACTGGTATTAGAGCACGAAGGGTATAAATCCCGAAGGGTTCCCAGTTCGAATCCGGGCTCCCCCTGAGTTAATGTCGAAGGGTCCTTGGGCAAGACTCTGAACCCCTAATTGCCTCCGGTGAGTAGGTTGGTGCCTTGCATGGCTTCCTCCGCCACCGGTGTATGAATGTGTGTGTGAATGGGTGAATGTAATGCACAATCTATGTAAAGCGCTTTGGATTAAAAGCGCTATATAAATGCACCATTTACCATTTACCATTTATGTATTGAATTTGATGACGTATTACCTTGCTTATTGTAAGTCGCTCTGGATTAAGAGCATCTGTTAAAGGGATATTACACTTTCAAAAAACTTTTGGTCATTGTATGGTCTAATCAGGCTTGTATGAACACCCTGAACAGTTTTTAATTTGCTTCATTCAGTATTTAGATATTTGATGTAAATGTTACCAGCTCCAACACGCCCAGGCCCTCTCCACATACACACCCATTGTAACTTCAAACTTCATTTTAACCATGATAGATTCATCAAAAACACCCATTATTTTTTCTGGTGACTCATAATACCCTCCTAATACGTGAGCAGACCGTGTTTTTTCAATAACCTTTTTCTTTTATTTTTAATAATTCTTTGGGAAAATGGAAAACATTAAATACAATAATATTTTATTGAAAATAAATGAAAAAAGTTATTGAAAAAACACGGTCTGCTCACGTATTAGGAAGGTAAAATGAGTCACCAGAAAAAATAATGGGTGTTTTTAATGAATCTATCATGGTTAAAATGGAGTTTGAAGTTACAATGGGTGTGTATGTGGAGAGGGCCTGGGCGTGTTGGAGCTGGTAACATTTACATCAAATATCTAAATACTGAATGAAGCAAATTAAAAACTGTTCAGGGTGTTCATACAAGCCTGATTAGACCATACAATGACCAAAAGTTTTTTGAAAGTGTAATATGCCTTTAAATACCTAAAATTGTAAAATTGTAAATCTTGTTTTCTCTTGTCAAGCAGGGAGCTCAGGAAGGTGCGACCGTCCTCTCCGACTGACATCTCAGTGACACAGAATGAAGGAAACATTACTCTACCGTCTAGGTAACCGCTATCGTGCATCATATGGAAACCGGTAGTCGCCGGAAAGAAACTCGCCGAGATTTGTATCAGTATCCTTTTCCTATCCAAAACTTCTAATACATAACTCAATCAGTTCCTATCTCCAGCCAGAGCGATTCCTGATGCGCTCAGAACCAGATCATAGCAGGACACAATGTAAATCTGGTCAAGATATTAATTTGCGCAGCTGATTCTTCGGACAAAAGGATGGTGGACTGTGGCGATTTGTCAGTTATTCTAAAAGAGAGCGATCCAAGGCTTTCTAAAAGTCTTACACTTGCCGAATGTAATGTTGTGTTCGGAGTGTATAGTAGGGCATTAACGACTTATGATTTTTGCAAGTTGACTCGACTCAGTAAAAGAGTTGAAGTCGACTTTATCGTTTGATGCCGTCATCACATCACACATGACCCCCCAATTATTTTTTTTAACTTAATGTGAAACATTGTTTTCTCACTCAACTGTAAACAAACATAAAGTTTAAAGGGCCTACACCATGCTTTTAAAACTATATTTTTTGTATAAATATATGCTCAAAATTGAGTCTTAGACAGGTTTTAACCCTCAACAAACACTCTGACCATTCTTTTTGTTTGTTCTAGCTCTACTATAATGAGGCTCTCCAGCTGCAATACCAAAACGGCCTCTGTTTGCTCAGGGGCGCATCTAGTGGGGTTTTTCCAGAAAAAAAATAAGTTTTTTGAAAAAGAAAAAGTTTTTTGAAAAAGAAAAAGTTTTTTGAAAAAAAAAAGTTTTGAAAAAAAAAGTTTTTGGAAAAAAAAAAGTTTTTTGAAAAAAAAATTTTTTTTTGAAAAAAAAGAAATTTTGAAAAAAGTTTTTTTTTTGAAGTTTTAAAAAAAAAATGTTGAAAAAAAAATTTTTTTTTTACTCTGCATTGCATTTTTTTGAAATTTCTTTTTTTTTGACTGAAAAAAAAACGGGAAACAAGAGTGACGTCACTCTCGTCAACTCTCAGAACAGCACTGTTCTGAGAACCCGTGGAAAGCTTTTCATCTCTGTCTGCCCAAAACCAGAGAAAGACACAACGGTCAGAAATAGGACTTTGTGAGGATAGAAGGTGCCAGTGGGACCCCAAAAAAAGGTTTTAAAATAGAAAAAGTGAAAATTCATGGTGTAGGTCCTTTAAGTGTATAGAGGGTATCTTGAGGACAGAGAGAGGCACGCACATCCCAAAAAAAGTGGTACCAGCCAGGTGCTGGACTAAAAATACGTACATGAAAAAGAAGGTGAAGTCCGCACACTGGTGGCTCGCTCCCAAAGTTGATACTTTATTAAATCATTAAAATCGACAACGTTTCGACGCCCTTCAGCGTCTTCATCAGGTCTAAAGTGAGTAGCACAATAGGCTAGCCAGTTATATGATACCAGACAGAGGAAGTTCATCAGTACACATGTGTCGCAGCTGGGTAGACACACCCATCAAGTCTAATAACACTGCCCTTTTAAGAATCTGGGCTAGTGACAATATTTATAAACAGTCTACCAGTGTAGCACTGGTTAAAGCTATAAAATAGCCAAACAATGTAAACAAAATAACATGTGTAAAAAACCCTCAGTATACGCCTAAAGAAAAGACCAAAACAAAATAAACAGTACACAAAATGTAATCAGATGAGTAAAGGCAATAATAAAAGACAGTAACATCAGAAAAACGACACATATGTACACACAATAGAGAAAAAATATAAATAAACCAGTAAGACTCCCTAATCGGGAGATAAGCGACCGTAGGTGGCTTATCTCCACAAATAGGGCAAAAAATTGTTTTTCCAAAATCTTCCTGATCCATGTTGATGACATGAGTGTAGACATGCTGTGTAGTGATATTCGTGATTTTAGGGCAAAAACTGTAGGAGCAGTGTCCAAAAATGTGTTTTAAAAATCGGCCTGAAGGAGGCGCTAGAATAGGGCCATGTGAGAAATGAGGGGTGGGGTCTCCGCGTTGCCTTGGCGGACGAATAGGTACCGGCCCCGGCTCTCCCGGACGCTCCTAGCCCGAGTTACGGCATTTTATGTGCGCTGCAGTGGCAGGGGGTCCTCCACTGGGGACGCCACCACTTTTGCATCCGTTCTGGAGCACCAGGAGTCGGTGGTCCCCGGGAATTCCCCGTGAGCAGCCCCGTTGGGGTGGTCATTTGGTCATTTTTGCACATTTGGTCATTTTTTACATCTGGGGGTCCCCCAGGGGGGCTCCGGGGGTCCTTGGAGGTTGTAGTTTGGCAGGCAAGGAGTGAGTGTGTAAAATCTGGCATGGATCGGGTCAACGGGTGCGGAGATATAAGCAGGGAAAAAGTGTGACGTGTGACGTGTGAGCACATTTGGTCATTTTTTACATCTGGGGGTCCCCCAGGGACCTGGGGGTCCCTGGGGCTCCGGGGGTCCTTGGAGGTTGTAGTTTGGCAGTCAAGGAGTGTGTGTGCAAAATTTGGCATGGATGGGGGCAACGGTTGTGGAGATATGAGCAGGGCAAAAGTGTGACGGACGGACTGACTCACTCACCCACGGACAGCCGGTGGAGGTTTTGGTAGTAAATGCGACCTACGGTCGCAATAAATATATACAGAGGAAGGAAAACATGTCACAAAAAAGGCTTGATGTCAAATTCTTCATTGAGTCCACAGGGGGCCATAGTGTTAAGTGTATATATATTAGTCAGGTTCACTATGTATTTATGTTGGATTTCTTTGGGGATTTGTAAAACTATACATTTTTGGAATCTTCAGAGCATGGGGAATCCAAAAATCTTTGTTGGCATTTGCACAGACACCTGCAAAGCCGCCATTTTGGACGTTCAAAATGGCCGACATAAAATACATAATTTGTGCTATCTTGGCTTCTAGACAACCTAGAAATTTTATTAAACATGCCAATCCTATATTTTCTGGGTCAAGGAATTGAATGAGTAAATGATGGGTGTAAAATGTTCCGGACCCCCACCCCCTTTCTTGAGGTTATCTATTTTGGGACCTCCCAGAACAGTACGCCAGCCAGTTAATGTCCGATTTTCATAATATTAGAGTTGTTTTGTAGGTTTTTAAACATCCTGAGTTCATTTATTACACTTCTAAAGCAGACTGAATAACCCTTCTGACTTTTGGTTGGGGTCTTTCCTCACCTGGGACCCCCTAGACAGACCCCTGAGCCTATCTCAGTAAACGCTCTGCTCCTGTTCCAGAACAATGTTAAATTAGATCATAGTTGAAGCATAAAAGTTGTTGTAGCTGGGCTCTGAAAACAAAAATGAGTTGTAGTAAATACCAGGGGTCTTCCACGGGGGGTTCGGGACCCCTGGGGGGTCCTCAGAGTCCCATCAAATCTTGATGGGATCTTTTTTTTTTTATGTAATGTTTTCTGGGGTTATGTATTGTACTTTGATGGTTTATTAGTATTCTCACACACACACACACACACACACACACACACACACACACACACACACACACACACACACACACACACACACACACACACACACACACACCTCTTTGTTATTGTCACCCCAAAACCCTCACCCTATCTTCTTAAAGAACCCATGGTCAATTATGCCCAAAGAGATTCACTACAATACAGTAATTTCAGACATGCACGATCTATTCGTCTTCATCATCGTCATCTTCAATGTCCAGCCTAATCATGTTGACACAGTCTCCACCATAGCATAGAGTGAAAGGCAGGTTATTTGAGCAGCTGCACCGTCCCTTGCAACCTGCTTAAAAGCTACATTGAGCTCACGTACTGCCTTTGGAGCAGGGAGGGCAAGACACCTGACTGGAACAATCTCCAATCTCTGAATTCCATCTTTTTACTTTGATTGGTGGAAGCTCAGGGCAATTTGTCAGGTATGATTTATCCTGCATTGTGACGTAGTTGGCACAGAGGATATGGTAGCAGTGCAGCACAAGTTAAGTTGGAGGTAGCATCTCACCCTCCAAGTTCTTTGACAGAAATAGTTCCCATCTGAGTAATCGCAGGGTTGTTGGACCTTTTGAAATGTAAACACGGCATGCAAAATGCTTCAATGACTGCAATGTTGATGGAAGCTCACCATAAGCTCAGGAGGAATGGAACCCTTGCTAATGGCTTTTTCATCATTATCAGGCTTCAATTAAGTAGGTGCTGACCAATGTCTTTTTTGGAGATTCCAACAAATGTTCTTCCCCTGTCAGCACCAAGAAAGAATGTGTAGGCCAAGGAACCCTTGACATTTGTGACATCGAATAACTTGAAAACGCTCGAATATATTGATTTCCATAATTTTTTCCTACCTTTAATACCTTTGACTGTTGCAAATTAACAGCAGGAGGACATCAGTGTCGGGTGACCAAACACATACAGTATGTCTCACAAAGCACCATAAGCAGCAGAGGCAAGGACTTGATGAGGAATCAGGGTATCAGCCTCTTCATGTGTGTGCACTTCCTCAAAATCATGTCCCTTGATGAAGGTATCATATTATGATTTGTCATACCTGACAAATTGCCCTGAGCTTCCATCAATCGAAGAAAATAGATGGAATTAATGTGGCTCCAAAGCAGGTTGCAAGGGTATGCTACCGGTATGGTAGAGACTGTGTCAACACTATTAGGTTGGACATTGAAGATCCTGCATGTCTGAAATTACTGTATTGTAGTCAGGGACGTACTGGGCCCCTGATTCAGCCCGGGAAAAAGAGTTGGAGATGCCCTCATTGCACGCTATAGAGAGAGATCTCTCTCTATAGCGCTGCTGCTACTCAAAGATTTGCCATTTCAGATCATGACAAGTGACAAGCCAGTGGGCCAATTACTGTCCATGAGTTATATTTCATCGTTGTCAGGTGGAAACCTTGTACGTCCAAAACCGTTTGTTTTGTATTTATCATTTTAAAATTGATTTAAACTAGTGAAAACAGCCGATCTACAAGCACACGCCTCGCACCGCGAGGCATTGTGTGCTTGTAGATCGTCTGTTTTCACTACTTTTGTGCGACAGCCTTGTATGATGAAGCAGGGCTTTGCTTTGCGAAAACAATTACAAATTTGAAACTTGGAGATACAAGGTTTCTGCCCGATAGTGACGATTTACTTTGTTGGCCGCCCAGCCCCCAAAATGGAACGAAGGCCGACATTTTATTTTTAATTTTTTCCTAATGGCCGTCCTGGACCGGCCAGGAATAAACCGGCCGTTCGGGAGTTGTCCCGCTTTTCCCAATGGCCAGCACGTCCCTGATTGTAGTGAATCTCTTTGGGCATAATTGACCATGATGGGCTCTTTAAGGATAGGGTGAGGGCTTTGGGGTGACAATAACAAAGAGGTGTGTGTGTTGTGTTGTCAGTGTGAGTGCAGTGCAATAAATGGACACGTTGTTCTGCGCGCCCAACGTGAGAAGTTGCAATACCTTCATTATTGCAATCCCTGCAGTAACAGCTGTCGACCATAACTGTCTAACACAAAAATTGTATAAATAATGCTGAGAATACTAATAAAACAATACATAAACCCAGGATACATAAAACCATTCAAAGTTTCAAATGTAAAAAAAAAAGAGATCCTATCAAGATTTGGCGGGCCCCCTGTAGTAACTCTGAGGACCCCCCAGGGGTCCCAGACCCCCTGTGGAAGACCCCTGGTATTTGCTACTACTCAATTTTGTTTTCAGAGCCCATCTACAACAACTTTTATGCTTCAACTATGATCACATTGTTCTGGAGCAGGAGCAGTGCGATTACTGAGATAGGCTCAAGGGTCTGTCTAGTCGGCAGTCCGACGTGGCGGGATTCCGACCATTGACTTCAATGGGTCGGAATGCAGGGGTGCACCCACTTTTCTATAGACACCGGCACTCCGAATTGGTGACACGTCGCCTCTCCGACACGTCGGCTTTTCGACAATATTGACTTCACCTTAATTAATTATGCATTAATAATGTTTTACCAATTTATATATCCGCACCATCCGTCACCCCATGCATCTTCCATCTGTCGAAGTATGCCTATTAATATTTCCTTGTATTCCCAGAAATGCATTGCTTTAGCCTACAGACTGTATGTTTGTCTTTTTTCTGCTGCAGTGCGCTGATGCAGTCAGACACTCACAGAGAGAGAGAGCGAGTGAGAGCGAGAGAGAGAGAGGGAGAGAGAGAGAGAGAGAGAGAGAGAGAGAGAGAGAGAGAGAGAGAGAGAGAGAGAGAGAGACACACACACACACACACACACACACACACACACACACACACACAGCTTGTTAGTCTTGCTAGGCCTACTTGCTGCTTTGCACGTGCCTATGCACGTAGGATCTATGAAATTAAACTTGTGCAGCGCTACCAGCCTACCATAGAGGTAAGGTGGGTCAGTGCGACCAGGCATCCGTGATGCTGATCCGAGTCAAGTGGTGGTCACAGCTGTTTCGTTTTATTGTGGACTAGTGTGAGAAATTAACAAATGTTAGCCTACAAAATAGCCTAACACACACTCACACAGACACAAGCATTCAGATATTTATTTCCTGCATTATTTCATCCGCGGTTATCCAAAAAATGATTAATAATTATATTTGATTGATCCATCCGCCCGCACCGCGGTAATTTGTTAAAAGACAGGGGAAATCATGATTGAAAGGCCATGGCCACTAACATACACTTGTCTGTCTGCGGTGGAACCGTGGTGGACCGTGGAACTAACATTTGGACTATAGGCCTATTAGGCAAAACAGCAGCAATTCACCACTTCACCCATGCACTTCCGTCACTTTCTCTGATGGTCCGTGCAGTTCATGGTGCAGTTACGTAATCTCTACTCCTTTCAAGTTCAAATTGGCCATTAGGTACAGCGTGTAGCTTATGGGCCATCATCAACTCTTTGATTGATCTACCAGCTGTGAGTTAACAACTCGACGCACGGCGCGCCCCGTCTATCCAATGCGAATATATCCTTTTAGAAACGTAGAAGCATTAGGCCTACAGTATATTTGGGCCTGAAAACTAGTTCCCCCCCAAAAAAAGCAATAAACATAAATACACTGCTTACTATTTCAAATAATAAACAAACAATTTGGTGTAGGGCTGGTGTAGGGAGATTAAATCAACGGTAAGTCACATCCCTTTCATATTTTTTTAAAATACTTATTTAAACCCTTGCTCTGACTCAATCTCTTTAGAAGCCGAATACCCGGCCTATATGCACCCATATTGCGGCCTCCCCGTCACTCCCGTCTCCTGTTTTTTTTTTTTTTTTAACTCTTTTTAACACAATAGAAAAATAGAACCATCTGTAAAGCTGCATTAGTTTTAAACACAAACTATTCTATTCACATAAACCAAAAGTTCAGAGTTAAAGCTGAGCACTCTCAACATTAGTGGGTTCAAACCTTTCAAAAGTGCTTAAGTCAATACTGCAATGAAGAAGTATACTCTGTAACACGTAAGTAGGGTAATCAAAATTTACTTGAGTATGTTCACGTGTACTCAGAACCAAGTAATACAAAGGTATTCGTTATGCAAAAGAACAAACAAAAAACAAATAGCCTACAATGCATAAACATCATCCTAAAACAAAAAAATACTTAAAAATGAAAATAATGTAGGCTATAATTTCAAAAAAGGAAAGAAGAAAAGAAACATCTAACACAAAACCCATTCTCGTTTATCTTGACCTTGTTTCTAAGGTATCTAAATTCATCAAGGATGAGGGCCTTTCCTCCGCGACTGTTTGCCACCTGCAAGTACGCCATCATCGGTGTTGGAAAAGAGAATCCTTCCCAGGTGGGACGCTCTTTTATAGACTGGGACATAATTTCATTGATTAACATCTGCTTCCAATACACGATTGCCTCAAACTCATTGGACTTTGCAAATTGAATACTTTATTGGCACTGTTTTTATCGTGCCGACCTGTCTGTCTGTGGTGATGATGACTGATGAGGAACTGTCCGTGGTGTTGAAATGCCGTGCGCAATTACGCACGGCTTCTGCAACCACCCAGCGCGTCTGTGAACTCTGTGCTCTACTCGCTATCGAATAATAATTGTTTGTCATTGATTTCTCTCTCTCTCTCTCTCTCTCTCTCTCTCTCTCTCTCTCTTATAGAACACAGCTAGATTTTCGATAGCGAGTAGAGCACAGAGTTCACAGCTTCACAGACGCGCTGGATGGTTGCAGCAGCCGTGCGTAATTGCGCACGGCATTTCAACACCACGGACAGTTCCTCATCAGTCATCATCACCACAGACAGACAGGTCGGCACGATAAAAACAGTGCCAATAAAGTATTCAATTCGCAAAGTCCAATGAGTTTGAGGCAATCGTGTATTGGAAGCAGATGTTAATCAATGAAATTATGTCCCAGTCTATAAAAGAGCATCCCACCTGGGAAGGATTCTCTTTTCCAACACCGATGATGGCGTACTTGCAGTTGCAGGTGGCAAACAGTCGCGGAGGAAAGGCCCTCATCCTTGATGAATTTAGATACCTTAGAAACAAGGTCAAGATAAACGAGAATGGGTTTTGTGTTAGATGTTTCTTTTCTTTCTTTCCTTTTTTGAAATTATAGCCTACATTATTTTCATTTTTAAGTATTTTTTTGTTTTAGGATGATGTTTATGCATTGTAGGCTATTTGTTTTTTGTTTGTTCTTTTGCATAACGAATACCTTTGTATTACTTGGTTCTGAGTACACGTGAACATACTCAAGTAAATTTTGATTACCCTACTTACGTGTTACAGAGTATACTTCTTCATTGCAGTATTGACTTAAGCACTTTTGAAAGGTTTGAACCCACTAATGTTGAGAGTGCTCAGCTTTAACTCTGAACTTTTGGTTTATGTGAATAGAATAGTTTGTGTTTAAAACTAATGCAGCTTTACAGATGGTTCTATTTTTCTATTGTGTTAAAAAGAGTTTAAAAAAAAAAAAAAAACAGGAGACGGGAGTGACGGGGAGGCCGCAATATGGGTGCATATAGGCCGGGTATTCGGCTTCTAAAGAGATTGAGTCAGAGCAAGGGTTTAAATAAGTATTTTAAAAAAATATGAAAAGGATGTGACTTAGCCTACCTTTGATTTAATCTCCTCCTAGTCTCTAGAACGTGGAGCCTTTTTATACCATATTATAATGGTGAACAACAGGAATTGCCATGGCAACCTCCTTGTAGGCAGTTTGAAGTTGGGACGCGCTCCATTTGTACTGAAGAGCGCCCCAAAGAAGCGCTCAGACTACCGTGACCGTTGGCTGCATCTATTAGGTTTAGTTTAGTGATGGCATGAAGACTGAAGAGAGAGAGGACGGACGTTCCATCCAGCTCTATTAGACACCACAATTAATATTTATAGACTAGATGTGTATGGCTTGTGTGTTCATTGACAGGGTCAGTGATCACTCTCTAATCACATGCAGGCAGGCAGGCACGCATGCACGCACGCACGCACGCACGCGCACGCACACACACACACACACACACACACACACACACACACACACACACACACACACACACACACACACACACACAGCGGTGAGACAGGGAGAGAGAGAGAGAGAGAGAGAGAGAGAGAGAGAGAGAGAGAGAGAGATTTTCTTTTAGATCAAATTGATTCAATGATCGCTCCCAGCCTGCCATGCATATCTCTCTCTCTCCCTCTCTCGCTGGCATATAAGCAAGACACATGTAAACTTTTATTCAATACAAGGAGTAGCCTATTAATGAAGGATTAATTGTTCACAGGTGCACTTGTCATCCTGACCCGAGGCTTCAATCGCAACTGCAAAAAACCCTGCAACGGAAGTTCTGACAGGTCCTGACGGGTCCGAAAGGTGGTCTTTCGAAGGGTCGGAATGGGGGGGTTTCGAAATGGGGGGGGTCCCGGGGGTCGGAGTGGCGGGGTGAAGTAAAGGGGGCGTTTCGAAGCTTGGTTGTTTCGGAAAGGAAACCCGTTACCGGTCTCAGATCCCAACCAAAAGTCAGAAAAGTTATTCTGGCTGCTTTAAACATGTAATAAATGAACTCAGGATGTTTTAAAACCTACAAAACAACTCTATTATGAAAATCGGACATTAACTGGCTGGCGTACTGTCCTGGGAGGTCCCGAAATAGATAACCCCCAGAAAGGGGGTGGGGGCCCGGAACATTTTACACCCATCATTTACTCATTCAATTTCTTGACCCAGAAAACATAGGATTGACATGTTTAATTAAGTTTCTAGGTTGTCTAGAAGCCAAGATAGCACAAATTATGTATTTTATGTCGGCCATTTTGAACGTCCAAAATGGCGGCTTTGCAGGTGTCTGTGCAAATGCCAACAAAGATTTTTGGATTCCCCATGCTCTGAAGATTCCAAAAATGTATAGTTTTACAAATCCCCAAAGAAATCCAACGAATAAACATGTCTTAACATAGTGGACCTGACTATATAGTAGGCTTCCCTTTGGAGGAGGAGGCGATTGTAATCACCACCCCGGGGAGGTTTTTCAACTTTTTCTATCCCCCAGTATCGAAAAGAGGTTATGCTATGTCCGTATTTCTTAAAATGAGCTGCAACTGGGTTTCGTTCGTCACCGCATCTGATGTTACTCCTATGTTCACTTATTCTGGTGCGGAGGGCTCGGTTGGTCTTGCCTATATAGGCAAGTCCACAAGGGCACTTGATAAGGTAGAACATGTGTGGTAGAGCAAGTGATAGTTCCCCGTATAGCAACCTCTTTTCCACTGTGTGGGTGTGTAAAGTATTGACATCTGTTGGTGAAGCCACACTGTGCACAATTAGACACCAATTTTGGGGGTTCCTTAAAAAACAATTTTAGTCTAGGGTCAGATTCAACTATATGCCAGTGTTTAGACAGAATTTATCTGAAATCTGAGCCCATCGGTGAGTATCTGGTAACACATAAAGGTTAGAATTATTCCTTTGTTGTGACCGTTTAACAGGGTTCAGACATTCCTCCTGTGACACATTTTCAAAACGCATAGCAGCGCTGTTTTTCCATTCTGGTTGATACCCTCGTACCTGAAATCTATTTGTGAGGTCAGCAGCTTGTATCTTGTAACGCTCATCTGAGCTACACACCCTCCTGGCCCTATGGAATTGGCTAATAGGGAGACTTTTGATGAGATGTCTCGGGTGAAAACTGTCCCCACGTAGTAAAGTGTTTCTATCTGTGGATTTTCTGAAAAGATCCGTTTCCAAAGTATCCCCTTCTTTTAATAACAGCACGTCCAAAAAACTGATCTTAGTGTCGCTAAATTCTAAAGTAAATTTGAGATGATCGTTACATGAATTTAAATACTGGTGAAATTTATGTAGGTTTTCTGCTGAGTCATCCCAGATAATAAAAATTTCATCAGGGTATCTTCACATTTCTAAAGTGCCAATTTAAGTGCCCTAAAAACTAAAACTAGTGCCAAGATAGTTCCTGAGGCAGCCAATAGCACTGACCGGAGGAGAAAAAAGGGCAGTGCGGGGGTGATTGACAGATGTAACAGCCAATCGCCGGGTCCATTCGGGTATCAGGAACCGCTGTCCTAACGGTCAGAGAACCGGAGACCCGGGGCAGGCGATAACGGCCCCGTCCTGCCCCGGATCCCGGGTAATTTCGGATCTCGGACTTCCCCGAAAACCTCTAATAGAGATACTATCTGCGAAGTTTACCCTGAAAGAAGAATTGAATTGGATACACTTACATGTCCATCATGTCTGATTTGGCCTTGACCTTTTTATGAATATATAAACAAAGGTTTCTCTTCCAAATAGGCCATGTTCATCCAGAGATTTAATCAAAAAATTGATTGGTCCGTTGTGGACTTGGCCTTAAACAGTCATTTCACTGGCCATCAAGCGTTTTCCCGGTTTGCCTCCAGCCTGTTGCATTTCAATTTTAAACACGCTTGCTCTTCTCTCTGAGTCCCGCTGTCTGAGGAGAAAACCGTAGGGCCCTGTAAACAGTTAGAATTTTTAGGCATCATGTTGGACAGTGTCCTCATGCAGGCATCTCTTCCCGAAAAGAAATTATGTCGCATTAGGGATATTCTAAAATCTTTCTCCTCAAAAAAGGAGGTGTTATATTAATGAGGGATCTCTCTTTTCTAGGCCACCTTAATTTCACAATGAGGATTATCCCTCAAGGCCGTTCTTTCGTTTCCCAATTGCTTGACGTGTCTAAACCTATAAAAAGTCTGCACAACTCTATAATCCTAGACGAAGGAAGCCAGTCTGATTTGAGATTCTGGTCTTTGTATTTAGATCAATGGAACGGCATATCTTTCTTTTATAATGATTTATCAGAAACATCTGCGTCAATCGAGTTTTTCACAGATGTCGCTCCTTCCGTGGCTATTTCAAGGGAGAATGGTTTGTGGAAGCCTGGCCTAACGAAATCACAGATTTTCCAGCTGATAGTAAATCCATTTGAATTGTATCCTATTGAAGTAGCTTCTCTATTGTAATGGAGATGTGTAACCGCAGTTCTCAGGACCAGGAATATATACAGTGCACATAACAAAATTGCCAGACACACAGGTCGAAGTGAGGCGCCAAAGAAATGTATTAATTACAGGGATTGTAGAGCGCCCCTTATTTAACATATGGACTGTGGCTTCATTATCGCACAAAACTGTTATCTTTTTTCGGGACCACTGATTGCCCCACAATAGAGAAGTTACGGTTACACATCTCCATTCAGAAACATTGCCATTCATAAGATTGACTTCCATTATTCTAAATGGAGGTGTCACCTAAACCTAACCTCAGTGGGGGTATTTCTGAATGGGGATGTTTCTAAGCGGGGGTGTTTCTGAATGGAGGTCTGCCCCTGAGAAGCACATAGCTGACGCTCTCTCTCGATTTAAATTCCAAGATTTCCACAAAATGTATCCAAACGCAAAACCAAGTGGCCTGGCCTGCCCCGCCTTCTCCCAAGTGACGCTAGATGAGGCCAATGACAAACGCTTACATTACATCTTACCATTTTCTTAGTGCACAAATTGGTTTCCAAATTAAGATCAGGTCTCTACACTCGTTTGGATAAAATGGTGGAAGCTGTCCTGTTAATGGCTTTTTATGTGTTCATGAGGTGTGGAGAATTTACCACTACTACTCTAGCATTTAACCCTCTGCATGACCTCTGTTATTCTGATTTATCAGTAGAATATACCTGTACTCATGTCACTGTGCATTTAAAGCATTCAAAAACTGATAGAATGTATAAGGGAACTCCTGTAATTATTGCAAGGAATAACTCAGATTTGTGTCCTTTTTCCTCTATGTTGAGCTACTTGGCAACCCGACCTGTAACTGCTCCTGATGCTCCTCTGTTCCTCATTGATGGCGGCAAACCAATGACCAGAGCCTGGTTCACTGCAAGGCTGCGCGAGCTCTGCTTAAGCTGTGGGCTGTCTCCTAGCGCCTACATGTCGCATTGGCGCAGCTACGCTCTGCTTGTTCCTTCTGCCTCTCTCAAAGCCCGGACCAATGGTCATCTGATGCCTATGTTAGATATATTCATTTTAATAAGAATTAAATTATCCAGAGCAAAAGCTTATGAGTGCCCATGCTCTGTAAATGTGTAACTTTAATGCTTGCTTGCTGCAAATTCTGCTTGCTGTAACTTTTGCAGATCTGGTGGATTGCTGGGGAATTTTATTTTGGTGGTCGTTTGGGGGGGGTCTTGCAGTTTTGGGGGTCTTAATTAATTCCCTGTAATTCTATTTGGTATATAATTATTCTATTTGGTATATAATTTATCTTAAGTTTATGCTTACAGGGAATAAATAGAGACAGTCCTGACGCCAAACTATGCTTCATATATCATGCTCAGTAAATCTATATTCTAAATGAATCCAAGAGTTGTCTGCCTGAACCCAGCATATTCAAATATCACCAACCCACTCCTGGCAACCCTCAAAGACTTAACTCGTCCCTCTCTACTCTATCTCTCTAGTGGTTGTTTCCATGATGATTGTCTAAGCAGAAGTTCCCATCAGTAGTGATGTTGTGAGAGGTAAGACTGACCAGGTGTTCAAATGGTCCTCTACTATTAATGGAGTCAGTGAAATCAAACTCAAAGAAATATAGTTGTTATTTATGTACATGATCTACCGGATCTCTCAGAAAAATTACTTTATTCTCCCTCTCTGCCCCACAGCCTCTCTCAGACTCATTCCTGACAGATCTCAGTTCCTTAGACATGATTCTGTCTTTCTGAGCTGTGAGGACAGCCAGTCTGACTCTACTGTCTGGAGAGTGAAGAGGACCAACATCTATAACATCACCTCAGAGTGTGGAGGAGATGGTGTTGAATGGGGGGAGATGAACAACACAGGATGTATTGCCAGGTCCATGCAATCTTATGACAGTGCAGTTTACTGGTGTGAGTCTTCAAAGGGAAAGAGTAACACTGTGAATATCACTGTGACTGGTAGGTTCAGAAAATCAACAACATTGTTCTGTTTACTTGACTGTTGATGATGCAATTGTGAAAAGACTATTTCATATCAAAACTTCACCATGTTTGGAATGTTTTGTTCTTCTGTTCTGATGTTAATTATCATTTTCATTTTGATTTGGGCACTGTATTATATTGATATATGTGCTTAAGGATATATATATATTAGGGCTGTCAAATGATTAAAATTTTTAATCAGATTAATCACAGCTTAAAAATTAATTAATCATGATTAATCACAAATCGAACTATGTCCAAAATATGCCATTTATTTCTGTATATCATTGGGAATGGAAAGATAAATGACAGAAGGCAGATGGATACATTTAACATACAGTATGTATTATTATAAAATATCATCCAATCAATGTGGTATTATTGAGAAAAAAATGCAACATTGCTCTTCTAAACAAAACAGGATGGTGATATTAAGATTAAGAAAGAACATTCTTTCTGTAACACACTTACTGACAATCTTAACCAAGCAATTTCTCTTATTTGGCTGGAACCTTTTTTTTGTACAATGACAACATGTCAACATGACATTGCTACTCATCAAAATAAAATAAAATAAAATAAATTAGGATGGTGTCTCTTTCTGTAACACACTTAATGGCCATCTTAGACAAGCCTTTTCTCTTATTGAACTATACCCTTATTGTACAATGACAACATTTCATCGTGACATTGCTTGCTACTCATCAAAACAAAATAGGATGGTGTCTCTTTTGTAACACACTTATGGCCATCTTAGCCAAGCCTTTTCTCTTATTTGAACTAAACCCTTTTTGTACAATGACAACATTTCATCGTCTCATTGCTACTCCTCTAAACAGAATAGGAAGGTCTCTTTTTGTTACACACTTATCTTGTCCATTTATCTTGCAAAAACAAAACAAAAACAAAGACATCTTTTCTTTTCTTAATTCTTTTCATCAAACCAAAAGAACTTGGCCTACACAGTTACATGTGGCCCTTTTCACTTCTCAGCCTCATCATCTTTTAGCCAGTTGCTGAGGCAAACCAACTTGTTAACATTTTCAGGCAGTAATGCTGCCCGCTTCTTTTGCACAACATGACCTGCAAGTGAGAAGAGTCTTTCACATGGAACTGAGGATGCAGGAGTGGCTAGATATTTGCGAGCCAGTGGGGCCAGCGTGGCATGGGCTCCTGCATGAGATGCCCACCACTTCAAAGGGCAGTCCTCTGTGATGGGCTCTGCTCTGTACCTGTGTAAGGCTCTGTCAGGCTGTACTTCTCTCTCTTCCTCTGATTCTGAATCTGAGCCTATCTCTAGAAGAAGGTTCATTTTCTTCTTGGGTGGTCCCTCTTCAGAAGTGGGTGGAGCTCTTCTGGGTGATGCTTCACGCAGGATGCCTCCAAGTGTGGTCCACACCTCTTCTCTGTCTGCCTTGGGAATGCTCTTTAAGTCTTTAAAGCGTGGATCCAGTGCCGTTGCAATCTTGAGCCATGTATTGTTGGTGTGTTCTTCGCGGGAGGCTAGGTCTTCCTTGAATTTGGCCTTAAATCTCAACACATACGCAGGGTCCTCATCAGAGATGTCCATTACACGGCGCAGGTGGCAGAGGGCAGGTAGTACTACGGAGCAGGAGACGTAGGCCTCCCCACCCAGAAGCTCTGTCACATATCTGCAGTGGAACACACACACACACACACACACACACACACACACACACACACACACACACACACACACACACACACACACACAATGACACACACACACACACTCACACACACACACACACACACACACACACACACACACACACACACACACACACACACACACACACACAGAGAGAGAGAGAGACAGTGACAGAGACAGACAGACAGACAGGGAGAGGGGGGAGAGAGAAGGAAAGAAACAAGTAAATTACTTGAACACAAGATTGTGTTTGGAAGCTGTTTACTACATTAAGGACTTTATTAATTTGGAACAGAGGATATCCTACAGGTAGGAGGAAAGTATGGTGGACTTTGTTCAGTGTGTTAATTGTATCTGTAGGCTGCCGCTGCCTGGCTGCAGAAGGGCTCTGTAATGGCCCAATTTGCATCTCTATGAGCATGTTGATTAGAATGGCCAGGCCGCCTACCAGTCAATGAATGAAACTGGTTGAGCGACATTCTATAGGCCTACGGTCCTACCACACTATACTGTCCAGTCAGTTCTTTACACAGTGGAAATAGATTCTTTTTTTTTTTTTTTTGCGAGATCAGATCTCAGTTAGTAGGCAATCGCCTAGTTCGTTCCCTACACTTCTGACACAAGTTGTTGCATAATAGTAGATTAACGTATAGTCTATTCATTTAAATAATTGCATTTTAGCCTACAATGACTGGTCACATTATATGATAGAGAGCTTACCGGCAGGGCTCCAGAAGTGCCTCCAGTCTCTGGAGTTTATCCCATTCTGGTGGCGTCAGCATAACGAGTTTATGCTGTTGTTGATCCAGTGTTGCTTTTATTGCTGCTTGATTTTTTATCGAGCGTTTCACCATTTCCAGCGTGGAATTCCAGCGCGTTGGAACGTCTTGGATCAGTGCCTCCTCTTTCTGTCCGAGTTTCTTTTGCTCTGCATTTAGCTCATCTTCGTTTGACGGGCTGTGCTTGAAATGACCGACAATCTTGCGACACTTGGCCAACGCACCGACGAATCCACTGTCCGCCAGACTCACAGTGATGCTTCTCTGTAGGATGTGAGCGATACAGGGCATGTGCTCGTAAGGCAGAATACGAGCCGCAGCAATCATATTGCGTGCACTGTCAGTCACTATGACTGTAACTCTTGCTTCAATGTCCCATTTGCGTGCTACTTTTTGGAACTGTTCTGCACATGCATTTGCAAAGTGGCGTTCTTCTGTTCTCATTATAGTTAGCGCAAAGGACACCAATTCCCACGTTTCAGTGATGAAATGAGCAGTTACTCCCAGGAAGTTTGTGTTACTCACTGACGTCCAGTGGTCTCCTGTCAGGGCGACATATAACGCTTGAGCTAAAGCCTCCTCTTTTGTCAGCTTTTCAGTTTCATAGAGTTTGTGGACTCTATTCATTATTGTGCCTCTTGATGGTGGCTTGTATGACATGTCGCAGGACGCGACTTTCAGAACGTTAGCCAAGCCCTTGTCCTCAACGATGGAAATCGGTCGACAGTCCTGTGCAACCCATTTGGCAATGCTGTTGGTTAATTTCTCCGCGTTGGACTTGCTTACTGGTCTGCGGTCATTCAATGTTGTCTGCAGCAAGCCACTACTAGTACTAGCCCCAACAAATGCATGCTTAGCGTTGATATGGTACTTTAGCGTTGAACAGCTTCGGTGAAACTTAAACTCTTTACTGCAGTGCGTGCAAATTGCTATTTCTTTATTTATTGTTCCATCTTTGTCCTTTTTAAACACAAAACCATCCATAGGGCCAACCTTTTCTTGCTCCATGTTGTGTTTACATCAGGTTTACATGCATCCGCTCAGCTGCGCACTGCACTGTCACTGTAGCAACGGCTGGTGGAATTATGGGATGTATGGGCGGACCATTCTGCGCATGCGTATAGTCGGAACAGTGGCCCGTCGGCATATTGAGCAGACCCAGCGTTAATTACGTTAAATATTTTAACGTGACTAATCCCAAAAATTAATTACCGACGTTAACGCGATAATTTTGACACCTTTAATATATATATATATATATATATATCTATACTATAATTTTGCGGGTCAGTCAGTAGGAGGTCAGTCACTCAGTCAGTCAGTAAATGCTTTTCCACTACAAACCACCCACCAACAGGGGGTGGTGACGTGCGGACTGAAGTCTAACACACACCAATCTCACAGTTAGGAATGTTGCAGTCTCTCTCTCTCTCTCTCTCTCTCTCTCTCTCTCTCATATATGTGGTTTGCCTGCATGCACGGGTCACTAATGCACCGGGTGCATTTGATGTGTGTCTTATCTTCCGACGGGTATGGCAAGCGCATACATCCCCATACTTCTATTCACCTAATTTAGCTGTTAAATTATTTGTATCCATCAAAAAATATACACTCCTCCATGGGTTGCTCCTTACATTATGATGCTCCCACATATTCTCACACACGCACCAGTTACAGTTAATTTCTCCATAACCCACACTCTGCACATATATTGGAGCACATATCTTCAAACGGGTAAGGTCTAGTATATATATATATATATATATATATATAAAAACTTGCCACAAAAAGTTCGGAAATCTAACTTTGGCCGATTATATCTCCCCTTTAATAAACCCAAACGGTATTGTGTTTTATATCATTTTTATCGTTGATTTGTCACCTTTACAACGAGGTACAGCTTGTAAGCATCAGGCATTCGAGGCATTAGCTACACAGCCAAGCGTGTGGGTAGCGCCGACCCAAAATTTGCCAACATTTGGTCCATTATATCCCCCCTTTAATTATGCCAAATGGTATTGTGTTTGATATCATTGTTATCGTTGATTTGTCACCTTTACAACGAGGTATGGCTTGTAAGGATCGGGCATTCATGGAATGAGCAACACAGCCAAACGTGTGGGTAGCGCCCCTCCAAAAATGGTCAAAATGGCCTGGCAGGCCTGCAATACTGTTCTTTTGGTGTTCACCTTTGTTACTTGGGGCATTGAATGATTGCACTCTTCAACAGTAATAATGAAAAGAAAAAACAACACATATTGGCCATTTTCACACTTTGTTAATGTTAAGCTCAGTGTCAGGGAAGCCCAAAACGAGCGTAAATGCCAGCAGAACAGTATATTGCAAGCCATTTTGGCAAAATTCTGGTCGGTGCTACCCACACGCTTGGCTGTGTAGCTCATGCCTCGAATGCCCGATGCTTACAAGCTGTACCTCGTTGTAAAGGTGACAAATCAACGATAAAAAATATATAAAACTCAATACCATTTAGGTTTATTAAAGGGGAGATATAATCGACCAAAGTTAGATTTCCGAACTTTTTGTGGCAGGTTTATATATATATATATATATATATATATATATATATATATATATATATATATATATATATATATAATTAGTTCCCTTTCTTGATGGATGTACCTTGCTCTTTACTGTACTCTGTTGTTGTTGTTTTTCTTTTATCTTTTTCATACTTCTCTGTAACTTTGTAAATAACCTTATACTGCTCTGCTGCCTCTGGGCAACAGATTTTCCCCTTTGGGATAATAAAGTTATCTATCTATCTATCATTGTTCAGTTGGAGATGTGATCCTGGGGATGCCTGTACGTCCTGTGATGAAAGGAAGTGATGTCACTCTATACTGCTGGTACAAAGACAAACCAACTCCGAACCCATCCTCTGACCTCCCAGCTGATTTCTATAAAGATGGAATCCTCATCAGCAGTGAGTCTAGAGGACAGATGACCATCCACAGTGTTAACACGTCTGATGAAGGATTGTACAAGTGTCTCATCTCTGATGACCTTGGAGAGTCACTAGAGAGCAGGATGGATGTGACAGGTGAGATCACTGTGTCACAAACCCAGACTGTAGATGAGGAGTGATACAATGCTGAGGTTGTGCTGATTGGTCAGCTGCTGTACACCCCTAGGGCTGATACAACAGCTGACCAGTCAATGTAAGCCAGGGATGCAAGCTTGGGGATTCTGGAGCAGTTGATCAATCAGTGTAACTAATGACAAGGTGAGGTAAACTGTCAAGTCCAGCTGGACTAAACCATTAAATGGTTTAGATTGGACTATTTTGGTTAGGGTTAGGGTTGTATCTATCTTATCTCAGGTAATATGCAGAGCATCTGTTTGTTTTCTTTGGTTGATCTCCCTCCTTCTTCTTTTTCCCTTTCTTAATTATTTGTATGGAAATAAAAATACAATTGGACTATGCCCACATTTCACCAATTTTTTACTTCTATGAAACCTGTTATGTGACAATGAAGTTCATTCTCATTCTGATCTATTGGTCTGGGGCTGTGTTTAGCATGTAGTAGGGCCATAATACACATGACCTAATCACCTAATGCACGGTTGCATTGGGGAATAATAAAACAAAACAAAAAAACAAAACCACTCAAGTCCTACACAGTATACTGTAACTCTGCAACTTCAGAAATTAGCGGAAATGGACGATCTACAAGCTCACAATGTGCTGCAAACTCCATGTTGAAAGTGGTTAATACAGCAAACATTTAGAATATTTAGAGGAAATTGAAACGCACAAACGCACACATGTCTGTGATTATATACTTATACCTAATATGCGCTTAAGACCAATACGTTCTCATTCTGCTGCAGAAAGTGCGTTCTTCAAAGACAACGTCCCACCAGAGCGATCTCCTGCATTTGGCTACCGTTTCTGGGTTCCTATAGGTGTTGCAGTCGCCATCTTGCTGATTCTGGGTCCGTTTACCTTCAAGTGCAGAGGTATGTCAATATTTGCCATTTAGAGAAGCAGTAAAGGCCCCACCATCAAATTCGCCCCGCCCCACCATTAAATTCAATAAGTGTCAATCAGCTGTGGCTGGAAATCTGTTGTAGTGTTGTTATAGATGGTGGTGAGGTGTCACACAATATCTCTCGTCTGACTGAACAAGCTCAGTCACTATCACCTGTCAATTACAACAGGGGGTGTGAGATAGGGCTCTCTGGTTCGCTGTTTTCCATTTGAGCATAGTTCTGTCAACATGTAGAAATGCTGCTACAAACTAGTGGTGGGAAGAAAACAGAGGGTAAGGAGTGCATCTGTTTGGCTGTAGAGTAAAAATCTCCCACACAAGGTGCTCTTTGGTAGCCAGGTGACAAAATTGATGCAAAAAAAGTTAGACCAAGGCACTCTTGAGGGACAGTTAAAAAGCCTTTATTTTAGGGCTAATGCATAGCAAGAAATATAAAAAAGCACCTACGCGTTGCGGCACAATGCCTTCTTCAGGGTGACTAAGCAAAACAGTTGAACAAACATGGCTTTTATAGAAAACAGGATATGACATCACAAGATCATACAGGTTGACTGGGAGGCTAAAACCATGCCAGGACAAAGTGTAGACTTATACAATATGAAAACCTACCCAAAACCACTTTAAAACACCAAAAAAGAAACGAGAAAAACAAAAAGAAGAAAGAATCAGTTTACAATGACTGAAAATCCCTTAACAGACCAAACAATTATAAAAAAGGTGAATAATCTATTTCCTCATTGAGGCCTGGAAACTCCATAGCTTTAAGTTTAAAAATCCAAAAGGTTTCCCTTTGTAGGAGGTGTTTTAGTCTATCCCCACCCCTCCGGGGATTGGGGACCACCTCAATAGCCATCACCTTAAGGGCATTAGGGCTGACATGACCTGCCTGTCTGTAATGTGTTGCCATAGGGTACTTCTCATTACCCGTCCTGATAGCATAGACATGTTCAGAAACCCTGTCCCTCAGTCTTCGTTTGGTTCGACCTACATCAAAACATCCACATTCACATTCCAACCTGTATACCACATAAGTTGTGTTACAATTGACAAACTATTAATATAATACATGCCTGGCCCATGAGTGTTGGGAAGAATCGTTCATTTCCGCGATCCGAATCATCGTTCGTTCGTTCAATCGGTCGTTCACAACTTTCAAGAAGCAGGGGCGGGGATGTTGGAGCCATTCGTCACATTAGAGCACTTCATTCTCGTTCACATTCAGAGCCGTGACCCATCGAGTCGTCTTTCCTTCTCAGTCAGTCAGTTAATAAGCACAAGCAGTCAAGCACACATCCTCTCCTCTCTGTGCTCTGCCTGACTGTTTCGGTCAGATGAGTCTGACGAAGACGATGTATTGACATCGAAACGTCACTTTTCCCTGCAGTGCGCTGCACCCTAAAAGAATAAAAATCAGAGTAGGCTACTTTTTTCCACGACTGGTGCACACATATCAATCAAAAACATTCACACCGTCGCCGCTTCTATCATTATAAAACGGCCAAGTGTCAACAACGCTCAAAAGCGATTAACATATTAATCTCCCGTTCAGAGAATTAACTATCCCTTCTTTCGCAGCCACTCAGTCAGCCAGTCGCGGTCTAAATCAGACAGTCACTGTCCCTCAAACTAGTTCTCCCCCAGGGTAAAGAAAGAAAGCTATCATGATTCATGACCATAAGTCCATAACTCTATGATCCCGAGAGATCCTGATCCCTCCAATCCTTGTAATATAAGTCTATAGTAATTTGTTAGGTTTTTAATGTTTTTTATTTTTTTATTTTTTGTGGTGAATTAAAACAACTATAAAAAGGAAACAGTGCAAATCTGGGCTCAAACACAGTAACACACACACCCGGCCGCCCACCTCATGTTGCCTGCTTCTCTGAGGGAAGGCCCGCCCTCCAGCCCACTACAGTCCAATAAGGAAAGAAGAACGGTGGAAAGGAGGAACAGAATGGTCGGTCGGGTCTGTCTCGTCGCATTTGCAACTGAACGCAGTGAACGGATCTTTTCGGGATGGTGACCCGTTTGATTTCATTCACCATAAATATCCGTTCATTTGAACAGGTCATTCATGACCGACACATCACTACTACAAACTGTAGTCTGTGCACAACTGAAACCGATTATCACTGGATAGAATGTATAATAGGCGATTTTAAGGGGTGTCCTAGGGTGCACGTGCACCCCCTGGCCGCCAGGCGGCCATTTTGATTTTTTTTTTTTTTTTTGTAATGTAACTTTATTTTATAATTATTAAATAAAACAGTGATCGTGATTTGTAAAATGTGCGCAAAAAGAGAGGTGGAGGGGCAAGTATTTCAGCTTGCTTGCTTGCAATGTAAGACCTATCAGCTTGCTTGGCGACGGCGCTGTTGGCAGACTTGGCAGGCACTGTGGGTGGGCTGTGAGATTGACACCTGTGGCTGTGTGACTCTCTGATATGATGACCCACAATTCCGTGATTTCCTTATCTGTTTCCGCCCGCCTAAAACAATATGGATACAGCAGCAGAGCAGCAATAATGGCGAAACGAACTATAAATACAAAGACAATTGACCAATTCTTTATAAAAAAGAGCAAACCCAGTGCCACAACCGATAATTCATCATCAGGAAATGTGAACACGGGTTCACTCGACACTGACAGTAATGCTAATGAACGTGAACCAGAGGAGGTGGACGGAGCTTGCAGCAGCAGTGATCCAGCCACCGACATCACTGTGGAAGGCTCGCCGTTGCCGGAGACCGAGGCCCCGGTTCCTCCACAGCAAGCAAGCCCCACTCCAGACTCAACTGTTGTTACCCCAGGCCCAGACCCAGAGGAGCCAAATGAAGCCAACTTTGTTCATGAAAGAGACCCTTGCCATGGCCCGGATAAAGCCAAGCAGTTTTTGGCTTTGGGTCCATATCAGCCAGAAGATGTAGAATGTCCATTAAAGGCCGCTGGCGAAAAACAACGCAAATTCAGAAAGGAGTGGTTTAAAGATTTTGCCTGGCTGGAGTATAGCGTGCGCCATGACCGGGCGTTCTGCTTTCCATGTCGGGCCTTTGGTTCTGAGAACGCCGAGCAAGCTTTCAGGAGGACAGGTACATAAAGACACATCTCTGTTTACACAATGCTGTTGTACTCCCTCCAAGTGCATAGTCTATTATGTTATGAGCGCAGTTTCTCTACTTTGAGACAACTAAAAACGTATTTACGGACAACCATGACTGATAAAAGAGTGTCAGATATAGGCATTTTACAGATTGAGAAAATACACGAAATTAAAGTGCAGAAAATAATTGAAAGGTTTGCAAGTGCCAAAACCCGGAGGCTGCAGTTCATTGTGTAATAAGGATGTGTCTACTATTTGTTTTTGTGAAATGCTTATTTGACACTGTAATGACTGCTTGATTGCTTGATGAATGATGATTAACTTGATGTTTGGCTTTATATGTCCTGGCTGTGCTGCCTCTGTCTGCAAAATAAGTAAATAAATCCTATAGATAGACATATGGTGTCTAGAAAAAGAAGCACCTGTTTTACACTTTTTTTTGTTTATATTGTGTTACATTTGGGTACAAAATTAACTGCAGAAATCCGCTAAAACAACATTACTGATGCTCCACTGAAGAGTGATCTCAAATAGAGACACACGGGCGCCTACAAATATGGCCGTCCTATTGTGATAGCGACCCCACTTCGGGTAAGGGAGAACGGTGCACTGCAAGCCAGCCCATAGAAAGTCATTGCAATTCAGCTGTGGTTAGCCTAATATTAAAATAATCCTACACGAACTGCAGACTATCTTGATTTGAATAAAAATATGTTTCCAGATGTATGGCCTGACCCTGACAACATATCTTCTTGTTTTCTAAATACATGATGTGTGTCACATTTAATTTGCCACTTGAACGGATTACCCATAATGTTAACAGAGAAGAGGGGAAACGGCAGACACAGAACCTGTCGCTTTTCAGTGACATCACTGTCTTTACTGCTGTGCGTTCATGAGCGCAGACTTTGAAGATCCCGACCTTTTCAACTACAGAGTGGATTCTCCAGGTTAGTATTAATCCAAAAATAACCTGCAATACTCCGTTTGGAAAAGGCGAGATGCGATCATTTCCCAAAAATAAACAGCCTAATTATACATGAGAGACGAGCGTATCTGGGTATAGAAAACCTCAAAGGATGCGTCCATGACGTGTGTACCATGCGACCACCTAAACTTAAGATTTCCAATGCTAGCACTTTTGACTCACAGATGAAGTATATTAAAGTATATTGTAGGTAGTGTATCAAGATGACAGATATGCCACTTTAAAAAGGCAACATTAAACTCATGGGACACTTTCTTAGAACACAAAAAAAATCGCTAATGCCTCAGTAGTCAACCACTGAAATTATGATATTTCACGATGCCTCTCATTGGGATTGCATTGGCAGCTGCAGTTCACCGTTCATCCTTACCCGAAGTCGGGTCGCTATCACAATAGGACGGCCATATTTGTAGGAGCCCGTGTGTCTCTATTGAGCCCACAAATGCCCTATCCAATTGCAGCGCAGCAGACATATTTATATTTTTTGCCAGTCACTTATGATTACTACATTATGCATCAATTCAAATTCCTTGAATGTGGGTTTTTGATCGGATTTTGATTAAAACAAGCACAAACAAAGTATATATATATATATATATATATATATATATATATATATATATATATATATATATATACACAATATATACACACACACACACACACACACACACACACACACACACACACACACACACACACACACACACACACACACATACAGTATATGTAGGCTATATGTAACAGGTTGAAGAAAGACCTTGTTTATTATAGTGAAATTCCTGCTAAAATATGCACTGCATATAGTCTGTATATAGTTGTCCTGCAAAGAGTGGTCGGGTAGTGCCCTCTACTGGTAGCTGACTATAAAGTTGCTCCAGAAGCAAAAATCAGTAGCAGATTCCAGCACACTGCTACTGGGAGGTCATTCTGCTGCTCTGCAAATGTTATTATAAAGTACAATAAAACTAACGTGGGATTTATTTTAAGATACACAGCCATGCAAACAACAATTGCTATTCCAGTGCAATTTCGTTTTGGTATCTGTTGTAACTCATGTGAACCACGTTAGTTGCATTGTGTAATCTGTTTACTAAAAGCCAATGTTGTCGTCTTTTCCCTGTAGACGTCAGTGAACAGTGGAGGTGTTTACACATGTTGTGTGTATGTCTCTCTGCACTCTTTGCAGGTTATTGTTGCACTACGTTTTTGTATGTATTGTATAGAGTCATAAAGGTGTACAATGTGTGTTTGTTTTGGTCGCCATTTTAGGCGGTCTTTACATGAGGACGAATTATAGATAAGACGATAGTTTTTACTAGTGATTCGGCGATTTTGACAAACGATCATGACTCAATCCGATACTTTTTTTAATTCGGAAGTGGATTAGTGCGGTTTCGCATCGTTTTTGCAGGAGCTGTGTAACCAAAGAAAACAACCAAATACGGGAGAATACAATGATAGAACCCCATCTCCCTCCCCCTGCCTCCCCCAAAATGCACAGGAGAGGAGCGGTGTGTGTCAGTCAGTCAGACTAACCGAAAATGTATTATTATTCTTTTTTTGTTGTAATTAAAACCCAGAAAATAGCCAAAACTGAACACATAGCAATCTATTAGCCCAAACCTCATTTGGAAAATATCAGGAGTATACCAGTAAGACTCCCTAATCGGGAGATCCACAAATAGGCCAAAAGTTTGTTTTACCAATTATCAAGACATACGGGCAGTTGACAGTTTGCCATGGTTACTCATTGAAGTTGAATCTCCATATATGGAGATAACCTACGCATCACACTAAGTCTGACCTCACCAGCCCATATTTGGGCATGAGCAACTTATGTCTCCATATATGGAGATATGATGACATCACACAGTCCTCAGCCGATGATGTGGCGTGATGTCATACAATACACAAACGAGCCCTACAGTATAAAGGGGCAATTCTTGCCAGGAAAGAAGCATTTCTTCGACTCAGACCTTATCGCCAGGGTTGGCTTATAGCAGCTGTCGGTAGGACCATATATGGATTCTGTTAGTGTGGATCTCCTAACAGGGCATCATCTGGGATACAATCCCTTTTATGCCCATATATGGAGATCCCTAACATAATCCCTTTCATGCCCATATATGGAGATCCCTAACAGAATCCCTTTTATGCCCATATATGGAGATCCCTAACAGCATCCCTTTTATGCCCATATATGGAGATCACTAACAGCTAACAGAATCCCTTTTATGCCCATATATGGAGATCCCTAACAGAATCCCTTTTATGCCCATATATGGAGATCCCTAACAGAATCCCTTTTATGCCCATATATGGAGATCCCTAACAGAATCCCTTTTATGCCCATATATGGAGATCCCTAACAGAATCCCTTTTATGCCCATATATGGAGATCCCTAACAGAATCCCTTGTTTGCCCATATATGGAGATCCCTAACAGAATCCCTTTTATGCCCATATATGGAGATCCCTAACAGAATTCCTTTTATGCCCATATATTATGGAGAAATCCCTGCTCTGAGTATCTGACATCAGTGTGATGTCACCTGTTTATGCCCATATATGGAGATCCCTGCTCTGCGTATCTGGTTGCTATGGTAAACAGTTGGTTGCTAGGGTAAAAAAACATGGTTGCTATGGTAAACAGTTGGTTGCTAGGGTAAACAGTTGGTTGCTAGGGTAAAACCATGGTTGCTAAGGTGGTTGCTAACGTACACTAACAGACCAGCAACAACAGACTGTTGCCACAGCAACGTACACAAAGGTTTGTGTACACATGTGGTGTGATGTCATACTGATGCGGAGATATGAGCAGGGCAAAGGTGTGACGTGTGACGTGTGACGGACGGACGGACGGACGGCCGGTGGAGGTTTTCATAGTAAACTGCTCCCTGACGGTCGCAATGAAAGCCTTTTAAAAATGTTTATACTATTGGAATCCTTCTCCAAAACAATCAATTACAACTGCCAGCAATTAAAGACGTAAAATTAGGTCAGATCAATTTAGTGCATGGGTCGCAGCTGGCTACTACAGCTGGTTTGACAGGAGTCGCAAGCCTTACCATAACCAACAGCTCTCCTCTCCTCAAAGGTAGCCTACTTTAAACCAGTATTCCATTCTCAGCCAACTAATGATTAAATCCATTTATTTCCAAGTTTCCGAGAGACCCGACCATTTAATATTTATTAACCCTTAAGTGCTGTTCGGGTCATTTTGACCCGTTTTACATTTTCATTTGAAAAAAAAAGGTAGAAGTTAAAAATGTTTCCACCTGAAACTCACTGGCCTTAAAGATTCTTCTGAGATGAACATGTAAAAAAAATATTTTTGCACTACACCCATGCTACACCCCCCTCATATTTTTTGAACCTTAAGTGCTGTTCGGGTCATTTTGACCCGGAAGCACAGAAATACACAGTATTATGCCAAAACACAGACACACAGTCACCCCCACTTCTAACACCCCCCTTCCGAAGCCCCATTCCGAACCCTCCCCCCCTTCCTATAAGCATGAGCAATATTGCCCAGTATTAAATGAAGTCGTTTTTTTTACATGGATTTCAGCTAAATCAGTAAAAACGCCTAGCTCTTTCAGTGTTTAATGTGATATAGCAAAGCAGAAATGCAAACATTTACCAAATATATCATATGAATTGTTTGGTATTGAGTCAAAGTCAATGTATCATGATGATTTGTTAAGTTAAAATTTATATTAGTGTTGTTTTTTTTAAACCAAATATCCACCGGGTCAAAATGACCCGAACAGAACGAAGGTGTAGTGAATCTGAACAGAACTTAAGGGTTAAAGCCCATAGTTGTGCGTGCCTCTCTGCCTCTCATGTGCCGATCCATCCACTGCAGCCGTGCGCTGTTAACTGATTGACAGGCAAGGAGGTGTAAACTATACACTTTATCGTGTAACATATATAGTCCATTATGGCTTATTCCATTCTCAGCCAACTAATGCATTCCCCTTGTTTTCTGCATCATGTGGACTTCATCACATCAGACACATCACAGAGGTAGCGCACTCAAGGTAATGAGTGATGTATTGTGACTTTTCAGAGTAATGAATATGCTGACAGACAGACAGAATAAAAAGAAACCTGTCCACTGTTACTGTCCTATTCGGCTTCTCCCGCCAGCAGCGTCAGTTCAGCATAAGCTAAGTTATGGCAACATGACTCTTGTCTTGCACATGCGAAGGCACGCATGCAAGACACCAGTCATGTTGCCAATACTTAGCAACAGGTATGATGAATTTAATTTAATTAGTACATTTTATTATTTTCCCCTGTAATCAAGGTATGGTAGCTACCATACCCATATGTGCCTCTATAGCCTACTCCGTTCGCTGCCTTGCATCCATTGGTGCGTTATGCTTCTGTGTTGCAGATAGACAGAACATTTTTTCCGACTTTATGTCGCCCATCCCCGTAGATAATGTCCAGAAATATGCTCCATATAAATGACGTTCCAACCTTCATCTTCCAGGTGGCTTTTGTTGGCGTTTCACCTCGCTAAAAAACCTCTATGATTTAACTTCAGCCAACTGGCTGCGCCGCGGGACTCATTGAATGTGCGAACAGACGATAATAATATGGATTTGGGAGCATAGCCTAATTACAATGCATGTCTCATTAAAAACAATATATATTTTATAGTTGAAGGGTAAATACACAGTATATGTAGGCTGGGAACATGACACATTTTGCTTGAATTCATGCGTTGTCAACTTGTCGTGTAAACACAGAAAAACAAACCAACAACGAGGTGTAAACGCGACATTTTTTGGGTAATAAATCCAAAACGAGACCGGCAGCGTTTCCAAACGTCCTGGTATAAAACCCCCCTTAAACAGTAACTAGAAAAAAGCCCCCTGCGGGGGCCTGGCCCCTTTCCTATGTGAAAGTCCCCTGTACCCAGAGATGGATACAGTCCAGTGGGCAGCTAAGCAATACAAATTTAGGATAGCTCAACATTAAATATGCAGTTTTTTCCAAAATGCAAAATAGTGTAAATGGCAATCCATCCATCCATCCACATCCATCCATCCATCCATCCATCCATCCATCCATCCATCCATCCATCCATCCAACCACATCCATCCATCCATCCATCCATGCATCCATCCATCCATCCATGCATCCATCCATCCATCCATCCATCCATCCACATCCATCCATGCATCCATCCATCCATGCATCCATCCATCCACATCCATCCATCCATCCATCCATCCATCCATCCATCCACATCCATCCATCCACATCCATCCATCCATCCATCCATCCATCCATCCATCCACATCCATCCATCCATCCATCCATCCACATCCATCCATGCATCAATCCATCCATCCATCCATCCATCCATCCACATCCATCCATCCATCCATCCATCCACATCCCATCCATCCATCCATCCATCCATCCACATCCATCCATCCATCCATCCATCCATCCATCCATCCATCCATGCATCCATCCATCCATCCATCCATGCATCCATCCATCCATCCACATCCATCCATCCATCCATCCATCCATCCATCCATCCATCCATCCACATCCATCCATCCATCCACATCCATCCATCCACATCCATCCATCCATCCACATCCATCCATCATCCATCCATCCACATCCATCCATCCTCTGTACCTTACCGTACCTTACTGTACTGTACTCTACTGTAATCTACTGTACTTTACCTTACTGTACTGTACTTTGCTGTACTCTACTGTACCTTGCTGTACTCTACTGTACCTCGCATCCATCCATCCATCCATCCATCCATCCATCCACATCCATCCACATCCATCCATCCATCCACATCCATCCATCCATCCATCCATGCATCCATCCATCCATGCATCCATCCATCCATCCATCCATCCATCCACATCCATCCATCCATCCATCCACATCCATCCATCCATCCACATCCATCCATCCACATCCATCCATCCACATCCATCCATCATCCATCCATCCACATCCATCCATCCTCTACTGTACCTTACTGTACCTTACTGTACTGTACTCTACTGTAATCTACTGTACTTTACCTTACTGTACTTTGCTGTACTCTACTGTACCTTGCTGTACTCTACTGTACCTTGCTGTACTGTACTGTACATATTCTGTGTTCTATATCTATGAATTCTATGTGTTCTAGAACTATGAATTCTGTGTTCTAGATCTATGTTTTTGATTCTTGTTCTAGATCCCCCCCCCCTCTCTCTCTCTCTCTCTCTGTGTGTGTGTGTGTGTGTGTGTGTGTGTGTGTGTGTGTGTGTGTGTGTGTGTGTGTGTGTGTGTGTGTGTATCTGCCCCCCCCCCCCCCTTCCCTCTTGTAACCTGAGACCTGGTGATGATAATGACACTTCGCTCCCAACTATGGATTGCGCAATATGCCGCCTACAGGCCAAAATGTGGGGAAATATTTTAAACATTTTGGGATTATGAGAAGTAGAGACACATCTGAAGGTGATAAAGTTGATGTTGGGCAAGGTACATGCGTTATTGATTTTTGTATTATGTTTTTTAGACAATTGAACAACTGCTGAACGTGGAGTTACAGATGGAGTGTTCTAGATCTATGTTTTTGATTCTTGTTCTAGATCCCCCCCCCCTCTCTCTCTCTCTCTCTCTGTGTGTGTGTGTGTGTGTGTGTGTGTGTGTGTGTGTGTGTGTGTGTGTGTGTGTGTGTGTGTGTGTGTATCTGCCCCCCCCCCCCCCTTCCCTCTTGTAACCTGAGACCTGGTGATGATAATGACACTTCGCTCCCAACTATGGATTGCGCAATATGCCACCTACAGGCCAAAATGTGGGGAAATATTTTAAACATTTTGGGATTATGAGAAGTAGAGACACATCTGAAGGTGATAAAGTTGATGTTGGGCAAGGTACATGCGTTATTGATTTTTGTATTATGTTTTTTAGACAATTGAACAACTGCTGAACGTGGAGTTACAGATGGAAACACACACACGCATTTTTTTGGGGCGATTCTGATTATGTAGTGGGATATGTCCTGCCTGTAATAATTCTGGTTGCTGCCAGAGGGTGCTCCAGAGCATCTTATGGTTTATTTGGTTACTGTTTTGTATTTTCAATTTTACTAATTAGTGGCCAAGGCACGAAGTGACAAAGGCCACTCATTGATATTGGACTTCATCATTATTCCGCCACTTTTTCTCTAGCGGCTAGACCGTGCAGTCGCTTTTTACGAAACTCGGCAGTATGGCAGAGGACTATGCCAAACGGCTAAAACGCGAAGCTCGCAACAATCAGCCAAAGGGTGGCGCTGTAGGAAGCCTTTGAAAAATGCCAACTTTGAACAGATAAAGCTCATGCTCTGTTTCAGATCCAGCCATGAAACCTGTATACACTTATGCGTCTCCTCATGCCGAACAACTTTTACGCTCTGACTTTTGACCTCTGACCTTTACTTCTCCCACCATTTTGAATTATATGAAAAACAGTCAAAATCTATCTCCTCCTGTGATTTTCGCATAACGTGCGCGAAACTTCTTTTACATGAACTTTGGACCAATACGGTCAGATCTGTCCCGGCGGATTTCTTTTAAAGCGTAACATTATTTTTTAATAATTCACTCAATGTTGCACTTTTATGCAAATTATTCTTCTGCCTCTAAATCATACATGCAAAGTGACACGTTCATGGCATTTGGCAAATATGTAGTGGGTTAGTCCAAATATCACTGAAAGCAATCTTACTCCAATTGGCCAAAGGGGGGCGCTATATGAAGCGTTTGAAAACTCAAACTTTAAAGGGGCATAAGTCATGCCTCGTTTCGTTTGAAGACATGCAACTTGCTTACACGCGTGCCTTGACTCAAGCGGAAGACATCTGTGTCTTTGTTAAGTAAGCTCCTCCCTTTGATTTTCCGCCATTTTGAGCAGTTCGTAAAACGCTTAAACACGCTTTTATTACGGATTTTTCGCGTCACGTGCACAGAACTTTTTTACATTAACTTTGGACCAATATCTAAAGATCTGTCAGATCGGATTTTTTTTAAATTGAAACATGCTTTTTTAATAATTCAATGCATATTGCGGTTTTATGCAAATTATTCTTCTGCCTCTAAAACATACATGCAAAGTAAAATTTTCATGATGAACTACTGTAGAGGGTTAGTCCAAATATCACTGAAAGCAATCTTACCCCAATTGGCCAAAGGGGGGCGCTATATCATTTTGAAAGAAGGCGTCAAGTACATGAAACTTTTATTTTTATTTTTTTAATGACAGGTCCATTATGTGTGACTGCCGTAGTGTAGTGGTCAGTGCCTGTGCCTGTGCCTGATGTACGGATGGTTGTGAGTTCAAACCCCACGTTGGGTTGAGTTGATGTTAACATCCTGGATGCCCTTGGCATGTGCGTTTGTCTAACTCTTTAATGTTGACACCTCTGATCTAACTCCAGATCACGTTCATGTTTAAAATGAGCCCTTCTCTATCGGCCGTTTTTTTTAAAGAAAATATGATCACTACTCAGATTGATTTCACCCCAAGCCTCCAAAATATAAAAAAGAAATCAATAAAATCAAGGCACTCAGCCTACATAGAACTCTTTTTTTAAACAAACATGGTTAACAGATCCTGTGGCTGCCTAGTGTAGTGGTCCGGGCATATGCCTTTCATGCTGAAGGTTGTTGGATCGAATCCCGCCTGGGGTTTATATAAGCATAAAACCATGACATATGGTAGACTTTACAATTTGGTTCCTTGAACAATGTCTGATATGGAGCCTTCCTAAAAATGTCCCCCAACCCCCCTTGATGCGTATTTTAATATCCGCCATTACTAAATAATGTATTTTGCATCATAAATCCTGAAACAAGCATTATAATACAAACTGTCATGTCTACACCTATGTTGTGATTTTCAAGGATTGTAATGATATCATGTAACAGCTCAGTGGCCTAGTGGTTTGAGTGTCTGCCTTGAGACTGGGAGATCCGGGGTTCAAACCCGGGTCGCGTCATACCAAAGATTCTAAAAAATGGGACCCAGTGCATCCCTGCTTGAAACTCAGCATCAAGGGTTGGATTGGGGGTAACTCCCTGTGACATACTAGCGTCATGTCCAGGGGGTGTACTTGTACATCAAGCTGCCTTACGCTACAGAAACAGGAGATAGGCTCCTGCCCTATGAGATTCATGGCCCGGCCGATTCATATGGTCTTCATAGCTCAGCAAGGCTTACTATGTACATCATCAAACTGTCCAGGTGCATTGTATCACAGTTTTTTATGTCTGTTGCATATAGGCCTACAGTCTTTTGCATACATGTTGTGTAGAGGCCAATTTGTGCTTTTACCTATAACCACCGATTAGTGTAAAACTTTGTATGCACACTTCCCAGAGGTCAAGGAAAAACCTGTGCCCTGCATTTTTCACATCTGCCATTTATAGCGCCACCAGAAGGCCGACTTACAGTATGTAAAACACATTCTTCGATATTACTCCTTCAGATTTTATCCGATAATCACACAAATGGGCACACAGTATCTCTACAGTGATGTAATCATGACGGATTTGTCCAATATCATATTCTATCTAATTGGCTAACATTGAATTCCAAGGTTTTCAGAATTGCTCCTTTTTGAACAAAATGTCTCAAACGCAGCCTGCTATTTGTGTGAGATTTTGCACGCACATTCCCACTAGGCCAAGGAACAGATGCCACCCTTCTCACATTAGCCTGTTATAGCGCCACCAGCGGGTCAACTTTAGCAAAACACATTTTTGGAACAAAATGCCTCAAATCCCGCATGCAGCGTACGATTGCCGTGAAAGGCCCAAGAACGCGTGGCACCCTTTTCACTTTGGCCTATTATAGAGTCACCACTAGGCCAAAAAAAAAACCTACCTGACCTGCCGGAGTCCTGTTCGGAAGAACACTGCTTCTAGTTTTTCTTTGATGTCTTCTTTGCTTTCCCTTGATGCCTTTTTGCTTTCCTGCTTTTTATGCCTTGGCCACTTTATCGCTGCTTGCAGCTATATTTCATTTTCTTATTTCATATTTCTATTAAAAACTATAAAAAGGATGATGATGGTTAAAAACAAGTTAGAAGCACGCTGTATTAACAGTTTGCCAGCCGACATAGAATGGTTGTTGATAGATTAGCCGTGACATTTCTATTATTGTATTATTATCTGAGACATAATATTATGTTTATAAACATGAGCCCGCCACCCCTCCTTTTTGGACCGCAGCGTTGTTTAAAAAAAAAAAAAATTCAATCCCACGGGGTTTGCTCACCTTGAATGTCTGGATCTCCATTGGGATAAAGTGGAGGTTTTGGCCAAGGCATGGTCTCCCCATGCGTATCGCGTGTGCGATCCGTGTGCATATAATCCCAGCATATGGTCCAGGTATGACTGAACGGTCGATGTGAGCATTTTGGCTAGTTTAGCCCTTAGTACTCCTGCTATGCTAATGTAATCGTCTAAACAGCAAACGGACGGCTGCAAGGAAGGCTGAAGAAGGAAAGGAGCTGACGTCACTTCTGCTTCATCTCAGAGCAGCCATGAGCTATCGATGGACGAGCGGTGACTAGGGAAGGTTAGACGATCGCCGATTTTCGGAAAAATCATTTATTTCGGTTTTAATGACCCAGTACGATAAAAGACGATGTGGCTGAGACTCCTTGCTCAGATGTCCGGTATATTCCGGTTTTAATATTAAGGGGCTCCCCGTGGCTTGGAAAGGGTTAAATTAATTGAAATAACATTGTTAAAACCACTATACGGTCATATGTTAAATGACCGGCTGTCGTTTCGTCTCTCGCTTCCTCGGTTCTGCTGCTTTGCGTGCTGGCGTGCTGTCTGCTCTGCTCACGTTCGGCGTGTGGCGTTCTCTGTGTACCGTCTCTCTCTGGCGTTGTGCTCTGGGGGACTTAACTGTCTGTGCACCTGCGGCGTTTCCGCATTTTCACATTCCTGTTATAGGGCCACCTGCAGGCCGGTTTTGCAAAATAGCTTATGCCTTCTATGCCAGCTGCCCGGGCCTAACTCTTACAGATTGTGTCCAAACATCACACATTCAGTATTTATATAGTCATGTGATCAAAATTTGCAGGAGAATGCCTCAAATCATGCGATTGGCCCAATGCTGTGGAACTTTGCCCGTACATCCCCACTGGGCCAAAGAAGAAATGCCACTTTGGCCAAGTAGTTTTTAAATCAGCCTCATGGTGGCACCATAACAGGTTGATAAAATGTTTACCTGTAACAGGACAGATCAGTGAGAAACTTTGCATGCACAGTGCACACTCCCTACAGGTCATTCTTCACATCAGCCTTTTATAGAGCCACCAGGAAGCAGATTTTTGCAAAACACTATTTATTTATATTACTCCTACAGATTTTGTTCAAACATCATGCAAATCAGTATATATTAGGCCTATCTTACGCACACAGTATCTCTATAGTCATGTGAACAAGATGGATGTCATATTCTATCCTAAGATTGCCTTCTAAAATGTGTAGGAGTTGCTCGTTTTGAACAAAATGCCTCATCCGTTTGCTGTGAAACTTTGCACTAGGGATGGACATCGGAATCGGCCAATATAAAAAATCGGCATGTATGATATCAAACCGGCCGAAATCGGTGACCGGTGACGAGGTGTCTGAATTTCGCAAAACAAATTGAATTGAATTTCGCAAAACAAATTGGTAAATTTGACTTTACTCCTAGAGATTTTGTCCAAACATCACGCAAATCGGTACACATTATCTCTATAGTCATATGATCAAGATGGATCATATTCCATCCTGATTGGCCACGATTGCCTTCCAAATTAACAGGAGTGGTCTGTTTTGAACAAAATGCCTGAGATCATGTACGATGGCCATGGAAGGCTGAGGAAGAAATGACACCCTTTTCACATTGGCCAGGAAGGCGATTTTTGCAACACATGTTTTCTTTATATTTACTCCTACACATTTTGTCAAACATTGCCGTCCCACAATATAACCTACAGTATGCCTGACCTGGTGGAGACCTGTGCTGGACAGGAATACTCTAGTTTTTCAATTATGAAAATGTGTGAGAAGTCATGTATACTGTATATCACACAGAATAATGACGCAGTATTATATTATTTCAGATGTAGGAAGTTTGTCAAAGAAAGCACAAGCTGTTGTTGAACATCAGTGTAAAATGAGGAATGCAAAACTCTGCATAAGTATAACTTGATCCATTGTCATCACCACATTGTGGGAAGAAGACGATGGCCTCTACACTGCCTTCACCACAAATAGCAATACCAAATCGGATTCTTTGATTGATTGATTGACTGACTGACTGACTGACTGACTGACTGACTGACTGACTATATTTTTATAGCATTCAGATGCAATAAAACATGTTGCAATAAAAGATACAGAGGATAGCACTAAAAGCAAAACAAACAATAATTATGCTCAGAATGTCCCCTTCACTTACAGTATTATATGTGCCTCTGCTTTCATGGATAAGCTAGGATAAATACAGTCAGGATAACTGATCAATCCCTGCTTAATCCCCTACCTAGGTTTTGTGTACTTGATCTACAGGTATGGAATAGTAATAATAAAGTTACAGAGCACTCATTGAAACTTAAAAAAGAACAGTGGTTTGTTGTTTAGAAATAGTAGACCACTGACTCACCACTAACAGACTCAGAGTTGAGTATTCAACAAAATTTTGCATCAATGCCGAACGGAACAGTCTTTATAATGGTAAATTTTATCTTTTATTGTTTTATTGTTACAGGTGGAGATGATTGAGTGAAGAAGAGAGGACGAGTTCAAAGTGTATGTTTACGGCTGGGTGTCATCATGGACTCTTTGATTGATTGATTACTTTACTTTACTTTATTTGTTTATTTAGACGGGACAATGCATATTAATGAACACTACATGAATGCAATGTAAATAAGCCGGAATTAGCAAGAATGCTAAATTTCATCCGTAGTCCCCACATGAAGACAAAACAATACATACCAACAAACAGTAACCCTACATTAGGAGAGGGCGCCTAAGAACATACATACAAATACTATTTTTCCTGAACCAAGAAAAAGAAAAACAACAAAACAACACATATTACTAACAGTACCCTACATTAAAAAAGGATAGTTAAAAATATACGTACATGACATGAGCTGTACTCTTAGAACTATAGTCTACATGGTCACAGGTTTGATTGTCAACTAACCATTTTTTTAGATTGAACTTGAAGGATGGAAATGACAAACAGTCTCTTATTGTTAGAGGTAGGTCAACATTGAAGACTTTATTAGAAGTTTGCATAGGAAAAGGTACAGTTTCATGACGGTACAGTTCA
Organism: Nannobrachium achirus; assembly: GCF_963921795.1. Lineage (NCBI taxonomy): Eukaryota > Metazoa > Chordata > Actinopteri > Myctophiformes > Myctophidae > Nannobrachium > Nannobrachium achirus. The sequence goes on along the minus strand of NC_137810.1, from coordinate 65,163,272 downwards.
CTGGTACAAGGTTGTCAGGGTGTGGAAACGGAGGTGTAGGACTCAGGTGCAGAACAACAGTCTCAGGCAGAATAGTGAAGATGCTGGGGTTTATTTAACATGAAGCAGAAATACAAGGAAGGCAAAGGGAAAACTAAACTGGGAAAACTAAGGGAGAACACTAGGAGATAACACACAAGAATACAAAATACTCAAGGACTAGAAGTACGTAGATAACAAGGAAGACAGGTCTTTACCACATCACAAACGTCGACTAACTGACAAGGAACTGAAAACACACGGGCATATACCTGTATATAGACATGGACTAACTAGACACAGGTGCAAAACATCAGCTAATCACAGGTAAGACAAGGCAGGTAACAGAAACTAGACAGACAGGAAAACACTGGGAGCAAAAACTACAAAATAAAGGTACACTGGTGTAAAGTCAAAATCAAACAGCAACTAGAAAATATTGTTCCTTCGAAACAATTGTGGGCTCGCTTCAAGCCAGAAAACAATGGCTATAAAAGTACACAATGTCAAGATCGCAGGCAGTGCTCTCTTTGACGTTACTGACGTCAAAGATTGGTCCATTTTGTTCCAAAAATGTGTTGTGCAAAAGTTGACCTGCTGGTGGCGCTATAACAGGCCAATGTGAGAAGGGTGGTATCTGTTCCTTGACCTATTGGGAATGTGCTTGCAAGATGATTTAGAGGCAGAAGAATAATTTGCATAAAACTTCAATATTCATTGAATTATTAAAAAAGCATGTTTACATTTTAAAGAAATCCGATCTGACAGATCTTTAGATATCGGTCCAAAGTTCACGTAAAAAAAGTTTTGTGCACGTGGAGCGAAAATTCCAGAATAAAAGCGGGTTTACGCGTTTTACAAACTGCTCAAAATGGCGGAGAATCGAAGGGCGGCGCTTACTTAACAATGACACAGATGTCTTCCGCTCGAGTCAAAGCACGCGTGTAAGCAAGTTGCATGACTTCAAACGAAACGAGTCATGACTTATGCCCGTTTGAAGTTTGAAATTTCAAACGCTTCGTATAGCGCCCCCCTTTGGCCGATTGGAATAAAATTGGTTTCAGTGATACTTTGACTAACCCTCTACATCTTTGCCAAATGCCATGAACGTGTAACTTTGCATGTATGATTTAGAGGCCGAAGAATAATTTGCATAAAACCGCAATATACATTGAATTATTAAAAAATTATATTTCACTTTAAAAGAAATCCGCCGAGATAAATCTGACCGTATTGGTCCAAAGTTCATGTAAAAAAAAGTTTCGTGCGCGTAACGAAAAAAACCCAGGAGGAGATAGATTTTTACTGTTTTTCATATAATTCCGAATTGTGGGAGACCTAAAGGTCAGAGGTCAAAAGTTAGAGGGTAAAAGTTGTTCGGCATGAGGAGACGCATAAGTGTATACAGGTTTCATGGCTGTATGTATAACACAGCATGAGCTATACCTGTTCAAAGATCGCACTTTCGAAGGCTTCCTACAGCGCCACCATTTGGCCGATTGCTATAGAAAATAATAGCACACTTCGCCACTGTAAACTGAACACATTGATGTTTTTATTTTCATTTTCTCACTAAGTATGTAGGAGTAGAACGGAACCGAAGTTCCCGTCTACAGTATGCATGATAGATAAATAATGACAAGAACTAAAGTGTGCTCGCCTATAGGCGAGCCCACAACTAGGAAACAGGAACCCACAGACTACAAAATAAGATACAAAACCCCAAGGCACACAGCAGTGTACAGAACTACTTAATACAGAACAATAATACAACAGAACAGGAATCTCAGGTTAAAGTCCAAAACGAAATAACAATGTCACACATGTCCACGGTCCTGAGGAGCGGACCGTGACAAAGGTTGTCAGGGTCCCTGTCCCTGTTATTATTATTATTATTATTGTGCAGCGAAAGTAAATGATTGAGACGGTTCAGTTGGCTGGAGAGATGACGACAGCGGACAGGAGGCGGCCCGCCCGCTGCCGGTCCCATAAAATGGCGACGTCTGCTATGCTGAGCTGTATTGTGTTATTTTGTGTTTGAATTCCTGTTGTGTTCAGACCCTTCGGAAAGGTCTCCTTTTGGTTAAGTTGTACTTTTCGTTTCCTTATATTTAGTTTATTATTATTATGTTACGTTTGTGTCGTTTTGGGCCAGTGTTTTGTGAGCCAATTATTTTGATTGTTTGTGTCACAGCGTCCTGCCGTCGGCTGCTCGCTGCCACCGACCCTATATTCAACTAAATACCCCTCTCCTCTTTGTGCTGATATCGGAACCCAGTAGTATTGTGATATATATTTATTCTAGATACTGCCAGCTATATATATTTTTGCTACTGCTATTTTGATATATTGTATAATAAAAAGAGAAGCCTTTTGTACCACACTCTAAACTATGGGAAACATGGACAGTCAGGATAGCATACTTTCAAAGGTTTTAGAGAGAATTTTATTAGATCGTTTAAGCTCTTTTCTTTTTATGATGTTGAGATAAACTTGTTCAGAGCCTATTGCACTCCGCTGTATACTGCCAAAACTACAGGTTGCTTACAATGACTGTATGAGGATTCTACTCAGGAAACCTAGATGGTCGAGTACCAGTCACTTGTTTTTTGAAGCAGGAGTGTGCACTTTTCCTGCTCTTCTGAGAAATCTGACGTTCAAGTTTATTTGTCGTCTGAATGTGTCAAATAATTGGATTATCATGCTGCTGACTAAACCCAATTTCAGTAATGTGAAATACCACTCTTGCATCTGGAAACACTGGTATAGTGCCTTAATTTAGTGTTCTGATTGCTTTGTTTTTATTTTAATTTTATTGGTGTGATGTTTTTAAATGTTGTCTTCTTATTGGACCTTGTGTCTGTCAATAAAGTTGATGATATATTGTAATAAATATCTTCTATTTTGGCAACTTGGTTTGAGTGTGATAATATGTACTGACCTGGTCCCTAGACCACTTTTACGGGTCGTTACATATTATTTGGGGGCTATCGTCCTAAAGTAGATGGGAGTTTAAAACATTAGCGGTAATATTTTGAATTTCATCTTGTTTTTCATCTCGGAGTTGGTTTAAAGCACAAAAAGTTGGCCTTTTTGTTTGAGTAAAATATTGTAGATATTTTCGCCTTGAGAAACTTGTTCTTTTTTTGTGTAAACGTTAATTTAAGCTAATTCAGGGTTTAGTAATTCATGTGTGGTGTTGAGATATGCTCTCCCATTATGTTTATATTGTTGTATGTATTATTGTGTATTGATGAACTTTTATTATGAAAAGAAAAGCTGGACAGGAAGTGCTTGTTGTTGCCCCGGAAGTGCTTGTGTGCTTTTTGTATTTAAGGAGTGTCAATAAAACAATCCCGATTGAAATCAAAACCCTTCCCTGACCCCAAACCTAACCCTAACCCTAACCCTAAACCTTACCCTAAACCTAACCCTTACCCTAAACCTTACCCTAAACCTAACCCCAAACCCTTACCCTAAACCTAACCCTAAACCTTACCCTTACCCTTACCCATTTTTTATCTAATTAATTACAGGCTCTGTGATTAATTAATTGCAATTAATCGCATTTTAATCGCGCATCGATATTTGACCTGAGAAGCATTTTTTTTTTCATCAAGTGAATCAACGAGTATTTTAAATCTAAATTTCTCCACTGGGCCAAGCAAAGCGCTCTGATCGGCTACTTCTCCTTTTGCGTTTGTTGTCTCTTAGCTATGATCGGTATGCCCGAAACTGAAGATTCTATGGTGCAAAAACTAAGTGTGATTAAAATGTGTTAAATTCTTTTAATCACGTAAATTTTCTGTAATTAATTAATCGCAATTAATCATTATCTAACATATAATTATCCAAAAGTCTGTCTGTCTGAGTGTCTGTAACAGCGTTTCTCCTCAATGGCTGGAGCAATTGATCTGAAATCGCATCACCATTGGAATATGAACACACCTGACATAACTGTGAAGCCCGTTTGTCACTTTCACAAATCGTATGCTGTATATTAGCATTTTCTGTCTGTCTGAGTGTCTGTAACAGCGTTTCTCCTCAATGGCTGGAGCAATTGATCTGAAATCGCATCACCATTAGAATATGAACACACCTGACATAACTGTGAAGCCCGTTTGTCACTTTCACAAATCGTATGCTGTATATTAGCATTTTTATGGTATCGTATGCTGTATATTAGCATTTTCTGTCTGTCTGAGTGTCTGTAACAGCGTTTCTCCTCAATGGCTGGAGCAATTGATCTGAAATCGCATCACCATTAGCATATGAACACACCTGACATAACTGTGAAGCCCGTTTGTCACTTTCACAAATCGTATGCTGTATATTAGCATTTTTATGGTGTACTATCTATTCTGCATCTAGCATGAGGCTTATCTATTCTGCATCTAGCATGAGGACACATGTTTAACCAGCTGTGTGTGTGTGTGTGTGTGTGTGTGTGTGTGTGTGTGTGTGTGTGTGTGTGTGTGTGTGTGTGTGTGTGTGTGTGTGTGTGTGTAGGTAGGTGGGTGGGTGGGTGGGGGGGGGGGGGGGGGGGGGGGGGGGGGTCTGGCACTGTTACAGATGTTGTCCAAAAATCATGCAGATCGGTACACAGTATCTCTGTAGCCATTAAACGAAACGGGTATTTCTTACATTGATGCTCCTACATTTTATCATGTAAGCACCAGTTAAAGTTACTTTCCATCCCTCATATACTGTGTGCACAGTGCACAACCCATAACCCACACACTGCACATCATTTCAGAGCTCATATCTTTGAACGGGTAAGGGCTAGTTCTTTATCTGTTTAACATAATCATTATTATCTCCCTGCTCTTCTATTGAACTAGCCCTGACATTTTGAGTTCAGCAGCCATGCAGGTCGGCCATGCAGGTCGGACGCTTTTTTTCACGCTCCACAACCTCTCGACGGAGTCGCCGCCGCCACTGCGCGCCAGTAAACTACTCACCAGGGACAAAGGGATGGATATTTTTATCTTTTCTAACGTTTCTCGTGTGGTTTACCGACTCATGCTTGAGTTCACCGTGGATCCCACATAACTTGGATACGATGGATTATGTGCAGGACAGAGATGAATCACACAATGATTTTTATCTCCACGGTGGGTCGGAATCCAAACACCTTGGCTACGGGAGAATGACTGTCTTTGGTACGCTGTTTTCAACAAAGAACAAACCCCCAGTTGGCAGTAATATGGACAGAAGGTCCTGTATTTACTTTTTGCTGCTACTCTGTGGAGATATACAGACCAACCCAGGGCCGGTAACCCGACAGATGTCTCGCAGACTTGCCGCCGTTCTCGCAGCCGCGGATGGTCTTTCCACGGTCGACTCATCACCATTGTCGACCAGTGAGGTTACCAACATGGCCAACTCGGAGGAACCACGGATCTTCGAGGGACCACCCGACCCACGGAGCGCCTCGGACGACGGTGTGTCCACCCCCGCGCCGGCTCCACCCCCGCGCCGGCTCCACCCCCGCGCCGGCTCCACCGCCCGACATGGCTACTGGTGCCCAGTTCACGGCCGTCGGATCCCCGGAGATTACCATCGAGCAGGATGACCCCCCGCTGGCCCCGTCACCCCCCAGGGATCAAAACCAGTCGTGGCTGTTGGCATATCTCGGCTTTGATACAATCTGCGCCGCCATCTCGACACCCCGCGCCGATGAGAGAAGCTGGATATCCTATTGTCTAGGTTCTCAGACATCAACGGGACATGACCTCCCCCCCACCCCCAGCGCCCCCCTCCCCCCCACCCTCAGCGTCCCCCTACCCCCACTACAGACGGACGTGGACTCACACACAGGGGAAACCCCCTCCCCCAGCCCTGATAATGGCTATTTGGACACCTCAGACATGAAAGGTACTTTTGTGAAAAGAGGACTGAAAATGATCCATCTCAACGTCAACAGTTTGAAGCCCAAACTGGAACAAATCAATGCTATGTTTCTTGATGGTAAGGTCCAAATTTTAACCTTCTCAGAAACTAAAGTTGATGACTCATTCTCAGATGCTAACATTGAAATAGCCAATTACACTGTCATTAGGAATGATAGGAACAGGAAAGGAGGTGGTGTTTGCATGTATATTCACAATGATTTAAATTTTATCATTCGCCCAGACCTACACCACAGCTCTCTTGAAACTGTATGGGTCGAGATCATTTTTGAACATGCTAAAAATATACTAATATGCGCTGTCTATAGACCCCCTGACCAGAATGACTTCTTTGAGCTGTTTGAAGAGAGCTTAGCAAAGGTGGACGGTATTGAGTACTACGCTTTGGGCGACTGGAATGTTGATGTTTTGCGTAAAGAAACACCCCTGTTCAAGTCCTTTAATGGGTTATGTAATCAATATGGCCTCACTCAGCTCGTTACCGTACCCACTAGGGTGACGGAGCACTCCCAAACCCTCATAGATCTCATTGTAACCACAGACAAATCCAAAGTCACCGCTAGCGGGGCTATTGTATGCGGTCTTAGTGATCATTACATGATCTACTGTACGCGTAAAATACACAAACCCAAGGCTAGTGGCCACAAAACAGTTGTAGCTAGAAGCCTCAAAAACTACTCCAGTGAGGCTTTAAATCACACACTAGCGAATACAGACTTTTCCCCTGAACTGCAGTGTACAAATGTCGAAGGAGCATGGTGTGGTTTTAAAACCAAATTGACCGATGCTCTAGACAACGTGGCCCCCTTGCAAACCACCAGGGTTAAAGCCCGCCAAGAGCCATGGTATAACTCAGATATTACCGAATCAGCTAGACTCAGAGACAAAAAGTATGATGAAAAACGTAAGTGCTGCAAAAAGCTTAGAAAAAAAATTCAACCATGACCTCAAAATCCAAATCAAACATCTTACTGCTCAGTGCAAGAAACTCAGAAACCAGACAATCGCCCTAATTAGATCCGCCAAAAAAGACTACATCGACGTCAAAATTGACGAATACAAAAACAAACCACGAGACCTATGGAAGTTGCTTAACAACCAATTAGGCTTAAAACCTAAAACCATATGCCACAGCATAAACATCAAAACGGACGCCGCTCTCATTTCTGACAAATGTGAAGTGGCTACCCATCTTAACAAAACCTTTACCACCATGGCCCATTCACTGGTTGAAAAACTGGTCGCCCCATCTGGGCGGTATGGTGTAAAATTTGTTAAGAAATTCTACAATAAACTGGGCGTCAGAAAAGACAGTTTTAAACTTGCCACAGTGACAACTGATGAAGTGTTTAAAAAACTGAGCGCCCTACCTCAACACAAGGCCACTGGCCTTGATAAAATTCCAGCTAGATTTCTCAGAGATTCAGCCGCCACCATTAGCAAAAGTAACCCCCCTGCATAAAAAAGGTAGCAAACTAGACCCTGGAAACTACCGTCCCGTTTCCATTCTTAGCTCCATATCCAAAGTCATGGAGAAAATAGTCTACGAACAGATTGCAAGATATCTCGATGAGAATAATCTGATTTACGAGTTCCAATCTGGATTCAGAAAATCTCATTCCACCGACACATGCCTTCTCTATTTGACCGACCAAATCAAACGCGAAGCGGATGACGGCAAATATAGCGGCATGGTTATGATGGACCTCCAGAAGGCATTTGACACCGTAAATCATTCTATTCTGATTGAGAAACTAAAAGCCATCGGTCTTGACAGCGCAGCAGTGAGTTGGATGCAGTCTTACCTGGTGGGGAGGGAACAGGTGGTGGAGATTAACGGTACCCTGTCCCCCCCCCCTCCCAGTAAGCTGTGGTGTTCCTCAAGGTAGCATACTGGGACCTCTGTTGTTCCTAATATACGTGAACGACATGGCATCTGCTTGCGACTGCAACCTGTTCCTGTTCGCGGATGACTCGGCTCTCCTAGTCTCGGGCAAGGACCACTTGCAGGTTGAAAAGACACTTAACTCTGAATTAAGTAAGATCTGCACATGGCTTAACGACAACAAATTATCAATTCACCTGGGAAAAACGGAGTCCATCCTCTTTGGATCAAATCATAACCTCAAAAAAGTCGAAAACTTCACTATCAAAGTGGGTGACAAGGTCATAACACGAAAAAACGAAATCTCTTACTTAGGATGCATCCTTGAAGCTGATCTTTCCAGTGAAAAGATGACTTCTAAAGTAATAAATAAAATCAACCAACGTACTCGTTTCCTACAGAGGATCGCCCCGATGGTCAATTTCAACACACTGAAGACCATAGCTGGTGCTATAATCCAGCCCCTCTTTGACTACGGAGTCCACGTATGGTATCGTGACGCACCACAAGCCCTGAAAACTAAACTCCAAACAGCCCAAAATAAACTAATTAGGGTCCTGCTTATCCTTCCCTATCAGACTCACCTCACCGCTACTCACCAATTAAGAGTGGGGTGGCTCAGAGTAGATGACAGAGTACAGCAACTTGCAATGGGCCTGGTGTACAAGATACACTACACCACTATGATACCCAAGTACCTTTCAAAATACTTTATAAACATTAAGGATGTCCATAATTACAACACTAGAGGCAGCGCCACAGATCACTTTCAACCCAGAGTCAAAACCAACAAAGGGTCAAACTCTTTTTTCTGCTATACCACCAAAATGTGGAAATAAGCTTTACCGAAGGCCATAAAGGAGTGTGGATCACTAGCATCCTTTAAAATTGCCCTGAAAAACCACTTACAGGCAGCAGCCGTTCGCAACTGGTAAAAAATGAACCTAGCCCAACCCTACCCTCCCCTGCCCCTTCTCTGTATACTGTTTGTTTTAGACTTACTGTCCTTTTTTGTTTTTCTTTACATATCTACTGCATAGTACTGTGTTCTATTTGTCTGTCATTCAATGTTATATGAGATACTTCAATGGTTTCCAGTGGAAATAAGCTTAGTCTTTTCATGGATCTCCTTTTAGTAGACCTTGTACCAGTGAACTGTACCGTCATGAAACTGTACCTTTTCCTATGCAAACTTCTAATAAAGTCTTCAATCAATCAATCAATGAGAGATGTAGATCTTGTGGTAGAGTAGGACACCTACTGGTTTACAAGTGGTACTGCCTGGAGGTGCTGCTCCTAAATTTCATAAAATATACATGTCCAAATTGTAGCTCAGAGCTTTCAATCTGGTTCACCAGAGGTGAATTCCTCTTTTTCACCGTCTTCTTTAACAATAAGAAATGTATTTATTATATTTACCAGAATGTCCTAAATGAGTTCACACTACCTTCATCAGTGGACCACTTCCTTCATTGAATCCTCCTCCCCACAACAACAACAGCAGCAGTAGGAGGAGTCATCAGTCAGTAACTCTGTGATAACAGTGTGTCAGTCAGTGAGCAGCAACACAGCATGGAGTTAACATCTCTCTACCTTCTAGTCTGTGAGTACTAACATAAAGTGTAATTAGTGTACTTATATGTTTTATACAGTATACAGTATAGGCTATATATATATATATATATATATATATATATATATATATATATATATATATATATATATATATATATATGTATATGTATGTATATATATATATATATATATATATATATATATATATATATATATATATATATATATATATATATATATATATATATATATAAACATTATTTATGTATTTCTCTCCACATTAAGATTAAGACTTGAATGTTAGAGGGCTCTAATTAGACGATAATACTCCCCCCTTCTCTCTCTCTAGTGGTTTATTCCGTGGTGATTGGCTCAGCAGAAGTTCAGATTCAGAACAGTGGTGATGTTATGAGAGGTAAGTCTCTTTTCTACTGATTAACAAATGATTCAGCGTTATGTTAAGGCATCAGGGAACTCTAATGGCAACTATAAAACATACAGAACATGATCGATCTTCAGGAAATAAACTTTCTCCTCCCTCTCTGCCCCACAGTCTCTCTCAGACTCAGTCCTGACAGATCTCAGTTCCTTAAATATGAGTCTGTCTTTCTGAGCTGTGAGGACAGACAGTCTGACTCTACTGTCTGGAGAGTGAAGAGGACCAACATCAAAAACATCACCTCAGAATGTGGTGGTGATGGTGTTGGTCGTATCTGGGGGAAGATGAACACCACAGGATGTCTTGTCGACAACTTGCTGTCATTAGACAGTGCAGTTTACTGGTGTGAGTCCTCAAAGGGAAAGAGTAACACTGTGAATGTCACTGTGACTGGTACGTTCAGCAAACCAACAACTTGTTTTTGGTTAATTGTCTGTTAAAGAGTATTTTTAAACATGTTGTCATAGTGTTGTTCAGAGTGAGGTCTAATGTTCTTCTATTCTGATGTTATTTATCATTGTTCAGGCAGAGATGTGATCCTGGGGATGCCTGTACTTCCTGTGATGGAAGGAAGTGATGTCACTCTGCACTGCTTGTCCGAAGACAAGACGACTGCTAAACCATCTTCTGACCTCCCAGCTGATTTCTATAAAGATGGATCCCTCATCAGCAGTGAGTCTACAGGACAGATGACCATCCACAGTGTTTCCAAGTCTGATGAAGGATTCTACAAGTGTCTCATCTCTGGCCGTGGAGGGTCACCAGAGAGCAGCATGGATGTGAGAGGTGAGATTGCTGTACCACTAGTCTCACATGGCCAGACTGTTGCCTTCCACGATTTCCAAATGCTTTTGTCATTCAGTCTAGAGCGCAGAACCTCTTAAAATGATCAAGCAATAAAGTGGATGGGACGCCTCCTTCACACTTCCGTCTCTGCTTTACAGTCGCGCAAATGTGTCTGACTATAAATCAAACGTAATGTAAAGATATTTTTTTATATATTGAAAGCCATTTTCTGCCCGCACAAAGTTGCACACAATGGACAACAATGTTTGCATCTTTGGCACAAACTCAATAATTACAAACCAAATGTAGAAAGTATGAGTGCATGCATGTGTGACAGGGCGGTACAATTAAATATCCACCCTACGGCACCTGGGGGAATTGCGCCCTAGGAAATATCTATGTACCCAATTTAAATACACATTATACAATAATAACTGCTTGCACAGATACAAACGTATAAAAGTAAAGCAAACACATCAAACGTGGGAATTACCAAAACCCAGGGCAGCCATCACCTGTCCCAAACATAAGAGCCCCAGTACCAGGCCTGTAACAGAAACAGCATTAGGCCTCAGTAGAATTTACCATAAGGACATAGCTTATTTAAGTATGTGATATACTGAATGAACTTACCAGACGGGGACCGTGTTCTCGCTCAGATCGGCAGTCCATTAATAGGGGGTTCCGACAGAGTTGTGTGTAAACCAGGAGTGGTGAAGCCACATTCAGGAAAACCCCAGCAAAACAGCAGTTGTCATCTGTCTCTGAAATAGGCAAACGCCATATTACTCTACTAATTATGCTAATACAGAGACAGGAACAGAGAGATACGCACAATGAAATCTACCGCGTTCACTATGGCAGCGCACACAGCCGTGCTGTCCACAGCAGCAAACACCTGGCAGAACTAAACCGGTGCGTGGCGAATTGTCACCACGCCAGAGCAGGATCTCCAGAAGGAGTGTTTGTAGTGAGTGATAGAAAGACAACCAGCAGCCATAGTTAGGTTCAAGTTCAACTCCACAATACAGCCCATAGTGGTGATTGCTGCATCAAAACGAGAAACGTACCTTCACTGAGCAAGACACATATGTAGCTGAAACCCAAGGACCCACTTAACTCTCAAGTGGGTCCTTGCAAATAAAACATTTGAGAACCACTAGAACTAGTGGACTCCTATTAATATGCCATAGTGTCATAGTAAATAAGTGTCACACATATTCGGGAAAGAAAACCCGGAGACGTGACATTCGGTAATTGGGTCTTGTAATCAAAATAAGCACATTATAATAAATCTAAAGTGTGCCACGGACCAAGGCCAAGTCTTTGCCACTGACATATTTGTCAGTTAATGGATATACTGATGACTCCTGCTCTTTAAGTATACATTTACTGTATAATATATTCTCTTTGCTAGCAGTGTCTGGACCAGTGGAACAAACTTCTCCACCTGTACCAGAACCCACTCCTCCTCCTCCTCCTGCAGTGGGTCTGGGTTTTCCACATGTTGTGGTTCTGATCGTAGGACTTGTTGTGATTCTACTGACCATCCTTCTGGTGCTGCTGTGTCTGTACAGAACATCTAAAGGTGAGTAGGTTACTACTATTAGATGGATTACTGTACATAGATTACAATCACTGAGAAAGTCTCAATAAAACCTGAATAAAACATGCTGACTACCATGCCATACTGTAGAAATAAGAAGTAGGGCCTATTAAAGATTTCCATGGAACTTACTGCATGTGTCCATTTCCCCCTTTTATTTACAGATCCATGTTGTGTCAGGTAAGCACAGTATGCATTTCTGTCTATTTATCTACATGACAGCAGACACATCCCATCTTGTTTTCTACCTCATTTCTAATTAACACATTTCTTTTTTTCTTATTTTAATTACAGAACCAATCAGGGCTCTGGTTCAGACCGGCCGACCAATCAAAGTGGGGCTCCTGATGATGTGTACTGTCCACTGCATTACCGTCAGTCTTTCAGTGCATTAAGTCCATTAACACATTAAAATCATCAATCACTCATGTGTGTATGTATGTGTATGTAGGTATTCTTAAGACTGTAGCTGCTGCTTTGGTTTTACCGCACAATGAATTTCACTTGCCTTTTACTTGTAATTGGTATTGTTGACAATAAAGTTGAACCTGAACCTGATGTATTATACTCAACTTTAATGTTTATTATACCTTTAGGTAACGCAAGCATCTATGAAGTAATGAATCGATCTGACTATGGAAATGGTACAGTATATGCTGCTTAAATGTTCTCATGTCATAATGTTGTCCAGAGTTATTCATATTTTATGATTGTTGTGGTTGTTGAGTGAATGATATATGTTAAAATGAAATGGGAATTGAACTCAGTGGACAAATCTCTGACAAAACCAACCGAGAGATGAATATAACAACATAGCGTGTATGACCCACATTCTGCAAAGCTTCTAATCATCTTTCAACTCATGTTTCAGTCCCAGGACCTCAACGTGCAGCTGATCCAGTTTATTCAAACGTCAGGAATCAGGAATGAGTCTGTGTAACCCTTTGATAATGGATGGGGAGGTAATGCTGTTTTTTGTGTGTGCGCACGCACGCACGCACGCACGCACGCACGCACGCAACGCACACACACACACACACACACACACACACACACACACACACACACACACACACACACACACACACACACACACACACACACACACACACACACACACACACCACCATCATGATCTCTTAACACATACCTCCCTCTGCTGCAGACAGTCCTCAATGTGAGTGAACACCCACCATGTTAGATGTCAGTGAGTGCATAGTATACAGGAAACAACATCATGACATGTTCATAAGATTGACATAACATTGTCATAACCATGACTTTACATCACTCATGAACTGTTAGGTATTCCACTTAAACTATTCTGGGGTCATTGTAACAGTCTATTCAAACACACCCCCTGCAACTCGAAACTAGTGGGGGGAAAAATTAAGACAAAGCCTATTCTTACCTCCCCCTGACCATTTTACTGTAAATATCAAATATTTGTATTCTGTTTTATGATATATTTACATAGTATTGGGTTTTATGTGTCTGTCATTGAATGTTTTGGAAACTTGTGGATATGAATGAGTTACATATTTTTGACTGTATCTAGTCTGTGTAAGTCTTTTGCTATTATTGGTTGTTTGATTGTTGGTTGTTTTACTCATTTACTTTCTGACTATTTTATTTTGATATGCTTTTATACATTTTTTAAACTGAGCCAGTATGCATTATAGACTATGGTGTTATTGGGGACACATATGAAGATGAAGTGGTATGATGTTTCCAACATAACAAACCAGCAACAACTAGGAGTAATACCCAAGTCAGAGGTCAAGGTTCATAACTAAACAGTATTTGACCCACTTCTATACTTGCTGTACTTGTCAGGACAGGAGAGATAGTGTTGTAATCAATGTTCTGCTTTTTGTCTTTAAGGAGTCTACATGCATAATGTCCTTAATAGTGTTATGACATTGAATAGGCCTACAATTAACTGTACATTCAACCTTTTGTAATAATGGTTATTTTTGAATAAATAAATCCTCTTTGTGTCAGAGCTGTTAATGAACATCTTCAATTCCATACAAGAGTGGACCAGGCCTGACGTATTTACGTCACCCCCACCCTCCTCCACCATCTTGAATCTTGATCTACCCAAGTAGCAGTGCTGTGGGGGTCTACGGCTACGCCGTATGCTGTGAAGAAAACATGAATGGCCGCGAATCGTAGATTATACTATGCCTTCAAAAGAATTCTAGAACACACCACTGCCAAGTAGGCCTACCACTAGTTCTGTGGAAGAGTGTATTTCTAGTGGTATTGAAACCAAGAAATTAATGTTAACCTATGAGCTCACTAGATGTAGCATCCTGCATGAGGGGAAATATGCAAAAAACCACAACCTCTGTGCTCTGTTCAGGCCTCATTGTTACCAACAACACCCAGCGTGTGTTCACTGTTAGTGAGGGGGACAGTTACAGATGCAGTGTATTTATTTATTTTGTACCACATTTCATCCTTACATGTTTTGTTGAGCAAGATAATCTTCACCAAAGAATAATACTTTTATGAAAGTATCACCACGGTTGCATTCAACTTCACAATGTCCCACCACTGATGCTTTTCGTCTTGAAATGTCATGTTGTGCTTGCAAAATGTAAGGAATTTCATTTATTTGTGTGGCTTATTGATAATAATAATTGTCATCAACGCCCACAGCAGCATCAGATAAGTTGACAGTGTGAGTAAGAGAGGGAGGAGGACATCCATCCAAGTTATTAAGTGTTGACACTTTGCCTGTGACTTTCCCAAACGGCTTCTCCCATTCAGCTATGGCTGGCATTGGCTGCCCTGAAGAGTTTGGAGGTCATGGGCTACTGCTTACTTTCTTCCTAAAGAGAGGGGAGCCCCCTAATCAGCTCAGCTTTGTGAGTTTTAATAAGTATATTATATTATAACAAGTATAATATTTATAACAATTATGTTTAGCCTAGAACCAAGCCTTCCAGGATCTTGTCAGTGAATCATGACCATGAAACCTTTGTTTTTGCGAAAAGAAAAAGGAGAAAATCGATAAACAAAGAAAACAAAGGAAAAAAAAAAAAGAAAATCCGTTTTTAGCCTATATAGGATCAAAGGTTTTATGGTCATGATTCACTGACATCCTGGATGGCTTGGTTCTAGGCTTAACATAATTGTTATACATGTTTTTGTAAAAGTCTACGGGGAAAATGAATGTGAATGTTTTATGGCAGCAGTAAACCATTTCCGCTGCGATGCTCTATAGATGTTGCATCCTGCTTCAGAGGAAATAATGTGGTGTGGTTTGCAGCAAACACGTAGCCAGCGTGGAGGCGGAGAGGTGGTCGCCTACCCAAGTGTGATCTGATCTCGCCTATGACAAAAACACCCCAAAACAATTGAAACAAACTAGGAACTCCCAACTCGACAACAAAAGTTGCTCGTCCAGTAGTTCCTTGTCCATTCACGGGCACTCGGACAGGCAGCCAGTCACCACCATTCAATAGGGATGCAAATTCCTGCTTTTGTCTTCATGAAGTGGCAGGGGAGGGGGGTTTGGGCCATCACCTGCCTGGGGCTGGCATTTCGCTGGCATTGCCTCCCCTAAATCTAATTCCTGTTTTGCAGGTGTGAAAACGACCCTCTGTGCTGTGCTCCAGTATGAACTCACTCACCATGTATGAACTGTTTGATGTTAGTGAGAGGATAGTTTATACAAATGATAAAACAACAAAAACTCAATTTAAATTATTAGGCTATTTAAAGGTGTTTTCATAAGACTGACATTACTCTGTCATAACCATAGACTTTATAGAGACATATAGCCTATAGTACATCGCTCTAGGTCATTTGACGAGACATGTCCTATACTGCATAGTGTAGGCTAATATATTTTAGAGCATATGACATTGCCCTGATCTAAATTGTGTGACTTTTGGAACAATAGCAGCCTGCATGTGTAAGCAGCTACTTTTAGTGGCAATGGAAACATCTGTTAGCTGCAGACTGTGGAGAAAATTCTCAAGTGATAAGCTCACAATGCCAGCTGATAAGCGGATCCTGCCAATACATTTCAATGAGAATGGAGCCGATTTTTTGAGAAATCCGCAAATGGCAGATTTCTCAAAAGATCTGCTCCATTCCCATTGAAATGCTGGCAGCCATATTTCTTTGGTGTGACTGTGCCCTGATAGAATATACTTAAGTACTGAAAGTAGGCCTAGAAGTACTTATTTTGCAGAATGTCTCATTTCCCAAGTTTCCAAGGTATAAACTGTAAAATGTAGGATTAGAACCAGAATCAAGATCCTATAGGTGGAGGTGGTTTTGAACCTGATTTACTGGTAAAATGGTGGCCATTTTGGAAAATGGCTGCCATGGTTACCACGGGACAAATCTGAGATGGCCCTATAGCTAACAGAGTTCAATATTGCTCTGACTGTGTGCCAAAATGTCATGCCACCGTACTTGCTTAATCATATTTGAACTGGGGGACCCCCCAAAAGTAATCATAAATAGTTATATTGGAATTGGGGGCATACAATTTAGCTTGACTCTGTTCCACAGATATATTGTGAAAAATGCTGATCTACAAGCTCATAATGCGAGGTGTTGTGAGCTTGTGGATTGGCTATTTTCAAACTTTCTTAGGTAATATTTGACCAATTTGTCCAATGTTTGATAATTTATTTAGAACTAGTCCTGTGCACAGTGGTGTGCGATGAGGTATTGAATGGAGGAGGAGTCTCAGAAGTAACCGGTTCCCGTTGGGCAGAATAGTCACCATTGATGTCCAGTTGTGCAATACCCATTGCATCCGTCTGTCTGTCTGTCTGTCTGTCTGGCTGGCACTCTTTTATGGCCATATATAGTGTTCCGTGTCCAGGCCAGGTCTGTGATGTCATCTCCAAATTTGGGCACTGTAGTGATGTCAGTTGGACTTTGTTGATGTCAGTTGGGCATTGTTACCATGGTGACGAGTGATGACCCTGTGTAGTATAAGTGATGTCAGCATGCAGATGGCCAGACATTCGCTAAATTAATAGTTAGATATAGGGTATGTGCGTGACATAATGTACATACCCGGAATTATGCGGGAACGCCTACTGAGTGGTAAAAATTACTTTCTGAGGAGAAAAAAAGTACTGATTGCATTAAACAATGTTAAACTCACTTTGCCACTCGATTTGCCATTCACTTTATGCATGGGTATACCCTCAATAGTTTGTTGGCTACTTTTGACGTAATAATGGTCTATTAGTTCATATTTTATAGAGGAATTAAGGTCTTATCAATGTCTGGGACTGTCCCCAAAGGGATATTTGTCTTCACAAGTCTGTTCAAAAACAACACATCAATAGCACAAAACAACATATCACCAAGACCATACATGAGGTCCACACTGTACACAGAAAACCATCCTATTGGCAGGGCCGCAACGGCTGAGGCGAGGGGGAAAAACGCCTCATGATAAAACCAACCTTACTCACCACTTCAAGGTTCTGTATTTTCGCCCAGATGGCATGAGGTGGAAGTAGCGATTCATCTTGGTGACATGGTCTGTACCAGTGGTTCCCAAAACCTTTTAGTTCTCCAGACCCGTGTTGATTTTGTCGACTGAAACTAAAATGTTTGTCGACTACCTTTTTTCATATAGACAAAAACTAAACAAAAAATAAGCTATGATGACTAAAACTAAGAAAAAAATTATATATTGTCAATTTCATCAACAAATTAAAAACTAGACCAAAATGTTATGGAGGGACTAGTGGAGAAGGCCTGACAAAATACATTTTAGTCGACAAAATCAACTCTAGATTTAGTCGACTAAAACTAGACTAAAAGTAAAACATTTTAGATGACTAAAACTAAATGGAATTTTATTCAAAAGACTATGACAAAAATAATCAAAATTTGCTGTCAAAATCAACACTACTCCAGGACTCAAACTAGTGAAAATAGCAGATCTACAAGCTCACAACACTCATTTTAATTAATTAATAAATTAGTGTTTCTTCTTGGAGTATTATTATGATTAAGACCTTTGAAAGTATGGCTGCACAACAGCACCACCTTCTGGATCGGCCGCACCATGCAGGCTCCCCATCTCTCTGTTTCCAGATCCTGATATGCTCAAGTACTAAAAGCAAAGTTAGCACGCTGTAGAATATAGTGAATGATGATGAAATACCTACTCATCCCACGAGGGAAATTCAGATATCGCAGCCCAACCCAGCTGCTTTTTTTCTTCAGCTTAACCCAGCTGAACCCAGTGCTGCTCACATGGAGCGCGGGGGAGAGGGGAGCAGTGATAGCTGGAGTGGGGAATCGTACCTGCGACCTCTGGGGCCTCCGGAGTTCTAGGTGTGGACACTAACCACTCAGCCATCACAGCCATCACTGCTCTAATAGTCACGTTGGCAAACATAAGAAATGAAGGAAAAACAACAATTTATTTGATTAAGAGTTTTTATTTTAGTTATTTTCTTTAATTATTTCTTTATACAAGCGAGCCCACGCGGATAAGGGCCATTTATAGTTACGTATGGTTGATTTTGTGTACGATGGGTGAGAGAGTACGTACGGTAGATACATCGACATGCATAGTTCCTCTATGCGTTATTTACGTGCCGACCCGCTCTCCGCTCCAATTCTGCTCCCGTTGGGGCCGCGCGCCACATGGAGGGGGTCTTCTGCACAGCACACGTGTAAACCGAAGAATCTTTAGCCAAAATATGTAGAACCACAGAATTTCTTGACCCGACGACCGACGTGATGTTTTGTAACAGTCTGGACTGGTTCTGCAGCTGCTGTCTGTCGGCAACATTATCGCGGTAAATGCAACTCCGCGAGGGTGACTGAACCTCTGACCCTATCTCTAAGGGAGATACCAGCCACCCATCTGAGGAAACCCATTACGGCCGCTTGCACCTGTGACCTTATACCGGTACTTTCGGTCATGACCCACACTTCATGACCATAGGTGAGAGTAGGAACGAAGATTGCTCGGTAGACAGAGAGCTTTGCCTTCTGGCTCAACTCTTTTGTCTTCACCACACAGTGCGATTTAGCGACTGCAAAACCGCTCCTGCTGCTCCAATTCTCCGGCTTATCTCCTTCTCCGTCTTCCCCTTTCTCTCATTCGTGAACAAGACCCCGAGATACGTAAACTCCTTCATAACCAATCATTATGCCAATTAATTCCTCCCTATGCACATTGCTGTGTTGCCACTGCTATTGTACCCTACTGACTCACCTGCCAGTGAGGAGCCCCCACCGGTAGGACAGCACCTCCCGTTCCACTGCATCCACCCCCACTCCCCCCGGTTTCCCTTCCCTTGTTTGTATTGACCAGTGGTTCTCAAAGGAGGAACAAAGGATCCTTCATGGGGTTCCCCAGTCAAATGAATACAGGTCTGTAAGTCTGAGATGGTCCTTCTGTACACTCTCAGAGTTATGGGGGTCTGCAGCCAAATGCATACCAAATTGGTGGGGTTAGGGTTAGGGTTCTAAATGTAAATGTTTGAGAGCCAAACTAGCAGGTTCGCTCCTTTTCCATTGTTCAGGCTCCATGGTGACACAGACCAGACAGAACGTAAGCACAGCTTTTGTAATTGGTCATTTCCATATCATTGCTGTTGGGAAGAAACCTTCCGGAATCTCAGTTTTCTAACCTTTTGTGTTTTGTTTAGTTTTTCCCATAAATTAACGTAAATGTCAAACAAAAGCATCAAAAGTAGCAGATCCACTTTGCTATTT
Organism: Nannobrachium achirus; assembly: GCF_963921795.1. Classification (NCBI taxonomy): domain Eukaryota; kingdom Metazoa; phylum Chordata; class Actinopteri; order Myctophiformes; family Myctophidae; genus Nannobrachium; species Nannobrachium achirus. The sequence continues at coordinate 65,143,323 of NC_137810.1, read as the reverse complement.
GTAAAAATGTAATTCTGAAAAGTTTTTGGACGTAGCCAGGCGACCAAATATCCCTGCCTGCCGATGCCGATATGCCTGGGGGGAATCTACATCCAGCGTAGGGGCTAGAACGGCACAGAGAACCAATCCTGATGCCGTCCCAATGTGAAGGAACGGTGCAGTTACTGTTTCCACACAGTTTTAGCCTACACAATTCATTTGGCTGTCACCAGATGTATGAGTAGGCAGAGATCTCTCTTTTGGTGGTCATTGGGAGCTGACCAGTACAATCACGATCTGATACTGTTGTACTGGGAGCTGACCAGTACAACCACGATCTGATACTGTTGTACTGGGAGCTGACCAGTACAACCACGATCTGATACTGTTGTACTGGGAGCTGACCAGTGCAACCACAGTCTGATACTGGTTGTCAGAGGACAGATCAAATAGAACCGTTGTAATGATCCTACACAGTGGAAAGGGAGTCCGAGACGGAAACCAGATTGTTAAATCTTTTTAAAGTGTTTTTGCTCCGAGCACATTCCATGTCATTCTGACTCGCAATGTTTATGTTGGTGTCATATCAGTCCTAGTGAAGTTCATAATACGTTCCCCTGTGGGTTTCTAATGCACTAACACAAGCCTTGACGCTTTAAACACTATTCCAAGTTGTTTATTTGTACTCACAAAAAAGTTATCAAAGAGCAGAGCTGTTGTTTTATTTTATTTTAATTTGCCTTTTTTTTTACCCATTTAGGCCTAGGATTATTGACTGCTTTAACTATTGAAAAATAGCAGATATACAAGCTGACAGCGCGGCACCGAGTGCCGCGCTGTGAGCTTGTAGATCTGCTATTTTTGAAAAATCGTGAAAATTAGATGTTTTACCCGATTCTATAAGTGTCTTTTGAATCCTTCTAAGGTTTTCTTTTTGAAAAACCTATGTTTCTATAATGTCAGCAATCTGGCCAGCCATCGTCAAAGAAAAGGTCCTTTTCACTTAACAGTTAACAGCTCAGTTAGTCTGTTCTTGAGAGACTACCATGTCAGTGGTTCTCAAACCTTTTCATGTGAATGACCCCTGTAAAAGAATATTCATATCTCAAAAAATATTTAGTTCCAAGGACCACCCGGAAGCAAAATTTGAGTTACAAACGTTCGCTCTAAAAAGACATATATTCAAAGATTTGCACACATTTTCACGACTTTTTCAAAAATAGCAGATCTACAAGCTCGCAGCGCGGCACTCGGTGCCGCGCTGTGAGCTTGTATATCTGCTATTTTTCAACAGTTAAAGCAGTCAATAATTCTAGGCCTAAATGGGTTTTAAACTGTTCATCTTTTTTTTTTTTTTTTTTGAAGAGGACAGTTGCCAAAAGAGTAATCCAGTTGGATGACAACAACATTGTTGTGTACGGGACTGATGCTGAGTGTGGTGTGTGTTGTATATTGTCCTTCTGATGATGATGATGATGATGCTCTGGCTTCCAGGGTGTGTTCTGTACAGTGTCTGACGTACATTAACAACACATTAATAAACATGGACATTTGTGTTCACTGATATGGTCATGTTGTACGAATATTTTATTGTGCGAGTGAAATGGTCTCTCTCTTTCACTCTCTGCCTCCAGTCAATATAATGCCTGTCAATAGAAAGCAGTGGTTCTCAACCTGTGGGTCCAGACCCCCAGGGGGGTCCCCACATTATTTTGGAGGTTCCCCAGAGGATTAACTTAATGTGCAATACTGTTTTCTCACTCAACAGTAAACAAACCAACATATCGTTTAAGTGTACAGCACATTTCTAAAGTGACAATTGAAGGACTTTTAAGACCTCTGAAATTACAAATTAAACATTGGCCAAACAAAATATTAGAGGCAGAAATTGTGAAAATAGCAGACATGCACACAACACACATTGTGAGCATGTAGATCTGCCATTTTCACAATAGAATAGTGTTAAACAAAATGTAATGCCTAAACTCCTCCAACTTCCCCAGTTAAAATATGATTATTTTGGGGGTCGCGGACTCACAGCCTAAAAAGGTTGAGAACCACTGGTGTAAAGCAATTAAAGTGCTTTATACACAAAACATTAAGAGCTTTAAGACAAAAGAAACAAAATAATACATAAAAAGGAAGAGAATATAAAATAAGAATATGCAAAGATTTAGTACAAAATTCAAAGGTTAGGCCTACCCAGAGCGATATAAAGAGCTTGGCAACAATTTCAATTAAATTCAAGGGAGCTTTATTGGCATGAGAAAACATTTACATTGTCAAATCAATTGTCAAAATGTAATACAAACTGTTGAATAGGGGTAACATATACAGTTGGAGGGGGTACAGCATCAACTCTATTGGATTCCTTTTTTCAGATATCACTGAAGCCTATAAGTGAACCATGTGATCAATCAAGATAAATGGACTTCTGAATCAGAAATGCTTTATTGTCACACCTTAAAAATACAATCACAGTAAGAAAAGGGTGAAATTCATTTGTCAGTGCTCCTCGGACTTGCAGCAGTTCATTAGTGAAAAGTCATATAAATTAAAGACATCGTCACATAATAAAATCTAAAAAGTTAAATAAAAGGATACTTTAAAGGTGCCTTAACTAGACGCTAAAATAAAAACATTACATTTGTGTGTCAGTAGCCTGTCTATTTGTTCAAGAGTCTTATTGCTTGATAGCTTGTCACTGAGGGGCTCCTGACACGGCAGCCTTCCCCCTCGGCACCTCTACTAGCTACTTAGATTGGCTGTTTACATGCACAGGTATTCCACTTGTATTCAGAATGACTGCTCATTAAGAAAAAAAAAATGCTCATGTAAACATGCTCATGTTTTGAGGGGTGGTATATACCGTTTGAATCAGAATAGACTTGTATTCAGGTTCCATGTAGTTGGGTATGAATCACTATGCGGAATGAGTTCATTCTGAATGAATAAATATTGTCCATGTAAGTAGCCAATGTTACTCTACCCATCATTGGTTGTTCAGAATGATTAGCGCAGGCGGTGGTGCAATTAAGGCCCTCCTACAAACAACACTGAGTTGAACTGACATCATACCATTCTTTAGTTGAGTAAAGACCATTGAGTAAAGACCACAGTCTGTCACTTCACTTCGTCTCATTATTATGGCAAGTCCGAGAAGATTAAACGTCTCATACAGATATTCACTTAAGTAATGACTTAAAGATGAATGTCATTATTAAGCTGATCATCTGGGGACCCCCAAAATGTATTTCAGGAATAACGCACACACACACACACACATACGCACGCACACACACACACACACACACACACACACACACACACACACACACACACACACACACACACACACACACACACACACACACACACACACACACACACACACACACACACAGGGGCAGATGTTAATATTTAAACACTGATACGTAGATTAGTTCAGCTAAAAAACACACATCAGCTTTTCCACTCCTGCCTGCCTGTCTGTCAAAATAACTAATCTACAATGCTCACAAGTTGTGAATTAAGCTTGAATAGATCTGAACCTCTCCATATTTAAAGCCAACTAGTGTCCACGTAGGTAAAATAGATACACAAGCTCAGTCTTGTAGCAATTATTCATTTGAATTTTAATGAAAATGAACACTTCTGGACAAATGCAGAGTAAGCTTGGCTACGCGAGGCTAGGACATACGAGGTTTCCACCCGACAGCAAGGATAAGGGCAAGGACAAACTGGAGCTCAACGCTAGAAATGTACAATAAAAAACCTGAAGGGAAAAGAGCTGCCAAAGGCTTAAAACAAATAACAAAACTCATATTTAAGAGACACCTTTAAACAGAGAGAATGTGCATGAACAGAAAACATTTATACTTCATGTCCATTGAATAAATATCAATTTATTTTAAAGTGACCATTTGAGTAAGTTATCAATCTATTTTAAAGTGATCATTTGAATAAATATCAATATATTTTAAAGTGATCAATCATTTGAATAAATATCAATTCATTTTAAAGTGATCCTTTAAAGTGAATAAATATCAAAGTATTTATTTGAATAAATACCAGTCTATCAATATATTTTAAAGTGACCATTTGAATAACTACCAATTTATTTATTTGAATAAATACCAATCTATCAATCTATTTTAAAGTGATCATTTGAATTAAATATCAATCTATTTTAGAGTGATCATTTGCTTCATGTGAATGTGTCAGTGCACATTGTGCACACTAACCTCAGTGTGCTCACATGGCACCAGAAAACCAAGCATGCGCCGATTATTGCACTGCTGATTACATTGAATATCTTCACAGCCGCTCTTTGCCGATCCAGGACACACGGCCTTGCCAGCTCTTATCGTGGACCACATGTTGGAGTTCTCAGGTGGTCCTTGACTTTACTTGGGGTCTAGCTTGTAGATAGTTTTTCCACTGCCTGGGTACCATGACGTGTCCAATGCTCGTCTATGAGGAGGGAGAGTATAAAAGACGTGCCGGACCGTACGGTATCCTCACTCACTCTGTTCCAGAATGAAGGCTGCTGGGGCTTTGCTTGTTCTGCTGTTGTGTCTCTCTGAGGCTGGAGCTCAGGGGGAGAGAGGAGCACTCAATGAGAGAGACAACAATGTAGAACCAGGCACCCTCTTACAACCTGACCTCTGGAACGAGTTGAAGGAGCTGAGAGACATGGTGCAGAGCATGGGAAACACCATGGCAGTACAGGGAGAGAAGCTGAGGAGTGTGGAGGAAGAAGCCAAGGAGCAGAGAGACTTGGTGTCTGATCTTCGGGTGGAGTTGGCCATCGCCAAACATGAGATGGAAGGTATGGCAAAGTAAAATGCAGGTTAGAATGGTCAATAGGCAACATGCTTGTTGTGCCAAAAATGGAGCTTGAAGAATGAGTAAAGGTACAGGCTGAAATGTGTTTAAAATCTTTCTCTGTGTTTGCCAGAGATGGCTGTCGAACTGACTGCCAGCCAGATGCAGGTTGAAGTCCTCCAGGCCAGACTCAGTGCCACTGAAGACCAGATCCAGAGCATCCATACCAGACTCGGTACCAGTGAAGACCAGGTGGAGAACTTGAAGACAGAGAGTGAAGGTAATCAGAACAGAATTATCTTCAGTCAATGCATGATGAGAGGACCGTGTTGCACAATGTATTACATTATTGATAATTCCTGTGTAATGAGTAAAGACACAGGCTGAAATGTGTTTAAAATCTTTCTCTGTGTTTGCCAGAGATGGCTGCCGAACTGACTGCCAGCCAGAAGCAGGTTGAACTCCTCCAGACCAGGCTCAGTGCCACTGAAGACCAGGTGGAGAACTTGAAGACAGAAAGTGAAGGTAATCAGACCAAAATGATGTCCAGTCAATGCATGAAAGTGTTTTTCTTTCTTTTCTTTCCTTCAGTTGAGCTCAGAGATAGTTCCAATCGTGTTTTCATCATGTTATTTACTGCATGTTTGATATAATCCACATGTAGGAGCAATTCTATTGAATATGAACAGTATTGTATTGTATTGACTGAATATTAATGTTGTATTGATTCGAAATTCGGGTTGTATTCATTTTATATTCATGTTGTGTTCATTTCAGCTCATGGTGCTCAGCTGTCTGCTGTAGAAAGGAGGCTGACTGTCATTGATGCCAAAGTGCAGGAACTGTCCAGTAAGTACAGTATGTTTATCAAATGCGACTGTGGCTCAGGCCCGGCGCCAGGACTCCATGGCTTAGGGGGCCGCAAGCTTAAAGGACAACTTTTTACAACAAGGGTTCATATTTTAGATAGTCAATAGAGAAAAGAAGAGATGAGTGTTAAAATGTTTTCAGTTACTTCTTTCTATCATTTTAGTGATTTTAATGATTTTAATTTGCATGCAGGGGCATGCATGCTAGTGGCTAAATATGTCTTTTAGACACAATAAGCCCATTCCCAAGATGCACCGCAATCTTTCATGGCTTATGGGGGCTGGTGTAAATTGTAACAAAGAAATTGCCGGCTTATTGTGTCTAAAAAATACATATTTAGCCAACTTGTACGCATGCCCCAACCCACTGAAATAAAAATACTAAAATCGCTAAAAAACAATAGAACAAAGTAAATTAAAACATTTTAACACTCAACTTTTCTTTTCTCTAATTACAATCTAAAATATGAACCTTTGTTGTAAAAATGAACTGAGCGGTGGTTCCCCCCCCCCCCTTCCCCCCTGTGTGTGTGTGTGTGTGTGTGTGTGCGCGTGTGTGTGTGTGTGTGTGTGTGTGTGTGCCTGGTCTGGCCTGGCCTGAACAACAGCGCCCCTCCCTTAACATGTGTGGTCAGAAAAGGTTACTGCAGGCTACAGACAGACAGACAGACAGACAGACAGACAGACACGGAGACAGACATACCCACACACACGGCCACGTATAGGAGCGTTGTGACCACCGCTCAAAAAAACAAAGTTGTCCTTTAAGTGAAGGTTGCAACCATTATGCAAATGTGTGTTTCAAGCAAGTCGCCTTTGTTTTAGAGTATTTGCAACTCGGTAAAACCGATTTCACTGATGCGCGGGGGGAGGGGCAAGGTGGAGACTTAGAACGCAGGATTATAGAGCGCAGCGGTCATTATTCACCTATAATTCACCTCTGATTTCAGCGCTTGACCAATCAGAATCAAGCATTCAACCAAGCCGGGTAATATAACGGTATTAATAGTGTTATAATGCTCTTGTGTTCACAGACCAACCAAAGGTAGCCTTCTCTGCTGGGTTGACCAGTGCTGGATTTGTTGGGCCATTTAGTTCTGATACCACTCTGGTTTATAAGAATGTCCTCACTAACATCGGCAACGCCTACAATCCATCTACAGGTAGGTGGTTAATTAGGCTTTACATTAAGTAATCTAGTTAATTATGTTAACTCTTCGGCTTCATTACAGGCTAAAATGTTCAAAATTTTTCTTATTCAATATCAGATCTAAATTCAGAACATGATGCTATGTGGCACATTGTGAGCTTGTAGTTCGGCTTTTAACTTAAAAAATAGAGCTCAAGTAGTGTTTAAAAGTTTCAACATGAGTGTGTGTGTGTGTGTGTGTGTGTGTGTGTGTGTGTGTGTGTGTGTGTGTGTGTGTGTGTGTGTGTGTGTGTGTGTGTGTGTGTGTGTGTGTGTGTGTGTGTGTGTGTTTGTGTGTGTGTATCGTTGTGCAGGTATTTTTCGCGCTCCTGTCAGAGGAGTTTATTTCCTCAGATTCACTGCCGCTAACCATGCAGGATCAGAGTATACAGTACTGCGTATGTATAAAAATAATCAGCAACTCGTGCATAACTATGGATACAAGAATCATGGACATGGGTTTGACTACCTATCTAATGGAGTGATAGTAGAGATGGAGCAGGGAGACACAGTGTACATGAGGTTAGAAGATTCCCGCAGGCTCTATGATGACTCAGGCAATCACAACACATTCAGTGGTTTTCTGCTCTATTCTATGTAACACAGCTACTGACACTGCTGGAAAGTGGGAACTCACTAGTACATTTACCCAAATACTCTATTTAAGTACAATTTAGAGATCATTTTGCAATATGATTTTACAATAACAAAACAACTATAACAATCATCATCATCATCATCATCCTTTTAAGGACAACAAGGGTTCATATTTTAGATAGTCATTCATGGAACATGGAATGTTGATGTGCAGCATTTTCCTCCAAACAGCCAGCGAGAAAGAAAGAAACAAAAATGTTTTCGGTTCTTTCTTTCTATCGTTTTAGTGATTTTAACAATTTTGATTTGCATGCAAGTGGCTAAATATGTCTTTTTAGACACAATAAGCCCATTCCCAAGGTGCAACCGCAATCTTGACTTATGGGGGCTGGTATAAATAGTAATAAATAAATTGCTGGCTTAGTGTGTCTAAAAAGACATATTTAGCCACATGTACGCATTCCCCCACCCACTGAAATCAAAATACTAGAATCGTTAAAACATTCTAAAATAGGAACCCTTGTTGTAAGTTGTCCTTTAACCGCTATTGTATACATACTATACGGCAGATATATACACTATGAATCATTTTGAAAATAGAAACTCTTTCTGTCTCTAAATCTGTTCAGGGTCTGCAGCCAAATGGGCCTACATATTAATTTGACAATCCATTACATCTCAAGGGGCAAAAATACTGTATTTGTACTCCATTAACTGCTTTAGTTAAGCCTACAAGTTACTTTAGATATACATTATTAATATAAAACATACATTACCCAACCATTTTAAAACATCTTTCGAAAATAGCACACCTACAAGCTCAAAACGCGTCTCAATGCATCGCTTTATGATCTTGTAGAACTGCTATTTTAGAAAAATCTTGACACATTTTGACAAATATAAAAAAGTGAAATAAGCCATTCTGCAGGCGCCTGCTGGCCTACTGGTCCAGGCACACACAACTTGGGCATTGCCACATGGTCATGAATGCCTGGTGGTGTCACCGGTTCGATTCCCGATCCGGACAACCTTTGCTGCATGTCATTCTCCATCTCTCCCCCCCATGTCCTGTCAGTCTACTGTCCTATCCAATAAAGGCATAAAAAAGCCCCAAAACAAATCTTTACAAAGATATAGGCCATTCTGCATAATGAGTACTGTAAGTAGTCATGAGTCATGACGATACCTTTGTACTTTTGCAGGTGTGTAACTTGTAACAGAGTATTTCTACACTGTGGATAAGATTGTAAGGGCTCTATTATGATCCAGGTCTTATGCCTTATGCCTTAACTTCTTTGCCCTTTTTTTTTTTTTTTACTATATATACATATTTTTTTTAATATTTCAAATAGCTGATCTGCAAGCTCACAACGTGCAGATGTAGATCAGCATTTGAAGTATTTAAAAATGTTTTTCAAAATAGTGAAAAAAAAGGCAAAGAAGTTAAGGCATAAGACCTGGATCATAATAGAGCCCTAAATGTCTAACTTCTAACTTGTACTTGTAGATGGTATTTGTACTTTTACTCCAATAAAAATGTGAGTACTTTTTCCATCACTAGTCCTGGTAGCATTACATTAAAGAGCTTCCATAAAGCTCATTGTCAATAAAGACACATTCAAAAACATTACTGTGTCAATTGTATGTTTTGATGATCATTAGTAGGCCTATAACATATTGTGATTTGTATTTAGGCTATGTCATTGCAATTTTAATCTGAATATCGTTGCTGTTGAGCAGACACCTTCTAGCTCCATATTTCTTATGTATCAGTGCTTTCTCTCCACTATCAATGCTAAAATAGCTGATGTAGGCCTACAAGCTAACAACATGTCGATCTGCAGATCTGCTATTTTCACAAACTTGAAATTTTAAAGTAAAAATGTGTGTGTGTGTGTGTGTGTGTGTGTGTGTGTGTGTGTGTGTGTGTGTGTGTGTGTGTGTGTGTGTGTGTGTGTGTGTGGGTGTGTGTGTGTGTGTGTGTGTGTGTGTGTGTGTGTGTCAGTGTGTGTGTGTGGGTTTTATAAATTTGAACCAATGAAAAGTATTAACAACTACAAGAAAGGTTTTTGGGTGTACAAAACCCGGATGTATGACAATTATAGGCTTTCCGTGTCTAAATGGGTTAAATTTAACAAGGGTTATACAGCGCCTTGTAGGGGTGGGTGGCCTTTCTTTGTATTGTTATTTGTTTGGTCATGTGTTTCTTTCGTTAGGATTGATTGGTTGATTGATTGACTATTAAGTCAGAAATGTAAACAGCACAAGGCACAGTCAGAAATGAAGGCTAAAGGGATAAGGACTTGTTTTTATTGTGGTCCAGAGTAAGTATTATGTACCTTTAGGCCTATTTCTCTTAAAGGTAAGCATATGATTTTTGTTCTTGATTAGGAAGGACTGTTTTACCCATGGACAGCTTGAAACACAGCTCCCAGTAAAGCGTCTTTCTTTACTGAAGTGACTACAGTATATACGAAACTGGCCATGTGTTTGGTTGGTTGACTAATTCATGAATCCATTTATTCATTAATTTGTTGCCTTTCAGTACGTTTTTCCTGAAAGTTTGCTTCTCTGAAGTGTCTCAAATTCTCTCAATGCAAACATCAGCCTCCCGGCACCAGCCAGACTCCTGCAGCATATTGCTCCTCCTCCCACAAAGAGTTACAGAATGTATGCCGACTGGAGCAACAGTCCTGACCGAAACACACACAAAAGGAAGAAGAGGGGCGAGTCAAATTCACCAGACAGATGCTCAGACTGTTAATTTTGCCACGGATAGTGGCTACTTACTATTAAACTGTAGTTTGTGTACCCAGTTTGTTGTGGTGTTCTGAACTAGTTGGGCTATGACACAAATAGGACACCAGAGGGAGTGAGAGCAGAGGTCAATACAAATAATTCACAGAGGCCTTTTGTATATTTTTGGGGGATGGCATCACATCTATGGATGAACTATCTAAGTAAGTATGCAGTTCATACAAACCTAACTAATGTAGTCAACAGAACCTCTGTCACTAGGCTGGTTTGAACAAAGCATCTACAGAGCCTTGAGGATGTGATCATCATTTTTGAGACAGAAAATGCATTTCAGACAGACATTTTTTACATGGAGACTCCTGATACTGAACCCTATAGCAGTGGGTATCAGAACATAGCGCCATTTAACACTTATTTTAGCCAAAGAAAATCACTTACCCCACCTTTAATCAAAATCATTTTAAACTTATCTTTTTCTTTGGCTTTTCAAAAATAGCACATCTACAGTAGCACTCAAGCTTCTACATCTGTTATGTTTGAGACATATTTAGTGGCCAGGCCACGCAGTGGCAAAGACCACTCATTGATATTGGACTTTCTCATCATTATTATTATTATTATTACCCTTATTACATTCACTTATAAAGACTGAATAAAAAAAGAAGGTGTCTTTCTCATGTGTTTATTAGAAATCATGTCACTAATGATACACAAGTTACTATAGGGCTGCACAAACCATTACAGAGTTAACGAGCACAACATTATACAACCATCTCACTGTCCACCAGACAATACATCAATGACATCATAGCTTCATTACATTACATTTGACCAAAGACATGGCTTTGATAAAGCACCATAAATGGATAAAATCATAGGTTATTTACATTACATTTGAGCAAACACATGGTTTGATGAGGGTGTCGCACCAAATTCTGGGCCCTGGGTACAAGGATTCACTGCGGGTCCCCCATGAATGTTCTTCATAGTGGGAGGAGGGGGTTTAACCCATTTAGACCGGGAGCGCATTATTACGCATTATTTTGTGCTTTAACTAATTGAACAATAGCAGATATATGAGCTTGTAGATCTTCTATTTCTTTTAAATCGTGAACATTTGTGCAAGTCTTTGAATATTTCAAATCCTTCTATGGTTTTTTGAAAACGCTATTTTTCCCATAAGCAATATTTGAGTTACAAATGGTCGCTTAAAAACACATCATATTCAAAGATTTGCACACATTTTCACAAGTTTTCAAAAAAAGCAGTTCTACAAGCTCGCAGTGCGGCACTCGGTGCCGAGCTGTGAGCTTGTATATCTGCTATTTTTCAATAGCTATAAAATAATTAAGGCCCCTCAACCTTGGGTCCTGGTAACTCAGTCCCACTTTTCCCCTGACACCCCTGATTACATGTGACTAAAGACATGGCTTTGATAAGCACCATAAATGGATACAATCATAGGTTCATTACATTCCATTTGAGCAAACACATGGCAGATATGACTGCTGCATTGTTTACAGTAAATGGTGGAGAAGCGTCTCTCTGACTGAAGACAGACACTCTTCTGATGGAAGAAGTGTCAATCTGACTGACTTTCACACTCTGCTCTGACCTCCCTTGTGATGACATCAATACACACCATGTGACCTCACATTGACAATGTGTCGTCGTTGTGAGCTTGCGTGAGCTATTCTGAAATGTGTGTGTGCGTGCGTGTGTGCGTTTGTGCGTGCGTGCATGCATGCGTGCGTGCGTAGCAGAGTGTCCATGCAGGTCGCATGATGTTACTGAACCTCTAGATCTGACACAGAGACACTGAGGAACCCCAGTCCCCCCAGCACCTGAACCCAACATAGAGAGGTTCAGTGAACGTGCACTGGAAGGTGTGCAAGTGTGTCAGAGGACACTGTGTAGAAGGACAGGGTGCCAGCGGGACAGTCTACATACAATGCTGCTCTGTTGGAGCGACGGAGACGACGGACAGAGTCAGAGGGACGGACAGAAAGTTCAGTTTCCTTCCCATTGTGACGGACAGAGTAACTGTTGTCAAAAACATCATTACAGTCCAGACTCCAGGACAATGCATTGGATCCTAATGCATAGTCAGCACCCCCTCCTTTCCTGTTGATCCCTCTGTGTGTCACTGCTATATAAACATATCCACTCCACTCTACCTCCCAGTAACTGCGTCCAGTCAGACTCTCTCTACACAGAACCTGTGGCTCTGAGGTAAATCTGTCCCGATGGTCTGGACGTCCCTGGTCCTGGTCCCTCACCCGTGTCACCTTCCTGTTGTTGTCAGTCAGAGAGAGCTCGTTGTGTGCTGTGTTTGGATCCAATGTGAGTTCACACACATCTGATGAGACAACATCACACAACCAGATTACAATCTAATGTCGTAATAATATACAAATATAATATGATGTATTATAAGGTTGTTGTCAGGTGGAAACCTTGTATGTCCATTTTATTATTATTATTTTTAAAACTATAGTGAAAATAGCCGATCTACAAGCTCACAGTGCCTCGTGATGCGAGATGTTGTGAGCTAGATCAGCTATTTTCACTATTTTTGAAAAATGTTTTACTTTTTGGAACAGGAAGGCACACAGACTCATAGTGCTCTTGTAGATTTGTTATTTCCAGTAACATTTGTGAAAAAAAGAAAAGCTTCACACACACACACACACACACACACACACACACACACACACACACACACACACACACACACACACACACACACACACACACACACACACACAGATCGGCTATTTTCACTGATGTTGTGCAATACACTGATGATGAAATAGAGATTTAATTCATGAAAAAACTAAACTGTTGAAATAAGGAGATATGATGTTTCTGAAGACGGCAACAATATTTAGATCTTTTATATTATAGTAGATCTATAAGCTTACAACGCATTCAGGTGTGAAGCGCAACGAGCTTGATGTCAGAGCTAGATGTCAAAGCGTAACAGTCAACAAAGTGATGTCAGAACATGTCAGAACAGGTCATAGTTAGGACCCAGGCTTGATGACATCAGGGATCTCCATATATGGGCATAAAAGGGATTCTGTAGGGGCCATATATGAAAATAGCCGAGTCGCAAAGCAGCACGTTGTGAGCTTGTAGATCTGCTTTTTTCACTAGTTTGTTTCCCGGCCAAACGTCTAATTTCTCTTTCGGGTCTTGAACTAAAAGGTTTGGAAACCAGTACCACTGATCTACATAGCTGGGTGTGTGCTACTTTGATTTAATGATTGAAACAGAATTAACACTTACACTTCTTCAAACCCAGTTTCAGCCTGCACTCTCCACCATGGTCGACACTGGGAGTGAAGGAAAGAAAGTCAAGCCTGTTTATTCTTTTTGATAATAGAAACAATGACAGATAATTTTGTCATCAAACACTAAATACTACATTACGGCATCACAGAATGATTTCACTACTCTTAAACTACAAGGCACATTTGCACTGACATTTACAAGTCTCCTCATACCTGAGAGACTGCAGTTGTCCAGCAGAGCTCAACGTCTCTTGGTCTCCCGGATGATTGTAGGTCAAGTCCAAAACCTTTAGATGGTGGTTGGATCTCAGAGCTGAGAGCAGGTAAGAACAGCCTTTCTCTCCGACCATACAGCCTGACAACCTAGACACACACACACACACACACACACACACACACACACACACACACACACACACACACACACACACACACACACACACACACACACACATTTTTCAGATACATATTTTCAGTTAGGGTTTGTAAGTTCAAAATTACTTAATGTACTGTCTGGAGGTCATCTTGAATGAGATTCAAAAAGAAGAAGCCCTATAATGAGGCAGACAACAATGGGAATCACACAGGTGAATGAAATCAACATTCATATTTATTCGCAAGTTCTTGCTTATGTCATGATGCAGTATGTTTGCGTTTGCCAGGGAGTATTTAATATAAGCCTTTTGAGGGAATTATGGATAGGCAATTTACATAAAAGATCAAGGAACACTGACCTGAGGATTTCCATTGTACAGTTTGGACTCCCCAGTCCAACACAGAGCTTCATTATTCCTGAATCCTGTAAATCGTTATTAGACAAATCCAATTCTATAAGACTAGAGTTGGTGAGAACTGACGATAACTCCTCACAGCATCTCTCAGAGAGGTTGCAGCCACTCAGCCTAAGGAGAAAATATTGTCAAAATTAGATGTTTCTATTTACTTTCCTGTAAAAGAAAGATGACGTTATATATATATATATATATATATATATATATACAGTTGTTATTTCACCTACATAACTCTTTTGGAGGCTTTGACCACTGGCAGAAGCCGCAGAAGAGCTTCTTCTGAAGCAGAGTATTTCTTCAGGTCAAACACGTCCAGCTCCCTTCCTGATGACAGCAATATGAAGGCCAAAGTTGACCACTGAGCAGGAGAGAGTTTGTGTGTGGACAGACTTCCCGAGGTCAGGTATTGTTGGACCTCTTCCTCTAGAGAATGGTCATTGAGCTCATTCAGACAGTGAAGCAGACAGATTTTTTTCTCTTGAGAGATATTCTTCCTGATCTTCTTCTTGATGTACTGTATTGTTTCATTGTTGGTCTGTGAACTATTTTCTGTCTGTTTGAACAATATATTTAAGAGAGTTTGATTGGTTTCCACTGAGAGGCCCAGCAGAAAACGTAGGAACAAGTCCAAGTGTCCATTTGGACTCTCCAAGGTCTCATCTACAGCACTCTGGTAAAGGTTCTTCTTAGATTTGTGTCTAAATACCCTGGACAACTTGGAGGTTGGTTGTGACATTAGGTTGAGACCATCATTCTTGAAAGAGAGAAAGACATAAAGAGCAGCCAGAAACTCCTGAACACTCAGATGAACAAAGCTGAACACCTTGACTTCGTGCAACCCACTCTCCTCTTTGAACATCGTTGTGAACAACCCTGAGTACTCTGATGCATCTTCTGTATTCATGCCACACGTTTCCAGGTCTGCTTCATAGAAGATGAGTCTGCCTCTCTTCAGCTGTTCAAAAGCCAGTTTTCCCAGAGACCGAATAGCCTGAATATTATTTGGATTCAAGGCAAAATGTCTCTGATCTCCGTCGTCCATCTTGGCATTCTGATGTTTGAACTGAACCACTATGAAGTGGATGTACATCGCAGTCAGGGTCTTCGGCAAAGCACAAGTCTTGTCTATTCTTAAGATCTTCTCTAGAACTGTAGCAGCGATCCAACAGAAGACGGGAAGGTAACACATGATGTGGAGGCTTTGTGATTTGTTGATATGTGACCAGATTGTTCTGGCCTGGTCCTCATCATCATTAAATCTCTTTTTGAAGTATTCCTCTTTTTGTGGGTCTGTGAACCCTCTGAGCTCTGTCACCCTGTCAACAGAAGGGATCCGATTGGCGGCTGCAGGTCGCGTGGTTATCCAGATGCAGGCAGAGGGAAGCAGGATTCCCTTGATGAGGTTTGTCAGAAGGATGTCCACTGATGTCCGTTTTGTGACTTGACTACAGTAGGAATTCTTCTGGAAGCGTAGAGGAAGCCTACATTCATCTAAGCCATCAAGGATGATCACAGTTTGGGTCTCTTTGTTGCAGATTCTTGCTGTGTTGACCTCACCAAAAAAGCAGTGTAGAAGTTCCATCAAACTGAATTGCTCGTCCTTCACCAAATTCAACTTTCGGAAAGTGAATGGAAACACGTAGTCGATAGCTTGGTTGGTTTTACCTTCTGCCCAGTCTTGAGTGAACTTCTGAGTTGAGACTGTTTTACCAGTGCCAGCCACTCCCTTCGTCATCACTGTTCTGATTTTCTTCTTCTGATCTTCTCCAGATAAAGGCTTAAAGATGTCTTCATATTTGATTGGTTCTTCTGGTCTGAATGGTTTCCAAAATTCAGTTTGAATCTGACTGACCTCACTGACCTCTCCACTCTCTTCCTTTGTCATGGCTTATTTGTTTGTCCTTATAGCAGAACCAGGTTTTACTTAGAGGCCCTGGACATGCAGGGTGCAATAGTAACATCATTAATTATTGCACATCAATGCAATAGTCGCAATGCTGAGTCTCTCTGCAATGTCATCTCCCTCATGTAAGATGGTCAATGTTCTATAATGAGCTCTTTAAATAGCAGAGGAAAACTACACTGGTGTAGATGAGGTCAGAGTTGATCTAAGCTGCAAGTACATTTGGTACTGGATGTGGAAATGACAACTGTGTTGAACGTAAACTATAGCAGTGATACTTGCTTTTGTTAAAACCTAAACTCAATAACCTGTGATGAATTTAACCTCATTGTTCAAAGGCTACAAATGGATTAGAAAGAATGGTTAATCCTGCATAATAAAGCTGTGATTCATACTGCCCTCTAGTCTAGAATGTTGGCAGTTAAATCAAATGTTACATAACTCACCTCTGTTAGCGGAGTCTTCTGAAGGAAGGACACGCCCTGCATTAGAAGAGGAGTAATGAAGTGAGCTCCGTGAGCTGACATAACTTAAATTCGTTAGGGAGGAAGACATTCATATCTTGCCAGTAAAACCATCACATTTTTCTTCTTTCGAAAAGAAGCTCCCCAAATATTGGCAACAATAGATACAGATAGATAGGTGCAACCAGATAAAAATGTTGTACATTTGAGTACATAATACTGTAAACATGAATTTGGAGTGTGTTTTGTGTGTGTGTGTGTGTGTGTGTGTGTGTGTGTGTGTGTGTGTGTGTGTGTGTGCGTGCGTGCGTGCGTGTGTGCGTGCGTGCGTGTGTGCTTGCGCGCGCACGTGTGTGTGTTTCTCTGTGTTTTGATATTTTCCTGGACTACAGTATGACATCATAGAAATGTATGTCAGTTATTTCTGGACCACAATGGGAATAAGTCTCCAGGACATTTTCTGTTATACTTTAACCTTAACTATCTATCAATCAATTTAGAGTGCAATGTTGTACTACAGCCCTTGTTTCCTATAGTTCCAGTCAGAACTCCCCCTCCAGTAAATCACCTTGTTAAGACGGTCAAATACCTAACCAGACCAAGTTGGTAGAGAAGAGAGAGGGGTGTGACAGGTTTGTTTGGAATGTATTTAGTTCCTAACGCATTTGTTTTAACTTGTGTTAGGCTAGGTATATAGTAATTTGTATTGTGTGGAAATATCAATGGATGGAGTTTATATATCGTCATAAGTTATTGTGGGAATGTCATGGTGCCCTTCACTGTGAAGCTGCTGCAAGACAAGGTAACTGGCACCTTAGAGCAGTTTTAACAAGGTGATTGACATCAGTTGGAGGAGAAGGTCTGACTGGAACTACAGGAAACATGGGGGCTGTAGTCCATAGTAGTCTATTGTAGTCAAGGGAGAACTGACATTCAGTACTATGATGTCATAGTCAAGGAAATCATGTTTAAAATACCCAAAAACTGCAAAAACACAAAGCACTCTCCAAACATCATGGTTATGAAGTCATTCAGTTGTACATGTGTTCTTACCCAGGCTCTCCAACAGCTGGGGTTCGTGTTGTTCAAGGGCACTGTAAAATGCTGCTCCGGTCTTAGCTCCCCCTGAAACTACGGCTGTATACAGTTCCCTCATTTGGTCCATGCTCGTCTTCTCAGCTTTAATCCTAGCATAGAGCTCAGAGTGGACACTTTTCCCTAGACTATCTACTATAGGCATGACCATGGAAACCTTTTGAATCAACTTTGCCCTGTGCTGGATCACAAAATGAGCTGTTTGCAAAAGAAAAGGAAAGTTGAGTTAAATGCATCACAGGCGATATGTCATATAAATGAAACATAAACCTTATCTGTGTTGCTACACCCTCATTTGCTACACCCTCATATGCATATTAGTAAATGTAACAATTGGTAATTTTATATTTGTATATTTATATGTTGCAATAAGATATTGATTTACATGAAACGCTCACCTTTTTCTGTATCATTTTGTTCCGAAGTCAAGCTGTCAACAGCACCCTGTTGTACAAAGTCATATTATGTTATTTCAACAATATCATGCCTGAAGCACTATGTGAGTGCAACTAATAAACGTAAGGTTAATATTTCCTAGGGTTAATATGAGCATCCAAACAATATTAGCACATTGCTTTTGATGCATTCCAAAGGGCTGGAACACACATGGCAAATGACATGTTACTGTATAATAAAACACAGACCGTAAACCTATATGATGTGTTACTGTATGTAAAACACAGACAGTAAACCTATATGATGTGTTACTGTAAATGTAAAACACAGACATTAGACCTACAGTCATGATGTGTGGAGGACAAAGGTAGAATCTGTTTACCTGCTCTGAAGCTTTAGTTTCTCCACAATCACCATCATCCATTCTGGACTCCATCTCTTTACACTGCTGTTGAAAGAGGTGGAAATGTCATTATTGAAGATATAATAATAAGGGTAAATATAGCTGCAAGCAGCGATAAAGTGGCCAAGGCAAAAGCATCAAGGGAAAGCAAAGAAGACATCAAAGAGAAACTAGAAGCAGTGTTCTTCCGAACAGGTCAGGTGTTTTTTTTGGCCCACTGGTGACTCTATAACAGGCCAATGTGAGAAGGGTGGCATCTGTTCCTTGGCCTAGTGGGAATGTGTGTGCAAAATCTCACACACATAGCAGGCTGCGTTTGAGACAATTTGTTCAAAAAGGAGCAATCCTGCAAACCTTGGAATTCAATTTTAGCCAATTAGATAGAATATGATATCGGACAAATCCGTCATGATCACATCACTGTAGAGATACTGTGTACTGATTTGTGTAATTTTCTGTCTATAGCTGCAGAGCGAGATGAACAAATCTCAGTGAGAGTTGCAAGGGCCCCATAGCCTAGTGCAGTGTTTGTTATTTTTGCCTTTTTCTTGAGTTTTGCCTTTTGTTCCCGTTCCCGAGTTCTCTATTTTTAGATTTTTGGCAAAGTTTATTTTTGCCATTTTTGAATTTTGGGTTTCACTGTACAACTGCATGGTGGGGGCTGGATAAATAAAAATCTTAACAAGACACAAATTGCTTATTATAAGCAGACATGGCAACCCAGGTACATTCAGAGCCCAGAACGCCAACTACTGACACTTTAATGCAAGGACAACAGGAAATCAAATTATGTTTTTCAGGACAGCTTTTTCAGCCTCCGCCTCTTTCAGGATATGAACAGGATAACAGGGGCGGTGCCAGGAATAACATGAATATATAGAGATAAATAGTAATACTGAATAAAAGTACAAAGGTATTGGCATCAACTTGAATTTTTTTGAAAATAGCAGATCTACAAGCTCACAATGCAATGCAACGCATGAGCATTTACTGGAGTAGCCTAGAAGTAAGACTATACAAGTGAAGTATAAAATACCTCAAAATTATACTAAGGATAGTATTTGAGTAAATGTACTCAGTTACTTTTACACCCCTGGCATTGTAGACCCAGATGCTTGTGAAACATGATAAAGAAATAGTCATGCAATAGTATGAATTTCAGTTTATTTACACAAAGGATTTGCAATTGCAAAATATTTGGCAGCATTATTTTCTGTAAGTGGCTAGCAGAGTCAGACTTAACTAAACCTAAATTGTTTTTATTGAAAAACGTTGAGGGGAAGGCGGCTGGGGGTCAAAACTTGGAACTTTAGGCGCTCACATGGGGCTGCCGTCCTGTGGGCAGAGCAGACTATGGATTCCAATTGGGGGGTGTTGGAACCCAGCCAGCCTAGGTGGGGGAGGGAGAGAGAAATGAGGTGAGCTTCAGAATAATTACAGTTGAGCCACAAGTTAGAGAAGAGGTGTTCAATCTGCCCGTTCCACACAGTTCAGAATAATGAACCCACTTACACTGCCGTTCTTTGGCTTCAATGAAGCAATCTGGGAGCTGGTACTGATTGTCAGCTGATTGTCAGATGGGCTTCAGGTGTGAGGCTGAGCTTCCCCTGCATGGTTTGAAACAATAAATGAATAAATGAATGCACTCAAACATCATTACTTTATAAAGAAACTTCAAAGTCATTACTTCAAAATCAAATCAAACTAGGAATGAGTGTCACTGCGGCTGCTTTTTCCTACCCATAACCATAGGTCAGACAGGATTGTGTCAGTCTTTCTGCAGGCTCGCCATCTTTCAGATTCAGTTCTAGGCAATAAACCTGGCCTGGATCAAAGAAAAAGGCCAAATGAATAGAAAAACAACAAATTCAAATAATCTGCTGCACTACAGGCTTGAAACAAAATAATTCCATTAATCTCCCCAACTAGGCATTGGCATTAAACTCAAAATACATCAATTCAGTAATCAACGTTGCAGCTAACATACACGCATTACATTCCAAAAGAAATCGTTTAACATTTAGATACCAAAACCAAAAACAACATAACATTTCAGAGCACATGGTCAGCTTACCAAGTGACACATTGTTCCTCCATCATACACAGCCAGTGTATCGAGTGGATCAGGTAGGCATGTTCAGGTGAGGTAAATCTAAAAGCCAAATTATAGTATGGGTAAGTATAATGAATGAAACTGTTAGAAATTGGAATAGTTGTTGGAATAATGAACAGTGTACAGACCTGCAGCTGCTGCATAATGTAGCAGTGAGTAGCAGCAACCACCAGCACCATGCGGCTTCCAAACAATCTGAGAGGGGGGGAGTGGCCTCAACTCAACCACTATTTATACCCTTGCTTAAGAAGGTTGCCATGTTTGGTCGGGTTGCCATGTTCAGTTGCAGTACCAGGGTTTTCACGGCAAAATGTTGTAAAATGTATTTTAAATGCATGAGGTAAGGCTTGAACAGGGGACTTCTGGAATGATAGACAAAGGCCTTACCAGGTGAGCTATGCACAGCTCTGCACAGTGAGAAAATATTACTTTAAATGTTTGTTTTAGAAGCAGAAGAATAATTTGCATAAAACTTGCAATGTTGATAGAATTATTAAAAAAGCATGTTTCAATTTTTAAAAAATCCAATCTGACAGATCTTTAGATATTGGTCCAAAGTTCATGTAAAAAAAGTTCTGTGCACGTGACGCGAAAGTTCCGGAATAAAAGCGGGTTTAAGTGTTTTACGAACTGCTCCAAAAGGCGGAAAATCGAAGGGCGGAGCTTACTTAACAAAGACACAGATGTCTTCAGCTTGAGTCAAGGCACGCGTGTAAGCAAGTTGCATGTCTTCAAACGAAACGAGGCATGACTTATGCCCCTTTAAAGTTTGAGTTTTCAAACGCTTCGTATAGCGCCCCCCTTTGGCCAATTGGAGTAAGATTGCTTTCAGTGATATTTGGACTAACCCTCGACATATTTGCCAAATGCCATGAACGTGTCACTTTGCATGTATGATTTAGAGGCAGAAGAATAATTTGCATGAAACTGCATTATACGGTTAATTATTAAAAAATAATGTTTCGCTTTTCAGATTCAGATTCAGATTCAGATTCAGATTCCTTTATTTACCATTGTGTATCACACATAGGAATTTGCTTTGGTAACATACCAGTGTGCATTCAATATTTTTTTCACAGATAACATGAAAAACAACAAACACAAAACAACACCGTGCAGAAATAAATAATAAATAATATAAATAAAGTGCAGTAGTGTTCAATAGTGCAACATATTGCTGATGTCCCTAAGGGGCAAGGGAAAAAGGGAAACCAGCGTCATCCAGCAGCCTGGCAGCTGAGGGGAAAAAACTGTTTTTGTGGCGCTCTGTCTTGGCCCCTAGGTGCCGCATCCTTCTCCCAGAGGGGAGCAGGGTGAGGAGGCCGTGACCAGGGTGGGAGGGGTCGGCCATGATCTTTCTTGCCCTCCTCAGCGCCCTGGAGTCGTGCAGGGACTTGAGGGAGGGCAGGGGACGGCCAATCACCCTCTCTGCAGAGCGTATCACCCGCTGCAGCTTGACCAGGTCTTTTTCGCATGCAGCGGGGAACCAAGTGATGATAGAGTGAGTGAGGATGGACTCTATGATGGCCGTGTAGAACTGCGTCATCATGGCCCTCGACAGTCTGTATTTACGCAGCTGCCGAAGAAAGTACATCCTTTGCTGGGCCTTTCTCAGGAGGGCAGTGATATTGAGTTCCCACTTCAGGTCCCTGGAGATGATCATCCCCAGGAACTTGCAGGACTCAACATAGTCCACCTGAGTGCCACCCAGCATGATGGGAAGGGGCGGGGCTGGGTCCTTCCGGAAGTCCACCACCATCTCCACTGTCTTAAGGGCATTTAGCTCCAGGTTGTTAATTTCACACCAGCTTCGCAGCCGCTCGATCTCCCCCCTGTAGGCCGACTCGTCCCCCTTGGAGATGAGGCCCACCAAGGTGGTGTCGTCAGCAAACTTGAGGAGCTTGACCGACGGGTGGAGGGAAACACAGCTGTTGGTGTACAGGGAAAACAGTAGTGGGGACAGGACACAGCCCTGCGGGGAACCGGTGCTGGTGGACCTGGAGCTGGAAATGTTCTTCCCCAGCTTCACCCGCTGCGACCTGTTGGTTAAAAAGTCCGTAATCCACTTGCGAGTGGAGGCAGGCACTTGCAGCAGGGACAGCTGGTGCTCCAGGATGGATGGTAGGATGGTGTTGAAGGCCGAACTGAAGTCGACGAACAGGATCCTGGCATAGCTGCCGGTAGTGTCCAGATGTTTTAGAGTGTGGTACAGAGCCATGTTCACGGCGTCCTCCGTGGATCTATTCGCTCTGTACGCGAACTGCAGCGGGTCCAGCACAGGATCAGTAATGCCCTTCAGATGGGCCAGGACAAGGCGCTCCAGGACCTTCATGACCACAGAGGTCAGGGCGACGGGTCTATAGTCATTTAGGCCTGTGACCTTGGCCTTCTTGGGGACGGGAATGATGGTCGAGGCCTTGAAGCATGCTGGTACCTGACCGAGCTCCAGCGAGGTGTTAAAGATGTTGGTGAACACCGGGGCGAGCTGGTCAGCACAGTGCTTCAGGACGGAGGGGGAGACAGAATCCGGGCCGGACGCCTTCCGGGGGTTCTGGCTCCTGAACAGCAGCTTAACCTCTCTCTCTGTGACAGTGAGAGGTGGTGGGGTTGGGGGGGAGAAGAGTGGTTGTGTCCGGGGGGGGTGGAGGGGGAGGGCAGGGGGGAAACTCTCCCTCTCAAAGCGGCAGTAAAACTCATTGAGCTCGTTGGCGAGAGGGAGGTTGTCAGACGCCTGTGGGGACCTGGACTTATAGTTGGTGATGGTTTTAAGTCCTTTCCAGACAGAGGAGGAGTTCCCCTCAGAGAGCTGCTGCCGCAGTTTCTCCGAGAAGCGGTGTTTCGCCTCCCTCACCGCTTTAGCAAACTCGTACTTGGCTCGCCTGAACAAGGCCACGTCGCCGCTACGCCTGGCCACCTCCTTCTCCGACCGCAGCCTCCTGAGATGGGCTGAAAACCAGGGCTTGTCGTTGTTGTAGATCTTCCTGTAGCGGAGGGGGACACACACCTCCTCGCCGAGGCTGATGAATGATGTCACAGTGTCCGTGTATTCATCCAGGTTGTTTCCAGCCTCAGGCCCCGCCCACTCAACAAAGTCCTGGTCACAGCCCGCACTCTCCAGCCAGGCACAGAGTCGCTCACTTGCCTCACTGGACCACACTCTGAAACTCCGCACTACAGGTTTTGATATTTTTAATCTCTGCCTGTAGCGAGGGATCAGATGGATGAGATGGTGATCACCCCTGCCCAGAGCAGCACGTTGGACAGAATGGTATGCCTGCGGGATGGTACAGTAGCAGTGATCAAGAATGTTCTCACCCCTAGTAGCACATGTGACTTGCTGTCTGTATTTAGGGAGAGCCCGACTCAGATGAGCCTGGTTGAAGTCCCCAAGCACCACAGCAAAACTGTCCGGGTATTTACGTTCCGCCCCCGTCAGCTGTTCTGCTAGTGTATCCACTGCTGCGGTGACGTCAGCATCCGGAGGAATGTAAACACACACGAGGAGGAACGCGTTAAACTCACGGGGAGAATAGAATGGGCGACAGAGGATGAAAAGCATTTCAATTGCAGGAGAACAGTGTTGTTGCAACACTGTCACATCAGAGCACCAGCGGTTGTTCACAAAGAACATTAATCCTCCTCCACTTGACTTCCCAGCCGCAGCGAAGTCTCTGTCACAGCGAAACGCGGAGAAGCCATCTAACTGTACAGCCCCGTCTGGGACTGTCGCCGTCAGTTTTGTCTCCACGAACGCGAAAACAGCCGTGGATTTGAAGTCATTCTCCCGTGAAACAAGCATCCGGAGTTCATCCATTTTATTGGGTAAAGAGTTCACGTTGCAGAGGAATATACCTGGCAGCGGTGGACGCGAACTTCTCCGCCGTAGGCGAACCAGACAACCTCCTCGCTTCCCCCGTTGTCTTCTGGTCCAACGTACAGCGCTGGCAAAGAACGCTGTCCCCCTCAGCAGAATATCCAGTACATCCGTGGAACGGGTGAGTAATGATGGTAAAATGTCCAGTGGGGTAGAACACCCAATGTTCAGCAGCTCTTCTCTTGTGTAAGAAGGCTCACACGACACGTACAACACGAATAACAGACAGAATGCAACACACGTAGTCACCATAGCAGCCCTGGCCGGCGCCATCTTGGAAAAAGCTGTTCTTTGGCTTCAATGAAGCAATCTGGGAGCTGGTACTGATTGTCAGCTGATTGTCAGATGGGCTTCAGGTGTGAGGCTGAGCTTCCCCTGCATGGTTTGAAACAATAAATGAATAAATGAATGCACTCAAACATCATTACTTTATAAAGAAACTTCAAAGTCATTACTTCAAAATCAAATCAAACTAGGAATGAGTGTCACTGCGGCTGCTTTTTCCTACCCATAACCATAGGTCAGACAGGATTGTGTCAGTCTTTCTGCAGGCTCGCCATCTTTCAGATTCAGTTCTAGGCAATAAACCTGGCCTGGATCAAAGAAAAAGGCCAAATGAATAGAAAAACAACAAATTCAAATAATCTGCTGCACTACAGGCTTGAAACAAAATAATTCCATTAATCTCCCCAACTAGGCATTGGCATTAAACTCAAAATACATCAATTCAGTAATCAACGTTGCAGCTAACATACACGCATTACATTCCAAAAGAAATCGTTTAACATTTAGATACCAAAACCAAAAACAACATAACATTTCAGAGCACATGGTCAGCTTACCAAGTGACACATTGTTCCTCCATCATACACAGCCAGTGTATCGAGTGGATCAGGTAGGCATGTTCAGGTGAGGTAAATCTAAAAGCCAAATTATAGTATGGGTAAGTATAATGAATGAAACTGTTAGAAATTGGAATAGTTGTTGGAATAATGAACAGTGTACAGACCTGCAGCTGCTGCATAATGTAGCAGTGAGTAGCAGCAACCACCAGCACCATGCGGCTTCCAAACAATCTGAGAGGGGGGGAGTGGCCTCAACTCAACCACTATTTATACCCTTGCTTAAGAAGGTTGCCATGTTTGGTCGGGTTGCCATGTTCAGTTGCAGTACCAGGGTTTTCACGGCAAAATGTTGTAAAATGTATTTTAAATGCATGAGGTAAGGCTTGAACAGGGGACTTCTGGAATGATAGACAAAGGCCTTACCAGGTGAGCTATGCACAGCTCTGCACAGTGAGAAAATATTACTTTAAATGTTTGTTTTAGAAGCAGAAGAATAATTTGCATAAAACTTGCAATGTTGATAGAATTATTAAAAAAGCATGTTTCAATTTTTAAAAAATCCAATCTGACAGATCTTTAGATATTGGTCCAAAGTTCATGTAAAAAAAGTTCTGTGCACGTGACGCGAAAGTTCCGGAATAAAAGCGGGTTTAAGTGTTTTACGAACTGCTCCAAAAGGCGGAAAATCGAAGGGCGGAGCTTACTTAACAAAGACACAGATGTCTTCAGCTTGAGTCAAGGCACGCGTGTAAGCAAGTTGCATGTCTTCAAACGAAACGAGGCATGACTTATGCCCCTTTAAAGTTTGAGTTTTCAAACGCTTCGTATAGCGCCCCCCTTTGGCCAATTGGAGTAAGATTGCTTTCAGTGATATTTGGACTAACCCTCGACATATTTGCCAAATGCCATGAACGTGTCACTTTGCATGTATGATTTAGAGGCAGAAGAATAATTTGCATGAAACTGCATTATACGGTTAATTATTAAAAAATAATGTTTCGCTTTAAAGAAAATCCGGCCGCTGTGCGATGACCGTGTTGGTCCAAAGTTCATGTAAAAAAGGTTTCGCGCACGTTACGCGAAAATCCCAGGAGGAGATAGATTTTGACTGTTTTTCATATAATTCAAAATTGTGGGAGAGGTAAAGGTCAGAGGTCAAAAGTCAGAGCGTAAAAGTTGTTCGGCATGAGGAGACGCATAAGTGTATACAGGTTTCATTGCTGTACCTGAAACAGGGCATGAGCTACACCAGTTCAAAGTTGGCATTTTTCAAAGGCTTCCTACAGCGCCACCCTTTGGCCGATTGTTGCGAGCTTCGCGTTTTAGCCGTTTGGCATAGTCCTCTGCCATACTGCCGAGTTTCGTAAAAAGCGACTGCACGGTCTAGCCGCTAGAGAAAAAGTGGCGGAAGAATAATAGTAATGATGAAGTCCAATATCAATGAGTGGCCATTTGCCACTTCGTGGCCTTGGCCACTAATAATAATAAATGTTTTTAGTATTGTGTGTAATTGATAGAAAATAGGTAACTGTTGGGGTGAACTACTCCTTTAAGACAATTTTTCAAATAAAGATATATTGTTTTAATGTTTTACATTTTGGGACAAAATGTTACATGCAAGTGTCCACTCTTCCTTAGTGCCCACTCTTCCCTAGTGCCCACTCTTCCCTAGTGCCCGCTCTGCCTTAGTGTCCACTCTACCTTGATGCCTAGCCTGATTTCAGACTCTGCGCTGAACCAGTCCGCTCAGAGAGTGGAGTGGGCGGGTCTATGGGCTGGAGCCAGGCAACCTTGATGCCCACTCTACCTTGGTGCCCAGTCTTCCTTGCGTTTGAACATTATATTAGCTATGTTTAATTAAAAAACATGTCATACAGTTGTTGCAACCGTAGGTCGCAGTTTACTATGAAATCCGGCAGATCCTGTCCGTCAGTGAGTGAGTGAGTGAGTCAGTCCGTAATGCCTCAATGTCTATAGCTGACCTGTTGTGACCATAGACTGTAAAAAAACATATGGACGATGCGAATCCATTGGTTTCTATGCGACAAAAATTATGCTTTTTTTGTCCCTTGTATGGGTGTCGCCATCATTGTTTGAATGGTACCCCAGGAATCATAAGGAATGCTATTAGCTGCCAACGGTCACGTGCAACCGCAGGGATACATGGGAGAATGTGGTCGGAGCCTCCCGAAATACAGCACACGAAGAACACAGCCGGCTGGTATCAGTTTAGTTGGCCACGCCCCCCCGCAACTTTATCATCAATTTTAACATAAATGGGACCATATTTGCACAATCTCATGGTAATTGAAAGGCGGTTTTTCACTAGCGACAGGAACCATAAAGTATTTATGACAATGTTTATTAACTGTTTTACTGCTACGGACGTTACCGTTCGCCCCAATTCTGAACGTCGCTCCTCGCCAATACGGCCGTTCGTTCGTTCGTTTACCTTGTTGATGTCCGTAAGCTGATGTGTACCTAGATGGCCCTTTGGCTCATGTAATGTGCGATGAAGTACTAAATGTACAGATAAGACCCAAATATTGAAATCCCAAATACGGAATAGACTTTCACCATGCCATATTTAATGCCTGTCTTAACCTCCTGGAAGTCTTAAGGTTTTCTTCAGAATATGGAACCTGGCATGCCCCATTTTGGGCATGTCATTGAAGGCCAAGTAAATAATAAATAAATACGTAATGAGAAACATTTCTGAAAATGTGTTGTGAGCTTGTACATTGGCTTTCAAAACAATGGCTTATTATGTTTCTCTGTGGCTCAGTGGTTAATGCAGACATACTATCATTGTAAAATGTATAGCATATTGGCATAGACAATAAGGAGTTTATTAAGTATTTTTTGTAAAAGAAAAAAAAATGTGTTGATTGATTTGTGATGGTTGAAATATTTAATACATTCTCGGTAGTTTTGCAATATTTAGTTTTTATAGACGCATTTGGGCATTCTGAGATATTTCCACTCATTTGAATGATCCGCTGCCTTGTACATGGTACATGACGACGCCTACATTTAACTTAGTTTTTAACCACATTTTCCGGGTTTATATTTTAATAAAAAAAATGCTCAAAACTAAATAAAATGCCATATGATCCATATGAGTGTGGTGTTGCCAGGCAAATACCACCAGGAAAAGTAGTGTTGCTATGGCAATACTGGCAACATAGGCGGTGGCAGCCATGAGAGAGAGAGATCTCTCTCTATAGCACTGCTGCTAAGTCAAAGATTGTCCATTTCAGATCATGAGAGACAAGCCAGTGGGCCAATTACATGAGTTATATTTACTTTGTGGGCCACCCCATTAGCTGAAGGCAAAGCAACAGCTAGTCTTCCTAGGGTCCATATAGGATACATACAAATATAAAAAACATGAATACATAATTACAATGAAATACAAAAATAACAAATTAACAAATACATAATTTCAATACATAATATCAAATCAAAAATGTAAAATTAAGATCCTGGTCATGTGGTCAGCTGCAACATATGTGTCTTTAAAGAAAAGATAATTTGGTCTGCGTTAGATTAATGTGAGAATGACATTGATTGATACATAACTGTATGTTTGAGGAGATTGGTTCTTGGCGCAGGAAGTGTTAAATGACCAAGGCTGGCATTCCTGGTTTCATAATTGTGTGTGATACTTGAATTTAAATACTGCTTATAAAAATAATCGGGTGATTGACTTAAAATAATGTTTCTGAAGAACATCAATAGACTACAATGCAGTTTTTGTTCCACCGACAGCCAGGTCAGGTGTGTATGCATATGTACCGTATAATACTAGTGTGTGTAGAACAGCCAAGAGCTAGTCTGGCAGACACATGGGCTAGTTGACAGACACATGGGCTAGTTGACAGACACATGGGCAAAGTGGCAAGCATATTTCTACACAAAAAAGTGTTTTTGCTGGTCGAAGTACAGTCTTACTTTTATGGTATGATGATGTTTATGTTAAAGAAAATGTACCCAGGTATAAACTTATATATCATGCATGTTGGTGATATTCCAATGTATAAAATTATGTGAATCATTTAGGTAAAGATCGGCCTGAAGCATTAAGCTAGCCAGGTTTTGTCAAAATGGTGGCCGTGGTGGGGAAAGATGAACCAAATGCCTTGGGGTAAATTGAACTAATTATATGAATCACCATTCATATTTTTTATTAGGTCTTTACTACTCAAATTATGCTGAATGATCTTTCATTTTGATGAATACACTCATTTAAGAGAAGTTCTCAATATTATTTGCACACATTTTCACGATTTCTTCAATAGTTAAAGCATTCAATAATTGTATCAAAAGGTGGTCTTTCCCCTATTTCATGTGTTTGGCTTGTGGCTCCGGCCCTTACCTGTCCTGATGAGCCCTCCGTCTGGGTGTGTAGGAGTGTTAATGTTGATGACTCCTCCTGGTCTGTTGGACTGTTAATGTGGAACTAGTGGCGGAGCGTCAGATATAAAGCAGCACACACATTACGTCACGAATGTTCCTGATTTCTGTGTTAACTCTATGGGCTTTCCCCTTCAAAGCTCACCGGGAAGTTGCTGAGAAATTTGCTGAATGGGCGGGGCGTGAATAGAGTCTATTCCTATAAACACATCAACCTGTGGCTTCATCACTAGAGAAGAATGTACAGGATTAAGAGTCTAACTCATGCACCTCACCTCACCTACCTCACCTGACTATAGAATCATACACTTAGGGGATGAACCCAAAATATTTGGCCACCCACAATATCCGTCCAAAAAGGGAAAAAGAGAGAATTTTCTAAAGGGTTTTAACAGAGAAAAAAATATCACCAAAAGAGGATGTTGTGATGAAGTAATCACCGAAAGAGGAAGTTGTGATGAAGTAATCACCGAATGAGGATGTTGTGATGAAGTAATCACCGAATGAGGATGTTGTGATGAAGTCATCACAGAAAGAGGATGTTGTGATGAAGTAATCAAAGCGCGGTGACAAGCATGTCGTGCGTGCTGGCTGGCTGGCTGGCTGGCTGGCTGGCTGACTGACTGACTGGCTGGCTGGCTGGTTGGCCCTATAGTTTTTGTGTGACTGTGTGACTGTGTGTCTGTGTTTCGGCATACTACTGTGTATTTTTGGGCATTCTGGGTCAAATTAACGGTTAACCATTGGCCATCACCATTTCAAACATTTGAAAGATAAAGGTTATTTTTCAAATTAAAAGGTCAAAATGACCCAAACAGAACTTAAGGTTTAAGACATTTAGATTGTGTTAAAGGTCACGTCTCACCCAGACACAGGTTCTGACACTAATTTTAACCTGATGGTCAAGATTACATTTCTCCCCTGAGCAAGCAGGCTGGCTCTATTAGCATAATGGTAAAAAATGTCGACCAGGAAACAGAGTTCAAATCCGGGGTAGAAGAGGAAAGTTATATAGTGCTGCTTTAAGTGATTTGAAGTAATTTATTCAATTTATTTTTGCAAAATCTAATTGTTTTGAATATTTTTGACCCAATTCTATAAAATGTCTCCCAAAGGTAAAACACATGCTTCTATGTCAGTGGTTCTCAAACATCTTCAGGTCAAAGACCCCTAGAATTGTATGGAATTGGCCGTCGAACCCCATCTCGAAATATATTATGTACCAGGGACCGCCCAGAAGCAAATATCTGATGTTCGCTTTAAAAAAGATATTTTCAAAGATTTGCCCAAAATGTCATGATTATTCAAAAATAGCAGACCTACACAGCGCGGCACTCGCGCTGTGAGCTTGTATATGATCTGCTATTTAGTTGTTAAAGCATAAAATAATGGTTAAGTAATGATGCGTAATAATGCGTTCCAGGTCTTAAAAACTCATTCACTGCTAGGCCCGATAGTCCCGAGAATATGCTAATGTCCCTCTCTGCCAGGCCCGATAATCCAGAGAATTTCCCGTTTTTGGACCCCAAAAAATGTAGTAGGCATGATAGCAATCGCGGAATTGCATGTTTAACCCCCATAGCAACCCCATCTTTAAAACATGGCAGCCATGTTTGTTTACATTTTAAGAAAACATTAGCTCTGGTCCATCGCGTCTCCTCCCGGAGACGCTCTGACAGACCCGTCGGGAAACGGCTAGACTCGAGATTGTCGGCCCCTCCGAGCGCTCAACATCAGTCAAAATAAACAAAACTATTTCACTACTCACCAAACCAAAGGTAGTTTTGCGTTGTTGAAACTCTATTCTCCGCGGTGGTGAACCCCTCAGCACCCCACCGACTCTGCAAAATACACTATTTTTGGCATGAAATAAAGTGCATCCAACTCGACCGCCGCTTATTTCCGGGTTGTGAACCATTGTATCTGCGGTGGCCGCTAGGTGGCTCGAGGTGGGTGCGTTTTATTTCATGACAAAAATAATGTATTTTACAGAGTAGGTGGGGTGCTGAGGGGTTCACCACCGCGGAGAATAGAGTTTCAACAACGCAAAACTACCTTTGGTTTGGTGAGTAGTGAAATAGTTTTGTTTATTTTGACTGATGTTGAGCGCTCGGAGGGGCCGACAATCTCGAGTCTAGCCATTTCCCGACGGGTCTGTCAGAGCGTCACCGGGAGGTGACGCGATGGACCAGAGCTAAGAAAACATAATGGCTGCTAGTTCATGAATGCCTGAACGGATTTCCATTCGGATTTTTTTGTTTGAAAGCT
Organism: Nannobrachium achirus; assembly: GCF_963921795.1. Taxonomy (NCBI): domain Eukaryota; kingdom Metazoa; phylum Chordata; class Actinopteri; order Myctophiformes; family Myctophidae; genus Nannobrachium; species Nannobrachium achirus. The sequence goes on along the minus strand of NC_137810.1, from coordinate 65,111,241 downwards.
GTGAGCAATGTGCACACACGTGGTGCATGATCTAGGCATGGACATGACATGATCAGTGCACTATGAATTACATGGAAGTCTATGGAGAGGGAGGCACCTGGAACTTGGAAGGTATTTTCAAATGGCCGCGTATCATGGGTTAGACTTAACAGGTTTTGTAGAGCTTTACCTGCAGTCAGACTAAATTCTACAGGGCCCACACTACAGAGACACAAGTTACTGCACAGTATAACTTATATTAAAGACAACTCCACGGTATAACTTATATTTCTATTAAACACAACTCCACTGTAGGCCCTATAACTTCTCACTTTCTTCAAAGAAGTTACCAATGATGACGAAGGGTCTGTTCCATTTCATGTAGCACAGTGGTTCTCAAACCTTTTATTTCAACGACCCCCATACGTCTGAGAGTGCTGTACAAATGGAACCAAATGGACCTGTTGTACACTCTCAGAGTTACACACATTTTAAGTCGCTCTGGATTAAGAAATGCCTAAATTGACCAGAATGGAACAGAGCCTTCATTAGTATCATTGGTAACATAATAGGAAGTGAGAAGAGACCCAACTTCTCTCCCAAATGGCTGTTGTGCATATAGCCTGTTGTGATTATACATAAACTACTCTATGTTTATATTACAGTACCATAGCACAGTGGTTTTCAACCTTTTCAGGCCACGGCCCACGACCCCCCAAAATAATAATACTTGAACTGGGGACCCCCACTCACGAGCTTGTATATTTTAAAATGGTCAAATATATAATAATCAAAATCTACTGTCTGGATTAAGAGCCAGTAACTAAAGTTTTCAAATAATTGTAGTGGAAAAGTACAATATTTGCATCTGAGATGTAGAGGCGTGGAAGTAAAGATATTGGAAATTGGAATTACAAAAACTGTACTTAATTACAGTACTTAAGTAAATGTACTTAGTTACTTTACACCACAGGTGACATGTGAGGGACAGTAGATACAGTACATCCTCTGCATTTAGCCATCCTAACGATTGGGAGCAGTAGTCAAAATGTATTTTGACAGCACAAGTATTGCTCAGTGTTGTCATTATATTAACAGGTATGAATATGCAATCTCTTTTGACATTAATTATTATTATTAGTAGTTAGTAGTAGCTGTAGCAGCAGTAATAGTAGTGGTACATTACTGCATTTATTATAGTCTATCTATTCAGACACATTTAAAGGCCTGATCGTTGATGAGTTAAAAGCCAAAGTGATGTCATACTACAAGGACATTTTGTATCTTTCCCTCTATATAAGGGGTGGACAATTATTTTTTCCATGGGGCCACATGAACAACAGAAAATATTGTGGAGGGCCGGGCCAAAAGGCAGTGCTCCCCGCAAGATGTGCTCCCCGCAAACACACAGCTTTACCTCTGACTTCAGTAAATAAATACTTAGCAGTCCAATTTTTGTTGAAAACCCGGCATTCGGCATCGACTTTCCACTTAGTCCATGCACAAGGTAATATTTGAAAATGTGTTTATTTTGTAATTTGCCATTAACCCTAAAAGGGCCGGTCAGAGTGAACCAAAGGGCCACATTCGGCCCCCGGGCCGCACAATGCCCAGGTCTGCTCTATATGCCCCATGAGCTACATTACATCCAGCTTAATTACACCGTCATCATCATGCCTAGGTGTGCTGTATGTAAAACAACCACATGACTTCATTCACCACATGGCCTGTACACAACCTGTGCTTGTTTTGGAGCACAGTTGAGACATGGAATGTGGTTAAAGGGGTGTGTGTGTGTGTGTGTGTGTGTGTGTGTGTGTGTGTGTGTGTGTGTAAACTCATAGCCTTCCTGCTGAGGCAACGCTTACAGGAACTGCACAGGAAGACATACCGGTATATGGTCATAAGGAACTGCACAAGACATATATGGTCATAAGGGAAGTAATACAAATAATGTTTTTGATGTTCTCACAAGTATACTAATGTGCACGTCACACGTGTGTGTGTGTGTGTGTGTGTGTGTGTGTGTGTGTGTGTGTGTGTGTGTGTGTGTGTGTGTGAAATGGTGTGTTTTTCAGTCCTGGGGAGGTGAGGGTGTTTTGATCACTTGATGAAGGAAATGTTGGTCTGGTAAATTCTTTCCTCTTCCGGAAACCATTTAATTTGTTTCTCGCAATCTTCGGGAAATCCTACTGGATTACGGAAGTTGGTCGTCTACTCTGTTACCTCATGCATGACTCACCAATGGAATGAGGTTTAGTATCGCTCTATAAAAATTACCTGAGAAAGGAGGGGTGGAGGTTGTGGTTTGGCAGCCAAGGAGTGGGTGTGTAAAGTTTGGCATGGATAGGGGCAACGGTGGCGAAGATATGAGAAGGGCAAAAGTGTGACGTGTGACTGACAGACAGACTGACTGACTGACAACCGGGGGAAGTTTTGATAGTCACTGCGAAGGGTTCATATTTTAGATTTTAAAATGTTTTCATTTACTGCTTTCTATCGTTTAGCGATTTTAATGATTTTGATTTCAATGGGTGGGGGCATGTGTACAAGTGTCTTTTTAGACACAATAAGCCGGCGATTTCTTTATTATACTATTTACAGTAACACTACTAGCCCCCATAAGTCACATCTGCCCATGAAAGATTGCTGTGCATCTTGGGAATGGGCTTATTGTGTCTAAAAATTACATGTTTAGCCACTTGTACACATGCCCCCAGCCACTGAAATTAAAATCATTAAAATGATAGAAAGCAGTAAATTCTTTTCTCTAATTACAATCTAAAATATGAATCTCAATCGATCTAAAAAAAGAAGGGAAAAACGGTTGTCCTTAGTTTAATACATCATATGGAGCTTAGACATTTACATTTTTGTTATTTACATTGACATAAGACTGGGTCAATAAGCATGGTAGCCATATTGAATTGAATAGTAGGGATTAACTGGCCTTGTGTAGCCAGATAATTAGTGGTCTCCACCTAAGCCAGTGGTTCCCAACCTTTTCAGGCCGCAACCCCCAAAATAATCATTATTTTAACTGGGGACCCCCCCACCCTTAGATCGGCTATTTTGACGGTAGCCATGCGTTTCCATAAAGCCTTTTTTTTTTGCGCATTAAGGCGTTTGCACATACATCTTTTTATGGAAACACTTCAAAATTTGAAAATCTTTCATTTTTCGCAAAAACATTTATGCGCTTGGAGGAGGTGGATTTTGAGGCTTTATTGAAAAAACGTAATGCGCATTAGTGAATGGAAACACTACAGCGAATTATGTTTTGAATTAAAATGCCATGGCCCAAAAAAAATGTGATTTGTGTTTTATATCATTTTTATTGTTGATTAGAATAGTCACCTTTACAACAGCTTGTATGCTGAATACGCAACACAGCCAAATGTGTGGGTAGCGCCCCTCAAATACAGTAATTGTCAAAATTGCCTGCAATACTGTTTATATTGTTCTGTATAGGTATTCATCTTTGTTGCTTGGTGCATTGAATGATTGCACTCTCCCACAATAATAAGGAAAAGAAAAAAACAACACATATTGGCCATTTTTACACTTCATTTTAAACTTGGTGTCACAGAAGCCCAAAATGAGAGTGAATGCCAGCAGAACAATATTGCAAGCGATTTTGGCATTCCTTGGGGGGAAGGGGGGGGGGGGGGGCTACCCACACGTTTAGCTGAGCTGCTCATTCCATGAATGCCCGATGTTTACAAGCGTAGCCTACCTTGTTGTAAAGGTGACTAATCAACAACCAGTAAGACTCCCTAATCGGGAGATAAGCGACCGTCAGGTCACATGGCCTCATGGTGGCGCTAGAAGAGGGCCATGTGAGAAATGAGGGGTGGGGTCTCCGCGCCGCCGAGGCGGACGAATAGGTACCGCCCCCGGCTCTCCCGGTCACTCCTAGCCGGAGTTACGGCATTTTATGTGAGCTGCAGTGTAGGGGGTCCTCCACTGGGGGCGCCACCACTTTTGCATCGGTTCTGGAGCACCAGGAGTCGGTGGTCCCCGGGAATTCCCCGTGAGCAGCCCCGTTGGGGTGGTCATTTGGTCATTTTTGCACATTTGGTCATTTTTTACATCTGGGGGTCCCCCAGGGACCTGGGGGTCCCTGTAGCTCCGGGGGTCCTTGGAGGTTGTAGTTTGGCAGGTAAGGAGTGTGTGTGCAAAATGTGGCATGGATGGGGGCAACGGTTGTGGAGATATGAGCAGGGCAAAAGTGTGACGTGTGACGTGACTCACGGACGGACATTTTTTTACACCTGGGGGTCCCCCAGGGACCTGGGGGTCCCTGGAGCTGCGGGGGTCCTTGGAGGTTGTAGTTTGGCAGGTAAGGAGTGTGTGTGCAAAATTTGGCATGGATGGGGCCAACGGTTGTGGAGATATGAGCAGGGCAAAAGTGTGACGGACTCACTCACTGACGGTCAGCCGGTGGAGGTTTTGGTAGTAAATGCGACCTGACGGTCGCAATAAAGATGATATCAAACACAATACCAATTGGTATTTTTAAAGGGGATATATAATGGACCGAAGTTAAGTTTCCTTACTTTTTGTGTGTATATCAATAATGGTCTCTTATCAGTACAGACAGTACTACCATCTTACATTGCAGGAGCAAAAGGGCCTCTTAGCTGTGAATGGGAGCGTACTATACTTCATATGGTTATTACAGTATGAAGACAGATGGCTTTTCAGAACAGTGTTACTTGAGGACAGGAGGAGAACAGGAAGTACCAGCTGAACTAGTTGTTTGTTTGTCAACATTTCATTTAAAGCATGCAGATGGAACAGAGAATGATGTATGTGATGAGTGATTAAAGACGTGGATTTAAAGGAATGCAGTGTCACGAATAGTTTGATGCAAAGGTGCCTAACATATTGATTGATTGATTGAAGAAGAATTTATTAGAAGTTTTGCAATAGAAAAAAGTACAGTTTCATGACAGTACAAATCACTGGTACAAAGTCAACTAAAAGGAGATCCTAGTAAGCCAAGGCTTATTTCCACAGGAACCACACTTTATGTATCTCGTATAACATTGAAAGACAGACAGATAGAACATAGTACTTTATCTAGGATAATATCAATTTCAAAAGCAGAAAAAGCATAACATCAAATACAAGGGCAGAAAAAAAGGGGTGGGAGCGTGGGGGTTTAGTCTATTTACAAGTCACGGGTAGCAGCCGCCTTAAGGTGACTTTTCATACCAATTTTGAAGGAGGCTATGGATTTGCTCTCCTTTAAGTGGGCCGTTTGGTGATGCCGAGATGTTAACTTGTGACACCCGTCCCTGAACCGATTTAAACCTGGTGAACCATGACCATAAAACACTTGAATGTGTGAACAAAAATAAAAAAAATAATAATTGTGGGCTCGCCTGAAAGGTTATCTTCATTATTTATTTACCAAGTTCCGCCACGACAGTACAAAGGCAGGGCCCTTAGCCAATGAGGTGCAATTGAGGTGCGGAAGAACATCTGGGAGTGGTGTTAGCTGGAGTATCGGTTGAGCTTCACATGACAGTTAGCACGCTGCAGAATATAGTCACAAGCGAGCCCACACTGTTTCGTAGGAACAGTATTTCTAGTTGGACATGAAATTCTAGGCACGGCGCAAGACTGACAAAAACAGGAGCATTTGCCAAGAACGAGGGACTCGGGAGCCTCCGTTATCTGCTATGAATGTTTAGTTGGCAACCCACCTAGTGTGGGTTAGTTGGCAAAATACAAGTGCAATGACCTGTATAAACAATGCATAAAACGTTTTAGTTGGTAACCCACAGTTATAATTAATACCATTATATTCTTTAAATGTATAATTACTATCTGAACTGGGGATTTATATTTATTTATTTTACTGCCGCAAGACAGACAAAAGCCACTCCTTCACATATGACTTCTCCTTCTGCTCTGTGGATGAGAGTATCTCTGTTAACTAGAAATAGTTACTACGCAAGTGAAAGAACTTCAAATTCTCTTATGACCACTGATTATGGTTGCAAAGCTGAAACTTAAAGGAATTGACGTTAGGGGCACCACCAGCAGGACTCACTGTGCTGTTAAGATGAGTGAAACCTATGGACAGAAGGTCCAGCTATGCAGGTTCCTCGTTAATGGCTGCTGTGTCGTTTGAAGATTTCCGCCTATAGCGACATGCCCAGGTCAGCGTCACCACTCGCCACTGAACTCAAGCGCCCGTTACGGGGCAAACATTTGCCCAAAAATAACCGATTCATGATCCATATATATTGTTCTTCTATATACATTATGTTGAGATCCATATATATTATTCTTCTATATACAGCAGGGGTCTTCAACAGGGGGTCCTCAGAGTTACAACAGGGGGTCCTCCAAACTACAGGGGGTCCTTTGTGTGATAGAAAGAAAAAAAGAAAATCTCCTTTTTAGCCAGATTCTTAACCAGATTCTGAGAACTTTAGCCAAAAATAGCCGATCTACAAGCTCACACAGCGCGAGGCGTTGTGAGCTTGTAGATCGGCTATTTTTGGCAAAGAGGTTTGGTGTAGAGGGGAAAAAGAGCAGACTAAGTACAGAGTGAAAGGTCAAGTTCGTTAAGTATTGACGGTCAACTGTGACTCTGTGAGACACTCATCTGCATGCAGGGCAACCACCTGCTCTCCCTGGGTTTGGCTCGGGACCAGGGGTCATCAATTGTGTGTCCATGGCAAAGACTTGGCTTTGTCAGTAGCACAACTGTTTTTTTACACACCATTATAATGTTCTTATTTCTCCAGGTTTTCTTCAGAAAATGTATGACAATGATTTACTTGACACTATGGCACATTTAGGAGTCCACTAGTACTAGTGGTTCTCAAATGTTTTATTTGCAAGGACCCCCATAACACTGAGTACGCGAATGGAACCAAATGGACCTGTTCCATTTGTACACGCTCAGAGTTAGACCTGTTATGGTCATTCAGGGCTAGGTCTTATGGTACTATTTTTGTCTGGGGCAAAAATTTACTTTTGACAAAAAATGTCCACAAGCCAGCGTGGCGATGACCCCTGCTCGGGAGCAGATCACAAGCCTCACACACAGGACGGTGAGAGAACCGAAATGATTGCTCCTCAAAACACCATGGTTGGAAATCTGTTGGGAATAGCTTGCGTGTAACCTGCATATGTGCGAGCACTCTCAATGTCTTGATGTTTATACCAAACTGGGCTACATTTTCAGTCTCTCCATCTCTCACTCAGTATCATCCTGCAGGAGTCAAGTCTCTCCATATAAGGTGTCAAGTCTCTCCATGTCTTCTTCCATGGCTTCTGTGTCTTTGCATCTCTAACATCATGCTGTAGAGGGCGCTGCAGCTCCCAGTCCACTCTGCTCCAGCTCAGCGATCACAGACACGTGTTTGAAGTCCGCTGGACTGTGGTTGAACGCCTCCACCAATCGGAACGTCTCCTGCCTCGGCGTGCCGTAGAACAGCTGCACCTGATTGGCCAGGCACTGGGCCTGGTGGACGCTCTGGAAAAAAGGGGGGAGGGGTCAGAATGGTACGTCCTCCTATAATTATACAGACATCAGCCACCATCAGGCTGATTTTTTCAAACACATTTTTGGACACTGCCCCTACAGCTTTTGCCCTAAAATCACGCAAATTGGTACACAGTGGCCCTCATTTATCAACGTGGTGCAGATCAAAATTTGGGTGTACACCGAAATTTAGGGAAGTCTCGACATTTATCATTTCAACTTGACTTTGACGTTGGCGTAGGGTAGGATCAAATCTCACGTCAAGTCCAGAGGTGGTGTAGGATTCATCCTACACCACTTTGTTCCATTGTAGACGTGCGGAGCAGCATTGTGTAACTATTTGACAGGCAATGGACACATGTATCCACTCGAAAATGTATATCCAACACAATAATAAATAATCCTGTGAAAATATTATATATATATTATAGCCAGCTACATCGCATGCACGCCGATTTTATTTCCAAGTTACAATGACAAGCAATCAAAATCTAGCAACATGGAAGCAATCTACTGTTAAGTGCTTTAACAGTCTATATTTTAAGATTGCAGACCTGGCTCAGAACAAGCACATTATAGCCTACGAACGCATGCGAGAGCATTTTCGGGACCAGTGCGGCGCCGCTGTGATCTACCGTGAGGCGTGAGCCTCCAATTTATACAGTGACGCGAGTCCTTTTAAATATGGATAAAACCCGAAGCTCCAAACCTGGCTGTGCCCAGCCCCGCGCACGCACGCTGCGGATGATTTATTTGGGGGTCCACGGCCCACCTGGGAGAAGACCAGCCCGCGCAGGAACGGTACATGATCGCTAGTTCAAGCACTTTAACGTGCATTGCGCTCGTCGCCGAAATTGGGTTAAATTAATATCCAAAACGTAACCGTGGGGTCTCTCAATTTATACAGTAGATACTGTACACTATGCTGGAGTTAATGATGAAACCCGACGTGGCGAGCCTTGAGATCATGGCCATGGGGAATATGATTGCTTGTAACCAAATGAACGCGCTCTGTCTGCGCACGCATGGCACGGGTAGGCAATGGTTTAAATTAATATCCAAAAGTATTCATGGCAGTGACCAGTGACTTGTGTCATTCATGTCGGCTGCGGTGCTATAGCCTCCTTGTCAAAGATTGTACGGTTGGTTAATCCCACGTTTCCACTGTCAAAGACTGCTGTGTAAACCAAAATGCTGCTGTTCCAAGTAGCCTAGTTGCGTGTGTAGGTGTGTGCGTGCATGTGTGCGTGGTCTGTGTGGGACTCGGACATGGCTTTTCTTTGGTTGTTAGGTCGTATTCGGGTTGTTCTGGTCGTAAAATCGGGGCGTTTCGAGAATAATTAAGGGCGTGTTATTTAAATTTCAGCCTGCGCATTTATCAACGCTGGGATCAAATGTACGCCAGGTGTGTCTGTTTAGGAAGCATTGATAAATGCTGTGCACACGTTGCCCTACACAAAATTTGGTGAAAAAAATAGACCATTTTTTACACTCCATTGATAAATGAGGGCCAGTATGTCTACCCTCATCTTATCAACGTGTCCCATATAGCGCCACCATCAGGCCGGTTTTTTCAAACACATTTTTGGACACTGCTCCTACAGATTTTGCCCTAAAATCACGCTGCGACCTGACGGTCGCTTATCTCCCGATTAGGGAGTCTTACTGGTTCTACAGACATCAAAATCTGTCTGCTGCCTGGTTCTCCTCAGTGGCTGGAGCAATTGATCTGAATTTGCACACCCGCATTGACCATTAGCATATGCACACAACTGTGATGCCTGTTTTTTCACTTTCCCAACATGTAAGCTGTTTATTAGTGTTTTTATATAAACACCAGAGATTAAAAGTTCAGGCTACGGGACCTAACGCCGCCATGGCATTGGTTAGAGCACCCCAAGCTATGGGATGAATGAATCAAACTGCACACGGCCACTGCCAGATAGACAGACTGCGCATGGCCACTTCAGACAGAGAACGCTGCAAACTTATAAAGGATTAAACTTCATTACATGTCCACACTGCGTTTTATGCACAGGATGGCGCTTTATCATCTTCATGGCACAAGCATGCAGATTCACGCACAATGTACTAATCTAGGTTACCTCAAACAGCGGACTAGTTTAAATGATTTCAACATTTTATTCACAGAAAAAAATTAAAAAGCGTTTAAACACTGCTTAAAACCTTTCTCCACACCCACCAGAGACATAAAGTTTGTTCTCCCCATTCAGAAAACAGACCGTTATCCCAGATATACTGCTCAAGATTTGTCTATTTAGTTGTTTACAGGGGTTAAGGCCAAAACAAATCCCAAAACTGAAAAATGTCAAACCAAAACCATGTCCCAATATGTAATTATTAAAACATGGCGTGCGCTAAACAGTTCTGAACTGCCTTCACTGAATGTGTGTGTGCCAATCCATGCCTCATTGTACAGAAGTATGTTCTGAAGTTCTGTTGTATTCTATTGCTATTCTGGCCAATTCAAATACTCATATCTTGATTTGAAATGATTATTGTACCTACAGTAACTGTAGGTATTGACGGCCACATGGTGCATAGCAGCAGTTAAAAACACAGAGGAAGACACTTACAGTATACACTTACAGTATACACATGTAGCCTCAGTAGTCATTTGAACAGTTTACAGTTACAGTTTAGGCATTTAGCAGACGCTAAAGCGACTTACAATAAGCAGGCAACACATCAATACAGCCATTATGCACCTTGAATGCAGGGAAGAGGAAAGGTTGCAAGTGGGAACAAAAGAAAGCCCATAATACTATGTTATTTATTTTTATAATCTGCACTGATCTCAGAAATATCAGCCCCTATATGGAATCCTCAAGATTGAAATCGGTCCCCGAGACTGATAGAAATTTAACCCCTGTGTTTATCTGAGTATATGAAATATCTGCATCGCTCTAATAATAATCTTCTTACAAATTGAACAAACTTTGAACCAACCAAATCCTGTTGGATGGAGTATACATTACTTACTATGAACTTGCGGTCCATCTCTGCAGTCATGAGGATGATTCCCTTGTCTTTGCTGAGCTCAGCATAATGGTAGAGAATCAACTGGCTGGGAGCATGCTCTCCTAGGGTCTGACAGAGAATAGAGGTGCAACACTTTATCCGGCTCATCCATTTAATAAGATTATTACAAATAAAATAAATAAATAGGTCTGTCAAAATGATTACATAATCGACTAATCGCAATTATTGGACATAATCGTGATTATCTTTCATAATCGTTTCCATGTAGAAAAAATGTCATATATTTTTTTTAAAGTCAAACATTGTGGGAATAGCAGATCTACAAGCTCACAACGCGTCGCGATGCGACGCATTGTGAGCTTGTAGATCAGCTATTTCTACTATAAATGTTCTGTTTTAAGTATAGAAGTTGTCAAATATGTCAGTCATTTCTTTGTATATTTAGGTCATGTGTCATATCTGCTATGTGCAACTTCAAAGCCTAAAAGCCAAACAGAAATGTAATTGTCAACGAATTAAATCGTTAATCGCAATTATTTGAGTGATGACAATGAATGGTCAAGTAAAATGTCATAATTGTGACAGCCCTATAAAGAAATTGCACTGGTGCAAAGTGAAATTCGCATGTCAGTTATCTCCATACATGGAGATCCATGATCATACACACACATCTGTGCTCATACACATAAAGCCGTCTCCATAAATGGAGATCCGTACACACAAAGCCAAACGCAGGAGCGGTTAGCACCGCTCAAGAATAACTGATAATCAATAATTTTATGAAATCTGATGTCAGGATATTGATAGAGGAGAACTCTCTCCTAGGGCCTAAGAGTAGAGGTGAAAGAGTTCAAGCTAATCGATTATAAAAAATATATATACAGTCGTGGCTAAAGGTATTGGCACCACCTGTGGTGAGTCCAAGTTGACTTTAATCTTTAGTAACTACCTGTACTAACCCACCCAGTTTAAATGGAGTAAATCCCTCATTCTGCTGTCTTGTGTCACACACAAGAGCATGGACCAAACAAAAAAGGAGAGAATTGTCAGGAGGTCAGAGGTCAGACATGGACAATGTGAAGGCTCCAAGTCCATCTCCAGAGACCTTGATGTTCCTTCACTGTGCGCAATCTAGACGATTGTGTGTTGTGTGTTTTTTTTTAATGCAAGGGTGCCAATACTTTCAGCCACAAAATGTATTGACGAAATGTATTGACGACTATGTGCTGTGTTATTGCTGTTTATAATATGGATACAGATATTTTCGAAAATGCTACATTAATGAAAATAAACCATCATCACCAAGAGAATTTGAAGAAATGTATCTGAAAACTTAACAGGATTTATTTTTTTCTTTTGCAAGGAGTAAATACTGGAAGGTGATGGAACTGGACTGGAAAATATTCCATGGTGAGCTCTGGACACAGGAGTTGGTAGAGGTTATGTGTTATTTTCAAAGTCGAACCAACCACAACTGGTTCAGCTCCTGAATAAACAATATCTATAATCATTGATGAGAATAAAGACCTCAGTGTTTTCTGATGTCTTGTTTTTATGTGCACACACTATATTATATTATTGAGGTATAAAGGGCAGAGCACGTTTCTGATTGAGTAGATTTGTCAGGGTTCTTTAGATACCTCAATAAAATGCACATTTTCAATGTGCATGCAGTATCATTTATGTCTTCTTTTCTTTTCATGGGCCAATCATTAAAATACAGTGTTAATTCATAAAGTATGCTTGCCACCAGGTTCTCACTGTCTCTTGCTATTCACCAGGCAGGATGATTTTATAGGGTGTATATTTCTATACTTTATTCATATTTGTTTCAAGGTGTTATTTATTGTGATGCTATTCTTCTTGTCCTCGTCTATAACTTGTACTGCTGTGCTGGCTCTGGTGCCTGAATTTCCCCCACGGCATCAATAAAGGTATCCATCTAAATATTGTCTTAAATGCCTTCCATAGAGCTTCCAGCTCCAGTTTGCCACCCAGGCTTCCCAGTGCCTGATGGAAAGCTGATGAAATCTACCAGCTTGAATTACTGGACAAGGAAGAGACATTAGTGACCTGAGATTAGTCTAGCGTAGCCAGACAATTATTCCTAGGGCTGTCACGATTATGTCATTTTACATGACGATTAATTGTCACTCAAATAATTGCGATTAATTGTGTTTTTGTCGTTGACAATTACTTTTCTGTTTGACTTGTAGGCTTTGAGGTTGCAAGTAGCAGATATGACACATAACCTAAATATACAAAGAAATGAAGGACATATTTGACAACTTTACACTTTAAAAAGAACATTGATAGTGGAAATAGTCAATCTACACAAGCTCACAACGCGTTGCATCGCGATCGGCTATTTCCACTATTTTTAAATGTTTTAACATACAACATTTTTCAATATGTAAACGATTATCACTAAATAATTGCGATTATGTCTAATAATTGCGATTAGGCGATTAAGTAATATTTGTGACAGCCCTAATTATTCCTCTCTGAATGCTATGTAGATTCTGGAACTAAAGCTCCCGAAAACAGAAAGGAAGCGGCCATCTGTTCATTTCCATCAATATCTTCTACTCTCTTTTAATAAACCTACACCTGTACCGTGCAGTTCGGCAGTGTGTGGGCATATTCTTTTATCATTGATGTACACTCGTTTGCCTACACACCTCGACCTGCTCTTAAAGCTTTTATTCTAGGTGTGTGAAGGTTTCGCATGAACATCAATATTTCTTTGTAAATAACTTGTGTTTTAATTCCCATTTCTGATAAGCAGCAGCAGAACAATTTGATTTACAGTAGGCCAAATTTACGCAACCGCAAAGATGAAACGGAAGCCAGGGGAAGAGGCAGAACATTGTTTTACTCTGACTGTTTTCAGCGCTTCCTTTGCACAGACTGTTGACTCACACAATGTTCAAATGCTTCCGTCATTGTCTAGTAACCTACAGTATCCTATCCTTGAAAACAACACTTTTGGCACGAACCAATGAGAGCGGCCCGTGGGTGTACCTGGACATTGACACTAGCCAATGAGAGCGGCCTTTGGGCGTACCTGGACGTTGATGAGGGAGGTGAAGTGAAGTTCATGCCCCGCCCACTGACCCAGGAAGAACTCATAGCCTTCCTGCTGAGGCAACGCGTACAGGAACTGCACAGGAAGACATATATGGTCATAAGGAAATACACATATGGTCACATATATGCACAAGACATATATGGTCATATAGGAAATACACAAGAAGACATGTACTGTATGCGATTATTACCTACCTACCTACCTAGGCAGAAGTAGGGAGTGAGTGTTAACTTGGAACGCGAGGAGTGCCTAAAGTCAGGGGGGAATGAAGATTTACTATTCCGGCCACCTGGTTTACAATGTCTAGCGGCGCTGAGTCGTCTCATGCGACCTTCGCAACGCTCAACAAGGCGATTTGCTCGCTGCCGCTCGCTCGGCGGTGTCTCATGTGGATCAAGGTTGCCTGAGACGGCACGCCTCTGTCATCTCCACCGAAAGCACTCCCTTACAAGGCATGGTGTACGAAAACAATAATAGCGTACTGTATGGTCATAAGAAACTACACAAGAAGACATGAATGATATAAATAATGACACGCGTGTGACTGTTAGTCAGGGAATATTATCAGAATAGCTGTCAAAGCTGAGAATACCTTTGTTACCAAACGATTTCTTCACCAATGTGTTCGTAAAGGTGTCTAGAAACATATCTAACAAAGATTGAAATTCAAAATCCCTAGGAAAATCTTTGACAGAAAGGGAAAAAATGACTCCCAAAAAATCTGCTTTAAGTGGGATGTGACGGGTCTAAATAGGTGTTTTTAATTATTCTGAATCCATTGCAAGCATTTGTTCGGCACAAAAAACATTCCTTGGGCTAAAAATGGAACCCATACAACTGTGAAAAGTGATGACTCATCACTAAACCATCGTTCTTTTGGGCTGTTTTTAGCCCAATGAATGTTTTTTGTGCAAAACAAATGCTTGCAATGGATTCAGAATAATTAAAAACACCTAGTTAGACCCCTCACAACCCACTTAAAGCAGATTTTTTGGGAGTAATTTCTTCCCTTATATTATAGTGTAAGTGAATGAGAACCAGAATTACCCTAGCTGTCAAAGATTTTCCTAGGGATTTCAATCTTTGTTAGATATTTACTAGACCCTGTTACTAACCCTTTATGAACACATTGGTGGAGAAATCGTTTCATAACACATTTATTCCCAGGTTTTATTAATATCCCCTGACTATGTGTGTAGGTTTTGTGTGTGTGTGTGTGTGTGTGTGTGTGTGTGTGTGTGTGTGTGTGTGTGTGTGTGTGTGTGTGTGTGTGTGTGTGTGTCTGTCTCTTACCACTGGACTGGATCTGGCTCTGTTGAACATGACTTCAAATGTCTGAGTCTGTATGGAGCAAAACACAATTTAACTAAGTAGTGATGATGTGATATCACATTATTATCAGCATTGAAACGTTCCAAGTGTAAAAACTCACTGGTATGACTGCACTGATTGTGTCCTTAGTAGAATAATACTTCATCCACAGCTAAAAGAGACAACAGACAAAATAGATCCAAAGTTATGTACACATACACCTTTATTAATAATACCGAATGTCATATTACAGTCGTGGCTGAAAGTATTGGCACCCTTGCATTTGTTTAAAAAAACACACAACACACAATTGTCTCGATTGTGCACAGTGAAAGAAGATCAAGGTCTCGTGAGATGGACTTGGAGCCTTCAGATTGTCTATGTTTGGTTACAATCTGACCTCCTGACAATTCTCTCCTTTTTTGTTTGGTCCATGCTCAGTGTGTGACACAAAACAGCAGAATGAGGGATTTGCTCCATTTAAACTGGGTGATTAGTGGTTACTAAAGATTAAAGTCAACTTGGAATTACCACAGGTGAGTTCCAGGTGAATAGCCTGCTTGAAATTCAAGTACAGTGTATTAAGTATGTATACAAGTTTCTGTGTAGAATGAGCTAGGATTCTGTATTTATTCTAGTTTTATGTTGTGTTCCTTTTCATTTGCCAAGCTTCTGGAAGATCTTTTTGTTTTTTTCTGTTTTACAAATGCAAGGGTGCCAATACTTTTAGCCACGACTGCATTAATATTAGACATCATTGTTAATAATACTGGATGTCACATATGATAGAGCTTATCATGGTGATTCCCTCTAAACAGATGCTTGGTTTAATAACAGCTACTGTACAAAACCTCCAGAATGATTTTGACATTATAATACATTATGTAACATATATTTTAAATTCATTTGAATAAAATCTAGTTTTAAACCAAGACAGGCTTATAAGAGAACTCAGTTATACAAGTCATCATTTGCATAATTTCACTGTTAAAGTGTTAGATTTTAGGTTAGTTTCAGTATTATTTAAGTCTTATTTCAATACAAACAGCAACACTTGGTGAAGCCAGTTGACTCAGTCATACAGGCCAGTCTGTGGTTCTCAGACAAGTTCATGTCAAGGACCCCAACTGTAAACATAATAGACTACCACATCCATTTGAAAAGAATTGTGATTTACGTATTTATTTTTAAATTATATCTTCTGCATAGTACTGTGTTCTGTCTGTCATTCAATGTTATGAGATTTAAAAAAAAAAAAAAGGTCCTCACAAGCCATAGGCTTTTTTAGCTGTATACTTTTAGTTGACCTTGTACCAGTGAACTGTACATCAAATGGTATTTGTTTTGACCAAGTACCTTGATGCTGACGATAATCTTTTTTTCCTCCAAAACCTTTTTCAGAAATAGCCGATCTACAATCTCATTGCCAT
Organism: Nannobrachium achirus; assembly: GCF_963921795.1. Lineage (NCBI taxonomy): Eukaryota > Metazoa > Chordata > Actinopteri > Myctophiformes > Myctophidae > Nannobrachium > Nannobrachium achirus. Next base: position 65,094,917 of record NC_137810.1, on the reverse strand, counting down.
TAGCATTAGTGATAATAACAAAGTAAAAATGATGACCAACTGTATGCAGTAGCAGCAGAACATCAGCTACATGTTAGACATGATGATCTCCTATCAGCCTGGGCAGTGGACACAGCTTTAGACCCTCTGCTAGGATTCTCCTGGCTCCCCAATAGTCTCCTCTCTTCACCCAGGATGATCAGGATTTTACAGTCAAGGCACTCAGGCTTTGGAATCAATGCCCTGCCTGAGGATCTGACACTAGGATAAATCTGTGTCTTCCTTTAAATCACTTTAGTGTGTTATTTTTTTTAATTGTGATTATTTTCTTTGTGTTAATTAATGTTCTTTTGCCCAGCTCTTTTACCTTCTGTAAAGCAATTGTGACAAGGTTTACAAAAACTCTACACCACACACGCTGTGGACTTGTAGATAGGATATATCCGCTAATTGGAACAAGTGTAAAATAGGGTTTAAGAGATTAAATCTAGGAAAATATGAATAGTAGTTGTTCACACAGTAGGCTAATGGTTTGCTTGGTAATTCAATGTATTCTCTATGCAAACCAGCTTTAAAAATGTCCAAGCTTTTTTTCCAGCTTGGAAATTTTAAAAGCTGGTTTGCATAGAGAATACATTGAATTACCAAGCAAACCATTAGCTTGGCTTTTCTGTATGTGAATGAGGCATTAGTCCGTATTTTAACATTTTGGATATAGATATTTTTTGATTTACCTGACTGTAAACCACAAACTAGAAGTTTTGAATATGTTAAATTCTTAAAGGACCAGGTCACCTCTGGGACAACCAGATTTTATTTTATTGTTGTTTGGGACACGATCAACACAATCCTAAGTACTTTTTTGTGTTCAATCTGTGTTTTTAGATATTTTAGGATTTCAGCATGCTACAACTGGTCATATGATGCAAAATGCATCATACTCCCCCCTCATTTTATTGGATTCGATTTTTTTACTCAACTCAATTTTACAATACAGTATATTAGGAATTATAAGACATAGGCCTAATACTTATGGAAAGTGGAAACAGTATATCTCCAACAGTTTGTGGAACAACAGTATAAGTCCGTACAAGCAATATTCAGCAGACAAAGGGAGCAGATAACATTAAAACAGACAATTAAACTAAATGAGGGGGGAGTGCATTAACAATTTAACAGATTAAAAATGACTAGTTTGTGGTTTACAGTCTGGTAAATCCCCGAATATCTATATTAAAAAGAAAACATCAAATATGGACTTATGCCTCATTCACACTACAGATATATAGTTGAACGTTTTGCTTGGTAATTCAATGTAATCTCAATGGAAACCAGCTTTAAAGATGCAGGAGATGCTCAGAACAAAGCTTTGAAAGCTTTAAAGCTGGTTTCCATTGAGATTACATTGAATTACCAAGCTAAACGTTCAACTATATATCTGTAGTGTGAATGAGGCATTAGACCGTTATTCGTCTCAGGTACTCAATGGTAAAACCGACCTGTAAATAACGTACTTGAAAGTCTTTTTTTCCACTCTCAACCAAATACAAAAAATAGCCTATCTACAAGCTCAAATTTTTTTGGCAAATGTTCCGCCCCAGGATTATGTTCACGATAATATCGTAAAACGCAGTTTTTCTGGTCACAATAATATTCATGACATGACATTTTCATACCGTCCCACCCTTACTGTCCACATGTTTATTAAAATGTGATCTTTAGGACTGACTGACAAATACAAGTGATCAGACCTGATTTGTGTATTCAGACATCACCGAAAATAGCAGAAACTGGCCCACCCATTAAGACCACTGATCAGGGCAGCATTCAACGGCTGTCTTCAGTGGGTGTGTGTGCATTTTCAGAGCATGTTTATAATCATCGATCAATTGTTCGTTTCCGGCTTGGAGCAAAGGAACTTTTGGTTGATTGTTAGATTAGTATTTTTTATGTAAAGCATCCTAAACAAATTCAAGCTGTTATTATAGGATAATATAATATCAGATAGACCTCAGAAATCTCTTCTCTGATCTAATTGTTGGGAATTATATAATAGATATACAACATATATAATAGAGATATACAGTAACATGTACAGTTACAGTATATAACATGGATATGTGGACACATGGACTGACCTCAGAAATCTCATCTCTAGTCTTGTCGTGAATCAATTCCAGGTTCAGGATGGATCCTAACGTCTGAACAGGAAACAATTCATCACATGGTGATCCAAAATCCAATTAATCAACTTGATCAAGAATAGATTTGTTTTACTATGAATTCAGATTAATGTAAGGTTGTTTTTACCTTGTCTTTAGTAAAGCCTCCAGAATGTCCTCCTGTAGACTGTTGGCCTTTCTTGTCCAACTATAAAAAGATCAATGTTTGTATTTACATCTTATTCATCAACAATGTTCATATATCTAGATGTATATCATCTCACAGTTAGTAAACATTATTTATTTAGGGGGGAAAAAAATCAATCCTACATTAAATTAATTTAATTACATTAGCCAATTTGACTCTCGTATATATGATCAGATTGATTGTACCAGCATGTTTGATACATTTTGAATACCATTAGCCAGTAGCTATGCAACTCCCAAAAAGCTTTTGTCCAATGCTAGCTTAGAATAACTTCCTGCTTGCCAAGGTTTGCCTTGACAACAGCCTTGGCAAGCTGGCAAAAACACTTTTATGCCGCCTGTCAAAGGTACTGCTGCTGTGTACAGAAGTGGAGGTTTTGTGCTTCCATGGAGTCAGAGTGATCACTGACCCCTGGTTGTGGATGGAGCGTCTCCATGGAGTATGACTGCAGTCTGAACTATTAAAGTTGTTATTGCTGAAGTAGAGTTACATACATCTCTGTCTGTCTGTCTGTCTGTCTGTCTGTCTCCCTCTCTCATCTTAGTTTATATCTGTCTGTCTGTCTCTCGAGGCAGATGTTTGCCGTTCCAGTTTCTTCCAGACAACTTTATTTTTCCTATCAAGTGTTTGCTCATGGGGAATGTTGGGTCTCTCTGTAGACTAGAGCAGGGGTTCCCAAACTTGTTTGGCTCAGGGCACCTCTACATTATATTCATAATTTTCACTCCCAGCACCTTATATTTATAGGATATTTTAGCAATTATGTTACGAGGAAAACATTGAGATAATAGCCATTTTGGTTAGAACTGCCTGAAAATAACTTTGTACTTTAACTTTATACTAAATATTTGTGTCCAAATAAATTCCAAATATTATCAAATTATCTCGCAGCACTCCTGGACTGCTGTCACAGCACCCCAGGGTGCCCCGTCACCCACTTTGAAAACCCCTGGACTAGAGTATGGTGTATACCTGCGCTTCATGTAAAATGTCTCGAAATAACTTGGCACTGCATGAATAACATTGATTTCAATAGATGGTGTACTGACTTGCTGATATGGAGCATAAACTCTAGTTGTGAGGATAACATGACACATGAATACACATCAATGTTAAATCAGTTTTTGTACAGTGTTGTAGCAGCCTGCCTCCTCCACGTTAACAGACAGACAGCATTAGTTCCTAGTCGCACATTTTTTTATAACCGATTGAATCTAGGGTTGCAATACCTCCCATAGGCAGCCAATGCATCAAAACAGTTTTTTGCTATCTGATTGTATTAAACAAATTCAAACTCACCAATATTGTGGCTCTATGGAAAGCTTGGAATTCACTCTTTCTATCTGCAAAGTGTTTGTTTCAGAAAAATCCACAGTAGACATGTTATGAGTTACTTTCTATCCAAGAAATTTGGTTCAGGTGATAATTTTTTCTAACTCCTGGAGTTTGGAAGCGCTCATGGAAAATCACTCAACGGTCCTGTGACCACCTGGTTCTAAATGTCACATTATACAGGAGGCAGCGGGACATGGCGTTATAGAAGATGAGCGCTTCCGAAGTTCAACACTTAGAAAATAAACCATGTCTGCTCGGATTTCTTGACAGAAAATAAATCATAACAATTATACAGTGGATTTTTCTGAAACAAACACTTTGCAGATAGAAATAGTAAATTCCAAGCTTTCCATAGAGCCACAATATTGGTGAGTTTGAATTCGTTTAATACAATCAGATAGCAAAAAACTGTTTTGATGCATTGGCTGCCTATGGGAGGTATTGCAACCCTAGATTCATCCGATTATAAAAAAAAATCTAGTGTTGCAATTTGCGGCTAATTAGTTCCATTAGTCTCAGAGTAATGGAACTCTCAGAGTGTCTGTCTGACTGACAGACAGACATCTAGACAGGACGGACAGACTAACAGACAGGTTAACAGACAGACAGACAGCATACCTCCTGCTCCATCATTCTGACAAACTCTGATTGCTTGGAGTGTCCAATCGGTTCATTCTTCACTTCATGACGTTTCTCCAGTCGGGCCTTGAACTCCTGAGGTTTGGCACTAAAATGTAATGGGCGGAAGTAGACATTTAAAGATGGTGGTGATTATAATCATGTTAAATGCTTCTCAATTATATTTATCAGTAGAAAACAGTGACATTATTTAATATGTCCATGTTTATCATCTGACAGGATGGTGGCCCTAAGTTGAGAAACAACGACATCTACTGGCCGTTGGCACATTGCAGAGACTAGAGGTCGAAATGTTTAACCCAAAATAAAGTCTAGTTATCCATTTAAACTCACACTGTGTCAACATTTGCACAGCCACAGACACCGTTTTGAATCATAATAAAATTAGTTTAGAACATCTGCAGCGCGCAGTGCAGTGTGGTTTAGCCATGTTGTTATGTTATTATAATGTTATGTTATGAATGCATGTTAGCATGCTAGGCTACCTGCGCAGCCTGCGGATCTTGTCCTGGTATTTGCTGTAGTAAGGATTGTCCTCCAGAGGTTCTTCTCTTGGCTGCTGAACGCAGAAGGTTCTGAAGTGAGTTGGAAGCAGACCCGGGATGAGAGGAGAAGAGATGCCTGCTCTTCTGACCAACAACATCCCACGATACCAACAGGACATCTGGAGCAAGGCCGCCGCCATCTTTCCTTCACTGCCCATTTAATGGTCCGACTGGGAACCAGGTCACTGTGCATTCATTCCGGGGTTCCACCAAAACAACGCTGATAACTTCTTCTTCTTCTAATGGGGTTTCCGGCAGTGTTGACGCTTTAGCGTATTACTGCCCTCCGCAGTTCAGGGTGGTATTGGGGGCTTTTAAGCCGTGACATAATTTTGTAGGCAGAGGAGAATCTGCCCCCAGAGCATTTTCTGTCCCTCGCTATTTCAAAAATCAACGACTAAAAAATAACGACTAAAGTATAATTCTAACACTTTCCTTTCAACAACAAAGAGAAGAAAAATGTGTAAATAGTAAAAATAGTAAAAAGATTCACGGAAACTGGGGGCAGAAATTCTCCTCTGCCTACAAAATGATGTCATACTTAACAGCCCCTGTCTGCGTTGCGGAGGAAAGCCAGGATGCTCCTCTCCACAGCATGATGCTCCTTTCGCTGACTGAACAGTGATTTATAATCCAAGATAGAGATTCCAATATCCTCCAGTTCTTTGCGTAACTGAGCCCTCTGTTCCCTGTATTTCTCACACTCAAGTAGCACATGCACAACAGTCTCCGCTCTCCCACACTCACACAGTCCATCTGGATGTTTCCCAACAGTTTTCAAGCAGCTGGCTAGCCCACAATGTCCAAACCTTAGCCTAGTCAGTTTGACAGAGTCTCTTCTGTGACTGTCCCCCTTTCTCTTCATTGTTCCACTGTTTCTCAAGCCCCTCTTTTATGGTGCTATAGAATTCTGGCTTGCCCAAAGGGATTTTCACATTTATGTTCTCTCTCTGTAGCGAGTTTTTGGCCAACTTGTCAGCTTGCCCTCTACACCTGCATGCCCTGGGACCCAAAGGAAGCCTACATCACAACCTGCTTTCTCCATCTTGTTTAAGCATATAAAGCTTCGTTTATCAGATCGGCTCTCGCTCTCGATGTCCCACTCCTCAGGGCCATCAAGGCCGCAGCTGAATCAGAGCATATCACTACTTTTTCGGGTTTCACTTGTTCAATCCACCATAATGCCCAGATTATGGCCATTATCTCTGTGGCAAAGACGGATGCCCCGTTTGTGACACGCAAGCCTTGCTGGACCTGAGGACCCACAACATAGATTCCACACCCTGCTTTTTGGCTGTCCTTAGACCCATCCGTAAAAACCTGCATGTGTCCCCGGGGGTTTCTGACTTTGTTTTGAAACCTCTACGCCTCCACACGGGCCCGTGTAGAAAAATATGTGTGTCCACACGGTATTATAAAAACGCTATAAATCCCTGTCTGCGCGTCACCGAAGCGGGTGGCGCGTCCCCCTGCTCTCATGCAATCATTGCAGCAGCTATCTATCTATAGGCTATGCATCGTCCAAGTTTCACAATCTTCACACTTTAACATGCACAATTGCTATTTAAACATTCATTTAACTATTTCTAGAGCAGGAGAGGGGAGAGGAATCGTCGAGTGTGGTATTCTCTCTCTCTCTCTCTCTCTCTCTCTCTCTCAGTATTAAACGAATGTAACTCTATCAATCAGAACTTCGTGGTCAAGCAAGCATCACTTGGTATTGAGAGAGAGAGTGGTGCGCTCTCTCAGACGGACTTTTTTTTTAGCTTGCGCTGATCGTGGAAATAATTTAAAAGGAGGCACATGCCGTGAATAATCAACATATTCTCACCTTCAAAGCGTCAGACAACTGATGAGAATGGACAGGAGTAATGCCTGCATGCGTGCGTATGTCTCCATTATGCTTGAAATCATTTGATATTGGCATTTGATATCCAAACTTTGACAAAGAGAAGAGGCAAGCGCGTCGCGTCAGATATGCTCCGTTAACAAGACTAGGGCTGTATCTCGTTATTGATAATGAGCACCTTAACGATCCGGCTTATTGAGCCGGTGGAAAGCTACAAATTCAGAACATAACTGCCCAGACAGCACAGCGGCGTCGCGCCTATTTAGCTTCGGCGGACAGCGCGACTTGGACGCAATGGGCTCATTGGACCTCGCTACGTCCGCTACGTCCGCGCTGTACAGCAGCGCTGTGTGATGCTCATTGGAAAGATGCATTTGCTACGTCGCTGGCGATGCGGCAACGACATATCTACGCTCTCTGCGCGATATTAATGCCTACGGTTGGACGCTTATTCTCCCTCCCCCCTCTCTTCTCCCTCCCGTCACCCCTTCTCCCCTCCCCTCACGCTCCCTTCTCACCCCATCCATTCTACACTTGCAAATGATGTTACTATGGTTTGTATTCTTACCTGCTAACTGCTGTCCTTACTGGCTGCTGCACCTGGTAATGGAAGACTTTCCTATGTTCAGTTAAAACGCAACCATAAAAACCCTAATAAAAAGGGGCATTGTTGTGTCTGTGAAAAATCAGACCATCACGTACTTCCTAATAAACTTTACTTAACTCCAAGTGCAGAGCAGCACCAACAACAGCAGTGTGAAAACGTACATCAATCAATCCCAGAGCATCACAACAGGGCAGGCAAAGCTAGTCAACAGAAGCACACATCAAACTGAGGATCTAAACATAACAGTGAGACATGATGCAGTATTAAATATTTCATATTTATTTAACTGTTATTGTATATGCAGCAATAAACCTTCAAGCAATTAATAGAAAACAGATAGGCCTACATTTAAAATTGCCCTATTAAAGTTCCTATCACACAAAAAATTGAAGGACCCCCGGTAGTAAATCTGAGGACCCCCTGTTGAAGACCCCTGATATAAGTTCACAAAAATTTGAAGGACCCCCGGTAGTAAATCTGAGGACCCCCTGTTGAAGACCCCTGATATAAGTTAAAAACTCAGTATTCAAACATTTATGTACCAGAACAAATGTAGGCTATATACCATAATTATATATAATGCACTTGACCATTTACAACCAAATTTGAATGGACCAAGAACTCTTCACTGAGAGTAAAAACATTCACTGAAAAAGTAGGCCTTATGTTGGTGAAATGATCAGGCCATCACAGTTTCCCAATGAATTTACTTAGCAAGCAGCAGCAACATGAGAACGAAATGACTGACTAATCGATCCCCCAAAAAACCCACAGAGCAGAATAGAACATCAGTCAGTAAGACATAACATGCACCTTGGGTTTATGAAAGGCGCTATATAAATGCAAGTTATTATTATTATTATTATAACAGGCCTAGTAGTCGTAACATTATTAAATTAACTGAAAAATTATGCATATATTGTGTACTAGCAGTAGCTCATTAGGTGTTTAAAATGTTTGTTTAAACAGTTCCTCATTTTGCTGTGGGCCGCTTGGCAACCCCTCCAGGACCACTGCATGTCACCGGACCACCAGCCACATTTTGAGAACCACTTCCTTACGATATTCACACAAAGAATACAGCCTGTTCTAAATGAAATGATCAAATATCTATAATGTCTATAATAGACACACAAATTACCTTGAGTATTCTGTCCTCCCTTATTTAAATTATTTATTTACCCAAGCACTGCCTGGGTTCAGTTGCTGGTTAATTACAACATATAGCCTTCTGTGAGCCCATCATTATGAGGGTAAATTCTTGACTGTCATTTGTGGATTTAAATAATGTTCCTGGGTCAGTAGCTACTGTCTACCCCTGATGTATTATCCTCATATCTCCATATTTCAAGAAAATATTTCAGTAAAAGAATGACCTGCTAAATCATATACAACTATACGGTATACACAAAGCCAGCACAGTCTGTGTCTCCGGTCATACACAGCTTGTTAGCCATGGCGGGCCAGAGCTCGGCCCTGGAAGACTGCAGGGGGGCTTGCAGCACTGCATGCTGCGGTAGTCGTCCATGTGTTGATGGGGCGCACAAGCTGGATCTTACCGAGAACGCGAGCCGTCACAGAACCAGGGGCTGAGGGCCAGCTGCACACGGGTGCAGACCGTGTGCAGGCTGATGAATGTCTGGGGGAACGCAAACGCCACACACGCACACACACTCACCCACAGATGCACACACACAGAGAGAACAGCGATATTTAATTATCTGGATAAAATAAAGAGTTAAATGGCTCTATATTGTGATAGTGATAGGCATTAATACAGAGAGCATTGATGGACTTAGCAGCATGTGTGTGTGTTTGTGTGTGTGTGTGTGTGTGTGTACCTGATAGATGTGGTTGAGTTTGAAGTATTTGAGAAGCAGCAGCTGCAGCAGGATGGCAGAGATGGCCTTCACGATGATCTCTTTGTGGCGATTGACATCAACACAGAGTTTCATGCTCTGCACATTGTGGTTCTGCAGCCACAAATACATGTTCCCATAAGTTCTACAGTTTCACTGGGATTGTGAGTGCATCACATTATCAACAGACACATTAACAACCATTTAGGCTTGAGGCTGATTCTAAAACACCTTCTAAAGCCTGACCTAAGTTTTCTGAAACTTCAAATAGTATTAAAAATTACAAAAACAAATGTTGCTACATACTGGACAGTACATGTACTACACAACAATGTGTTGCCATCCATAATAGGTTAAATCCATAAAAGACTGTGTCACCACTTTAACCATTATTTTTTGGCTACTGGTATTCAAAAATAGCAGATCTACAAGCTCATATCTGGGGGTCCCTGCACAACATATTTTGAGATGGGGGTCAGCGGCAAAATACATATAATTGTGGGGATCCTTGACATGAAAAGGTTAAAACTACATTAGGCATTTAGAAGAAATTAAAAGAAAGGTCCAGCCAAGTTTGTGTTTACATATTCAGATCTTTGAGCAATGAAGGATTTAAGTTATAACAATAATTTGTTGAATTAATACTAAGGAGTACTTTGCTCGTGTCGTTTCAATCACACCCAAAACTATGTCTTGAATGCCATGGCCTCTTATATATTATTATTGCTTTAATTATTAAATTGCAAGGAGCTCTCTGCTGAAACAGCCTAGGTGCCCAGACGGCTACGCCAGCTGTCTGTGAATTTCCGTTTTAATCACCTGACTTTAGGAGCCCAGGGCAGCCCCTTGGGGAAGGACACCCTCTCTGACAGACCTCGTCCCTCTCCAGGGGGAATGGCTCTGCCTCTATGGAGTTGTCATTGTTGTCATCTTCATCCTCGCGGGGGGTCGTCGGCCTTGTAAGGGTCTTTCTCGTTGAACGCGTCCAGGTTGTCTTGCTTTATCAGGGACTGTAATTCCAGAGGACAAGGTGGCGATGAGCACTGAAAACAGCCTGACGACATGTCATCAAAGCATGCGAGGCAGGTGCACAAATTAACAGAGCAGTTCACCCCAAAACATGACTTGTTTTTTATCAATTACAACCCCATGAAGCCTTGAATTCATAGAGATGTTTGGCGCAATAATTTAATGACAGGATATTGGTCAATATCAAGCCTTAGTGAGTGGGAGATTTGGCTTTACCCTGAGCCATGTAGAGGATGGCCCTGGCCACCTTTAGCCTCCTCTCCCTGGCGATCACCTCCAGACCATCCAACAGCCGCATGGCATGGGCTCTGTGCTGCGCTGCATCCAGCTCCGTCCATTTCTTATCAGACACTGTGAGAGACAGCAGTGAAATAAAACAAGAGCGCCTTGAGTGGAACATGTCTTTGTGTATAATGATAATGATAATATAATTGTTTTTTGTTGCATACCATGGGTTCTGAAGTCCTCCTCAAAAAAAAAAACACAAAGAGCAAATGTTCACGTATCAGCATGTGCTGCATTTGTCATAACCACTAGTGACCGATCTCTAAACATTCTGTGACAAGCCTTTGTTAATTTAGTCATACCAATTCATTCCTTCCCACGGTTGGCACTGCCGTTGTACTCTACTGGCTCACCTGCCAGTGAGCCCAAATCAGAAGGACGTATTGTAACTGCCTCTGTGGTATTCTTCCAATTCAACAACCCCCCACTGACAGGTGTCACTGTAGCCCAAAGATCACCCTCCACACCCAGTTTTCCTTCCCTGAACACAGGCCAATTATGCTCAGCCGAGCCGGATTCTATTCCACACTTGCTAATGATTTTCTTACACACAAATTGCTGTTTTACAAAGTAAATGCTTATCATATCCACCTAAGATATCTATAAAATAATAATGGCAGGCATTGACACTATGGCCATGGCTACACGGAGCTGGATATTTCTGAATCTAGAATTTTTTTGTGCTGTTGGGGCTTGTAGCCACATGAAGCTGGATATTTCGGACGCGAAGCTGGATATTTTTTAAACCGGAAAAATAAGTGGAGAGATTGAAAAATATCCGATTCACTGGATCTGTGTAGACAGGGAACCCGGATATCTCTGAAGACTTTACTGTGTGTGTGCTTGTTAGTCCTAGATATCTTTGTCATGTGGACCTAGATATCTTTCTATGTGGATAACTGAAAAACCGGGATATATGAAATATCCAGCTCTGTGCTGTGGACCTAGATATTTTTCTATGTGGATATCTGAAAAACCGGGATATATGAAATATCCAGCTCCATGTAGCCATGGTATAAGGCTTGCCCAATGCCCATCTGCCCCCGGCAGGTAAATAAAACTTTCGGGCAGGTGAAGTTTGCTTTCAGGTTGCCCAACCGGGCAAGTGCTCGTTTTAGAGGGGACGCAACTGTCTATAAACAAAAGAGGAGCTATCTGTCTAAACACCTGAACGTGGCCAGAGCGCTATGTTTTCTGGCCCGTGGAATGTAAAATAAAAGCACTTTTTACTGTTGCTATGTAGGTATTTGGATAAAAATGTAGGTACTGTATTTTTTTCTTCTTCTTCACATTAGCCCCAAATAGTAAAAACAAAAGAAGTGTTAAATTGAACAGTAATTCAAATCTTACCTATCATTTTATAAAGGACGTTTTACTTTCCGGGCAGGTGGGCATGACCTTTGGGCAAGTAGAACATGACCTGGACTTGCCCAACGGGCAAGTGCTTCCGAGACCTCAGTGTCAACGCCTGAATGGTATTAATAATAGTGGGTGAATATATACCTCCACAGGTGATTCGGCACAGCCATGTTGACATACAGGTAGTAGTATGGCCGGTTGTCCTCACCGGTACAGTTGCCTGGTAGAGGACTGTCCAGGTTGAAGATTGGATCCAAGTCCACGATCTGAATAGACGACAAATCGTTATGCAGAAAATACAGTAAATTTAGGGCAGGTTTTCTCAAAGTGTGTGCCATGGCAACTTAGGGTGACGTGACGCAAGGGGGTCCTCTCTATGTTCCCCAGGTTCTATGTTCCCCTCCTCACAGCATTAGTTTTAGTGAGGTTAGCGTTGGGGTAGGTTAGGTGGTAAGAAAGTGGGGAACATAGAAGCTGGGGAACATAGGTACGGTCCCGACGCAAGTATAGGGTTGCCACCTGAATACTTTTACAATATTTGGAATTTATCAATATCGCTTCAGTTTAACCACTTATAGTTACTGAAGTAAAATGAACCTGCGTTGCATTGTACTTGGTGCATTCATTTTCAGCCTACAGGATCTTCACCAAAAATAGCAGATATACAAGCTTCACGTTGTTGTCAGCCCTTGTAGACCTAGCTTGTGGACAGAATTTATGGTTTACAGTCAAACACCTGAGAAGGATTTATATCAATATAGACTGCACATATTACTGGAGAATTGTTATCTTTAAACGGCTTCACCGACCACTTGTATGACACAGACACTACACGAATAAAGACAGAACCTATCCAACGGTCTCTTTACCCGTAGGGGCATAAGCCTGCTTCCTGGGAAGGTACAAGCCAAAATATCACCCTCCTCTTCTCTTTATCAAGCTTGCTTTAATAGCATTGGAATGATACAGTACAATTTCAGCCATTAAAATGCTAAAAGTAGGCGCAATGTCAGACCCATCTATATTTAATAATAACCATCCATTACTTGTATTACAATTATAAGTGAATATCTCTGTATGATTGCATGCACTGACCACACCACCTAAGCGGGGGTCTGGAGGTCCCAAGAGGGTTGGCAAGAGAAATGCAGTCACTTTGAATATAACACCTTTACAGCATACTTTTTCAACCTGGATCCCTCATGCCCTGAAGTCACCTGTTGCTGACCGTGGTCTTGTCTGGTCTGGTCATGACTCTTGTTTGTAGTTCATGGGTCACAGAATCAGTCCACACTCCACAGCCATCAGCCAAAAATCTAAGGCACAATGCATGACACCCAATAACAGTTTTAACAGATTAAATGAACAGGGAGTACTACAGTATATCTTTTCTGTGTTTCTTATCTGTACCTTTACCAATCCATCTTTTAATAACCATTTGTTTATCATCCAATTTGTTCAACAATCTCCAATATATCATGTTAGGGTTAGGGTAACCCTAACCCTAACCCACACCTCTGTTCAGTTAACAGGAAAATATTATGTGTACAGTACACTCTCTCATTAACTAAAGGGTGAAAAAGCAGTTACCTCTCTGTTTACATGTTGTCATTTACTGATGCTGCTAGACCAGGGGCACCCGCGACGGCAGTCAAGGGGTGCCGCGAGATGATTTGATAATATTTGGAATTTATTTGGACACTTGAAAAAAGATTTAGTATCATTTTAAACTTGAAGTACAAAGTTATTTTTGTTCTAACCAAAATGGCTATTATATCAACATTTTCCTCGCAACATAATCATCATAATTCATATACAAGACTGTCCACAAAACTAGTGAAAACAGCCGATCTACAAGCGAGGCGTTGTGTGCTTGTAGATCTGCTTTTTTCACTAGTTTAGTACATTTTATAGATAAAATTGATCTCCTTTTAGTAGACCTTGTACCAGTGCAGTACCGTCATGAAACTGTACCTTTTCCTAAGTAAACTTCTAATAAAGTCTTCAATAAATACATGGGTTGCCCTGGGGTGCCCTGAGACAAAAAAGTTTGGGAACCCCTGTGCTAGACATGCCATGCTAAGTTACGTCAACATGTCGGGGACAGCAAACAGCAAACACTAGGGTTTCAACTCATTTGTCCTTTTGGAGTAATAAATCCTCCCTTGCCAACGTTGCTAAAGCTGACATGTTGACGTAACTTAGCATGGCATGGCTAGCAGCATAAGTAAATGACATGTAAACAATAGCTACTAGCTAGCTAGCATGTCCGTAAACTAGCAGTTAGGGACGGGTGTTTTTTCAGCTCAATATAACATTAAATATAAAAACATATTTGACATGTCATCAATGACATTATGAAGTTTAGAAAATAGCCTAACTAGTTCTAGTGCATAACTGATGTTTTACATATACAAACCTGTTTGAAACATGAAATGAAGAGAGTCAGTGCTGCTAGCCGGGGTTGTTGTCTTTAGCTCAGCTGAGATGCGTGGTAATGTGACGCAGGCACAGCTGTATGCCATGGTCTCATGCGGTGGCAGTAGCTCTCCCGCACCCCCTAGTGGCGAAAGAAATGAAAAGCTTCTGGGAACCCAGATTACAGTAGCTCTAACTACATAGCGGCGACTGAGGGGCGACGGAACTTCACGGAAGGACAATGGCGCGCTCTGAAACAGCTCAAAACGACCCAAAAGCTATGAACCTGCCAAGGCAGCAACCCTAACGCTACGAAGCTTCATATAAGCGACCTCGCGACGAGCTATGGTGCTGTCTGGGTGGTATCTTTTGAGACTGTGAGATCGTGGCTGACCACCATTTATGAAGATGACATTTGACAAGAGTAACACATATAATTAAAATCATTCATTAGGCTAAATAGGGCTCCATCCCTAAACAAGACAGCTGAGCTCTCTAATGATCACATGTCGTGAATGCGCTCATAAATATGGATATTCTACAGAGACCACCATGGGTTTTTCTCATAGCAAGGAGGAGGAGGCGAGAAGCACAAGGTGACGTAAGCATGCAAGCAAAGAACTTCTCCGTTTACGGTGTCCACAAGGCAAAATAAATACGCCCGGGTAACAAAAATGCACTGCAGCCGGAGTTTTGGAAACTATTCGTCTAGTCCTCCGTTTGCATGCGTCTGCATGTGGACACCCATGGGCGTTCGTGGCTTTACCTCCCCGGGGATTAAAAATACGTTGTCGTCTGGACAGGGCCTAAGTGAGGATGCAAAGAAAGACATGGTGAATGATAACAAATGTCCTTTGAGAAACAAGTACTTTTTTGTCATCAGATATCATATCATATCATATATTAGAATCAAACCTTTAAGCATAATTTGCACAGGGTTAGATCCACTGCATGAAAAACAGAAAGGTTGGAATTCAAACATAATGGTTTTGTGTAATTTTGTCTCTTGCCCTCCAATGGTGCAGGACAAACATTGTCTTTGAGCATCACTGCCAGGATCTGTAATAACCAACCCCTGCATACACAGAGGTTCCACCAGAGAAAAGGAGGAAAAGCAGGAAGAGATGCAGCCCATTCCATGTAGCATGTGTGGGGGATCAGATGGACAAGCACAAGGAAGAGGTTCATGTATGGACAAAATTCTTTAAAACTAGATGTTATTGTGAGGATTACAATTATCCACAAGACACCGTAACCACTTAATAGAATGCATACAAAATTGTGCTTAAATTAGTTTATATCACACACACACACCAGTTTTCTTTTATATATAGATTTTTTTTAATAGAATTTCAGGCAGTACAAAAATAACACCAATTGCTGTGAAATGATATAGGCCTAAATGCAGAAACATAATTATAAATCAAACGTAGTGATATTTCACTTAAAGAAATGTTTTTAAGTTGATTGATTCAGTAGATATTTGATATTCATAAATGCATTGTAAAGAAATAAATACAAAAATACAAAAAACAAAACAAACAAAAAACAAACATGGTGCCCACACCATATTAGGAGGGCAGTATGAGTCACCAGCCCCATAGACAGGTGTTTTCCATGAATATAACATTAACTTTAAAATGTTTGAAGTTACTTTGTGTTTGTAGGAAGGGTCTGATAGGAGGAAGGGAGGGATGCAAACGTCTGGGGTGGAAACGTCTGGGGTGTTCACAAAAGCCTGAGTAGACGATGAAATTACAAAAAAGAAAAAGAAATATCCCTTTAACCGCTACCGTCCCAATACTGAGGCAGACATTTTGCAAAAAATTGTTGCAACAGAGCCACAGTGGAATAAGGAATTGTACATCAAGCCGATTCCCACTACAGAAACAGCAGATACATTCCTGCCTCCTGCTCCTGTGGGCCACGTTGCTCAGGCACTGTTTCTAAAGCTTTCTTTCATCTCATAGACTAGAGGGTACCTCTATGAGATGACATCATGGTACACGGAAGTTATGCGGGAATGCCTACTGACAAAAAAAAAAAAAAACTGTGTCAGTAAGAGTCATGAGGAGTTTGGAGTGAGGAGGAGTGCTTCCAAACTCCCAAGGCTTCATGCGGCTTTGCCACTCAGTCTGTCCATGGTGCTGATGCTGAGTGGCATATGATGCATATACCCTCTATTGCACTTTCCCAAGCACTGGGTCACCAAAACATTTTTCTTAAAAACAAGAAAAAAAGACTTACCTCTGGAATAGAATAGCCGCCCTAAAGTGATCCGTTCTCTCATGTGCAGCTTTTGTTTTTGATGTTAATATCAACCAGAGTTGCTGTCAAAGCAACTCTGCAAGACACTGAACCCCTAGTTGCTCCCGATGAATAGGTTAGATAGATAGATACCTTTATTATTATCCCGCAGGGGAAATTCCAGTTGCCCAGAGGCAGCACAGCAGTTAAGGTTACAAGTTACAGAGACTTAAGAAAAAGAGTACTGTAGTATGCAGTCCAAAGAGCAAGCACAAAAAAAGATAAATAAAACATAAAGTGTCAAAAGCTATTGCAAAAAAATAATATATACATAAAGTGACCACGAAACATTCAACGCTCATAAGTGACACGTCACCCACACAAAAAAGCTATCCTCAAGCATAACTTTGTGCAAACAGTGCCAAACAAAAGAGTGCACATAACAGTCACTGCTAGTCAATGCAGCCATATCAACACCGCAATAATACACAGTACAACCAACACAACCCAATAGTGCAGGGCCTGCAAAAAAAGTGACCAATGCAAATAAGTCAAGAATATATATAGTATATTTTTCCTTTGAAAGCAATAATGGGAGCCACAGAAAGATGCCACAGCAACCCTCTCAGGGAAAAGTACGTCAGAGTCAGTAGTAGTAGTGCAAGGTAACAGTTGTCCTAGGTAATCCAATGCAAGCGACCATCATGAGTCTCGTTGTATTGCTTGAGAGCGACCGGCACAAAGGACTTTCCAAGTCTTTCGCACCTCCGTCCTGGGTGCGAGCTTCTAAATTCTAGGAGAGCTAAGGCAAGGAGCGCTCGTTTTCACCAGTGTCGGCAGGTTAGCTACTCAGAGCTTTAGTTTCAGTGAGGTTAGGTTTAGGGTTAGGGTTAGAGTTAGGCATAGTTTTACTGATGTTAGGGTTCGGGTTAGGTTTAGGCATAGTTTTACTGAGGTTAAGGTTAGGGTTAGAGTTTGGGTTAGGTTTAAGTGGTCGCACCTCCGCGCGGTCCAAGCGAACAAAAAGGAGCGCTCCCTAGCTCCAGTTCAGCCAATCACAAGCTTCAAAAATGAGTCTGGGCGTGGTTTTGCCTTAGCTCTCCTAGAATTTAGAAACTTGCGTCTGAAACGGTTGTTTCCTCTCATAACCAAAGATCTCAGGGTAGAGGGGATGGGAGGAGTTCTCCAAGATGGCGACCAGCTTTCTAGCTGTACGCACCCTGGCTATTTCCTCCACCCCCTGTAAGGAGGACCCAACGACAGAGCCTGCCTTTGATAAGGAGAATTGTATGTTTATTTCAAACCTTATATTTCACTCTAAAGCTCTCTGAACTTTTGAAGCCTGACAGAGTGATGGTTGAAGCCCCCATATTCTTCTCACCTTCAAACTGGTTCTCCCAGTTTGGCTCACAGACCCCATGTAGTGTGCTCTATTGTTTCAGATTGCTAATCAACGACTGTCTGCGTTTAATGTATTGGGAGTCTTTTGACAGTATTGTTCTCTGTAAATATCCATGTGTGAAGTTTGTCTCAGTCTACCAAAGGTGTTAAGGCCTTGGTCCGGCCTCCTTGAGGTTGTGGGAAGGACTTAGTTCACTATATGAGATGTTGTTTCTACTGTATGCTTGAGAATTCTCAGAGTAAAACCAAGGACCGTTGTACTTCTGTCTCTTCACTGCATGGTTATTTCCAGACTCAAATAGGGGGTAAATCCCACTCTATCAGCCTTCCTCACCAGTCTGTTGAGGTTGGCAGACACCGCTCTGTTGTTGGTTGGTGCCTTGCATGGTTTCCTCTGCTATTGGTGTATGAATATGCATGGCACTGTCAATGGGTGCAAGTAATGCACAATCTCTGTAAAGTACCTTGGATAAAAGGCGCTAAATAAATGCACCATTTACCATGGTCTTAAAACCATCACAAGCAGAGTCCAAAAGTCTTCGCTACCTATGCCCTGCCACCAGTGCCCAAGCTCAGGCATAGAACGACCTAACTTACACATTTTTAGAGGCACATAGACAACTGCCAGTTGGAAGATGAGGCCCAGAGAAGGAAATGCAGCTGGAAGATGGGTAGATGCAATAGGTGTTCGATCATCCAAATTCTGGATTGTCCACAGAGACTCCATTCATAGCAGAGATTCACCATTCGTAGACCTGGAAAGAAGATAAAGAGACACAGTAGAATCAGCAATGGGTTACTAACTATGATGTGAAATATGTGTTTGTTTAGTTATGTATTTGTTTATTGGGAATGGATCCCCATTAGCTACTGCCTTAACAGCAGCTAGTCTTGCTGTGGTCCAAGACAACAAATACAATAACCAAAAGAAAAGGAGAATGCCATCCTCAATGTATTAAATACAAAGCAATTGTCAAAAAGCACATCATTGCTCACATAAGTTAAAAAGAAAGAAAGACAACAGGGATGTACCAAAACTATGATGTAATCCAAGTTGTTAATAAAATGTCCTGAATATGTATAAAGTCGCAGTTCACTTTTAAAACCAGCCTTTCCTTTGATGCCATGAACATCACATGAAAGCCCTTAATGCAACTGCCCAATAGAATACAGCTCTATTTGTAGGATTTGACCTTGTTAAAGGACCTACACCATGAATTTTCACTTTTTCTATTTTAAAACCTTTTTTTGGGGTCCCACTGGCACCTTCTGTCCTCACAAAGTCCTATTTCTGACCGTTGTGTCTTTCTCTGGTTTTGGGCAGACAGAGATGAAAAGCTTTCCACGGGTTCTCAGAACAGTGCTGTTCTGAGAGTTGACGAGAGTGACGTCACTCTCGTTTCCCGTTTTTTTTTTCAGTCAAAAACATTTATTTTTTTTTCAAAACTTTTTTTTTTCAAAACTTACAAAAAAAACTTTTTTTTTTTCAAAATTGTCATGTGAAGCTTGACCAATCCTCAAAGTATGGTCTCATTGGACATTTTTAATCATCCAATCATCAGACCGGGACGGACGTTACACACATATTCTGGATGTACGGGACAGATAAAACCTGTTCATTCTTGACTGGAATGACCATATATGGACATGAACGGGACACACATGGGACACACATGTACGGGACAGATAAAACCTGTTCATTCTGGACTGGAATGACCATATATTTTTTTTTCAAAAAACTTTTTTTTTTTTCAAAAAACTTTTTTTTTTTCAAAAAACTTTTTTTTTTTTTTTTAACTTTTTTTTTTTTCAAAAAACTTTTTTTTTTTCAAAAAACTTTTTTTTTTTCAAAAAACTTTTTTTTTTTCAAAAAACTTTTTTTTTCAAAAAACTTTTTTTTTTTCCAAAAAACTTTTTTTTCCAAAAAACTTTTTTTTTTTCAAAAAACTTTTTTTTCCAAATTTTTTTTTTCAAAAAAACCTTTTCTTTTTCAAAAAACTTTTTTTTCCAAATTTTTTTTTTCAAAAAAACCTTTTCTTTTTCAAAAAACCTTTTCTTTTTCAAAAAACTTCTTTTTTTTTCTGGAAAAACCCCACTAGATGTGCCCCTGAGCAAACAGAGGCCGTTTTGGTATTGCAGCTGGAGAGCCTCATTATAGTAGAGCTAGAACAAACAAAAAGAATGGTCAGAGTGTTTGTTGAGGGTTAAAACCTGTCTAAGACTAAATTTTGAGCATATATTTATACAAAAAATATAGTTTTAAAAGCATGGTGTAGGCCCTTTAAGGTGCACCACTTGCCCCTAAAGTGGAATATGAGTATTTGAACAATATGTTATATTATTATGAAGACGTGTAGGAGTCTGGGTGTTAATGGCTCTATGAAAATTATTACGTTTAGCTGAAAGCATTTCCCGACTCTTTAAGTCAAGTAAGACATTCATATACCAACAGTCTCACTTGTTCTGGATAAACAACCTAGAATCAGTATTGCAGCCTTCCTTTGAGCTACTTGTAATTTATTTAGCACATAGCATTTTGTTTCAGATACCATACCAGTAATCTAAATCAGGGGTTCTCCAACTTTTTAGCTTGAGGCCCAAAAGAGACGTTTTATGTCTCACTGCGATCCAACGAGCCGAGTAAGCTTGTGGATGTGTTATTTATTTCACTATTTTATTTTATTAATAATAAAATTATTTTAAAATACATTTAACGTTGTTTGAAAATGTATGACATTCTTAAAAAAAATACAGTTTTCTGAAAATGTTGGCCGCCGTGACCCAAAAAGGGGTCCCAACCCACTGTCTGGGAAACAGTAATCTAAAAGACATAAAACCGATGAGAAAAACACTTGACAAAACAACTGTGCTGTGTGAAAATACCTTGTTATCTCTCTGCCCATTTTGGCAACCACTTTGTTTATATTATTATCCAACCATGACAATGTAGAGTCAAGCCAAAGCTTTACAGTTTCTACTGGTACTATTTGATCTATTTGAATAATATTGGTTTCATTGTCTGATAATAACCAAAAATTATACTTGTTGTTTTTGATAAATCAAGAATACATTTATTCATTTTAATTCAGCTATGTATTATACTAAGCTCACTAGATATAACCTAATTGCGCTCTGAACATGTTGGGGCGGCATAAAAAAAGATTAGGATCATCTGGGTACATTGTGAAATTAGCCTTATAACATACAACATGTATTGACTAATTGATGGATGGATCGATTCGATTGATCAAAATTTAAAGTTTGACATGAATGAAAACATGAAACATTCTGTACCTGTCCTCATTACCAGCTGGATCTTCAGGCGGGTGGAAATTGCAAACAGACTTCAGAATACTTTGTCTCTTCTTATAAACCAGGACACTGATGATGATGATGATGATGATGCCGAGAGTGATGATGACATAACCCCACCAGGGAAACTCTCCAACTGTAGATAAAAAGACAGATGAAGAGGAGGGAAGAGAGAAGTTGAAGAACAGAGGTTCGGTCATCCATCCTCTACACACACACACACACACACACACACACACACACACACACACACACACACACACACACACACACACACACACACACACACACACACACACACACACACACACACACACACACACACACACACACAGTAGGGTGACATGTTGCATGTATTACCTTCATCTGGTTTGACCTCGGAGGCAGCAACCGCAGGCCTGTCTTCATGGCCCCCATTAGACCTGGGTCTGTCCTCAGAGACATCATCAGCAGACACGGACACTAGAGAGAGACAGAGGGACGGGGGGATGTATAGTTACTTGTGCCAGTAGAGCATGCAAGTACTGCATGTGTTTAAGCGCTAAGCACAATCAGGGACCAGCATTCCTCTTGTGCACAAGTAGGCCATGTATGGCCCACTTGTGCAGAGCATGCCATGAGTTGCACTCACCACTGACGAGGAATGCTGGTCGTCCCTGATTGTGCTTAGGCTAGTTGCAGTTCTAGTTCTATATACTGTACATACATGCCACATACTATATACATATACACAGTATACACACAGTATATTTATACTGTATGTACAATATAAAAATGCTTTTATTTATCAGTAAAATGTATTGTCTTACCAACAATGAGTTGAACAGTGAATGTCTCGTCAGGAAGGACACATGTGTAGGTTCCTTCATCAGATGGTTCTACTCTGGAGAGTTTGAGGGACACGTTGCCTTTCTTCACTTCATCCATGAAGAGGGAAGTTCTTCCCCTGAAGGAAGGATTCTTATCATCATCAAATTCTTGCCCGTTCCTCTGGAAGTACACATATTGATGAGTTGGTAGGTCTGTTCTGGACCACTCTACAGCCAGGTTGTCAGTGGTAGGATCAACCTCACATGGTAGAACAGCATCATCTCCAACAGATGTATACACTTCCAGACAATTCCCTGAAGATAAATAAGATGAGATGAACCTTATATATATATATATATACACCGGTGTGTGTGTGTGTGTGTGTGTGCGCGCGTGCGTGTGTGAAACCACCTATGTTAGAGGATTTACAGAAAGACGCACTTAAGAAAAGGCACTTAAGAAAAGGCGCAAGTTTGCTCCTCGTCAGAGTGCAGTCTTGTTTTTATAGAGGTTTATAGGTATAATGCTATTATGACACATCTGTATTGATAATGTAATAAATACAATAGAAAAAATTATACATTGGCCCACCACTATAAAAAGGATAAAAACACAATGAAGCCAATTATTTCCATAGAATGATGTAGTGAGGAGTGAATGAATGCGTGCACGACTGCGCGTGTGTTACTTTTCTCCCCCCACATTATTTGAATTTCCAGCATTTCAAATGACCTTTTGTCCACCGTTTCAATGTACATTTAAATGTAAGGGCTACACAGATTTTCTATTTCATAAACTGTAGGGTAATTGGCTTGCACCATAATTTACCTCCACTGTTGATGAGCAGATACAGAGACAAAATTAGGAGGAGATTTGTGGAAAGTCCCTTATCGTGGTTCATGTGTTGGTATGTCATCTTCATATCTAAAAACAATGAGAAAGAAAGAAAGAAAGAAAGAAAGAAGCTTAGTTCCCGTTCACAGTATCAATCTGAGTTATACTGGCATAGCCATGGAGAATAGATTCTAATTGCAGCCGGAATACATTCTTTTCTGATAACTTTACAGTACACCTTTGATGTAGTTACCTCATCATTGCTTTAAAATAATATAATGAACATTTTTACTGTAGGCTAATGTAACTAAGCTTACTGGATAATGGTTTGATTCATGTTGATCTCCATGAAGTGTACTTCACGAGGCCAGCCTAAAATGCAATTGTGAATGACTAATCTATGACTTATAAGTATGACTCAAGATCTGGGCAAAGTTTCAGCCTGATTCGTTACGTGTTTTTGCTCTGAAAAAGTATAGTCTCAATTGTTTCTCAGTTATTCTTATAACTTCAAGACGACAGACGACAGCTTAAGTACGGCATAAGTACGCCTTCTGTCCTGTACAGTATATCTATACTATAATTTTGCGAATGTCTGAGTGAGTGTCTGAGTGTCTGTCACAGCGTTTCTCCTCAGTGGCTGGAGCAATTGATCTGAAATGGCATCACCATAAGCATATGAACACACCTGACATAACTGTGAAGCCCGTTTGTCACTTTCACAAATCATATGCTGTATATTAGCATTTTTATGGTGTATCTACTATCTATTCTGCATCTAGCTTGAGGCATATCTATTCTGCATCTAGCATGAGGCAAAATGTTTAACCAGCTCTGTGTGTGTGTGTGTGTGTGTGTGTGCAGGCAGGCGGGTGTGTGTGCAGGCGGGTGGGCGGGCGGGCTGGGGGGGGGGGGTGCGGGACGCAGAGTATCTCTGTAGCATTAAACGAAACGGGTTTCTTACATTGATGCTCCTACAGTACATCATGCAAGCACCAGTTAAAGTTACTTTCCATCCCTCATATACTGTGTGCACAGTGCACATCCCATAACCCACACACTGCACATAATTTTGGAGCTCATATCTTTGAACGGGTAAGGGCTAGTTATACATGATTTGAATATGTAGGCTATAGTACATTCTCAGACTCTGAATTTTCCCTTAAACTTTTTGTTGTTTATTCCCAAAATGATTGGCTATACTAGCTTGGTTCCAGCCCCTGAATCGCTAGCCACGACCCCTTTAAAAATATGTTTAGGCAATTCAGGGAACATTGAATAATGGAGTGAAACGAAATGAAAATTCAGGGTGTCAGGCTATGGATATACAGGTTTTGTAGCAATTTGTTGCAACTGTAGAAATGTTTAGCTTTAATCGTCAAATGTTAAAAAATGTACTAATCCTGGGGGCGCCCGCTGACAGGCGCATACCACTGTAGGCTCTGATGCCTGACAGTGTGTCGCGGGTTCGAGTCCCCATCCCGACGACCTTTGCTGGGTGTCACTCCCCATCTCTCTCCCCATTTCCTGTCAGTCTACTGTCCTATCAATAAAGGCATAAAAGCCCCAAAACAAATTAAAAAAAAAGATTGTATTAATACTGTACATTACTTCCAAATATATATATATATATATATATATATATATATATATATATATATATATATATATATATATATATCTTTTACATTTTGGAAAACAAATAGCAGATCAACAACCTCACAACAATACGCATCACGACACAACGTTGAAAAGGTCAAATGTTTTCAAAGCATAAACGGGGTTAAATTAGTTAAACATTTTGATGCTGTAGTAGTAGTAGTAACTCATTTTGCTGAGGAGGACCCGATGCTCGGGACAGACCCTACTTTGGGAACTGGTGAGGTTTGTAGTAGTTCTTACTAGACTTTGGGAGGAGGAGGGAGCTGCTATCAAACAATGTGGCTTCTTTCAATATCTTGACAATAAAACACGCTGCCTGCACTGCAGTGCATGGGACACACACACATGACGCTCTGAGGACGATTAATGTGACACAGAGTCAGATCCATTTACATTTTTTGAAACAAACTTAAGGCTTAAAGTTTTTAGTCGATCAGCTTGGAAGACTTTTGTCCTCATGCTCTCTCAGCTGAGCCAGGTCTCAGCTGGGCTGAAAGGATGCATGCATGCACTGATGATGAACCGTTTGAAAATAGAATAAAATGCACTCCAAAAGCTCACTTGAGTCCCAAGTTATACATTTCTAGGGGTATTAAGAGACGTATCGAGTTTAATGACTTGCAACAGCATGACCTATTTGCATACACGGGTAAGAAAAACATACAAATAAGATGCCCCCCCACCCAAAATGATGTGGAAAGCATTTAAATGTGTTTACGTTTGTGCATCATGAAATAAACAAACCCACCCAGACAGATCAAGTTGACAGATCAAGTTCCCCCCCACCCACCACACACACACACACCGCAACGTGGTTACGTTCCAGACCAGAAGAACAGCAAAGATGCCGCTTGTACATCCGTTGTTCAGCAAGCGACACCGCAGTACTAGAGGGTACGTGTTCCCCACACTCAAGCCCCCACCGTTGAGCTTAGGTTCACCGGGAAATACTCGGTCGCAGAGGGTATACTCTGCCTAATCTAGCCGAAAACAGCCCGATCCGTCCATCCAGGCGTCTTGTAGATCAGCGTTTATTTTCCGCGAGCAACACCGTCTTGGGGCGAAGTGTAAAACCAGCTTGGTTTACAAGCTTAACGGGAAGGAGGAAAAACGAGGGGTTTTCAGAGGAAACTAGTGTCGACCTGATGCTTTGCGGATGAAAACACGCCGTTTGAGCGCATTTTTAACAAGCAAAGTCGTAGCGCGAAACAGCCAATGGTGGAAAAAGTACTACGTTTTACCAGTCAAGTAAAAAGTATCAATACTGCAATGAATGTAGAACAGTTACAATACAAGTAAAAGTACAGAATTAAAAATGTACTCGAGTAAAAGTAAAAAAGTAATGGTATCAATTGTGTTAGTAACTAGTAACTAAAGTTCAAGTGGAGTAAAAGTACAATATTTGTCTCTGAACTGTAGTGAAATAAAAGTATTCATAATTGGAAATACTCCAGTAAAGTAAAAGTACCTCAAAACTGTACTCAAGTAAATGTACTTGTCTTAGTTACTTTACAACACCACCAAGCGTGCAGCGCGGAGAACCACGACAACCACAAGAACCAAAACAAAGCGACAAAACTCCCATTATTATCATCATTAATACATAAACCCCAACAGCCTGAGCAGCAAAACCCCCCAAAAAGAAACGAGGCGAGCACTTTGCCAAGTTAGCTAGCAATGCTAACGGTAGTTGTGCCTGCCCTGTTTTCAAAAAGTTGTCACGGGAACACAGAAACTCGCACTTTACCTTGTTTCTTCTTCCCAACGCAAACGAGAAATTAATTTGGCGTTTAAAGGTAGCCGAAACCCCGCCGGTTGGAGCGAAAGAAACAAACTCATTACTTAGTTTGTTGGTGAATGGAGCGCCGTGTCTTTCTGTGTTTCTCTGCAGACTGAATCATTGAGGGACTGCAGTGCCGACTGATTCGGCTATGTTCCGTGAACAAATTTAGTGTCAGCAAATATAAGACTACCGGTGTCGATCTCTTCAGAATAAGAGTACCCGAACGCCATTGAAAAACGTTTAATTTGTATATGATATACACATTAAAAATATAGATTAAGGATTTAATTGAAGCTATACAACGAAAATTATGTTTCTGTGTAAAAATAACGTTTTAATGACAAAAAATATATATACAACTAGATAATTGCTCTTCAATGGAGTGCATAGCCTTTACAAATTGGACACTGGAGAGGAGACGGCTTTTCGTGTCGGCACTTTTGACACACGCACGCGTTCACAGAGACCTCCTCTACCACACCACACTCTCCGCTAAGCGGGAGAGGCGGCATTGCAAAATTTGATGGCCGTCCAGTGGGGCCAGGTGCCAAAAAAAAGTCCTCAAATGGCGCCGATTTCCGACTCTAGTGGGCGCTGGAGAGGAGACTGCTTTTCGTGTCGGCACTTTTGACACGCACGCGTTCACAGAGACCTCCTCTACCACACCACACTCACTGCAGATTAGATTATCATCTCTAACCCTTAGGGATATTACACTTTCAAAGTCATTTTATCGTCTAATCAGGCTTTTATGAACACCCTGAACAGTTTTTAATTTGCTTGATTCAGTATTTAGATATTTGATGTAAATGTTACCAGGCCCGACACGCCCAGGCCCTCTCCACATACACACCCATTGTAACTTCAAACTCCATTTTAACCATGATAGATTCATTAAAAACACCCGTTGTTTTTTCTGTTGACTCATACTACCCTCCTAATACGTGAGCAGGCCGTGTTTTTTCGATAACTTTTTTCATTAATTTTTAATAATTATTTGGGAAAATGAAAAATATTTAATACAAACATTGATTATTAAAAATAAATGAAAAAAGTTATCGAAAAAACACGGCCTGCTCACGTATTAGGAGGGTAGTTTGAGTCACCAGAAAAAATAATGGTTGTTTTTAATGAATTTATCACGGTTAAAATGGAGTTTGAAGTTACAATGGGTGTGTATGTGGAGAGGGCCTGGGCGTGTCGGGCCTGGTAACATTTACATCAAATATCTAAATATTGAATCAAGCAAATTAAAAACTGTTCAGGGTGTTCATAAAAGCCTGATTAGATGATAAAATGACTTTGAAAGTGTAATATCCCTTTAAATTCAACCAATTCTTGGACTAAAATTGAGTTTTACTTGATGGCCTTCCTGCCCTGGCATTTGGCCTTTGTGCCCTCAAACAATGGACAACACCAAAGGCCAAGTGTCCTTGCCCCTAAAATGACGACATTCCAGGCCTGACCCCACCCACCCATTATCTAATGAGCAATCTAATCATTATCTAATGAGTGGGTGATTCACACATCATGGACACTTTATGCTAACCAGAGTAATGGTAACAGTAATGGGCCAAGTGGATGAACGAGCGGGCACATAGGGTGACTATGTCATTAGTATGGCTGTTTTTTATTTTAGTCAATTGCAATGAATTATTTAATTGTGTCTTTGTTGTTGACAACTACATTTTTGTTTGGCTTTAGGCTTTGAAGTTGCACATGGCAGATAGGTTTGAAGTGAACATAAATTCCACTTTGACTGTAACTTCAGTTCAAAACAACCTTGGAAAATTTCAAATGTGTATGAATGTGGGAAATGTGTTGTGTGTGATCTATCTAAGAGCCAGCGTGTGCACGGCTTTGCTCGTGAATATTGACACTTCATATTCAATCAGTACGGTACACTTGAACAGAGTTAAATCAAATGTGGCTAATGTGAACTTGGGTGAAGTGGAGGATGATCCCACAAGCTAATTGTACAGCCCATTTTATCATGATTTATGAAAACACTCTTTGACTCTTTGACGTCTGGCCGTAGTAGACAGCCCTCCACGCTTATTTTACACCTCTCCAGCTTAGCAGAGAATAAAAGAATACAGACAAGGTTTTGAAAGTTAAAAAGAAATACCCTTTAATTACTCATTGCAAATAAAACTGAACACTTTCACTGGAAAGGAAAACATTACCATTTGTCTTAATGTGGACTCAAAGGCTACTTTGGTAGTTTAGTAATCACAGTTTTGATCAATGTACTGTGAGTGTAGGTGCGCTAATAACAACAAACATTATTCCAAGGTATATCATGCAAAACTGTTCTGGGAAGTGCAATTAAAAGGTGCAACATGCAAAAATGTACAAAATGCTTTGTACCAAAGTGCAAACGTCAAGCAAAAGTAGCACACACAAAACATAATTGCAACATTATTCAAACGCAAATCATGCAAAACTGTTCTAGGAAGTGCAATTAAAAGGTGCAACATGCAATGCACCAAACATCACTCAAATTTAAAAAGTTACAAAATGCTTTGTACCAAAGTGCAAACGTCAAGCAAAAGTAGCACACACAAAACATTATTCAAACATAATCATGCAAAACTGTTCTAGGAAGTGCAATTAAAAGGTGCAACATGCAATGCACCAAACATCACTCAAATTTAAAAAGGTACAACATGCTTTGTACCAAAGTGCAAACGTCATGCAAAAGTAGCACACACAAAACATCCCAGGAAACATAAATATACATAGTGCACACCCAGACACATTGCAGAGTCCTGTGATCAAACATTTGTTTTTAGATGAGCACAGTAAACACAAGACCGAAAAAAATCAAAGGAAAGGCCAAAAAGAAGTTCCCTGCTGGTGTCTTGGGAACATCAGTTAACTTGGGGTCCCTCACAGCCTCCATTGGTGACGTTCTCCTGACCTACAACATAGACACAACAGAGCTTTTTAGGTAGTTTGTCCAACATACAGTAAATCACAGTGCATGCTTTTATGTATGTACTCAGAGAATTAACTTTCTGCTTGACAACTCATATATAACACAATCTCGCTTTTCACGCTGGCTTTTGAAAGTGTTGAGGCTCACATCAAGCCGGGGCGGCATAGCTCAGGGGTAGAGAAACTGGTATTAGAGCACGAAGGGTATAAATCCCGAAGGGTTCCCAGTTCGAATCCGGGCTCCCCCTGAGTTAATGTCGAAGGGTCCTTGGGCAAGACTCTGAACCCCTAATTGCCTCCGGTGAGTAGGTTGGTGCCTTGCATGGCTTCCTCCGCCACCGGTGTATGAATGTGTGTGTGAATGGGTGAATGTAATGCACAATCTATGTAAAGCGCTTTGGATTAAAGGCGCTATATAAATGCACCATTTGCCATTTGCCATTTATCAAACAGAACAGCTTTTGAAAACAAATAAGTGTAAATACCACAGCTGCTTTGATCAGTTTGAACTATGAAATTGGGACAACTGTGATAGCACTCATATCTAAATGTGATTCCCATACCAATACCATGCAATGCAAAGTACTGTAAGGCTAAGTATCTTTGCCCTGCCACCAATCAAAGTCACTGGATTGGTTTAAAGATGGGGTCCGGAAGTTAAGATTTCAGACACTGGTGTCTACATGACAAGAAAGAGAGACATGTTTCTACTGATGAGAAAGTGGTAGTGTCAGCTGAGAGTCGGAAAACAGCGCCATTTGAGGACTTTTTTTGGCACCTGGCCCCACTGGACGGCCATCAAATTTTGCAATGCCGCCTCTCCCGCTTAGCGGAGAGTGTGGTGTGATAGAGGAGGTCTCTGTGAACGCGTGTGTGTGTCAAAAGTGCCGACACGAAGAGCCGTCTCCTCTCCAGCGCCCACTAGAGTCGGAAAACAGCGCCATTTGAGGACTTTTTTTGGCACCTGGCCCCACTGGACGGCCATCACATTTTGCAATGCCGCCTCTCCCGCTTAGCGGAGAGTGTGGTGTGGTAGAGGAGGTCTCTGTGAATGCGTGTGTGTGTCAAAAGTGCCGACACGAAGAGCCGTCTCCTCTCCAGCGCCCACTAGAGTCTGAAATTTGTACTTTTTCTATGTCTAGCCGCACTGTAAGGCCATCAAAACATTTTTTTTACATCTCTCTGGCTTAGCGGAGAGTGTGATGTGGTAGAGGAAGTCTCCCCGAACGCGTGTGTGTGTTCAAAGTGCCGACGCAAATAGCCGTCTACTGTCCAGTGTCCAATTTGTAAAGGCTATGCACTACAGTGAACAGCATTTATCTATTTAGATATATGTTTTATTATTAAAACTTTTTTTTTACACATAAACATATTTTTTGTTATATGGCTTTGTTCAAATGCCTAATTTATATTTTTAATGAGCATATAATTTGCAAATTCAACGTTTTTCAATGGAATTAATTACAAGCATTTTATTTTGAAGGCGAATGCTTCAAACCGGAAGTCTTATATTTGCTAGCTCTGACACCGGAAGTTCTATATTTGCTCAGTTCACGGACCTGACTGATTCTCACTGTTCTCACATACTTTTTGTTTCCCCGCCCGCTGAAAAAAAGAGCCCGGCTCGCCATTGGCTGGCCAATCCGCGCTCGCCGCCGCCGATTGGCCAGGACGGCCGTCCGTCACGGCTGTGACCGGAGCTTAGCCTCAGCGCGCGAAAACGCCGCTCACTTCCGAGAATTTGGCGCGAGGGTTACTAACGCTACCCGGGCGCGCTGTGCCGAAAGCGGTGACCTATCGGATTGTGTGACTGACGACTCCCAATAATGTTGCCGTTTTTCCCCTTCTATTTGGGAAAAGTCGTTGGGGGTGGAAATTAAACGCCCAAATAGTTGGTATTCTAGGTTTAAAAAAGTTGTATTACACCAACATCACAGAATCACCTTTTCTTGTACACAGTAAAGCAAAACAGCGCCCCCTAGAGTCACATAATTCGCTGGGTCACTAAATGCACTGTACCACAGTGAATGAACTAACCTCGCCTAACAGGCTTTCTCCCGGGAGAGAGCCTGGTGTTCGTTCACAACAGACCGTTTGGTTTCCGCCTAAAGCGCGGAAACCACTAGTAGTCCAGTCATTTTAGGCCAAAATTAGGCTAAACCTCAAACAATTTGCAATAGTAGCAAACTCAACTGATTTTGTATCCTCGATATGTCCTTCTTCTTCTTCTTTTTGGTTTTTAACGGCGGTTGGCATCCAGTATATCCGGTGCATTACCGCCCCCTTCTGGTCCATTTTCATGAACCAGACTTAAAGGACAACTCCGCCCTAAATCACTTCTAGGCTCATTTTCCTACATACCCTATAGTCAAAAAATCCTTTAGGATTCCGATAGAAAAATCCTATAGAAAATCCTTTAGGATTCCGATAGAAAAATCCTTTAGAAAATCCTATAGGGACTGTCGGTTATGACATCACCGCAAGATTCGGGGCTTAACTCCGCCCACTTTGGCGGCCATTGCCATTGCTAGGTCTTGGATGCATCAAGATCAGTCTGTACTAGTTCTACTTGTTGAGCAAGCAACAATACTTTTACTTCAATTGCTCTAGGCTTTGATTGCATTTCAATAAAACCATATTTGATCAACATAACGATCACACACATTTTACTGTTTATAGGGAATGTTATATTATTATAAACCGATCTTTATTTCCAAAGCAACGGATGAATGTGATGGCTGTTCTGATCTGCTTGTGCTCTTTCTGTGCTCATGCATGGACAGCCGAAGTCGTGATTTTAGCGCGATATCTTTTTATTGGGAGACAATAATGAGCACCAGCAAATGAAAGCAGACATTCCAGTGAATATGGACACGTTTAAATTTTTTTTTTTTTTATGAAAATTGACCGAGTAATGGCCGGGTCAAATTGCAAGTGGTCTTGGCAGTGGCCCAATAACTGGCTCTAGGCACGCTATGTGGTGTAAAGTAATTAAGTATATTTAGTTAAGTACTGTAGTTAAGTACACTTTTGAGTTATATGTACTTTGCCAATATTTTTACTTCTTCTCCACTACATCTCTGATCCAAATATTGTAACATCTTAGGCCCACTGTTTACAGGGAATGTTATATAATTATAACCCGATCTTTATTTCCAAAGCAATGGATGAATGTGATGGCTGTTCTGATCTGCTTGTGCTCTTTCTGCACTCATGCATGGACAGCCGAAGTCGCGATTTTAGCGTGATATCTTTTTATTGGGAGACAATAATGAGCACCAGCAAATGAAAGCAGACATTCCAGTGAATATGGACACGTTTAAATTTAAATTTTTTGATGAAAATTGACAGAGTAATGGCCGGGTCAAATTGCAAGTGGTCTTGGCAGTGGCCCAATAACTGGCTGTAGGCACGCTATGTGGTGTAAAGTAATTAAGTATATTTACTTAAGTACTGTACTTAAGTAGGCCTACACACTACACTTTTGAGTTATATGTACTTTGCCAATATTTTTACTTCTTCTCCACTACATCTCTGATCCAAATATTGTAGGCCTGCTTTTACTCCACTGCATTTATTTCAAAACTTTAGTTAGTAATGCTAGGCCTTCTATACTTTTGATTATTATTACAAAACATCATTAACCACTTCAGCATATACATATATTTTGACCATTTGAAAATAGACGATCTACAAGCTTACAATGTTAGATCCATGCTATTTTCAAAAGATGTTTTGATAACTTGAAAGGGACATTCTGCACAATGAGTAGGCCTACTTTTACTGTTGGTACTTTAAGTACATTTTGATACCATTACCAATACTTTTATACTTTTACTCATGTAAATTTTGAATAGGCCTACTGGACTCCGACTTGTAATAGAGTACACTTGCATTGACCAATCCATCTTATCTACAACCAGCGAACTGTCAATGCTGTTCTCCGGTCATCGCTTCCTTTTATCCAAGAGTCTCACAAAAAAGATAGCGACGAACATGGCAGGCGGAAGTGGCCGATTTTTGCAAGGCCAGGCCCAGTCCTCACCCCCTATAGGATATCTTCTTATAGTATTATAAAATCCTTTAGAAAATCCCATTAAGAATCCTATAAGAATCATTTACAGTTTTGGAACAGATTCTATTGGATATTTTCTTATAGGATAATAATCCTTTAGAAAATCCCATTAAGAATCCTATAAGAATCCTTTACAGTTTTGGAACAGATCCTATTGGATATTTTCTTATAGGATAGGTGCCTTGCCTGGCTGCCACCTACCAACAGGGGGTGGTGTTGTGCTGACTGATTTATCAGGCTATCAGTGTTAAGACATACAGTATTAGATTTGACATTATCATTGACATCTTGAGTGAGATTCGAACTTAAGACCTCCCGTGCTTGAATCCTGCCCTGATCCTCTGCGCCAGCTCCTGTTAGTAAGGATTGGTTTTTGGTCCTATTTGACATTTTATAGGATCCAATAGGATTTCCCCTACACAAATCCTATTGGATTTTTTCTTATAGGATTATTATCCTATAAGAAAATATCCAATAGGATCTGTTCCAAAACTGTAAAGGATTCTTATAGGATTATTAATGGGATTTTCTAAAGGATTTTTCTATCCTATTGGATTTTTTTCTTATAGGATTATTATCCTATAAGAAAATATCCAATAGGATCTGTTCCAAAACTGTAAAGGATTCTTATAGGATTCTTAATGGGATTTTCTAAAGGATTTTTCTATCAGAAATCCTACAGTTCCAATAAAATCCTATTGGAACTTTGAAAAATCCTATTGGATTTCCAAAGTTAGATATAACCCAATAGGATCCTATTGGAACTTTACAAAATCCAATTGGATTTTGCAAAGTTCCAATAGGATCCTATTGGACTTTACAGAGTTAGATATAACCCAATAGGATCCTATTGGAACTTTGCAAAATCCAATAGGATTTTGCAAAGTTCCAATAGGATCCTATTGGACTTTCCAAGGTTAGATATAACCCAATAGGATCCTATTGGAAATTTGCAAAATCCTATTGGATTTTCTAAAGTACCGATAGAATCCTATAGGACTGTATTGGAAATTTGTGAAAAACCAATAAGATCCTATAGGATTTTCAAAATCCTATAGGATTATATTGGAAATTTCGAAGATCCTATAGGATTTTTTGACTAGGGTATATTGATCCAAAATTACTGTCCATGGGGTCTATTAGGCACAAATGCCCCTGTTGTCCAGTTTCCCCAGCAGAACCCAGCAGCTCTCATAGCAAAGAGTGGAGCCTATAAGCCTATCACTTTTACACTATTTGTTGTGTTCAAAAGTGTTTTTATTTTTCATGAATGTGTTACTAGTTGTCATTACAAACATATCCATGCCATCGTTGGCCCAAAAAAGCCATCACACTCTGCTAAACAGATGATATGCTTTTATGTGTTTTACCAAGTCCCGGAAAAGATGCCCTGTGATTGGCCAGTACAGTCACTTTGATTGGCAGTTGTGCCGAATGCTCACCCCAAAACATGATTTATGTGATGGTGGTGGCTTGTGTGGGACAACCAAGGCATGGATGTGTTTGTAATGACAACTAGTAACACATTCATGAAAAAATAAATCACGTTTGACTGCAACAAATAGTGTAAAAGTGATAGGCTTATAGGCTCCACTCTATGCTATGAGAGCTGCTGGGTTCTGCTGGGGAAACTGGACAACAGGGGCATTTGTGCCTAATAGACCCCATGGACAGTCTTTTTGGACCAATATAAGTAGGAAAATGAGCCTAGAAGTGATTTAGGGTGGAGTTGTCCTTTAACAAACTCAATCACACTCATTCATACGTCCTTTTTCCTCTATATTCTATCAAATAAACCTGTTTCTTTTAAAAACTCAATTAACACTCTCAAATTTTTTCTATTCTCCATTTTTAACAAACTCTTTAAGGTAACTTCCTGTACTTCTAATTCCCTCATTTTATCCCTTAATGTCTCCCTCTCTGTCTCATAGCTTCTGCACACCATTAACACATGCTCTATTGTCTCGTCTTCTTGACAACCCTCACATAGACCATTCTGATGTTTTCCTATTATCTTCAATGTTTTATTTAGAGCACTATGCCCCAACCTTAATCTTGTCAATACCATTTCTTCTTTTCTTTTCCCACTCCCCACCCTTTTGACTCGAATACTCTCTTGAATATTATAGAAATGTCTTCCTTTGACCTCATTGTCCCATTTTCCTTGCCACATTATATTAACCCTTTCCCAAATCACACTTTTAACTTCTGCTTTACTAATATTTACATTCATTTCAACTTCCACTTTTTCTAATGCCTTCTTGGCCATCTTATCCGCCATCTCATTACCCTTCACTCCTACATACCCATAAAAACTTTATTTCACACCCTTTTAACATTATTCTAGTGGCTGATTGCAGGACCTCATACAGTAACCCTTGTCGACTATTTGAATGAAATGATCTCATGCTAGCTAGGACTGCTGTCGAATCTGTGCATATCACAACCTTTTTAACTTGAACCAGTTCCACCCATTTCAGGGCAACAAGTACTCCCAACATCTCTACTGTGTATACTGCTAAGTGGTCAGAAGTTCTTCTGCTCAATTTTATTCCCTTTACAGGAACTACTACAACAAACCCGGTCACTCCAGTTTCAGGTTTCTTAGCACCATCTGTGTATACTTCCATAAACTCACTGTACTCTCTTACCAAATACTGAGTAGCTTCATTGACCATGTTCTCCTGTTCGATCTCTCTCTTTATTTCCAACAAATGCCAGTCTACTTCTGGCCACGACATCCTCCATGGGGGCATTATTGGATATGCCACTGTAGGACTTAACTTCATCTCTGCCACACCAAACTCTTTAGCAATTTCATTCACCACCCTTCCAAAGATATCCTTCTTACATTTCCCATATTCCCAGCATTCCTTCAGAATTCTTTTTGTAGGGTGAGACTCACTGTGGCCTTGTAACGAAGCCCAATAGTTTCCCATCAACTGTTTTCTTCTCAGCCCTAACGGCATTTCTCCTAGTTCTACTTGTAAAGCACATACTGGACTTGATCTGAAAGCCCCACTGCATATCCTCAGAGCCTTTGCTTGAATCCCATCCAACCTTTTTAAAAGAGATACTGCCGCTGAACCATATACTATACTTCCATAGTCAATAACAGATCTTATCATAGCTACATATATTGTTTTCAATGAAGCACAACTTGCCCCCCATTCTCTACCCGTCAGACATCTCATGACATTAATTACTTTTTTGCACTTGTCCTCGATTTTCTTTATATGGTCTACCCACGTTAATTTAGAGTCAAACACCACTCCAAGATACTTCCTTATAGGGATCACCACTGCTTCCTTCCACACACTTGGCAACTTCCCCTCCTTCCACACTTTATTGTATAATTGTAACAATTTATCCATACCATTTGGTCCCAAATGTTTTAACATTACATAGCTCACTTGATCACCACCCGGAGCTGAAGGTTTTGCTTTCTTAACTGCTCTCACAAGCTCTGCCATTGTAAAGTTTTCATCTAACATCTCCCCTGCTTCTTCCCTCATATCCAGTACTCCTGCATATTTACTAAAATTAACCTCTCTTCTTCTTCTCCCTTCCATTGTTAAATTATCCACACTGTGAACCTTTGCAAATGCCTTAGCCAATACTTCTGCTTTATCTTTATCGTTTACTGCTGTGTTCTCTTCTGTTGTTATCACTGGGTAATCCCATTCCCTCCTTTCTCCTCCCATCTTTCTTATCATTCCCCACACTTCTCCTACCGGGGTTGTTCTCCCTATAGTATAGCAGCAGAGGCCCTCAGATTTTGAGATACCCCTACCCGAGTTAGAACAAAACACAACAATGTTTTTTCTTATCTTTAGGGTGTCCCATTAATGAAATGGATTGTTGTGAAATTTTATTTTTTGAGGAAATTAGTTTTTTTGGCTATGCTTTAGACTTAACCCAATCTCTTTAAAAGGCAAATCCGAATAGGTTAAAGCTGACAAAAAAGCCTTTAACTGCCTCTAATCTTCATACAATCTGCTGAGAAGTGAACCAGGTGTCTACCCTACATCAACAAAGAGTCAGAATGCAATTTATCTAAAGAAATACTGAAATATTGTCCTTTAAACAAACCTTTAGTTTAGGCGGAAATTGTACTTTTGTGGTGAGGACTCCTTTACTTTCTGTCATTGACAAGAAAAACACATATTTATGTCGAATAAGCTGTACTGCATTGCCTAAGATGCTACTAAACAATAACCAGTGGTTGTGTGGAGATAGCTAGTACAGTTTTATTGCAAATCTGATTTCTTTAGACATACCCCTCCCCTGAAAAAGACAAATTAGGTCATTCTGAATGGGAGTTGGGTGCATAAGTCAATGGTGGTCATCATTTTTGGGGAGAGAAAGTCCAGGTGGCTGAACAGTATCTCCTACAGAAATCCAAGTTAAGCGTGTCTTGATATCACAAATTAATAAAGGTATAGGCTAATAATAATTAACAAAAATAAATAACAATAATAGACGGGTTCTTGGCTGTCCATATTGAAGTAAAAAAAAAAGCTCTGGTGGCAGCCAAGGAATTCTACAATTTCACTTTCCCAGACCCACCCCTGCTCGAGCACCAGTTCACCCATCCGCACCTCTCTTCCACCTATGTCCTAAACCTTTCCCAGGATACTGCTCTTGTGCAGAGCCAGTCTCCTACACCTGGAGGCAGCTCAACATCACCACCCTACCCCTCAGTATCACTTTGGAGATTTGAGAGACTTTTTCTACCAATGACAATTTAACACACAGTAAATTGTTCTGACATCACTCGTCAAGAAGGTCTTTGAGATTCTGTTCCTGCATCTCATGGTGAGTGACTCCCTGGACCCAGTTTTCATACTAGGAAAACACTGGTGTGGGAGATGCTATTATCAACCTGTTCCACAGTACCTGTACACACCTGAGGTCATGTAACACTGTGAGAGTCATGATCTTTGACTTTGCAGACTGTCACCAACACTGGTGCTCCCCAAGAAACCATATTGTCCCCTTTTCTGCCCACCCTCTCAACTTCATGGATGACAATGTGGAGGATTACAGAGCCCTGGTGGAGAGCTACATAGTATAGTGAGAGTTAGCCCTGAGAGTGATCCTCCCAGGGTCAGCACAACATTATTTTGTCAGTCCTTTGTGCCAGTAACCATCATGCTCCATAACCAAGTCTGACCCACATTATGTTATATCCTGTTCTTTGGGATTACAGAGTTCTGCTTGACTCTGGCACACATGCACACAGACTACTACAGAACCAATCATGCCCTCCTTAAGGGGATTCCAGACGGTACGCGGTCACCGCCTGCTAGTAATTCATTTTCAATGAGAGGCGGGCGGCTATTTTGTCCGCGCAGCGAAGTTTAGAGGCGGCGAGGCGAGCGGGCGCAGTCCCGTGAAAATCCCCGCGAGCGTGCTCGTTTGTGCATGCGTACGCGGGCGGTGAGAGATGGATTGTGTTCATCTTTGTGAAATACCGCGCAGCGTTTACTCAAAGAGCGAGTGTGTTTGTGTATCACCGCGGTGCTGTCCCCGCAGATCCAAGCGGGAGCCCCGGCGGCAACCGCTGTCCGTCTGTAGAGCGCCTGAGTCTTGACCAATCTGGTGTGGAGAGTGAACATGCAAAGAGCAAGGTTATTGAATTGAATTGGTAGCCTACGTGTGCACTTGCCATGTGACTAGTCACATACACAGTTTGAGCAGCATCAGACAGTGTCTTGAAAAGCCAGACAGCATTATGATGCCCTGGCACCCTCCAGAAAGATATCTTTCTACTTGAATGTATGAGTGCACAACTTTATCATTTAACCACGTTTGCCTTAAAATACATTTCCACAATTAATTTTCCACAATTAATGAATGGGAGACTCAGTATAGGAAAAAAAGACATTGCTGTTTTGATCGATCTAATCGTTTTAGATAAACTACATTATTGTCTTATTCATATTGATAGTTTGGTGATGTGGTACAGTACAGCCACCTTTCCTTCCCCTAAAATGATGACCATCGTTAACTTATGCCCTGTTATTATGTCACCCAACTCCCATTCAGAATTACCTAAAAAATAATGACATTTATGCCATATAGGCCTTGTTCTAGTAGTTTTAGATACACTGCATTATAGTGGGTTATTCATTTTTCAGTTACTATCAAAACTTCCACCGGCTGGCTGTCTGTCTGTCTTGCCAGTCTGTCCGTCACACATCACGTCACACTTTTGCCCTACTCATATCTCTGCCACCCCTACCCCATAAAGAAAACACATTTATGGACACTGCTCCTACAGATTTTGCCCTAAAATCATGCAACTTGAATGGCAAATCACAACCTCCGCCCCTGATTTCTCCCATGGCCCTCTGCTAGCGCCACCATCAGGCCGACTTTTGCAAAACGCATTTTTAAACACTGCTCCTACAGATACAAATCACAACCTCCGCCCCTGATTTACCCAGCAACCAATGGCAATTTCTGTATACATGCGACCTGACGGTCGCTTATCTCCCGATTAGGGAGTCTTACTGGTATTCTGACAGTTTGGTGATGTGGTACAGTTCAGCCACCTTGACTTTCCCTCCCCAAAAATGATGACCAGTGTGTCACCTAACTCCTATTCGGATTCAGTTTGTCTTTTTCAGGGGAGGGGTATGTCTAAAGAAATCTGATTTGCAATAAAACTGTACTAGCTATCTCCACACAACCACTGGTTATTGTTTAGTAGCATCTTAGGCAATGCAGTAACAGCTTATTTTACATAAATATGTGTTTT
The DNA here is from genome assembly GCF_963921795.1 of Nannobrachium achirus. Classification (NCBI taxonomy): domain Eukaryota; kingdom Metazoa; phylum Chordata; class Actinopteri; order Myctophiformes; family Myctophidae; genus Nannobrachium; species Nannobrachium achirus. Next base: position 65,054,813 of record NC_137810.1, on the reverse strand, counting down.
TCTTGTCAATGACAGAAAGTAAAGGAGTCCTCACCACAAAAGTACAATTTCCGCCTAAACTAAAGGTATGTTTAAAGGACAATATATCAGTATTTCTTTAGATAAATTGCATTCTGACTCTTTGTTGATGTAGGGTAGACACCTGGTTCACTTCTCAGCAGATTTTATGACGATAAGAGTGAGCATTCTCAAGTTATAGGCTTTTTTGTCAGCTTTACCCTATTCGGATTTGCCTTTTAAAGAGATTGGGTTAAGTCTAAAGAATAGCCAAAAAAACTAATTTCCCCCCAAAAAAATATTTCACAACAATCCATTTCATTTATGGGACACCCTAAAGATAAGAAAAAACATTGTTGTGTTTTGTTCTAACTCGGGTAGGGGTATCTCAAAAACTAAGGCCTTTTTTGAGGACTTGCTGTAGGACTACTATGTCACTACAAAAACTTCTCCAGCTTGCTCTTTTTGTTTGCTTAATTACTCTCCTTACCATAGCTTGAGCTCTCTGATATTCTATCAGACTGTGTATATTATGATCTCTTTTAACTTTTTTTAATGCTTTATTCCGGGCTTTCACTGCTTTTGAACTCTCCTCTGTCCTAGCCTGCTTCCAGACCAGAGACCCCGCCCACTCTCAGAGTGGACTCTTTCTCTGGTCTGGAGCTTAGTACATGAATCGGTTTTTATTTTCGGCTGTCCAATGAGCGCGCTGGGTGGGGGTGGGGGTGGGGTGGGTCTAACGAATATCCAATCCGCGCAGCAGTTGAAACGATTCAAACGAAGTTCACACACACAGAGGAAGGCACACACACACACATGCACCAGCGCACTGATTTCACCAAGCTGTTTAATGTTGATTACAAGTTTCTGGTCGCAGTTCTGTGTGGAAGCAGTCACTGGCACAGACAGAGACACACACACAATCACACACACACACACTCCCCGACGGTGCGTCGCGTCCACCGTGCGTCTCGATCACCGTGCGTCGCGATCACTCGCGCGCGGACACGCGCGTGCACGCTCGCAAAAAAGTCCCCCGTAAATCGCTCAGAATGGAGCACAGTTTCAGACTAAAGCGTGAGCTGAGTCTGAAATCAGGCTACCTCTGTCCACCACGGGACTAATTTCCTGTTCCTCGTTTTCTTACTCTTAGGGATTGCTTGGCTTGTTGCTGACATAATTGCTGCAGTCACATTATAGTTACAGTAATGGTATCTACCTCACCGCTCATATCGACTGACTCCATTATTTCTTCACTTACTAACTTAAATTTGTCCCACTTTGCTTTCCTGTATACCCACTTCTGTATCCCATTTCCAGCATTCATTTCCACTCTTCCTCCTACTGAGCACATTATTACATAATGGTCACTTCCTAAGGCTTTACCTGTCATCTCCCATTTACTAATTCCTGCCAATCTCACTGATACCAATGTTAAATCTAATGCTGATTCATTTCCTGTTCTCACGTCTATTCGAGTACCGCTCCCATCATTCAAACATACCAAATTCATCTCCTCCATCAACTCTTCAATGACTTTACCATTTGTGTCAGTATATGCTCCTCCCCATAGTGTATTATGGGCATTAAAATCTGCACACAGTATTATGTTATTCCTATCGATACCTTTGATCCTACTTAAGCTGTCCAGCTCCAACTTTTTGCATGGGTTATAGTAGTTCACTATGGTCATCTCCTGATCCCCCTCCCATACTTCTACTACTATATACTCAAGTTATTTTCCTTTCTCCAGTATCCTATATGAAATACCTTGTTTAATAAACACTGCACATCCTCCACAAGCCCCTTCCCCTTCAGCTCTATCTCTTCTTATGACTGCATACCCATACAAAACAAAATCTAATATTGGCTTCAAAAACGTTTCTTGGACACAAATTACATCTGGCTTTTCTTGCATTTCTCTCACAAAGTGTTTAAACTCTTGTCCATTCGCCACCACACTTCTAGAATTCCACTGAAGAAGCTTCACCATGATTTATATGTTTCCTTGCGGGCTCCTGACTACTGCTCTGCTTATTTATCTCATCTTGGATTTCCTCCCAAACCAAGCCTTCCATTCCCAGTTGCTCTCTTGCTACCTTAGCTATGATCTGTATACTAGTAGTCCTTGACGTTGATTTGCTTGTAGCGTTTATTGCTGCAGTGATAAACACCACCAACTGCTTTTTGTCTACCCACACTCTATTACTGTGTGTCTGCTCTCTTATCTGCTCTCTTGGCCCTCTTTGCCCAACTCCTCCTGCCATCACTCTGTGTGTTACCTCTCTCTTCTCAACCGTCTTCAAGGCTTGTGCATAGGTTACTTTATCCAAGACTTTAACTTTCTGAATCTCCACTTCTTTTTTCATTACAGGGCATTTCCCAAACGTGACGCTATGTTCACCCCCACAGCTGCAACACTTTGATTTTGTTTCCAGTTCACACTCCCCATAATCATGGTCTTGTGCACCTCGCACACCTTCTCTTTTCCTTGCAGAACTTTGCAATATGTCCAAATTTTTGACACTTGAAACATCTCATTGGCTTCGGAATATATGCTCTCACATAGAAACACATAAATCCCAAGTAAACTCTGTCAGGTATTTTCTCACCTTTAAATTCAATCAGCACTGTTTCACTCGTTACCTTTTCTGGACCCTTAGTCATCCTCTTTATATTTACAATTTCTATGCCACGGGCATCCAAGCTCTTCTTCATCTCCTCCTCCTCCACTTCAACAGAAACACCCGTGATCACTCCTTTACAGCTTTTGTTTCTCTGTCCTCCAACTACCGCAACCTTCACAACCTTTTTATCTCCAATCATCGTAAACTGTTTAACCACTGCCATCTGAATCATGTCGTTACAACCAATAAGCAAATTACCATCAGGTAACACTCTAGCATATTTTATCTCTCCACATTTCTTGTCAAGCTCTCTCGTCAACTGCAAAGGATTCATCTTTGACACTCCACCTTCACCGGCTGCAAACCGCACCACTACATTGCACCGATTGTTTCCTCCATTACCCTCTGAATCCTCACCTCCTTCCTCCTCACTCAACATCTCCACTTGTTCTAGCTCCGATACGTCCGATTCCGAATCCGAGTCTTGTATACCCTTTCTAGCCCTCTTCTTGGCTTCTCTTCCCTGGTTCTGCCTTTCCAAACTACCTTTCCTTCCTCCACCTGCAGCTTTCCCTACATTACTCTGGCTCACTTTCCCAACCGTCCTACTGGACCTATCCTCATCCGCCTTACCTGTTCTACCTTTGTTTTTGTCCATACTCCCTATCACAGACAAAACTGATATAAGAAAATAAAATAAAAGAAAGAAAAGAAAGTAAAGAAAGAAAGAAAGGGTACCGTTCCGGACCTTACAGGCCGTCGGTCGGTACCCCTTCACCTCTAAATCCTACCACTAAACCTATGCACTAAATGTTAACTCTCCACAATCACACATCAATAGTAGAAATAAATCTTTTCAGAAAAAACGTCAACTGGATGCCAAATTGCCAACCGCTCCAACTCCAACCACCAACTCGGCGTCTGACGTCACCGGATCTCAATCAGCGACTCTCGATATGTCCTTAGTGAGGGAAAAAAAGTCCCAAGGAATCCCACCAGGGCAAAGTTTTGAAAACGACCTACCTACCTTCACTTACTATCTACTATTACATTTTTCTTAGAGCCGCATCCCACTTCCAAGCCCAGACACGCCCCCTTTACATCCACCCCAACTCATAGCTAGCTCAGATGTAGGTAGAATGCACGGCACAGCCGTCCGCTGATTGGCCCCCCGTCGCCATGGTGACCTCCGAGAGACTATCAGTGCAGAAGCGCGTGGAGAGAGAGAGAGAGAGAGAGAGAGAGAGAGAGAGAGAGAGGCACGTGCGACAGAGAGAGAAACGAGAGAGAGAAAGAAACAGAGTGTATATTTCCTCTGTCTGTGTGAACCACCTAAAAAAGAGCAATTTTCGCGGCCCAAGTCCTTTTTTGGAGGCAAATCGCTATTTCATTGCTGGATCCTGCTATGCATTCACAGAGCTTTTCCTGTAAACAACGTGGTGAGGGGGAGAGACAGGAGCGCCGCTTGCGGCGCGACTTTCTAGTACACTACAATATAAAGGAAAAAATGACTGAAAAATAAATCTGCTTTAAGTGGGATATGAGGGGTCAAACTATGGGTTTTTAATTATTCTGAATCCATTGCAATCATTTGTTTTGCACGAAAAACATTCCTTGGGCAAGAAATGGCCACTCAAAACGATGGTTTAGTGATGAGTCATCAATTTTCACAGTCTTTTGGGGTCCGTTTTTCATGCAAAACAAATGCTTGCAATGGATTCAGAATAATTAAATCCCCTCACCCCTTGACCCCTCACATCCCACTTAAAGCAGATATTTTTCAGTCATTTTTTCCATTATATTGTAGTGTATACCCTAGTCAAAAAATCCTTTAGGATTCCGATAGAAAAATCCTATAGAAAATCCTTTAGGATTCCGATAGAAAAATCCTTTAGAAAATCCTATAGGATATCTTCTTATAGTATTATAAAATCCTTTAGAAAATCCCATTAAGAATCCTATAAGAATCCTTTACAGTTTTGGAACAGATCCTATTGGATATTTTCTTATAGGATAATAATCCTTTAGAAAATCCCATTAAGAATCCTTTACAGTTTTGGAACAGATCCTATTGGATATTTTCTTATAGGATAGGTGCCTTGCCTGGCTGCCACCTACCAACAGGGGGTGGTGTTGTGCTGACTGATTTATCAGGCTATCAGTGTTAAGACATACAGTATTAGATTTGACATTATCATTGACATCTTGAGTGAGATTCGAACTTACTACCTCCCGTGCTTGAATCCTGCCCTGATCCTCTGCGCCACAGCTCCTGTTAGTAAGGATTGGTTTTTGGTCCTATTTGACATTTTATAGGATCCAATAGGATTTCCCCTACACAAATCCTATTGGATTTTTCCTTATAGGATTATTATCATATAAGAAAATATCCAATAGGATCTGTTCCAAAACTGTAAAGGATTCTTATAGGATTCTTAATGGGATTTTCTAAAGGATTTTTCTATCAGAAATCCTACAGTTCCAATAAAATCCTATTGGAACTTTGAAAAATCCTATTGGATTTCCAAAGTTAGATATAACCCAATAGGATCCTATTGGAACTTTACAAAATCCAATTGGATTTTGCAAAGTTCCAATAGGATCCTATTGGACTTTACAGAGTTAGATATATAACCCAATAGGATCCTATTGGAACTTTGCAAAATCCAATAGGATTTTGCAAAGTTCCAATAGGATCCTATTGGACTTTCCAAAGTTAGATATAACCCAATAGGATCCTATTGGAAATTTGCAAAATCCTATTGGATTTTCTAAAGTACCGATAGAATCCTATAGGACTGTATTGGAAATTTGTGAAAAACCAATAAGATCCTATAGGATTTTCAAAATCCTATAGGATTATATTGGAAATTTCGAAGATCCTATAGGATTTTTTGACTAGGGTAATATGTGAAGGTAGGTAGGTCGTTTTCAAAACTTTGCCCCGATGGGATTCCTTGGGACTTTTTTTCCCTCACTAAGGACATAATGAGGATACAAAATCAGTTGAGTTTGCTACTACCCTAGTCAAAAAATCCTTTAGGATTCCGATAGAAAAATCCTATAGAAAATCCTTTAGGATTCCGATAGAAAAATCCTTTAGAAAATCCTATAGGATATCTTCTTATAGTATTATAAAATCCTTTAGAAAATCCCATTAAGAATCCTTTACAGTTTTGGAACAGATCCTATTGGATATTTTCTTATAGGATAATAATCCTTTAGAAAATCCCATTAAGAATCCTATAAGAATCCTTTACAGTTTTGGAACAGATCCTATTGGATATTTTCTTATAGGATAGGTGCCTTGCCTGGCTGCCACCTACCAACAGGGGGTGGTGTTGTGCTGACTGATTTATCAGGCTATCAGTGTTAAGACATACAGTATTAGATTTGACATTATCATTGACATCTTGAGTGAGATTCGAACTTAAGACCTCCCGTGCTTGAATCCTGCCCTGATCCTCTGCGCCACAGCTCCTGTTAGTAAGGATTGGTTTTTGGTCCTATTTGACATTTTATAGGATCCAATAGGATTTCCCCTACACAAATCCTATTGGATTTTTTCTTATAGGATTATTATCCTATAAGAAAATATCCAATATAGTCAGTTTCATTATATTAAGAAATGTATGTTTGTCGGATTTTTTTGGAGATTTGTAAAACTATACATTTTTGGAATCTTCAGAGCATGGGGAATCCAAAAATCAATGTTCCCATTTGCACAGACACCGGCAAAGCCGCCATTTTGGACGTTCAAAATGGCCGACATGAAATACACAATTTGAGCTATCTTGGCTTCTAGACAACCTAGAAACTTAATTAAACATGCCAATCCTATGTTTTCTGGGTCAAGGAATTGAATGAGTAAATGATGGGTGAAATTTTTTTCGGTCCTCCACCCCCTTTCTGGGGGTTTTCTACTTTGGGACCTCCCCGAACAGTACGCCAGCCAGTTAATGTCCTTTTTTCATACTATTTGAGTTATTTTGTAGGTTTTAAAACATCCTGAGTTCATTTATCACACTTTTAAAGCAGCCAGAATAACCCTTCTGACTTTTGGTTGGCGTCTTTCAACACCTGGGACCCCCCAGACAGACCCCTGAGCCTATCTCAGTACTCGCTCTGCTCCTGCTCCAGAACAATGTTAAATTAGATCATAATTGAAGCATAAAAGTTGTTGTAGCTGGGCTCTGAAAACAAAGAGGAGTAGTAGCAAATAACAGGGGTCTTCCACGGGGCTCCGGGACCCCAGGGAGGTCCTCAGAGTTACTACAGGGGGCCCGCCAAATCTTGATGGGATTTGAAACGTTGAATGTTTTTATGTATCCTGGGTTTATTGCGACCGTCAGGTCGCAGTTTAGTATCAAAACCTCCACCGGCCGTCCGTCTGTCGGTCGGTCACACGTCACACGTCACACCTTTGCCCTGCTCATATCTCCGCATCAGTATGACATCACACTGCTGACATCAGTATGACATCACACCGTACACAAATGACCCTTATATAAGACCGGCATTATCTACCGACAGATTAGTAACAAGATGTCAAAATCGTCTAGGAAGGATGGTGTGAGTCATGCTGGCACCCTTCGCGGCAGGAGGAAGCTGGTGCAATCGACCCCTTGGCTTGTCGGGACCCCTGCCTACTAATGGGGTGGCAGGCTATCACCTCAGACTAGAACCCGTACGGGGTGGCCGACACCAGCCCATTGACAAGAGAGAGGCCTTGATGTCCCTTTACTCTTTGATGGGGTGGCCAGTTGACTAAGAGTTTCCGTTCGGGCCTTCTCGATATTGTACAGATTTCCACGGGAAATCTGGGGGTGGCTGTTACAAAGACCCTCACTCACCTTCACGTCATGTGCCTAGTCGTTAGGCAGCCATAGTTACACGTTGAAGGTTGAATCTCCAGATATGGAGATAACCAACACATCCCTCCATATATGGAGATAACCGACGAATCTCACTAAGTCTGACCTCACAAGCCCCATATTTGGACACGAACAACATATAACTCCATATATAGAGACATAGCTGCTGACATCAGTATGACATCACACTGCTGACATCAGTATGACATCACACCGTACACAAATGACCCTTATATAAGACCGGCATTATCTACCGACAGATTGTGGAGACTCCCGATTAGGGAGTCTTACTGGTGTATTGTACTTTGATGGTTTATTAGTATTCTCTGTATTATTTATAAAATGTTTGTGTTGGACAGTTATGGTTGACAGGTGTTACTGCAGGGATTGCAATAATTAAGGTATTGCAACTTCTTACTTTGGGCGTGCAGACTAATGTGTCCATTTATTCCACTGCACTCACACTGACAACACAACACACCTCTTTGTTATTGTCACCCCAAAACCCTCACCCTATCCTTTTAAAGAGCTCATGGTCAATTATGCCCAAAGAGATTCACTACAATACATGTCCTCCCTAATAGTGTTGACAGTCTTTGTTTGTATTGTTTAAGCAGCTGCACCGTCCCTTGCAATCTGCTTTACAGCCACATTTGATGAGCTCAAGTATTGCCTATATTTATATGAGTTAAAGCGTAGGACCTCAACGTCTTACGCCTTACCTGAGTTTACTTTTAGTTGACCTTGCATCAGTGAACTGTGCTGTCATGAAACTGTACATTTTCTAATAAATACTTCAATCAAATCAATTAATAAAAGTCTTTGGAGGAGGGAGGGCAAGACAACTGACTGGATCATACCCTCCACTCTCTGAATTCCATCTATTTCCGTCGATTGATGGAAGCTCAGGGGAATTTGTCAGGTATGACAAAGTAGGTGTCATAATACGATACCTTCATTAAGGGACATGATTTTGAGGAAGTGCACCTCACACACATGAGGCTGATACCCTGATTCCTCATCAAGTCCTTGCCTCTGCTGCTTATGGTGCTTTGCTAGACATATATGTGTTTGGTCACCCGACACTGATGTCCTCATGCTGTTACTTATCTGAAATTCGCAACAGTCAAAGCCAAGGTACAAAAAAAAGTCAAGGGTTCCTTGGCCTACACAATTTTTCTGGTGCTGACTGGGGAACATTTATTAGAATATCCAAAAAGACATGGGACAGCGCCTACTTGATAATGATACTTGACAAGGACCTTAGCAAGGGTTTCATTTCTCCTGAGCTTATTAATGGTGAGCTTCCATCAACATTGCATTCATTGGAGCATATTGCATGCCATGTTTACAGTTCAAACGGTCCAACAACCCTGCGATTACTCAGATGGGAACTATTTCTGTCAAAGAACTTGGAGGGTGAGATGCTAGCTCCAACTTGCCGTGCATGTGGGAAATATATTGGCCACACGGAGTCCGGTCACGTCCGGCCCCGAAAGCGCTACTGGTAGTGAATCTCTTTGGGCATAATTGACCATGGGCTCTTTAAGAGGATAGGGTGAGGGTTTTGGGGTGACAATAACAAAGAGGTGTGTGTGTGTGTGTGTGTGTGTGTGTGTGTGTGTGTGTGTGTGTGTGTGTGTGTGTGTGTGTGTGTGTGTGTGTTGTGTTGTCAGTGTGAGTGTAGTGCAATAAATGGAAACATTGTTCTGCATGCCCAAAGTGAGAAGTTGCAATACCTTAATTATTGCAATCCCTGCAGTAACAGCTGTCAACCATAACTGTCTAACACAAAACCGTTATAAATAATACTGAGAATACTAATAATAAACCAAAAAAATCAAAAGATACCATCAAGATTTGGCAGGCCCCCTGCAGTAACTCTGAGGGCCCCAGGGGTTCCGGACCCCCTGTGGAAGACCCCTGGTATTTGCTACTACTCCTTTTTGTTTTCAGAGCCCAGCTACAACAACTTTTATGCTTCAATTATGATCTAATTTAACATTGTTCTGGAGCAGGAGCAGAGCGATTACTGAGATAGGCTCAGGGGTCTGTCTGGGGGGTCCCAGGTGAGGAAAGACCCCAACCAAACGTCAGAAGGGTTATTCTGGCTGCTTTAAAAGTGTGATAAATGAACTCAGGATGTTTTAAAACCTACAAAATAACTCAAATATTATGAAAAAAGGACATTAACTGGCTGGCGTACTGTTCGGGGAGGTCCCAAAGTAGAAAACCCTCAGAAAGGGGGTGGGGGTCCCGGAACATTTTTCACCCATCATTTACTCATTCAATTCCTTGACCCAGAAAACATAGGATTGGCATGTTTAATTACGTTTCTAGGTTGTCTAGAAGCCAAGATAGCACAAATTATGTATTTCATGTCGGCCATTTTGAACGTCCAAAATGGCGGCTTTGCAGGTGTCTGTGCAAATGGGAACATTAATTTTTGGATTCCCCATGCTCTGAAGATTCCAAAAATGTATAGTTTTACAAATCTCCAAAAAAATCCGACAAAAATATATAATGAACCTGACTAATAGGATCTGTTCCAAAACTGTAAAGGATTCTTATAGGATTCTTAATGGGATTTTCTAAAGGATTTTTCTATCCTATTGGATTTTTTTCTTATAGGATTATTATCCTATAAGAAAATATCCAATAGGATCTGTTCCAAAACTGTAAAGGATTCTTATAGGATTCTTAATGGGATTTTCTAAAGGATTTTTCTATCAGAAATCCTACAACAGTTCCAATAAAATCCTATTGGAACTTTGAAAAATCCTATTGGATTTCCAAAGTTAGATATAACCCAATAGGATCCTATTGGAACTTTACAAAATCCAATTGGATTTTGCAAAGTTCCAATAGGATCCTATTGGACTTTACAGAGTTAGATATAACCCAATAGGATCCTATTGGAACTTTGCAAAATCCAATAGGATTTTGCAAAGTTCCAATAGGATCCTATTGGACTTTCCAAAGTTAGATATAACCCAATAGGATCCTATTGGAAATTTGCAAAATCCTATTGGATTTTCTAAAGTACCGATAGAATCCTATAGGACTGTATTGGAAATTTGTGAAAAACCAATAAGATCCTATAGGATTTTCAAAATCCTATAGGATTATATTGGAAATTTCGAAGATCCTATAGGATTTTTTGACTAGGGTATTGCAATTTGTTTGAGGTTTTTTCATATAATGACTGGACTATAGAAGAAGCGGCGTCGCTTTGATTTGGTTCCCCCCGTTTGTTTCCCCAATCCCTTTTAAAATGCTGGAGTAGCCTACGTAGTCTTGCCAGTCGCTACGAGTTGGATTAAAAGATGCACATACCAAACAAATTTTTCGAAAGCAAAACTACGCCTCATCAAGGTGTTTATTAGGTCGGCCCTAAAAGTATGTCCTTGGGTGCAGGGGAATATTTTGGGTTAAAACTGAATCCGGTTGATAGTTCCGGCCAAAGTGTAGTCCGTCTAGGACTACAACATGACGTAAAGTGGTTTCCGCTCCCGACCGGATCAAACCCCGTAAAGTGAAGTGATCCCAGACTATGAATGAACTAGAGCCACAGACAGATATCTTGGTAAACAATCAAACGGTTTGTACTGTTGTTATGAGTTTACTCTGGATCGCTCATTCAGGTTATGAAATGTGATGATTACATCACATTGCATTTCCTTAACAGAATATATTTGACACCGATCAACATACGTGACTGTCTTGCATAACTTACTTTGCTGATTAATGTTGTACTGTACAGTAGGCTACTGCTGCCGTCAGAGCGACTTCAGTTTGGCGGGAGATTTTGTTTGGCTGCGGCAGCCTGGGTAAACGTCAACTCTATGACTCACGCTTTTTACTTTTGAATACATTATTGTACGTTTGTGATATGTAATTAATGCTGTTTCCCCCTGAATCAACTCCTCCTACTTGCATGTGTGTCCTGAAGTGAGAACTGATAGGGTAACTAGGCTCAGTGGCTCGGCCAATACGGGCGGACTGATGTCATCGCTAACCAATGAGGGCTCAATAGAGCGGAGGGGCGGCCTTTATAAAGTAGAGACTGAATCATTCTGGAAGAGAACGGCGAGGGGGACAGACGTGTGAGCAGAGCGGACCGAATGATGTGAGCGCAGCCGAAGGGCGAGACAAGCAGCCGGCTAGAAATGCGAGCATGTGAACCGACTGAACTGAACTTGAAGTGTGCGAACGAGTACTTTGTACAGAGCGACACGATTGAATCCAGACAACAGAGTATCGGCGAGACCGGGCGGCGATCCGGGCCAACTCCAGTGAACCGAATCCAGGGAACCGAATCCAGTGAGTGGCGACGGGTTCCAGTCCAGGCCGTTCCAGCCAGACGAAAGAGAGGGGTCCGCCGTGACTTCAGTGGTGCGCGCGCGTAATCCACGCAGCGGCAGCCACTCGGCTGCCCGGGTGTGAGTAGAACTTCTGTGCACCACTGTCATCTAGTCACCGACCTATAGTTTGGCAATAATTAGGAGAAAACGAAGATACTGGCCATTTGTTCTGTGTCCGCAGATTGGGGCCAGACGACGTAGCTGTTACCGAAGATTGACTGGGTCCCTCTGCACGCACCGCACTGCTGTCTATATATATATATATACCTGCTTAGATTATAGAATAATTTTGCTCTGCTATCGTTATATAAGAACTGTGTAATTAATTAATCCCTATTGCCGTTGTTATGGCCCTAAAGGGTCATATATGTATTTTCTGTGTTTACCTGTATTTCCCCACATTGGTGCATGGGTGAGTGAGTGGAGCTGAGTGAGTGATGAGTACCAGCTGGTGTGTGAGTGGTGTAAGTGTTGTGTGAATGTGAGTGGTTGGCTACCAGGTGGACCTGACTGCTGATTGGCTCCTGGACTAGGCTGATCTATAAAGCTGGCTGGCACCAGCTTGAAGATGTCTTTCTCCTAACCAGCCTCCAAATGCCAGCCTGTTGTCTTTTAGCATTGTGTTTTGTTAGAGTTCTGGGTGTAGGGGTGGGTGACCGCTTTGTTATTAGATTAAGGTTTTTGTGTCTAGGATTTTATGATCCCACCCTGAGGTAACGTGTAACTAAATCATGAGTTTTATCTATAATAAATCCTTAAGTTTTGGGATTTCAAACCTGTGTGGCCTGGCTGTTTGGGGACTGGGAAGGAGGGAGTCCATTTTTGTTATGTTACACCTTGGGACCCCTAGCCTGGGGCGTAACTAACGTAACATGGGGGCTCGTCCGGGATGTAACATAACATGGGGGCTCGTCTAAAACATATTCTTTTGGTAAGTTTGGTAAGTCCATTATTTCTGGTTGACAGTTTTATAGTTACATTCTACTGAAATTGTTGTGATTGGTAAACTGAATCCTGAATAAGCATTGAATTTAAGGGGGGGTGGAGAAGCTGGGGTAGAAGTGTTTGTGGGCCATGGTCACTGCAGGGGGATGTGGGGAAGCTGGGTTCCAGCTCAGTCCTGCCTTGATGCAGGTGCTCTGCCTCACATTTGCTCCCATAGAGCCTGCCATATTAGCCTATAACTGGGTTTCTGACTTCAGTGATGGAGGTGAAAAGTGGGGAGTAAGAGGTGAGATACAAACCTCAAGGCTGTAAGGCCACCCTGGTCCCCAGTAACTGCAGGGGCCCTAGAGAACAAGAACACTGTCCCTATGGCTTCACTAGTGCCACCCTGCCTAAAAACAAACAATTCTTGAATTTGGACTAAGTGTGGGTGTGAATAAGTATTGAGGATATTTTGTCAACCAGAAATGTTTGGATTTGTTAAACTGTCTATGGTGTTTCTGTACGTTTCAGATTAAGTGTGTACTTTAGTCGTTTTTGAGTGTTTATTCAGTGATAGTGATTCTTGTGATTTTCATGCAGTTCAGGAAGTTGAGTGAGATCTCAGTGGAGATATTAGGAGTGAGGGGGTCGGCTGAGTGAGGTCATTAGACATTAGGAGGAAGGGTCTCAGTGGAGACAGAGGAAGAGGTCTCTGTGGAGACGCTAGGAGTGAGGGGGTTCGCTGAGTGAGTTAGGAAAGAAATAACTGTGAAATTGAGTCTTGAGTTCTCTGTGGAGACGCTAGGAGTGAGGGGGTTCGCTGAGTGAGTTAGGAAAGAAATAACTGTGAAATTGAGTCTTGAGTTCTCTGTGGAGACGCTAGGAGTGAGGGGGTTCGCTGAGTGAGTTAGGAAAGAAATAACTGTGAAATTGAGTCTTGAGTTCTTTGAATCTGAGTTAAGTTTTGTGAGGTCTGTGAATCGGAAATTATGAGTTGTGTCTTCTGGATCTGAATTTGAGTTCTTGAGTCCTGTTCTTTTGAGTCCTGTGAATCTGAATTTGATTTCTTGAGTCCTGTTCTTTTGTGTCCTGTGAATCTGAAATTGAGTTCTTTTGAGTCTTGTGAATCTAGAATTGAGTTATCTGAGTCCGCCGGTGAATCTGAAATTGTGAATTCTTTGAGTTTTATAAATCTGAAATTGTGCAAGTTTTTGTGAATATGAAATCAACATTTCTTGGGGGAGAAATGTTTGATTTTAAGGGGGGAGGTTTTTGTGTTTTTGTGGCTCCAAGTCAAAATTTCTAAGGAGAAATGTTTGATTTTAAGGGGGGAGGTGTTATGGCCCTAAAGGGTCATATATGTATTTTCTGTGTTTACCTGTATTTCCCCACATTGGTGCATGGGTGAGTGAGTGGAGCTGAGTGAGTGATGAGTACCAGCTGGTGTGTGAGTGGTGTAAGTGTTGTGTGAATGTGAGTGGTTGGCTACCAGGTGGACCTGACTGCTGATTGGCTCCTGGACTAGGCTGATCTATAAAGCTGGCTGGCACCAGCTTGAAGATGTCTTTCTCCTAACCAGCCTCCAAATGCCAGCCTGTTGTCTTTTAGCATTGTGTTTTGTTAGAGTTCTGGGTGTAGGGGTGGGTGACCGCTTTGTTATTAGATTAAGGTTTTTGTGTCTAGGATTTTATGATCCCACCCTGAGGTAACGTGTAACTAAATCATGAGTTTTATCTATAATAAATCCTTAAGTTTTGGGATTTCAAACCTGTGTGGCCTGGCTGTTTGGGGACTGGGAAGGAGGGAGTCCATTTTTGTTATGTTACACCTTGGGACCCCTAGCCTGGGGCGTAACTAACGTAACACCGTATATATATATCTTTTAAGCCGTTATTTTGTATTTTAAGTGGTTTATTATAACGGCTTAACCACCAAGTGTTAACGTTAAGGGAGGGGAGTCAATATCCGGATTTTATTGTTATATTTGGTTTTGAAGTTTTAGATTAGAGGCACCGTAGGAGGGATAGGGTTTTCTTTCTTTTATTTTTGGAATCTGTTTTTATTGGCGTGATAGAAGCCCTTGTAATTAGCGAATAAAGTTTGTTATACTTTTCTATATATGGTGTCTTGGTCCAGTCTCTCCAAGGGTTATATTGCTCTGGTTTCCCCGTGTACGAACCTGTGGGTCCTTACAAAAGGTATTGCTTATTCAGTGAACCTTTTCCTCTTTAATAGAGGTGGCGTTGTCGGAAAGTTCTATAATTATATGGAGTATGCTAATGGTAATACATAAATACTACACTTTGACAAAGAGGTGTAACCTTAATTATTTATTAGCACAACTCAGTAATTCCATTGAAGTGTTGACAAAGGTACCAGTTTTAATACTGGCTGTTAATGTGAGTCGGGCCACCCCTTACATAATCAAACAAAGGTACAGGTATACAATACTGCTAAAAGCTCCCTCTGGTGCACTGGTCCCTTTGGGTATCTTGAAAACCAGGCCCAATGCAAGTAGGCTATATCAACTGCAAAACCGGTCAACTGGTATGATACAAGAAATTGTAACACACAGGTTCACAGAATAAGAACAGAAGAACATGACGTATCCAGCATATTAAGTCATGACATCATAGTATATAAGAAGATCAAATAATAATAATACATACACATACATACTGTACGTACAAGTTATATAGCCCTTTTCTAAATACTCAAATAAGCTTTACAAAAACAGAAACTAAATATAAACAACGTTCTTAGTAAAAAATAAAATGTTCCTGTTAAATCCGGAAAAGCATCTGTGTCGTTTTAGAGTTTATAGCAATCGCTAGTATTTAGAAGCATTTGTAGAAAGGAGCGAGTTGAGGTGGTACGGGCGTCTAAAAAGGATGCATCCTGGACGCCTCCTCAGGGAGGCTCTATGGGAAGGGGCCACGTGGCAGACCGACGACCAGATGGGGGGGGGATTATATCTCCACGCGGGCCTTGGAACGCCTTGGGATCCCCCAGTTAGATTTAGCTAATGTGACCCGGGGAAAGGGGTGTGGTGGTAGGGTGAATTCTAAGCTGGAACCGTTATCTCTGTGACCCGGCTCCGGATAAGTGGTAGAATATGGATGGATATCGTCGGGCAGAAACCTCATATCTCCATATTTTAAGTTTGTCGTGTTTTTTGTAAATTAATGCCCCTACAACACTTGATCATACTACAGCGTTACACAAAAATGTGAGCCCAGTATATTTTAGCCATTTGAAAATAGCAGATCTACAAGCTCACAAATTTAACATGGAGGTGCCCACTATTCCTTGGTGCCAAGCACCCACTCTTCCAGTTTCACCTGCATATTTATTAACGTGAGAGGTTAGCATTGCACTTCCGATATAACACTACAAGTCATTATTACTTGCAGTATTAATGCCTATAGGAAATAATGGACACAGGGGGAAACGTTGCCACACACATCCAAAACCTCAACTTTAACCTAAAAATAGATCCTTTGCTTTCTCTCATGTAAAATGGATTCACAAATACTGTACCAAACTCACCTTCTTTAACTTTTGAAAGAAAGGAGCAGATCCAGCGACAGTCCACTCTGAGAGTGGGCGGGGTCTGTGGGCTGGAACCAGGCTAGAGCAGATCGGCTTCTGTTTTAGACAGTTTAGTACTGTAGCACCAAACAAATGCCAATTTAACATGGAGGTGCCCACTGTTCCTAGGTGCCCAGTGCCCACTCTTTCAGTTTCACCTGCATATTTATTAACGTGAGAGGTTAGCATTGCACTTCCGATATTCTTCACTGGAAAATAAGCATTCAACACTACAAGTCATTATTACTCGCAGTATTAATATAATGCCTTTATGAAATAATGGACATTGGGGAAAATGTTTCGACACACATCCAAAACTCATCTTCTTTAACTTTTGGAAGAAAGGAGCAGATCGGCTTCTGTATTAGTCAGTTTATTTGTACTGTAGCATTTTTAGGCCTTGCTCTGGTCCATAGCGTTAGTAGGAGTTCTCCTACCCACGCTATGGGACCGATGAGCCCTTGCGCTCACACCCACGGTAGCCTAGGCTGCTCAGCTTCTCGTCTTGAGTAAAAATTAAAAATTAACTTTCGCTACTCACCAAAACAAAGATGGTTCTGAGATGTTGAAAGCCTGCTTTCCTTAGTGGGAACATTCTGCATCTAAAATACACTTTTTGGCCAGAAATGAAAATATTTCACCAGAAAACAATATATATATATATATATATATATATATATATATATATATATATATATATATACTAATATCCTATTTTTGTTACTCCACTCCGCCCTCTACAGATCTTTTCAATAAAAGATTTCCTCCAGCAATGTCCAATTTCAAATGTGCCATCTAGAGCAGGGGTATTCAACAGGGGGTCTGGGACCCCTAGGGGGTCCTCAGAGTTACTACAGGGGGTCCTCCAAATCTTCCAATCTTTTTTATGTTAACCTATATCGTCCATATTTGGAGAACTTTAGCCAAATCTAAATCTAAAATCTACATACTAAATCTAAAATCTACAAGCTCACAAGGCCTCGTGCAGCATGTAGATCGGCTATAGAGGGGAAAAAGAGCAGACTAAGTACAGAGTGAAAGGTCAAGTGACGGTTCAAGTGGTTAAATATCTGAAAACACACATTGACATGAATCCAAAATACACTGATGATTGTTGCTGTCAAAAGATGAAACTATATGGAATCTATAAACAGGGTAGGAGAGAAATAATAAAATGGTATGCCGAGAGAGAGAGACCCACTACCCTGTCCAAACTAATCTCTCTCTCCATCTCCATTGATGAGCGACACCGTGAACGTAAGCGTGAGAGGGCATCCCAGCATTACGTTGCTTCCAAGCCTATTTCCTCATTCCCCATCAGTCACACTCGGCCCGAGCGAATTCCATCTGCCGTCTCCTGTCCCACAGAGGAGGACTGCATGCAGCTGGGCCAGATCCGTGTGACTTCCAGGGGTCGCTTATCACCAGCTGAGCGCAAGCACCGCAGGCTACACAGGCTCTGTTTGTATTGTGCCAGCTCAGCACACACCGTTCACTCCTGTCCCATTCTTCGCTCCAAGGTGTCCTCTCCACAGACGCCAGGGGGCGTAGCTTCTCCCAGTCGGGGTTTTCGGGTGAGTCGTCTCTCTACTTCCCAGCCCCTCACCACCGGTCGTGCCAGTTTCCCTGTCACACTCGCCTGGGAGGGACAGTCGCTCACAGTTCCAGCTTTCATCGACTCCGGGGCCGATGAGAGCTTTATTGACCGCCAGTTTGCCTTGAAGTTGGGAATCCCTGTCTCTGCGCTCCAGAGGCCCCTCTCTGCCTTCGCGCTGAATGGTCACTCCATGGGTCCTGTCACTCACCGGACCCAGCCCCTCACCCTCACTGTCTCGGGAGACCATGTGGAGGCCATACGCCCCTACGTCACTCACTCCCCGGGCACTCCGTTCATCCTGGGCAGACCCTGGTTGGAGCGTCACACCCCCCACGTCTGCTAGAGTTCTAGGCGCATTCTCAGCTGGAGCGCCGCCTGCCAGGTCTGTTGCCTCCAGCCCACCTCGATCTCCGCCCAGGCTGAGCATTCTCCTGCCCGGGTTTCTTCCCGTCCTGAGGGCCGTCGCCAACGCCGGGCACATCCCGACGTTCCTCGCCAATCGCCAGGTGGAGATCCCTGGAGGGGGGGTCCTGTTACGTCCTGGCCCTCACTTGGCACTGTGGCACCCTCTCGTGGCACAGTACGTCACAGCAGACCTCTGAGTTCCAGACTTCTGCACACCAGTCTCCCATTGGCAATCTCCTCACCTGGGCCGAGTCTGCAATCAGCTCCTGAGTCTACAAGATCCTGGCCAGCACACAGCTCTGCGTCAGATCCTCACCTTTCCACTCGTATGGTAAAGTACAACCTGCAGACTAGCTTTCTCAGTTTAGCAGAGCTTTAGACTGACTTTCTAATTAGTGGCATTGCCCTTTAATTCTTGTGGATCTATTGCTGACCGTGCTTCTCCTCTCCTTCCAGTTCCTCAAGACCCCGGACCGAGTTGGAGCTGCAGCGGCGCCGGGACCGTACCTATGTTCCCCAGGTTCTATGTTCCCCAGGTTCTATGTTCCCCATTTACCCCCACAAAAAAGGTTCTATGTTCCCCACTTACCCAAAAAAGGTCCTATGTTCCCCACTTACCCCCACAAAAAAAGGTTCTATGTTTCCCACTCATCCAAAAATGCAGGAAACATTCATTTCAAATTATTAATAAAAACTCTAAATACACACAACAGAACATAATGAGGAGAAATTATGAATACTAGTGGGACGGGGGCACTAGGGACATCTGGGCACCATATTTTTGTTATGGCTGGGCATCTGGACGAGTGGGCACCTGGACATCTGGGTACTAGGGACATATGGGCATTGAGACGAGTGGGCACCTGGAAGAGGAGGCACTTGGGGTGGAGACATCTGAGCAACTGGACAAGTGGGCACCTAAATTAAGATTGCCCACATGTTCTAAGTGCCCAGCTGTCCCACCATTTCCTGCATTTGAGTTGGGAACATTTACCTTTTTTTTGGGTGGGCGGGGAACACAGAACCTTTTTTGGGAGAGGGTGGGTGGGGAACATAGAACCTGGGGAACATAGAACCCCTTTGAGGGGGAAGTGGGGAACAAAGAACCTGGGGAACAGAACCTGGGGAACATAGGGTGGACCCCGCGGCGCCCACTACCCCCTTTTTGCCCCCCTCGTGCCTTTAACTCTGTGCTCCAGGTTAATAAACACGCCCGGGTGGGCTTTAACCTTCCTCTGCCTCCTCCTTGCTGTGCATTTGGGTCAAACACACACCAGTCGTAACAGGAACTTTTGACAGCTGCTGAAAGTTTGGGTCTCATTCACTTACTATACACTATACTATAAAGGAAAATTTAACCCAAATTAGGGGGTTTTAATTATCCATTGCAAGCATTTGTTTTGCATGAAAAACATTCCTTGGGCTAAAAACGACGCAACTTCCGCTTTGCGGCGAGATCAAAGCATGGCGCTATTCTCCTCTTGCACTGCTCTGATGTAGCTTACAGAGTTGTTGGTTTTCTGGTTTTCTCCAGGTTAGGGTTAGGTTTAGGCATAGTTTTGCTGAGGTTAGGGTTAGGGTTAAGGAACTTAAGGTTAGGTTTTGGTGGTCCGACCAAAGGGAGTTCGACCTAAGGACATGTTAACCAACACTCTGTCTCCATACATTGCATTCCTCCATGGGTTACATTAATCTAGTATTGCAGGTCTTACATTTTTGCTCCAGTTTAAGTTATTTCTATCCATCATATACCGTGTGCACACCCCATAACCCACACTCATAATTTCTGAGCACATATCTTCGAACGGGTAAGGTCTAGTTTGAATAATTTTGGAGAACTGCTGCTATTTGTCCCAGAAATAAACTGCAAAACCTTGATTGCTGCTATTTGTTCCAAAACGCTTTATATCAAAAAGCTTTATGACAAGTGAAGCTAAACCCTCACCAACATGTATATGTACCAGTAAGCAGAGGTGCCGGCAGGGGTAAAATTGTGAGGGGACAATATGGGGGACCGTAACCAAACGTAGCCAAAACCTCAGACTTTAGTAGGCTCATGTAACTACTAGCACTTTAATGTGTTGTTAGATTATTGTAAGTAGCTCTGGATAAAGAATTTAATTCGACGTTCAAATGTGGTTTTCACAATAGGCCTACATAACTTGCTTTATGCTGCTGTTCTTATTTCAATATAAATTATTATGCCCTATAATTTTGTAGGCCTATTATGCCTTCTGTATAATCTCGGCATCATTCAGAATGACCTAGGGCTCTGCGCTCAATGTATTTTCGAGAAAATAAATTAAGTGTAAATGTGAATAAAGTAAGGGAAATTCAAGCTTACTGTATAGAGAAAGTTAGAAGAAGGTACAACTCAGAAATGAACTGCTCTACATCACACTGACTGCAGTGAGTGAGGAGAGAGAGAGTGCCCGAACGAGTGAGCTGAGGCTCGATCAGCAGTCCGTCAGTGAATAAAAAAGTAGCCTACTCACATGTTTTTTACTTAAGTAAACGTAGAAATACTCTGTTAGAAGTCCCATGTTCAAAGTTCAAAATGTACTTAAGTTGACGTTTTGGTATCAAAATGTAGGCCTACTTAATGTAGGCTGTAATAAGTAAAACATAATCTTATAGTCATTATGCAGAATATCCCATTTCACAGGTTTTCACAAATGTAGCCATATAGACAATCATATATATATATATATATATATACATATATACAATTATTATAGCAGATCTCTAATAGGCTATGCGTTGCATTGTGAGCTTGTATTTTCAAAGGCCTAAATATATAGGCTGAAGTGGTTAATGTATGCCTTTATAGGCATACATATAGTGGTGAGACCCAGCTTCACCCTTCTCCCCGGGGGAGAGGGGGGATGCAGGGGGTCTCACCACTCTATGGTCTCATCCACCCCTCTCCCCCGTGAGACTCTCACGGCAGGACAGTCAGGACAAAGATGGTGCATTTTCTTCAGTCCATATATATGCCAAATCATCATTAATATTACATAGGCCTATATAGCCGTTATTGCAAGTTGCACAAGAGAGACAGATATGCAATTCTGACAGCAAATGCATAATTCTTGCATTGCAATGCAATGGTTTTGTAAGATTGTTTTCTCTATATTATAGAGAAAACAATCTTACAAAATTGATCTTAATCTTACTCCTACATGTAGGTCTACAGTAACAGCTGTGTGTAGGCTACACCTTTATCTCTTCCTATTATAATTTAATTGTAGGCCTACATAAGCCTACATTGTTTTGATCCACCTTAGCTTTTATTGTAAATGTAAACGTGTAGACTGAAACCTAAAAATATATATAAAGTGAACTAACGCACCTTAATAGATTTCCTCCTGGATTTGCATCATGTGCAGTAGATTTGAAAATTGTGGAAGTAGGCAAGCTGCAGCAAGCACAGTCATCTGGCTGTAACCTGACACTCCCTTTGCAAGATGACGCTTTGCCGTAAAATCTCTTAATGGTGTTCACAAAATGGAACTTGTGTTTTCATTTGGTACACACAGCCATATATTCAAACCAGTAAGACTCCCTAATCGGGAGATAAGCGACCGTCAGGTCGCAGCGTGATTTTAGGCCAAAATGTGTAGGAGCAGTGTCCAAAAATGTGTTTGAAAAAGTCAGCCTGATGGTGGCGCTATATGGGACAGATCCATGTTGATGACATGAGTGTAGACATACTGTGTATAGCGATTTGTGTGACTTTAGGGCAAAATCTGTAGGAGCAGTGTCCAAAAAGGTGTCAACTTGTAGGCCTACGGTACAGCACCATAGAATGTTGTTTTTCTTCTTAATTTCTTGACAAACACAGCAATGCTTTTATTTGTTATAGATATTTTTCATTGTTTCTTGAATTGAACCTTGTTTGTTTTTTGATTCCATGATGTCTATGAAACACCAATCTGAGTTCCCAGAGGTATTTTTTTCCGCCACTAGGGGCGAAAACTGAATGAAACACTAACTTGTTTTTGAAAAATGCTGTAAAAAGAAAAGAATATAGAACATTATTGGCAACTGAGCAACAGTAGGGGGCGCATTTAGCACAGGATAAGCTGTTTTAGATGGGTTCAGTATTCTGTGTGTGTGTGTGTGTGTGTGTGTGTGTGTGTGTGTGTGTGTGTGTGCGTGCGTGCGTGCGTGCGTGCGTGCGTGCGTGCGTGCGTGCGTGCGTGCGTGTGTGTGTGTGTGTGTGTGTGTGTGTGTGTGTGGGTTAACTGACTTTGTTGCCATATGCATGTTTAAGTGCTGTGGTTAACAGGAAAGTTTTGATACCAAATTACAAATATCCACTTCCACTGAACCTGTTTAAAAATGACAAAGGTGCATGCATATGATGCTAATGTTTCTAAAATATTATAGACCTACAATAAATATCATGTTGGCCTACAATAGACGCTTTCACATACTCTATCTGTATGGGGGGTGCACACAAAAGACAAAGTAGAAGTTATGACCCCATAAGTGTTTCAAAGTGAAATAGGCTATGCCTTTTCATGACAATTGATGTCAAAACATGGATATAACAGAGTTATGTCAACCTTATGAACCCACATTCAAATAAAGTGTTAAAAATTATGATGACACATCTATACTATAATTTTGCGAATGTCTGAGTGAGTGAGTGAGTGAGTGAGTGAGTGAGTGAGTGAGTGAGTGAGTGTCTGTCTGTCTGTCTGTCTGTCTGAAACAGCGTTTCTCCTCAGTGGCTGGAGCAATTGATCTGAAATCGCATCACCATTAGCATATGAACACACCTAACATAACTGTGAAGCCCGTTTGTCACTTTCACAAATCATATACTGTATATGATGTTGGAACAACAAAGGTTCAGGAGAATAGACCACACCGGATAACCACCTTCTCTCTTCCCTAATCATCTCCAATCTAACCTGCTTTTCTCCTCCCCACCTCGCTTGCTACAGGTCTAACTGATAACACCTCCTCCCTTATCTCCTCCTACCAGGTTAATCAAGCGCTGTATTTAAACCTGGCCGTGCTCACAGCACTTCCCTGCTCAGTTTCTCGCATGGGAACCCACGCAACAGTACTTCGTACTAAGAGAAACTTTGCTTTCGCAAAAACCTGTCCTAAACGACATTAAACTACTACTACTACTACTACCATTCTCATCACCCATCCGCCACGATGGACCCAGATGAGCCAATGGAACTCAATGCCTCGGACGACGAGATCCCTCCAACCATCGACCTCCGAGTCATTTTGGACAGACAGCGAGCCACCGTCGCTGCCACCGCCATCACCACCACCGCCACCACCACTTCGGCAACTTCCACCACCACCGCGCCGCCACCCGCCCTCACCCCCACCCCCGCGGAACTTCACCACGGGCCGAGGAGCACTCCTACACGGAGCCACCATTCATCCCCAGCACGCTCCACTCACCGTTCCACTGCCGCCTCCGCTCTTCGCCCGTACACCAGGAGCCGTTCTGCCACCTCCGTGCCATCTGCCAGGTCAGTCACTCCCTCCATTGCCATTAATGATTGGACCATACGTGGCTTACAGAACGCCCTGACTAGTTTAAACGTAACATTTCCCCGTGCTGCAGTTAAAGCCACTTTGTTTGATCTATACTGTAATGCTATGCGAGATCCCTCCATGCCCGGTCCGTCGCACGTCGATGACGCGGGACCAACAGGCATGTCAGAGGGAAACCCCGGGGAATCCCCGTCCCGCCCACCCCCTAGGAAAGCTCCTCGTAAAACTCGCCACGTCGCTTCCCCCGCCATTTCCCCCGCTGTCACTACCAACGTCTCTGCAACCACTGTTCACTCTTCCCCATCCACGTTTTCCAACCCACTGCTGCACTTACTTAACATGTATGCACAGGGGACTGCACAAACCCAAACCCCCGTCCAATCTTCCATCATTCTCGGCCACACACAAACACCCCCCCCTCCCCCCCGCAATCAGGCCACGGGTCTAACGACCCAGAGCCAATCTGTCCTCCCTCCCTCCACCATGCTTAATCAGCCTACTCTCTTCCAACAGGCTTTAACTGCCCCCCTCCCCCCCACAGCTAATCAGCTCACTTTTTCCCAAACCCAGGCCCAAACTGTTCCCCCTCCCCCCACCATGTTTAATCAGCCTACTCTCTTTCAACAGGCTTTAACTGCCCCCCTCCCCCCCACAGCTAATCAGCTCACTTTTTCCCAAACCCAGGCCCAAACTGTCCCCCCTCCCCCCACCATGCTTAATCAGCCTACTCTCTTTCAACAGGCTTTAACTGCCCCCCTCCCCCCCACAGCTAATCAGCTCACTTTTCCCCAAACCCAGGCCCTACCACCCATTCTTCACTCCCTCGCCACGGCCAACCAGGCCGCTTACTTCAACCCACAGCTACAAACTGTCCCCCTGAACTACCTACCAGTAGCCCAGGCCCACGTCCACACACCCATACCTCAATTTGCTTTTTCCCTCTCCACAGCCCTGCCTGTACCCGTACCCCCGTCGGCCATCGCCGCCAACCCGATGCCGGTGTCAAACACCCTTCGCCACCAGATCCTCCAGGGTATGGACGTGGATTTAGCCGCACTAATCAAACCCTCCGCTTTCTCCCACCAGGCCAGGACCGTAGACTGCGGAGGGGTGTCCACCACCCTCCACGATCTCAATTCCTCCACTAACCCCACCATTCTCTCCCCCACAGAGTTTGTCCTGGCTTTCTCCCTCTACCGGAACGTCATTTGTTCCGTTTTTCCCCTACCGCAGGCAGGAGCTGAATGATTATATGCAGATAATCATCGACCTAGCCTTACGCTTTTCGGCTTGTAGCGGCTTCCTTTGGGGTTCAGAATGGACCAGCCGCTCTGTCCTCATTCCAGTATTCATTCCATTATTCATTCCATTATTCTCTCCAGCATTCACTCCAGTATCCACTCAGACAACCAAACCACCGTAGAGATAATTAACTAGGCAGTTCCTCCTCACTCCCCATTCACACGTACATTCGCTCTAATGCCCACGACCTCCGCCAAGCTCACTCAGTGCTCGTCCATAAATCACGGCTCCTTTTTGGGGACTCTGTTCGGGCCCAGCCATAAGCTGTCCAGAGACAAGCCGTCCAGACACAGGCTGTCCAGAGCCCCAGAGCCAAACTACCCAGGGCTCGTGCCCCGAGCACTCAGCCCCCCCCGCCTTCTCCGCTCCACTCAGCAATGCCCGTCCTCGCTAAAACATCACAATCCCTCCCGTTAACTCACTGGGTTCATTCCACCATCCATCAAACCATTCACTCCTCTCCAACCCGGCCAATCCCCCCATCCACAACAGCAACCATTCACTCACTACAGTCACGGCGTTCCGCCGCCGTCCTGTCACCTAAGCAAAGGCGTTTCCGCCTTCTCCCTGTCACCCAAGCAAAGGCGTTCCGCCTTCCCCTCGTCTAAGCAAAGGCGTTCCGCCTTCCCCTCGACTAAGCCAAGGCGCTCGCCGACCTTCCTGTCACCTAACCAAAGCGTCGTCGCCGCTTTACTTAGCAGGTGTTGTTGCCACCTTCCTGTCACCTAACCAAAGCGTTGTCGCCGCTTTACTTAGCAGGTGTTGTTGCCACCTTCCTGTCCCGAGGCACCTCCCTGGCCTCTTCTTTTCCCCATTCTACCTCCAAACGTATTTCCATGCCTCCATGTTCTCCAAATACATTTTAATAAATACAACCCAAGTGTGTCTCTGTTTGATGGTGTGGTCTTTACTAGTGAAATGATGTTGGAACAACAAAGGTTCAGGAGAATAGACCACACCGGATAACCACCTTCTCTCTTCCCTAATCATCTCCAATCTAACCTGCTTTTCTCCTCCCCACCTCGCTTGCTACAGGTCTAACTGATAACACCTCCTCCCTTATCTCCTCCTACCAGGTTAATCAAGCGCTGTATTTAAACCTGGCCGTGCTCACAGCACTTCCCTGCTCAGTTTCTCGCATCCCGCCTCCACCCCATTCTCCTCCCTATCTACAGTAACTAACCTTCTCACGCATCCTTCTCAGATAACTAACATTCATTTGCATCCTTCCACAGATACCAGTTCCAAAAGGGGGGACTCTGTTCGGGCCCAGCCATAAGCTGTCCAGAGACAAGCCGTCCAGACACAGGCTGTCCAGAGCCCCTCTGGGCTCTGGACAGCCTGTGTGGGGACAGGAAGGTGGCAACAACACCTGCTAAGTAAAGCGGCGACAACGCTTTGGTTAGGTGACAGGAAGGTGGCAACAACACCTGCTAAGTAAAGCGGCGACGACGCTTTGGTTAGGTGACAGGAAGGTCGGCGAGCGCCTTGGCTTAGTCGAGGGGAAGGCGGAACGCCTTTGCTTAGACGAGGGGAAGGCGGAACGCCTTTGCTTGGGTGACAGGGAGAAGGCGGAAACGCCTTTGCTTAGGTGACAGGACGGCGGCGGAACGCCGTGACTGTAGTGAGTGAATGGTTGCTGTTGTGGATGGGGGGATTGGCCGGGTTGGAGAGGAGTGAATGGTTTGATGGATGGTGGAATGAACCCAGTGAGTTAACGGGAGGGATTGTGATGTTTTAGCGAGGACGGGCATTGCTGAGTGGAGCGGAGAAGGCGGGGGGGGCTGAGTGCTCGGGGCACGAGCCCTGGGTAGTTTGGCTCTGGGGCTCTGGACAGCCTGTGTCTGGACGGCTTGTCTCTGGACAGCTTATGGCTGGGCCCGAACAGAGTCCCCAAAAAGGAGCCGTGATTTATGGACGAGCACTGAGTGAGCTTGGCGGAGGTCGTGGGCATTAGAGCGAATGTACGTGTGAATGGGGAGTGAGGAGGAACTGCCTAGTTAATTATCTCTACGGTGGTTTGGTTGTCTGAGTGGATACTGGAGTGAATGCTGGAGAGAATAATGGAATGAATAATGGAATGAATACTGGAATGAGGACAGAGCGGCTGGTCCATTCTGAACCCCAAAGGAAGCCGCTACAAGCCGAAAAGCGTAAGGCTAGGTCGATGATTATCTGCATATAATCATTCAGCTCCTGCCTGCGGTAGGGGAAAAACGGAACAAATGACGTTCCGGGAGAGGGAGAAAGCCAGGACAAACTCTGTGGGGGAGAGAATGGTGGGGTTAGTGGAGGAATTGAGATCGCGGAGGGTGGTGGACACCACTCCGCAGTCTACGGTCCTGGCCTGGTGGGAGAAAGCGGAGGGTTTGATTAGTGCGGCTAAATCCACGTCCATACCCTGGAGGATCTGGTGGCGAAGGGTGTTTGACACCGGCATCGGGTTGGCGGCGATGGCCGACGGGGGTACGGGTACAGGCAGGGCTGTGGAGAGGGAAAAAGCAAATTGAGGTATGGGTGTGTGGACGTGGGCCTGGGCTACTGGTAGGTAGTTCAGGGGGACAGTTTGTAGCTGTGGGTTGAAGTAAGCGGCCTGGTTGGCCGTGGCGAGGGAGTGAAGAATGGGTGGTAGGGCCTGGGTTTGGGGAAAAGTGAGCTGATTAGCTGTGGGGGGGAGGGGGGCAGTTAAAGCCTGTTGAAAGAGAGTAGGCTGATTAAGCATGGTGGGGGGAGGGGGGACAGTTTGGGCCTGGGTTTGGGAAAAAGTGAGCTGATTAGCTGTGGGGGGGAGGGGGGCAGTTAAAGCCTGTTGAAAGAGAGTAGGCTGATTAAACATGGTGGGGGGAGGGGGAACAGTTTGGGCCTGGGTTTGGGAAAAAGTGAGCTGATTAGCTGTGGGGGGGAGGGGGGCAGTTAAAGCCTGTTGGAAGAGAGTAGGCTGATTAAGCATGGTGGAGGGAGGGAGGACAGATTGGCTCTGGGTCGTTAGACCCGTGGCCTGATTGCGGGGGGGAGGGGGGGGTGTTTGTGTGTGGCCGAGAATGATGGAAGATTGGACGGGGGTTTGGGTTTGTGCAGTCCCCTGTGCATACATGTTAAGTAAGTGCAGCAGTGGGTTGGAAAACGTGGATGGGGAAGAGTGAACAGTGGTTGCAGAGACGTTGGTAGTGACAGCGGGGGAAATGGCGGGGGAAGCGACGTGGCGAGTTTTACGAGGAGCTTTCCTAGGGGGTGGGCGGGACGGGGATTCCCCGGGGTTTCCCTCTGACATGCCTGTCGGTCCCGCGTCATCGACGTGCGACGGACCGGGCATGGAGGGATCTCGCATAGCATTACAGTATAGATCAAACAAAGTGGCTTTAACTGCAGCACGGGGAAATGTTACGTTTAAACTAGTCAGGGCGTTCTGTAAGCCACGTATGGTCCAATCATTAATGGCAATGGAGGGAGTGACTGACCTGGCAGATGGCACGGAGGTGGCAGAACGGCTCCTGGTGTACGGGCGAAGAGCGGAGGCGGCAGTGGAACGGTGAGTGGAGCGTGCTGGGGATGAATGGTGGCTCCGTGTAGGAGTGCTCCTCGGCCCGTGGTGAAGTTCCGCGGGGGTGGGGGTGAGGGCGGGTGGCGGCGCGGTGGTGGTGGAAGTTGCCGAAGTGGTGGTGGCGGTGGTGGTGATGGCGGGTGGCAGCGACGGTGGCTCGCTGTCTGTCCAAAATGACTCGGAGGTCGATGGTTGGAGGGATCTCGTCCTCCGAGGCATTGAGTTCCATTGGCTCATCTGGGTCCATCGTGGCGGATGGGTGATGAGAATGGTAGTAGTAGTAGTAGTAGTTTAATGTCGTTTAGGACAGGTTTTTGCGAAAGCAAAGTTTCTCTTAGTACGAAGTACTGTTGCGTGGGTTCCCATGCGAGAAACTGAGCAGGGAAGTGCTGTGAGCACGGCCAGGTTTAAATACAGCGCTTGATTAACCTGGTAGGAGGAGATAAGGGAGGAGGTGTTATCAGTTAGACCTGTAGCAAGCGAGGTGGGGAGGAGAAAAGCAGGTTAGATTGGAGATGATTAGGGAAGAGAGAAGGTGGTTATCCGGTGTGGTCTATTCTCCTGAACCTTTGTTGTTCCAACATCATTTCACTAGTAAAGACCACACCATCAAACAGAGACACACTTGGGTTGTATTTATTAAAATGTATTTGGAGAACATGGAGGCATGGAAATACGTTTGGAGGTAGAATGGGGAAAAGAAGAGGCCAGGGAGGTGCCTCGGGACAGGAAGGTGGCAACAACACCTGCTAAGTAAAGCGTCACGGCTCCTTTTTGGGGACTCTGTTCGGGCCCAGCCATAAGCTGTCCAGAGACAAGCCGTCCAGACACAGGCTGTCCAGAGCCCCAGAGCCAAACTACCCAGGGCTCGTGCCCCGAGCACTCAGCCCCCCCCGCCTTCTCCGCTCCACTCAGCAATGCCCGTCCTCGCTAAAACATCACAATCCCTCCCGTTAACTCACTGGGTTCATTCCACCATCCATCAAACCATTCACTCCTCTCCAACCCGGCCAATCCCCCCATCCACAACAGCAACCATTCACTCACTACAGTCACGGCGTTCCGCCGCCGTCCTGTCACCTAAGCAAAGGCGTTTCCGCCTTCTCCCTGTCACCCAAGCAAAGGCGTTCCGCCTTCCCCTCGTCTAAGCAAAGGCGTTCCGCCTTCCCCTCGACTAAGCCAAGGCGCTCGCCGACCTTCCTGTCACCTAACCAAAGCGTCGTCGCCGCTTTACTTAGCAGGTGTTGTTGCCACCTTCCTGTCACCTAACCAAAGCGTTGTCGCCGCTTTACTTAGCAGGTGTTGTTGCCACCTTCCTGTCCCGAGGCACCTCCCTGGCCTCTTCTTTTCCCCATTCTACCTCCAAACGTATTTCCATGCCTCCATGTTCTCCAAATACATTTTAATAAATACAACCCAAGTGTGTCTCTGTTTGATGGTGTGGTCTTTACTAGTGAAATGATGTTGGAACAACAAAGGTTCAGGAGAATAGACCACACCGGATAACCACCTTCTCTCTTCCCTAATCATCTCCAATCTAACCTGCTTTTCTCCTCCCCACCTCGCTTGCTACAGGTCTAACTGATAACACCTCCTCCCTTATCTCCTCCTACCAGGTTAATCAAGCGCTGTATTTAAACCTGGCCGTGCTCACAGCACTTCCCTGCTCAGTTTCTCGCATCCCGCCTCCACCCCATTCTCCTCCCTATCTACAGTAACTAACCTTCTCACGCATCCTTCTCAGATAACTAACATTCATTTGCATCCTTCCACAGATACCAGTTCCAAAAGGGGGGACTCTGTTCGGGCCCAGCCATAAGCTGTCCAGAGACAAGCCGTCCAGACACAGGCTGTCCAGAGCCCCAGAGCCAAACTACCCAGGGCTCGTGCCCCGAGCACTCAGCCCCCCCCGCCTTCTCCGCTCCACTCAGCAATGCCCATCCTCGCTAAAACATCACAATCCCTCCCGTTAACTCACTGGGTTCATTCCACCATCCAGCAAACCATTCACTCCTCTCCAACCTGGCCAATCCCCCCATCCACAACAGCAACCATTCACTCACTACAGTCACGGCGTTCCGCCGCCGTCCCGTCACCTAAGCAAAGGCGTTTCCGCCATCTCCCTGTCACCCAAGCAAAGGCGTTCCGCCTTCCCCTCGTCTAAGCAAAGGCGTTCCGCCTTCCCCTCGACTAAGCCAAGGCGCTCGCCGACCTTCCTGTCACCTAACCAAAGCGTTGTCGCCGCTTTACTTAGCAGGTGTTGTTGCCACCTTCCTGTCACCTAACCAAAGCGTTGTCGCCGCTTTACTTAGCAGGTGTTGTTGCCACCTTCCTGTCCCGAGGCACCTCCCTGGCCTCTTCTTTTCCCCATTCTACCTCCAAACGTATTTCCATGCCTCCATGTTCTCCAAATACATTTTAATAAATACAACCCAAGTGTGTGTCTGTTTGATGGTGTGGTCTTTACTAGTGAAATTGGCATTTTTATGGTGTATCTACTATCTATTCTGCATCTAGCATGAGGCACATCTATTCTGCATCTAGCATGAGGCAACATGTTTAACCAGCTCTCTCTCTGTGTGTGTGTGTGTGTGTGTGTGTGTGTGTGTGTGTGTGTGTGTGTGTGTGTGTGTGTGTGTGTGTGTGTGTGTGTGTGTGCAGGCAGGTGGGTGTGCGCGCAGGTGGGTGGGGGGGGGATGGGGGGGGGGGGTAGCCATTAAACGAAACGGGTATTTCTTACATTGATGCTCCTACATATTAGCACAGTGCACATCCCATAACCCACACACTGCACATCATTTTGGAGCTCATATCTTTGAACGGGTAAGGGCTAGCTCAAATAAAGTGTTAAAAATTATGATGATTATAATTACATTTTATGCACTTAAAAAGCATCACTATTCTCACAATCATATCAATCAATCATGTTCGCACAGTGGGAGTTTGCACTTTTTTCCACTGATGTAGAATGCAACATTTATACTGTGAGCTCGCTCATAGGTTAACATACATACGTGTTGTCATATAAATGTTTGAGTTCTGTGGTTAACAGAGTTGTTTCAATAGCACTAACAAAAAAACACTTGCTGGTGGTGGAGGAGGGGGTGGTGTGTCCTGTCATGTGAGCTATTGTGTGTGTGTGTGTGTGTGTGTGTGTGTGTGTGTGTGTGTGTGTGTGTGTGTGTGTGTGTGTGTGTGTGTGTGTGTGTGTGTGTGTGTGTGCGTGCGAGACAGCGAGACAGAGAGTCGATGTGGTCTGTGGTCTGACAAGGATGCAAGCTGACGGGACGAGGCAACAGATGTGTAGATGCACTGAGGTATAGCCTATAAACAGGATGATTTTACACTTTTATGATTACAATATTTTGTCAATTTGATTTGATGATTCAGTCTACACATTGTCACATTCAGAAATGCCATTAATCCTTTTAGATTACATATTGTGTTATTAATACGTTATCTGTACAGACACAAGAATCACGTTGATGATGCCATAACAATGCTCATTTACAGCTCTTTATTTATTTATTTTATTTTTTTTTAATTTTTATCCCACAATTTTGTAACCCATTTTTTCACCCAGTGCTAATTGCCTATGTAATCCTGGGCTCTGCTCTCCCTCTGCCGCGCCTGGGGAGACAACGGACTGACCTCATGCTTCCTTCTATGCATGAGGAGTCCAAGTTGCTTCTTTTCACCTGACAGTGGAGATTTCCCTGGTTTGGACGTAGCGCGTGAAAGGAACACGTTATTCCAACCAGTTCCTTTCCCCTCCATCAGGCGCCCCGGCTGGCCAGGGGGAGGCATTATTGAGACCAGGATTACGTGCATGTTTTTGTGAGGGTATCAACCCTAGGAGACACGGGGAGAACATGCAAACTCCACACAGAAAGGCCCTATCGCCAACCCCACCTAGGGTGTGGGCGCCGATGACGCGGAGGAGGAACACGCCGCCAGCGCCCACAGCGTCCCCCGGCTGGAATCGAACCCAGGACCTTCTAGCTGTGAGGCAAAGCGCTAACCACTGCGCCACCGTGCCCCCTTTATTTATTTTTTAAGAAGAAAAAAAAAAACAATACAGAAATTACTCATACTATGAAATCAATGGAATATACAGTTAATTGTATGTCATATACAATGATATAGTCATCAGTATAGGGACTAGAAGTAATCAGTATAGGGACTAGATATATAGATATATTTTATAAACATTTCAATAGAGAATAATAACATTGGATCACATCTATGAGGAAAGG
Organism: Nannobrachium achirus; assembly: GCF_963921795.1. Classification (NCBI taxonomy): domain Eukaryota; kingdom Metazoa; phylum Chordata; class Actinopteri; order Myctophiformes; family Myctophidae; genus Nannobrachium; species Nannobrachium achirus. The sequence continues at coordinate 65,021,800 of NC_137810.1, read as the reverse complement.
ATCCACAATCAGGGGTGGATTAGTGAACAGGTCAATAACAGCCCCAGAAGTCCTACTGAAAATCTCTATGTACAGCGGCCATATTGGAAAGACATTAGGCCTCTTCCTTATTAATTAAGACTCTGTTACATTTAGTGTAGCACAGAGGTTCTAAAAAAAACATTTTTAATTGTAAGGGGTGAGTAACAATGGAGCGTATAGGGCCCATTTGTAACTCAACAAGTCCCTGGATCACACTTTGAGACCCACTGGTGTTTCCAGTGAGACACGATATCAGTCAGCTGGGCGACTCTGACCAGAATGGAACAGAACATTAATTAGAATCATTGGTAACGCCTGTGAAGGAAGTAAGGCAGAGGCATTTCTTTTCAATATGACTGACTTTGTTGCCATATGCATGTTTAAGTGCTGTGGTTAACAGGAAAGTTTTGATACCAAATTACAAATATCCACTTCCACTGAACCTGTTTAAAAATGACAAAGGTGCATGCATATGATGCTAATGTTTCTAAAATATTATAGACCTACAATAAATATCATGTTGGCCTACAATAGACGCTTTCACATACTCTATCTGTATGGGGGGTGCACACAAAAGACAAAGTAGAAGTTATGACCCCATAAGTGTTTCAAAGTGAAATAGGCTATGCCTTTTCATGACAATTGATGTCAAAACATGGATATAACAGAGTTATGTCAACCTTATGAACCCACATTCAAATAAAGTGTTAAAAATTATGATGACACATCTATACTATAATTTTGCAAATGTCTGAGTGAGTGAGTGAGTGAGTGAGTGAGTGAGTGAGTGTCTGTCTGTCTGTCTGTCTGTCTGTCTGTCTGAAACAGCGTTTCTCCTCAGTGGCTGGAGCAATTGATCTGAAATCGCATCACCATTAGCATATGAACACACCTAACATAACTGTGAAGCCCGTTTGTCACTTTCACAAATCATATACTGTATATTGGCATTTTTATGGTGTATCTACTATCTATTCTGCATCTAGCATGAGGCACATCTATTCTGCATCTAGCATGAGGCAACATGTTTAACCAGCTCTCTCTCTGTGTGTGTGTGTGTGTGTGTGTGTGTGTGTGTGTGTGTGTGTGTGTGTGTGTGTGTGTGTGTGTGTGTGTGTGTGTGTGTGTGTGTGTGTGTGTGTGTGTGTGTGTGTGTGTGCAGGCAGGTGGGTGTGCGCGCAGGCGGGTGGGGGGGGGGGGGGGTGGGGGGGGGGGGGGGGGGTAGCCATTAAACGAAACGGGTATTTCTTACATTGATGCTCCTACATATTAGCACAGTGCACATCCCATAACCCACACACTGCACATCATTTTGGAGCTCATATCTTTGAACGGGTAAGGGCTAGTTCAAATAAAGTGTTAAAAATTATGATGATTATAATTACATTTTATGCACTTAAAAAGCATCACTATTCTCACAATCATATCAATCAATCATGTTCGCACAGTGGGAGTTTGCACTTTTTTCCACTGATGTAGAATGCAACATTTATACTGTGAGCTCGCTCATAGGTTAACATACATACTTGTTGTCATATAAATGTTTGAGTTCTGTGGTTAACAGAGTTGTTTCAATAGCACTAACAAAAAAACACTTGCTGGTGGTGGTGGTGGAGGAGGGGGTGGTGTGTCCTGTCATGTGATCTATTGTGTGTGTGTGTGTGTGTGTGTGTGTGTGTGTGTGTGTGTGTGTGTGTGTGTGTGTGTGTGTGTGTGTGTGTGTGTGTGTGTGTGTGTGTGTGTGTGTGCGTGCGAGACAGCGAGACAGAGAGTCGATGTGGTCTGTGGTCTGACAAGGATGCAAGCTGACGGGACGAGGCAACAGATGTGTAGATGCACTGAGGTATAGCCTATAAACAGGATGATTTTACACTTTTATGATTACAATATTTTGTCAATTTGATTTGATGATTCAGTCTACACATTGTCACATTCAGAAATACCATTAATCCTTTTAGATTATATATTGTGTTATTAATACGTTATCTGTACAGACACAAGAATCACGTTGATGATGCCATAACAATGCTCATTTACAGCTCTTTATTTATTTTTTAAGAAGAAAAAAAGAACAATACAGAAATTACTCATACTATGAAATCAATGGAATATACAGTTAATTGTATATCATATACAATGATATAGTCATCAGTATAGGGACTAGAAGTAATCAGTATAGGGACTAGATATATAGATATATTTTATAAACATTTCAATAGAGAATAATAACATTGGATCACATCTATGAGGAAAGGATCCACAATCAGGGGTGGATTACTGAACAGGTCAATAACAACCCCAGAAGTCCTATTGAAAATCTCTATGTACAGCAGCCATATTGGAAAGACATTAGGCCTCTTCCTTATTAATTAAGACTCTGTTACATTTAGTGTAGCACAGAGGTTCTCAAAAAAACATTTTTAATTGTAAGGGGTGTGTAACAATGGAACGTATAGGGTCCATTGTAACTCAAGGAGTCCCTGGATCACACTTTGAGACCCACTGGTGTTTCCAGTGAGACACGATATCAGAGTCAGCTGGGCGACTCTGACCAGAATGGAACAGAACATTCATTAGAATCATTGGTAACGCCTGTGAAGGAAGTAAGGCAGAGGCATTTCTTTTCAATATGGCTGCTGTGCATGCAATACATGTCCTTTAACTCTTATTTAAGTGCTGTGGTTCGCTGGTTCTCAAACCTTTTTGGTTGCAGTACCCCGTACTGATTTCTGAAGCCAAGTAACCCCTTCCCCTGACTACAGCATTTTGCGTATAAGATTTACATCAAAACTCCAGTTCCAATGCCAATATTATAAACGTTGCTTTCTTTTCGATAACAGTTGTACTAGTCAATTTACAAATTGGTTTAACAATTTACAGATGAGTAGGTTCACACACAGACTGCAGTATCCCTGTGTACCCCTAGAGGTACATGTACCTTGAGGTACATGCATGTACCCCCATTGAGAAACACTGCTGTGGTTAGTTTTGATACCATTATAAATATTCACTTCCACTGGGCCTGTTTGTATGTTCCAAAATGACATGTTCCTATTTCCTCCCACAAGGGAAATTCAGTATTTTCAGCCCAACCCAGCTGATTTGCTGCCCTCAAGGAGCGTGTATATGTAGGCTATACAGCTAGATATGATGCTATAATCTCTACATTAATGTGCAATGCATTATTATTATTATTCATTGACATTCAAATCATGTAGGCTTATTTCACTTCCAAATTACAAGCATTAAAAACATACCGCGTGACCAATCTCTATTTTCTGATTCTTCACCTCCTGCATTTGAAAGCAGGCCCAGACCATGATTGGTTGGCATCAGAGTGGCTCACCAATCCTGATATGATGCATCAAATCTCCACACATGTACACCGGTCTTATGACAGTTAAAACCAACTTTACCAACAGTAAAGTTGGGTATTCATTAAAGTTGGGTAATAATTTTTCATTCAATTCATTTCTTCCTTTTCTTGTATACTTCAACACATAGCCTACTCTGGTCAGGTGTGTAAGCTTAACAAAGTACAATAATGGCCTTTTGCCTTTCTTTCTTACTTGTACTATCAGCAGCTAACTAACATTAGTAAGACGCCTCAGTGCGACCTTGGTCATCTGGCCAGTGATGTATATCGGACCAGTTACCCACATATGGAGACCCCTGGTACCCATATATGGCGATCCATGTACTGAATATGGAGATATGCTGTGAAACATGCAAACATGCTTAAAAGAGATTCCGTTCTGGAAGCCAGAGCGTGATGTCAGAGCAGGCAACCCCTTTATGTTAGAGTGGTTCCCCTGACATCACAGTGATGTCAGAGCATGATGTCAGAGCGGCAAACCCATAGACAGTAAAAAAGTGTACACGTCCAGACGGAGTCAGCATGTGCCGCTTCACATACTAAGTTATACTTATAGTGAGAGCATACTTATAGTGAAATCACTGGAACAGATAGCTGTGGTTCATTTTCACACCTGAACCCCATAGTGTATTCATATATGTTGAATGCAACACCTACCAGCGAGCTTATTGCTTGACATATTTTGTGAAAACCACAGTTATAAAATATGTACTGTACTTCACCAGTGAGTTTATCGCTTGACATTTTTCTCAGAGATGTTGAAACACTACAGCTAAATGAGATGTTTCATTGCCTCTAAAAATTGCGGCTGGCACAGGCAGGCTACTTCTCTGTTCCAAAAGTCACAAAGATGAGATCAGGGGGTGTGTCATTAGGCTATTAAACTAAACAGTATAGGATATTATGCAGTATATATGTCTGAGGACGTCTCTGGGTCATCTGAAAACAACCTAGAGAGATGTACTATGTCTCAATAAAGTCTATGGTTATGACAGAGTAATGTCAGTCTTGTGAAAACACCTTAAATAGCCTAATCATTTAAGTTGGGTTTTTGTTGGGTTTTCATAAGAGCTTTTATCATTTGTGTAAACTATCCTCTTATCAAACAGTTAATACATGACTTCAGAAAACTTTTAAGTTTAGGTCAACTTAGAATTTTAAGTTAAGCAAAAATTATAAAAGTTGAGGCAACTGAAAATGTTAAGATAAACCAACTAAACCAATTTAAGCAAAACTTAAAGTTTTATGTTTGATTGTCTAACTTAAAAGTTTTCTGAAGTTTGTTGCCTTAAGATTTTGAGTTTTCCCAACTTTTATTTTTTACAGTGAGTGTTCATACTGGAGCACAGAACAGGGGGTTGTTTTCACACCTGCACACCACAGCACATTATTTCCTCTGAAACAGGATGCAACATCTATACCAGTTAGATTATTGGCTGCAGACTTTGTTGCCATAGAAATGTCGAAGATTTACACTTGCACAGAAATACTTCTTTGTTCCAATTAAAACTCACAAAGCTGAGATAATCTGTCTTTTTTCAGCAAGAATTAAAGCAAGCATGCATTGTAACCCATGAAACTCTGCAACTTTTTGGGAAAGTCTCAGGTTCGATCCCCGGCCCAGGCAATGACTGATTTGTCATTTGACACTTAACCCCTCACTGGATGGATGGATTTCTTACTCCTCCCTCTCTTACCCACCTTCAATGTATCTGATGTTGCTACTGTAGTTAAAGTAGATTATCTTACTCAACAAAATGTGTAAGGATGGAATGTGGTACAAAGCAAATTATTACAGTGCATCTGTATTTGCTGACACGTTTACAGTGTTGAACATGAAACAATGTCATAACAATGGTCACTAACAGCTCTGACACAAATATATTTAACCCTATATTTTTATGTGAAGTGAGCCATACTTATGATGCTGATTATAGACCAAGTATAACTGTCCTCCTCACTAACATCAAACAGTGAACACATGGTGGGTGTTGGGCACAATGAGGCCTGAACAGAGCACAGAGTTTGTGGTTTTTTGCATATTTCCCCTCATGCAGGATGGCACATCTAGTGAGGTTAACAGACATTCTCGTAGTTAGAATTCTACTAGAAATTCACTCTTCCACAGAACTACTTAGGTAGATCATGATGGTGGGGAAGGGGGGGATTATGTATGTGTCCTGTGTGTGATCTAAAGCGAAAATCCCCTTTTGTCAATTAAGGGCACCAGGAGGAAGACAACTTCTGGCATGGAATTCACCCATTGTCAGCCTTCTGGTTGGTCCATAACTGACCAATCAGCAGGCTCATTCTGCCTTGCTCTGCCCTGGTTCCGCCTTAATCATGTTGAATTTGCTAAAACATAATTTTTAGAGAAAAGAAAAGAAAAACATGAAATGCCCCGCTAACTATGCTGCACCTGAGATGTTCCTTTTTACTGACACCAAGTTTAAACAAGAACTGAATACACAGAATATCAATACGAAGCAACTGAAAAACACTCTATTTCAATGGAAACAATGTCATAACAATGGTCACTAACAGCTCTGACACAAATATAAAAAAAATATATTTTATATGTGAAGTGAGCCATGCTTATGATGCTGATTATAGACCAAGTATAACTGTCCTCCTCACTAACATCAAACGGTGGGTGTTGGGCACAATGAGGCCTGAACAGAGCACAGAGTTTGTGGTTTTTTGCATATTTCCCCTCATGCAGGATGGCACATCTAGTGAGGTTAACAGACATTCTCGTAGTTAGAATTCTACTAGAAATGCACTCTTCCACAGAACTACTTAGGTAGATCATGATGGTGGGGAAGGGGGGGATTATGTATGTGTCCTGTGTGTGATCTAAAGCGAAAATCCCCTTTTGTCAATTAAGGGCACAGCTCTGACATAAAGAGGATTTATTTATTCAAAAATAAACATTGTTACAAATGTTGAATGTAGTTAATTATATTCAATTTCATAACACTATTAAGGACATAATGCTTGTACTGTATGACTCCTTAAAGCAGGGGTGTCCAAACTGTTTTCAAAGCGGGCCACATTAGAAAATATGAAAACACCCAAAGGTCGACTATATATCCTGACATAGATGACGTACTGTAAGCTACTTTCGGTGTGACCATAACAAAGTCACCTACATATGCATCGCTTTTAAACAATTTATTTAACCATCATCATCAATATTTAATATCAATGGTCTTTTGTCAGTTGTGTGCTCTGAACAAAACACAAATAACTCTTATTTCACATTACCAGTACAGCAAGTATAGAAGTGGATCTCAAATACTGTTATTAACATTGACCTCTGACTTGGGTATTACTCCTAGCTGTTGTTTGTTATGTTGTAAACATCAAACCACTTCATCTTCATCTGTGTCACCAATAACAACATAGCCTATAATGCATGATGGTTCAAGTAAAAAAAACATAAAAGCATATCAATAAGATTGTCAGAAAGCAAATGAGTAAAACAACCAATAATCAAACAACCGATACTCACTTATACAGAGATACAGTCAAACATAATAACAAGGTTTTTTAAACTCCTTTGCATCTACAGCCCTGAGATAATGGAACAATCTCCCCCCTACTTTCACTTTCAGATAAAATACATTTTAAAAACATAATATAAAAATACATTTAAATCACAAGAAAGCTCAATGGCTTGTTTACATTGGGCTCCTTTTGTACTCAATTCATATACACATTCAATTACAGACAAATAAAACAAAACACTATGCAAAAATGTCATCATAAAACTGTCAAAAAACTGAATAAACTAGAAGCAGTGCTCTTCCGAGCACAGGTCTCCACCAGGCCAGGCATCCTGGTGGTGCTACTGTATAATAGGCCAATGTAAAAAGGGTGGCATATGTTCTTCACCTTAGACCTTTCATGGCAATCGGACACTGCATGCATGATTTGAGGCATTGTGTTCCAAAAATGTGTTTTTCTAATGTCTACCTGCTGGTGGCGCTATAACAGGCCAATGTGAAAAGGACATAGTGAGAATATGTGTGGCAAATTTCACGGTAATCGCAAGCTGCGTTGATGATTTGAGGCATTTTGTTCAAAAACGGAGCAATCCTGCAAACTTTGGAAGCTAATATTAGCCAATCAGGATGGAATATGAAATATCAGAGGGATCAGACTTGATCACATGGCTATAGAGATACTGTGTACTGATTTGTGTTATTTTTGGAGAAAATCTGAAGGAGTAATATCCAAAAATGTGTTTTACATAAGTCGGCCCAAAGGTGGCGCTATAAAAGGCTGATGTGAAAAATGCAGGGCAAAGGTTTATCCTTGGCCTCTAGGGAGTGCGTGTACAAAGTCTGAAACTGATCGGTGGAGTTATAGGTAAAACCACAAATTGGCCTGTTATAGTGTGTGCCAGCGCCTACGTCATTGTAGTCCTTAGCGGCCATTTCTTGGGTAAAACACAGGTGTTTCAATTGTTTGATTACATAGAACTAATGCTATAGTCTAATCAGAACACCTGTGTAAGGCTGTGTTTACCCAAGAAATGGCCGCTCTTAGAACTACATTTGGCACACCCTATAGCACCACCATGAGGCTGATTTAAAAACATTTAAGTGGCATTTCTTCCTCGGCCTAGTGGGAACGTGTGTGTGCGATTTCATGATAATTGCACTTTGCGTTTGTGATTTGAGGCATTTTGTTCAAAACGGCTCAATCCTACAAATTTTGGAAACCAATCAACGGCGACTGAGATTAGGTGGTAACAAACTGCGAGGACACACACACGGACGCACACTTTGGAAGCCAATCTTAGCCAATCAGGATGGAATATGCAAAATCGGACAGATTTGTGTCGATAACATGACTGTCAAGATACTGCCTACCGATTTGTAGGATTTTTGGACAAAATCTGTAAGAGTAGTGTACAGAAATGGGTTTTGCAAACATTGGCCTCATGGTGGCGCTAGAACAGGCCCATTTGAAAAATGTGGGTCAGAGGTTCTCAATTGGCATCCAGGGAGTGTGTGTGCTCATTTTGGCAGCGACCGGCCCAACAGCGACTGAGATTAGGTGGTAACAAACTGCGAGGACGCACGTTTTGCAAACATCGGCCTCATGGTGGCGCTAGAACAGGCCAATTTGAAAAATGTGGGTCAGAGGTTCTGAATTGGCATCCAGGGAGAGTGTGTGCTCATTTTGACAGCGACCGGCCCAACGGCGACTGGGATTAGGTGGTAACAAACTGCGACGGACGGACGCATGGACGGACAGACGGAGAGGAAAACATACTCTCCCCCATGCCTTCGGCTGGTGGAGACAAAAATATTTGGTATTTACAGTAAAGGGGTCAGGGGGAGGTAAAGCAGCCACCTGTAAGTGACTTTTCAGTTCGGTTTTAAAGGAGGGGAGGGATTTACACTCCGTCAAGGCTGTCGGCAGGGCATTCCATATATTTGTGTCATAGCAGGAGAACAAATGTAACCCTTTGTTTGAGCCAAATCTGGGTTGGACATGATTTGTGGAACTGCCTTGATGATTTGGAAGTATTTTGCCAGGTGCATGGGTATCTTAGTGGTGTAGTGTACACCAGGCCCATTGCAAGATGCTTGCCTATGACCCCCTGTATGTCAGCCATTCCATAATTTCAAAATGATCAGGAGTAAGGACAGCCCAAGATGGAAGGTTAAGCAGTATCCTAACCAGTTTATTTTGGGCTGTTTGGAACCTTGTTTTTAAGGCCTTTGAGGCACTTAACACACTTAATGACAACAGTTCATGACAGTTGTTGTGTCATGGTCATGACAGCGTCATGTCAGTCTTATGCACACGATCACACTGAAGCAGAGGGAAGTATTTGTGGAGTTTGTGATTTTTTTTTACAGATGCAGAATGCAACATTTCTACCTCATAGGTTAACATACTTGTTGTCACATAAATGTTTAAGTTCTGTGGTTAACAGAGTTGTTTCGATATCACTAAAAAAACACTTCCACTGAACTGTCCAAACTGACAAAGGTGAGAAGATGGTGGTGGAGGAGGAGGAGGAGGGGGTGGTATGTGTGTGTCCTGTCACATGAGCTGTGTGTGTGTGTGTGTGTGTGTGTGTGTGTGTGTGTGTGTGTGTGTGTGTGTGTGTGTGTGTGTGTGTGTGTGTGTGTGTGTGTGTGTGTGTGTGTGAGAATCAAGCGACTTGAAAACTGTCTGGGGAAGCACTTGAATAGACTGACTGAGTGACTGTACAATGATGTTTCAATTTTCAAGTGAAATACCTTACACAGGGGTGTCCAAACCTTTTTCAAAGGGGGCCACATTATAAAATATTAAAACACCCAAGGGCCGACTATAACAATGTTGCATCACATTTAAACAATTTGATTTAACTATCATCAACAATGTGTGTGTGTGTGTGTGTGTGTGTGTGTGTGTGTGTGTGTGTGTGTGTGTGCGTGTGCGTGTGCGTGTGCGTGTGTGTGTGTGTGTGCGTGTGTGTGTGTGTGTGTGTGTGTGTGTGCGTGCGTGTGCGTGTGTGTGCGTGTGTGAGTGTGTGTCAAACAACATGAAAACTGTCTGGTGGTGCAATTGAATAGACTGTTACAATGACCTACAATGTTTTAGACTTTTTTTAGGGCATACGTTCCGCGGCTATTCATGTGTGCCTATCAAATACGCTACTTTGAAAGGTTCACAAGGGCAGACGCTATTCACATTTTCTTTTCCGACAGCAGACGCGGTATACATGCGTTACAGGTAAAACACAGCACTGTTATGTTATAATTAGTTGTGCTGCAATGTCACAAACTGAAAACCAAAGTTGAATATTTCAACATATGGGCGTACCAGTGGTGTAAAGTAACTAAGTAAATTTACTTAAGTACTTTACTTAAGTACAATTTGAGGTATGTGTACTTTACTTGAGTATTTCCAGTACTTTTACTTCTACTACACTACATCTCGGATCCAAATATTGTACTTTAGTTACAAGTTACTTTGCAGACATAAAGGAAAACATACATTAATCCACTTTAGCCCTATTTTATACCTAGGATATTTGAAAATAGCCGATCTACAAGCTAACAACGCGTCACATCGCGACGCGTTGTGAGTTTGTGTCATCACTGTCAGGTTGTAGTTGAGTCACTGGATCCAGAGTCAAGTCTCCATTCCTCCAGTGAAGTCCCAACCCTGAGTCACACTGTGTCTGAATGACTCTTAATGACATCACTTCATGATGGTTATGACAGAGTTATGTCAGTCTTATGAACACACCTTCAGATAAAGTGTTAACATGTATTCCAATAGAATAGACAATAGTTAAGCTGTTTCATGTATACTATGTACATACAAAGCATCACCATCCTTACTAGCATCAAACAGAGAACTGTAACCAGAAGATAAACAGCATTACCTCCCCATCCATTATCAAAGGGTTTCATCGTACGCAGACTCATTCCTGATTCCTGACGTTGGAATAAACTGGATCAGCTGCACGTTGAGGTCTTGCTGATCCTGGGACTGAAACATGAGTTGAAAGATGATTAGAAGCTTTACAGATTGTGGGTCATAAACGTTATGTTGTTAAATTAAATCACTCGTTGGTTTTGTCAGAGTTTTGTCGTCCACTGTGTTCAATTCCCATTCCATTTGAACAAATATAATTTACTCAACAACCACAACAATCATAACATATGAATAACTCTGGACAACATTATGACATGATAACATTTAAACAATACTGTACCATTTTCATAGTCATCAGAGCGATTCAGCACTTCATAGTTGCTTGTGTTGCCTAAAGGTAAGTAAATAAACATAGATTTTTTAAATATATATATATATATATATATATATATATATATATATATATATATATATATATATATAATGTTTTCTTTTTAAAATATGATTTTAATGTATTATTGGACTGCACTTACCGTGCTGCAGTGGACAGTACACATCATCAGGAGCCCCACTTTGATTGGTCGGCTGGTCTGAAGCAGAGCCCTGATTGGTTCCCTGAGACTGAATGGGTCTGTAATTATACCACAAAAAAAGAAATCATTAGAAATGAAATAGAAAACAAGATGGATGTGCTGCTGTTATGTAGATAAATAGAACAAAATGCTAAATAGTGTGCTTACCTGACCCAACATGGACCTGTAAATAAAAGGGGGAAATGGACATGTGCAGTAATAAGTTAGAAGGAAATCTTCATATTGCTACTGTATGTCATGGTACTCAGTCAGTATGTATGTTTTATTGAGACTTTCTCAGTGATCGTAATATAATCCATCTAATGTAGTAGTTTATTCTCACCTTTAGATGTTCTGTACAGACACAGCAGCACCAGAAGGATGGTCAGTAGAATCACAACAACAAGTCCTAAGACAATCAGAGCCACGAAATGTGGAAAACCCAGAACCACTGCAGGAGGAGGAGGAGGAGTGTGTTCTGGTACAGGTGGAGAAGTTTGTTCCACTGATTGAGAGAGAGAGAGAGAGAGAGAGAGAGAGAGAGAGAGAGAGAGAGAGAGAGAGAGAGAGAGAGAGAGAGAGAGAGAGAGAGAGCGTGCGCGCACTGTATTAGTAAATACATACATTCTAGTGCCCCTGCCCACAACCCAATACAAAATAAATGTGGGTAGTCAACTGCCCTAGCCCCTAGGGATGACATTGTTTTAGCTTGCATTAGCTGTCATAACCAGTGTTGAGCGTGGGCATTATATTGCTGTATTGATCCTTTAACAAGTACTGTAACTTATAATTGCCAAAACTATAATATTATTACTTATTACTGATCCAATTTTGTTTTGTTTCTGACATTAAAAGTTCTCTCTCCTCACTGTATATGGGTTGTACGGTATGCGTCTAATGCTGTGTCCAGCTGCCAGCTACATAGAGCAGCCCAGAGATGTGGAGCATCCTATTCAAGCACCATATACAGTGGGAGGTTGTCACAAAAAGAACAGATTCACAAGCAATAGCAACACACAATTTTAAAAGTAGAAGTAATATGTAATATAATAAGTAATACAAGGTATTACAAATAATTTTAGTAATACAATATTATAACTTTTTAAAGGAGTAAGAAGTCACTAGTAATGTATTACTCTTCCTAAGTAATGTGCCCAACACTGGTCATATTGGACCTATAGTGGTTATAAACACAACCTCTGGAACTACACCTCCGAGACAGGAAGCTGTCATCGGTTTGTTATTTTGGTTCATGAAAATATATCAAAGAATATCTTAACGTGTTTAGATTTGGATATATATTCTGATAAATTGGGCAACTGTAAAGACAAAACGGAAGTTGTAGGTGGCGTCCCATCCACTTTATTGCTTGATCATTTTCAGAGGTTCTGTGCTCCAGACTTTTGGAAGCAAAAGTCATTTTGAAATTGTAGGAGGCAACAGTCTGGCCATGTGAGACCTCTCACCTCTCACATCCATGCTGCTCTCTGGTGACTCTCCAAGGCCAGAGATGTTACACTTGTAGAGTCCTTCATCAGACTTGGAAACACTGTGGATGGTCATCTGTCCTGTAGACTGAGAGCTGATGAGGGATCCATCTTTATAGAAATCAGCTGGACGGTCAGAGGATGGGTTACCTCGCTTGGTTTTGTACGAGCAGTGCAGAGTGACATCACTTCCTTCCATCACAGGAAGTACAGTCATCCCCAGGATCACATCTCCTCCTGAACAATGATAAATAACATCAGAATAGAAGAACATTAGACTGAGGTCACTCTGAACAACACTGTCACAAAATGATTGTTTTAACACAAAATACTAATAGCAAAGAAGACAACTGAATAAAACATCTGAACAAAGTTAACTTGTTGAACGTACCAGTCACAGTGATATTAGTTGTGGTAATCTTTCCCTCTGAAGACTCACACCAGTAAACTCCAGTGTCAAAATGTTGCAAGGGTTTGACAAGACATCCTGTGGTGTTCATCTTCCCCCAGGGACGACCACCATCACCTTCACACGCTGAGGTGATGCTTTTGCTGTCGGTCCTCTTCACTGTCCAGACAGTAGAGTCAGACTGTCTGTCCTCACAGCTCAGAAAGACAGACTCATATTTAAAGTACTGAGATCTGTCAGGACTGAGTGTGAGAGAGGCTGTGGACATGGAACTAACCACTAGAGAGAGAGAGAGAGAGAGAGAGAGAGAGAGAGAGAGAGAGAGAGAGAGAGAGAGAGAGAGAGAGAGAGAGAGAGGGGGGGGGGGGGTGGAAGTAATTAATAGAATGAAATCAAATAAAATAAAATGAGTAACTCATCATCCAATGATCCACGTTAATTAGGCTTAATTCTAACCCTAATGGACAGACAAAAGGGGGGGGGGTGGGGGTTATGTGGGCATGTTATCCTTATTTAAAAGACTAGAAGCTGGGGCGGCCCAGCGTCTAGTCGGCGACCTGGCCAACTCGGGAACGATGTAAATAGGGTATGAATGCCCCGCCCTTTAATGCAAACCCCATTATACCAGGCTGTTGTCATAGGACCCGTTTTGACCATCTGTTTGCCTGTGTCCATTTATGCCCATATATGGAGATATCTGTATATGTCTGTCTGTCGGCGTCCATTTTATGTCCATATATGGAGATCACTGCAGATATAGTTCTGGGTCCATTTTATGCCCATATATGCCCATATATGGAGATATCTGTGTATTTGCGTCCATTTTATGCCCATATATGGAGATCTCTGTATCTGTCTGTCTGTGTCCCTTTATGCCCGTATATGGAGATATCTGTTTATCTGCGTCCATTTTATGCCCATATATGAGATCTCTGTCGCTTTTTGTTTGTTTCTTCTTTAAGCAGAATACACAGCCTGCTTAAATCTGCATCATTCAAGTCATCCTCCCAGTCCCACGCTTTGTTGCTTGTCTTATGTTTGTCTTTGTCTCTTTTATTTTCTTTTTTGGAGCGGACCCCATTAATGCCCCACCCTTTAATGCAAACCCCAATATACCTGTTGTCATAGGACACGTTTTGACCATCTGTTTGCCTTTGTCCCCACCCTTTAATGCAAACCCCAATATACCTGTTGTCATAGGACCCGTTTTGACCATCTGTTTGCCTTTGTCCCCTTATGCCCATATATGGAGATCTCTGCACACACAGTACCCACGGTTCTCGAGATACGCGGATTACATACACACAGACAGACAGACAGACAGACAGACAGACAGACAGACAGACAGACAGACAGACAGACAGAGATTTGTCGCATTTATAGATAGATAAGTGGCCCACCTTTTTTCAAATACATTTTCCTTACCATTTAGTTTATATGTCACCTTCTCCATAGAGTACATGTCCTCCATTTTTTCCAACCATATATCCACCCTGGGAGGTTCCAAACTTTTCCAACCCCTTGATATTTGTTTGAGTGCTGTAATTCTCAAAATCCAAAAGAGATATAGATCTCTGCTCTGCAGGCTTTGGGGACGTGTTCAGAAGTATATTGTGGTTTTGTAAATTTAAATCTCTCCCAAATATTTGTTCTATTATTTGTGTCACTCTTGACCAGAAAGTTTGTATTTTGGGACATGTGAAAAACATATGGGTGTGATCCGCATAGCTCTCCCCACATTCCCTCCAGCAACCAGAGTTTGAGTGGTACTAAGATATTGACAGAGGTGTTTGGAAATACCTTACATTGATTTTCCAGGCATATTCCTGCCAAAAAGGTGATCTTAAGAAGTTAAAAATGTCTTTGAAACTCTGATTCCACTCATTCCCATTTATAGTAATTCTCAGTTCTTTATCCCACTTATCCTTAATGTAGACTAAATCTTCAGATTTGATTTCCTGAAATATTTGATAAAGTTGTCCAATTGTATTTCTATAATTATTTCTTTGATGTGATTTTATTATATATCTCATCTTTGTCTGTCCATTTTATTTATATTTTTTTGTTCAAACCAAAAGTATTTCAGACACAAACATCAAACAAAAAAGCCTCTTTATTTTATTTTATTTTATGTAATTTTCATTTTTTATGACATAACAAAAACTACATATCAAAGCCAGCCCTCTTTTTCATAATTATTTTGTTTTCTGTGTAAACATATGGGTCTGTATGTGAACATGAATTGTGTAATGAATAGGAGTGTGTACCCAGTTTCGTTTTATTTATTTGGTCTTTGTGTAGTAGTTTATGTTGTTGTTATGTAGGTGATGGGTTTTTTACACGTGTTTAAAAAAAAAAGAAAAAAAAAGAAAATGGGTCAGGGTGTCTACGCAGGGACATGTGGAAAAAAATATATGTATATGAACGGTGACAATGGAATTGTCATTTGAAGGATATGTTGCATGTTAAACTGACTTAATAAATTATATATAAAATAAAATAAAATCTAACCCTAATGTAGAATTAAATCTCTACTAGTGAGGCAAATTTTGCATCTTGTCCTCAAGAAGGAAATCAACTAACATATAACAAATCCATTAGTAAGTATTATAATTGTACAGTGTGTTGGTACTCACAGACTAGAAGGTAGAGAGATGTTAACTCCATGCTGCCTTGTTGCTCACTGACTGACACACTGTTATGACAGAGTTAGTGAGTGACAGTCTCCTCCTACTGCTGCTGTTGTGTTGAAGAGGAGACTACACTGAAGGAAGTGATAATGGCAGTGATCTATGCTGATGTGGTCAGGTGGGCGATACATTGAAGGAAATGGTGGACTGGTGAGCAGGTTTCATATAGTTTGTTTGTATATGAAAAGCATGCAGCGAAGGCTTGTGTGCAACAAGAAGAGAAGCCTACTCCATTCCCACCGGGGCACGATAACTATAAGATATATAACTGTATTGGGGTGGGCTACAACATACTGTATATTGTATATTTAGCCTATGTATAAAATTGTGTTTCGTGTATATAAACATACCATGCTATTGTGCATTCATACTACAAAATAATAGATTAATATATTCATGCTTTTATTTTAAACATGCGTGTACAAGTGACAGTACCACTGCCATTTATAATCAATAGGTTTACTATATATATATATATATATATATATATATATATATATATATATATATATAAATAAAGTAAATGTGGGGGGGAATTCTGTATTCTTTTTAATCATCATCCAGGCAGAAATGCCCAAAATTTGGGATTTTGGGCATTGTGGCCAAATGTAAGCCTCATCTGTGCTGTGAACAAAAACAATCTGCCTTTTTCTCATGCATGCACTGTATAGGCCTACTATTATATTTACAATCCAATACATTGGAGTGAAGGCAAATGTGTGTGCGTGCTATGTGCGTGTGTAAATTAATGGATACAGTAGACAGGCTCTAACCCAGATATGACTGAGTGCCAGCAAACCGTGTGAGTGACTACCTTGATGAGGAAAATCACACAGCAGGTGCCAAGCAAACAATACAATACAATAACTTTACAAAAGAGAAAAAAGCAGCTTGCAATGTCGGGCTGTGACATGACCATATACCGGTATATTAATACAAACACATCACAGGATGTGGAGATTCACATAAAATGCATTGCACCTCATAGTTAGGGCTGCTTGCAGGGGTGGGATGATTCTCAGTGTGGTTTCCTAGCCTGTCTCTTACTGCCCCCTTCTGGTCAACATGCATGGATTTTACTGTTGTAATTTCAATAGAAATGTTAGCCTATATCTCTATATTTGTAGGCATATTGCAGTGAACTTTTGGTGTGCTTTTGATTTGCTATGGCATCTTTTAGTCTAAATGGTATATGGGGCTGTTTAGAGAGCGGGTGCATGTGAACAAACACTGGGTCCTATCCAAATTCCTGTGGGCATAAAACTTGAACTAAACGGTGTGTGTGTGTGTGTGTGTGTGTGTGTGTGTGTGTGTGTGTGTGTGTGTGTGTGTGTGTGTGGTGAATAACAAATGTCCTTTGAGAAACAAGTACTTTTTTTGTCATATCATATAGAGGGTATGCGCATGACATCATCATACACAGAATGCGGGAACACCCTACTGAGTGGCAAAAACCTACTTTCTGGCCTTGACAGCCCATACATCCAAACAGAAAAGTCCTAGCTTGCTGCTTGCTCTCCTACAGTGCGGACGTATCGCTGCTTGCTCCCGCTTAGGCTCGCTTGTGCTTACATTCTTCTGCTGATACTGATGTTTTATTTTTTCTCTGAGAAACTACAAATGGATCTTGGATACTTATAAAACTCCGGGATTGTTTTGCTGTACTGCAATATACAATTTTTTGCCACTTGGTGACTGGATACGTAGCATCTAGCTAACTAGCAAGATGGCCGGACCAACCATTTCTACAAGGGTTTATCAGAAACTGCTTCAGAGGATTGCAGTACTGGAAACGGAATTATTCCAATTAAAACAAACCCAAAGACTGGATAAACTACTCGCCTGGAATTCCCTTGGTGCAAAGCCAAAGATGAAAGAACGGACGACGGGCAGGACACCCTCCCAAAGCCCTCTTATCACCGACGAATGGCCGGAATTACCCCGGCACAGCGCTGCTTCGACCCCCCTTCATAAATGGGCAACTGCCAAGGGGAAAAACACTGCTAAAAAGTCAAACGCAGTCCAATCTCCACACACACCGAGTGTGCAGCTGGCAAACAGATTCACGCCACTGGCCGAGGATGACAGGGGTAGCATCTCCCCAAGCTGGCTAACAGAACAGCTACTAGAAGCCCCCCGAAGTCCCCCTGTTGACAGAGAGAACGTCCCACCCAGCAGGGTAAGAACCACCTCAGTGATTGATCCTGACATTTTGATTGTGGGCGATGCTGCTTTAAAAGGTGTCAAAAGCATAAGAAAGAAGAAGGCAAAAGTTATGTGTTTTCCCAAAGACACAGTCTCTGACATGAAAGACAGAATTCTGGATCTTGTCAACAAACACCAAACGGTGAAAACCCTGATTCTACATACTGGCACATATGACACAGAAGAAAAACAGTCAGAAATCTTAAAGGAGAATTTCAGGGCTCTATTCAACACATTGAGCTTCCTGAACAGTGACATAGAGCTTTGGATCAGCGGTCCCCTACCGCCTATGAGAGGCACAGACGAGAATTTCAGCAGACTGTTCTCTCTGAGCAAATGGCTTTTAGCTGCATGCACCGACAAAAATGTGCATTTTATTGACAACTTCAGTTTTTTCTTCGACAGAAGACACCTATTTGCTGATGAACGGCAACTAAATAAGCTAGGAGCAAAGATATTTTTGCAGAATGTTCTCCATGCTCTGGCCTTGGCCAGAACACAGCAATCCAAAACAACAGATTGTGATGAACAACTCTTATCTGCAACCCACGAAGAATCCATAACAAGAGATAGTGTTATGGTTACTGAACTGCCCCCCTCGGCCGAGGGGGGAACGGCCTTGGTGAACGGAGGAGCTACCGTTGTCCCTGCCCTCCCTGACGAGGAACTGATTATGGTGAACGGAGGAGCTTCCGTTGTCCCTGCCCTCCCTGACGAGCATGACAGTATGGTTACTGAACTGCCCCCATCGGCCGAGGGGGGAACGGCCTTGGTGAACGGAGGAGCTACCGTTGTCCCTGCCCTCCCTGACGAGGAACTGATTATGGTGAACGGAGGAGCTACCGTTGTCCCTGCCCTCCCTGACGAGGAACTGAATATGGACAACATCTCCGCTGAAGAGTGGAGTAGACGAATGAATGCAGAGTTGGAGTCACTCAGGGAAATGTTCGAAGAGGACAGTAATGAAGAAGAGTTTTGTGGATTCCCTGCTTCAGCCGTGGCTGGCCCGAACAGTGAGCAAAGTGAACTGGCAACTGACAACGGAGAGTTGACAGAGGAAGAGGAGGGGGCGGGTACAACCGCCCCATCACCCCAATCCTCCTCTTTCTCCCTATCTCCAATGCCTCTTCTAGAATTCACGAATGGAATGAATGAACTCATTAACACTGCGTTAAAAATGACCCCGGCCAGACACACGGTCAATGGCCCGGCGGCACAACCACCACAGGACAAACGCCCGGCACCACAACCACCATCCCTGAAAACGCCTGAAATTGCCCCGGCCGTGCCCCAGAAATCTGTGGCCTGGGTGTTTTCGCCCCCACCCATCCCTCCACGACCACAACGACAGAAGACCCAGGCCTCCCAGCTGGACAATACGTTTAGCCGTTGATGTCAGCTGGGTCCATTATACCCAGCAACTAACGTATCTGGACCCGATGCTCCTTCAAGCGCTTTTATTAAGCAGGCTCACAACATTTCTACTGTAATTTCAAATAGAGAGTCCAGGATAAGCAGTGGCTCTGCTAATTTAGCTAACTTAACTTACATTCCCTGTAGGGGCTATAGTACAGTAAAATGTCATAAAATAAACCTGGCACTTTTTAACATCAGGTCACTTTTAAACAAATCCTCCTCTGTAAATGATATAATCTGTGAAGAGAAATTAGATATAATCTTTTTAACAGAGACATGGCTGGGCAACGATGGAGCTTTTGCACTTGGCGTCGCCTGCCCACCAAACTATCACTTTATTCAATCAGTGCGCGAAGGAAAAAGAGGCGGAGGCTTGGCATACATTTTCTCTGACATTTTTAAATTCAAGTGCCTGTCCTTTGGAAGTTTTTCATCCTTTGAATATCAAGCTAACTTATTTGAGAGTCAATCCTCTGTTCTAATGATTACGATATATCGCCCACCAAAATGTAGCAAAGCCTTATTTCTTACAGAAATATCTGAACTTCTATCTATCTGTTCCACGGACTATGAGAGAACCCTTATTGCTGGTGATACTAACTTGCATGTGGACACTGTTACTGATCTTACAGCTATGAGTTTCTTACAGTTACTGCATTCCCTTGATTTTGATCAGCATGTTACCGGGCCAACCCACAATCAAGGCCACACCCTTGATCTTGTGATCTCTAAAGGGCTAAATATTTCTATGGACAGGATTATCGCTAAGCCTGATTTATCAGACCACTATTTACTGTGTTTTAATATGACTGTCTCTGATCTAGAAAAAAACAATAGAGAATATACTATAAAAAAGAGATTTTTCGGTTCCTCGGCAGCAGAAGAGTTTGCCAGCCTTCTTGCGTGTGCACCCCGCCTTCCTGATATTCCCTCAGTAAATGATATGGTTCAACGTTTTAATCTTAAATTGGAGTCAGCTCTGGATATAGTGGCTCCTATGAAAACTAAAAAGAAATATAATTCCAAAGTAACACCCTGGATAAACGATCATATACGTTCACTCAAAAAACAATGCCGCAGAGCAGAGCGAGCTTGGAGAAAAAATAAATTAACTATCCACCTACAGATATTTAAGGCGTCAACAGCCACCTATAATAAAACCATGCGTCTGGCTAGGCAGGCCTATTTTTCCGGAATTATTAATGAGAATAAGAACAATGCTAGGGTCTTATTCTCTACCATTGAACGCCTTTTAAACCCCCCCCAGTCCTACAAGCAGTCACTCCCTGCCTCTAAAGCAAAGTGTAATGAGTTTGCATCCTTCTTTGACAACAAAATTGTTAACATTCGAGCTGGTATTACGAATAATACTGTCACAAATGCAAATGCGGTTAATGGTGCCATGTGTAAAAGCATCGATAAATCTAGGGGGAGCCTAGTATCATTTTGTGCAATTGATGAAGAGGAACTTCGTAAAACCATATCGCAAATGACATCGTCTTCTTGCTCGCTGGATGCAATACCCACGCCGTTTCTTAAAGAGGTTGTAGACTGTGTTATTGAAGATATCCTAAAAATAGTAAACAGCTCTATACAATCAGGTGTCTTTCCAGACTCACTGAAAACGGCTGTAGTTAAACCCTTACTCAAAAAACCCAACCTTGACCCGTCCGTGCTGGATAATTATCGACCCATCTCTAATTTGCCTTTTCTGGGCAAGGTCCTAGAAAATATTATCTTTCATCAATTGGATGTGTTTCTGCAGAACAATAAGGTGCACAACAAATTCCAATCCGGCTTCAGGAAAGGACACAGCACAGAAACTGCACTTTTAAAAGTTATTAATGATCTTAGGGTGGCTGCTGATAACAAAGATGTGTCCGTTCTCCTACTGCTGGACCAATCGGCGGCTTTTGACACAATTGACCATACAATTCTAATACAACGTCTCGAACACTGGGTAGGACTGTCAGGTACAGCTCTGTCCTGGTTTTGCTCTTATCTGACAGGCAGAAGCTACTCTGTTAATCTAGCTGACTTCGAGTCAAACAAACACAACATCTGCTCTGGTATTCCACAGGGCTCGATTCTTGGTCCTTTATTATTCTCCCTCTATATACTGCCGCTGGGAGAACTTATTTCCGCTCACGGTGTGAATTTCCATTTCTATGCTGATGACACCCAGTTGTACCTTTCGGTGGCTACGGACGACCCCTGTGCTCTAGACCCATTGCTGACGTGCGTGTCCAGCATAAAATGCTGGATGAGTGAGAACTTTCTCAAGCTAAATGAGGACAAGACAGAAGTTCTCATAATAGGTTCTACTGCCCAGAGAGAATCAATAATAAATAGACTTGGTAACCTGGCTAAAGAAAATAACACCTCTGTTAAGAACCTGGGGGTGATCATTGATGCTGAATTAAATTTTAATACACACATTAATCATGTCACGAAGATTGCCTTCTTTCACCTTAGAAATATTGCGCGAATTAGAGCCTATCTGTCGCTGAACGATGCAAAAACGCTGATCCACGCTTTTGTTTTCTCTCGGCTTGATTACTGCAACGCACTTCTCTCTGGTCTGCCAAAGAAAACAACTGACAGATTACAACTTGTTCAAAATGCAGCAGCCAGAGTTTTAACAAAAACTAAGATAAGAGAACATATTACTCCAGTTTTAGCGTCGCTACACTGGCTCCCGGTTGTTTTTAGGATTGATTTTAAAATTCTTTTACTTGTTTATAAAGCTCTAAATGGTCTGGCACCTTCGTACCTCTATAACTGCCTGCATAGATATGTTCCAACCCGCCCACTCAGGTCCTCTAGTGCAGACCTACTTGAGGTGCCAACAATGACATATAAAAAATATGGTGAAGCAGCTTTCTGCTTCTATGGACCGACAGCTTGGAATAAACTACCACCACACCTAAGACAGGCAGCCTCGGTGGATAGCTTTAAAGCACAGCTCAAGACCTATTTCTTTACTCTTGCTTTTAGCTAAATGTTTTAATCCCTATGCTGCTATTGACGTCCGCACGGCTCTGAAATTGTTCTTCAATGTTCTATGCTTTTATTTTTTCTTGCTTTATTGTAATCATTTTACTTATCTCTTTTTTATGTATTTTTTATTTCTATTTTACTTTTTCTCTGTTAAGCACGTGTGCTTCATTTTATGCTCTGTAAAGCACTTTGAGCTGCATTTCATGTCATGAAAGGTGCTATACAAATAAAGTTTTATTATTATTATTATTATTATCTGATTGCATTAAACAACATTAAACAACGTTAAACTCACTTTGCCACTCGATTTGCAATTCACTTTATGCATGCGCATACCCTCTATTATAATATTATAATCAAATTTGCACAGCATGAAAAACAGAATAGATGGAGTTCAAACATTAAGGTTTTGTGGCATTTTGCCTCTTGCCTAGACCAATGGTGAAGGACAAACATTGTCTTTGAGCAACACTGCCAGGATCTGGAATCACCAGAACCAACCCCTGCATACACGGAGGTTCCACCAGAGAAAAGGAAGAAAAGCGGGAGGAGATGGATAAAGATGCAGCCCATTCCATGTAGCATCTGTGGTGAATCTGTGTTAGATATGCAGATGGAAAAGCACAAGGAAGAGGTTCACATAGGGAGAAAATACTTTAAAACTAGAATGCATACAAAATGATGCTTAAATTAGTTTATCACACACACCATTTTTTTGTTTTTATAGATTTTTTTAAAAGAATTTCAGGCAGTACAAAAAATAACACCAATTGCTGTGAAATGATATAGGCCTAAATGCAGAAATTATAAATCAAAATGTTTTTAAGTTGCTTGATTCAGTAGATATTTGATATTCATAAATCAGACATGCCCCCTTCCTATACAAACTCATTGTAACTTGAAACTCAAACCTATTTTTTGTAGAAAAAATAAATATAGGCTATAGGCTACAATAAATGTTTTGAAGAAATAAGTAATACCAAAAAAAAGAAAAGAAAAAACAAACATGGTGCCCACACCATATTAGGAGGGCAGTATGAGTCACCAGCCCCAAGGACAGGTGTTTTCCATGAATCTAACATTAACTTTAAAATGTTTGAAGTTACTTTGTGTTTGATCAAATGAATATCAAATATTTAGATAAAATAAAAATAAAAAAACGTATTGGGTGTTCACAAAAGCCTGAGTAGACAATAAAATAACAAAAAAGAAAAAAAGAAATATCCCTTTAACCACTACCGTCCCAATACTGAGGCAGACATTTTGCAAAAACTTGTTGCAACAGAGCCACAGTGGAATAAGGAATTGTACATCAATCAGATTCCCACTACAGAAACAGGAGGTAGATTCCTGTCTCCTGCTCCTGTGGGCCACATTGCTCGGTCACTGTTTCTAACTGTTTCTAAAGCTTTGTTTCATCTCATAGACTAGAGGGTACCTCTATGAGATGACATCATTGTACCCGGAAGTTATGCGGGAACGCCTACTGAGTGGCAAAAAACTGTCAGTAAGAGTCATGAGGAGTCAGGAGTGAGGAGGAGTGCTTCCAAACTCCAAGGCTTCATGCTGCTTTGCCACTCAGTCTTCCATGGTGCTGAGTGGCATATGATGCATACCCTCTATTGAACTTTCCCAAGCACTGGGTCACCAAAACATTTCTTTCTTAAAAAAAAGAAAAAGAGAAAAAAGACTTACCTCTGGAATAGAATAGCCGCCCTAAAGTGATCCTTTCTCTCATGTGCAGCTTTTGTTTTTGATGTTAAAGGGCCAGTTCACCTCTGGGTCTGATGCAGCATGATGACTCATATGATGCAAAATGCATCATCATTCATGCTGAAACACTAAAATATCTCAAAACACTGATTGAACACAAAACATTACTCAGGATTGTGTTGATCTTGTCCCAAACAACAATAAAATAAGACCTGGTTGTCATCCATGGCAACCAGGAGTACAAACCCGTCCTTACAAACTCGTCTACTCGACACAGAGCCATATGCACCTTATGGAGGGTGGCAGTGGCTTAGGGGTAGAGTGGCAGCTTGGCAAGCGGAATTCCCAGTCCGATCCCGGGCTCCCCCAGAGTTGCTGTCAAAGCAACTCTGCAAGACTCTGAACCCCTAGTTGCTCCCGATGAATAGGTTGGTGCCTTGCATGGTTTCCTCCACTATCGGTGTATTAATATGTGTGTCAATGGGTGAATGTAATGCACAATCTCTGTAAAGTACCTTGGATAAAAGGCGCACTATAAATGCACCATTTACCATGGTCTTAAAACCACCACAAGCAGAGTCCAAAAGTCTTCGCTCCCTATGCCCTGCCACCAGTGCCAAGCTCAGACATTGAACGACCCAACTAGGCACATTTTTAGAGGCACATTAACCCAAATCAGAAATTAGCCTAAAAAAAACACTATGTTGATACATACAGTAAAATGCCCCTCTCATACACTAAAATGTGTTCCCGGCCTGACAACTGCGCCAGTTGGAAGATGAGGCCCAGAGAAGGAAATGCAGCTGGAAGATGGGTAGATGCAATAGGTGTTCCATCAAAGACATTCTGGTTTGTCCACAGAGACTCCATTCATAGGCCCAGATTCACCATTCTTAGACCTGGACTTCATTCATAGGCACAGATTCACCATTCATAGACCTGGACAGAAGATAAAGAGACACAGTAGAAGCAGCAATGGGTTACTATGATGTGAAATATTTGTTTGTTTAGTTATGTATTTGTTTATTGGGAATGCTGCCTTAACAGCAGCTAGTCTTCCTGGGGTCCAAGACAACAAATACATTAACAATTGTATACAAAACAAAAAGAAGAAGAATGCCATCCTCAATGTATTAAACACAAAGCAATTGTCAAAAAAAAGCATATCATTACTCACATAAGAAGTTAAAAAGAAAGAAAGACAACAGGGATGTACCAGTAATAAAATTAAAAACATAAAACTATAATTTAATCCAAGTTGTTATTAAAATGTCCTGAATTATGTATAAAGTCGCAGTTCCCTTTTAAAACCAGCCTTTCCTTTGATGCCATATAACATCACATGAAAGCCCTTAATGCAACTGCCCAATAGAATACAGCTCTATTCGTAGGATTTGACCTTGTTAAGGTGCACCACTCGCCCCTAAAGTGGAATATGAGTATTTGAACAATATGTTATATTATTATGAAGATGTGTAGGAGTCTGGGTGTTAATAGCTCTATGAACATAATTAAGTTAGCTGAAAGCATTTCCCTGACTCTCTAAGTCAAGTAAGACAATCATATACCAACAGTCTCACTTGTACCATGACAATGTAGAGTCAAGCCAAAGCTTTACAGTTTCTACTGGTACTATTTGATCTATTTGAATAATATTTTTTTCATTGTCTGATAATCTATAATTAGAACCAAAAATTATACTTGTTATTTTTGATAAATCAAGAATACATTTATTCATTTTAATTCAGCTATGTATTATACTAAGCTCACTTGATATAACCTAATTGCGCTCTGAACATGTTGGGGCAGCATAATAAAGATTAGGATCATCTGGGTAGATTGTGAAATTAGCCTTATAACATACAGCATTTATTGACTAATTGATGGATGGATTGATTCGATTGATCAAAATTAAAAGTTTGACATGAATGAAAACATGAAACATTCTCTACCTGTCCTCATCACCAGCTGGATCTTCAGGCGTGTGGAAATTGCGAGCAAACTTCAGAATACTTTGTCTCTTCTTATAAACCAGGACACTGATGATGACCACGATGATGCCGAGACTGATGATCATGACATAACCCCACCAGGGAAAAACTGTAGATAGAAAGACAGATGAAGAAGAGAGAAGAGAGAAGTTGAAGAACATGAAGAAGAGAGAAGAGAGAAGTTGAAGAACAGAGGTTCAGTCATCCATCCTCCTTACACACACACACACACACACACACACACACACACACACACACACACACACACACACACACACACACACACACACACACACACACACAGTAGGGTGACATGTTGCATGTATTACCTTCATCTTCATCTCCATAATTGACCTCGGAGGCAGCAACCGCAGGCTTTTCTTCATTGCCCCCATCAGACCTGGGTCTGTCCTCTGAGACATCATCAGCAGACACAGACACTAGAAAGAGAGACAGAGGGACGGGGGGTTGTATAGTTAGGGTGCCCTCACACCAAAATACCTATGAGAGTGGAATCCGCATTCCGCCAATGCATTTCAATGAGAATGGAGCGTTTTTTTTGCAGAAATCCTCTACTGGCATGAAACCGCTCCATTCTCATTGAAATGCATTGGCGGAACGCGTATTCCACTCTCATAGGTATTTTGGTGTGAGGGCACCGTTACTTGTGCCAGCAGAGCGTTCAAGTACTGCATGTAACGAAGTACAAATACTTTGTTAGTTATTACATTTTTCAGTACTTTATTTTTCTGAGTACTTTTTACTTTTATCCATTTTATCCATCTGTACTTTTACTCTGCTACTACACACTGTTTCTACAACGGCAAGTGGCTTGTTTAAGCCATTGGTTCTCAAAGTGGGGTCCGGGGACCTACAGGCGTCCTTGAGGGAGTTCCAACCCAGGGGTCCCCAGCTAAATGATAGTTAGGAACCAAATGGACCCTTATGGGTCTGTAGAATGTACAAAATTGAAATGCACCCCCGTGCAGCTAAATGCTGATTGGAAACAAATGGACCATGGGTCTTTAACTCTCACAGTGTACACTCTCAGAGTTAAATTAACATTGATTATACCCAATAAATGGGGGTCCGTAGCCTAATGCATGTCAAACTAGGGGTCCTTGGAATTAAAATGGTTGAGTGGTGGTCCATGGGCTAATAAGTGTCATTTTGGGGGTCCTTGACTTGAAAAAGTGGTGTAACTTGGTGGGCGCTGGTGCTTCGCTTGTTTAGCCTTGGATCAAGACAGTCTTGTATCGAGGCTGGCTATGGATTGTTATGAGTAAAACATGATTTTATTTATTTTTTGATGGGAGAACGGATGCTGGTCGTTCTCAGCAAGAGTATGTCAGTGACAGAGGTTGGTTGATTGCATTGAGAGGCGGCCGACGTCACAAGTGAATGCTTGAAATCAACAATACATATATTTATTTTATAGGCTATGCCTACAGTACAGTATATGTACATTATACATTTGGCCATTGCTTAGAAAAGTACCAGTCATTTGGATATAAAGCTATTAAGTCGTTTTTCTTTATTTTGTTTGTAGGAATACTTTTGCCTTCTGTGTGTACTGTGCCTGTCTATGAATACGATGGGGAAGGTGTACGCTACTGCATTTTAACATCATATGGTGGTACTTGGAGAGACAAATATTTTCTGAGTGGTACTGGTAAAAAAATAAGGTACCTGATCTAACCTATTCTATTTTCTGAACATGCAGTAGTTTGTGTGAATTACAGTATGTGTACAAGTGGACTATTGTGTTATCAAGTATGTGAATCTTTAAAATTAGATATTTCATGATAAAACTGTTAACAGTAATCATAAATCGAGTAACTGAAAGTAACTTGTAGTTACTTTTTAAATTGCAGTAATCGGATTACGTTGCTGACTACAATTTTTGGGGATCGTGGGATATGTATAGGCCTATATATTTTTTATACAAGTGGTACTCAGTCTAAAAAGGTAGAAAACCTTTGCTGTATTTAGATTTCACATCATAGTTAGGATACCAATCCTGGGCCATTTTTAGACGTGTGTTTGTTGGGGATCTTTTAAGTTTAATATCCTTCAAATTCTATTGGCTTTGCACAGAAACATATGGTAAAAATACTTTTACTTTTACTTTAAAAGTACTTTTCAAAGCCTGTACTTTTTACTTTTTACTTGAGTAATTATTTGAATTGAGTACTTTTACTTTTACCAAAGTCGTTTTTTCACAAGTACTTTTACTTTTACTTAAGTACAGAATGCGAGTACTTTTCCCATCTCTGCACGTAGCCCAATCAGGAACCAGCATTCCTGGTGATGTCACTGGCATCCCTAATGGTGATGCCAGTGGTGAGCGCACCTCATGGCATGCTCTGCACAAGTGGGCCATACATGACCTACTTTTGCACAAGAGGCTAGTTGCAGTTCAAGTTCTATATACTGTACATACATGCCACACATACTATATACATATACATATACACAGTATACACACATTATATTTATATGTACAATATACAAATGCTTTTATCCATCTTTATTTATCAGTAAAATGTATTGTCTTACCAACAATGAGTTGAACAGTGAATGTCTTTGAGATTTCAGGAAGGACACAAGTGTAGGTTCCTTCATCAGATGGTTTTACTTTAGAGAGCTTGAGGGACATGTCACCTTTCTTCACATCATCCGTGATGAGGGATGTTCTTCCCCTGAAGGCAGGACTCTTATCATCAACAAATTCTTCCCCGTTCCTCTGGAAGTACACATATTGATCAGGTGGAAGGTCTGGTCTGGACCACTCTACAGCCAGGTTGTCAGTGGTGGGATCAACCTCACATGGTAGAATAGTATCATCTCCAACAGAGGTATACACATCCAGACAATTCCCTGAAGATAAATAAGATAAGAACTTTATCCCCCCGTTATCCCTGAGGAAAATCCAGGCATCACAGCAGCAATGAGAATGGGACAGGTAATAACAAAACCAAGATAAAAGTAATATATATGTTACAGTCAGTTTGGGTAACTCAGTGAGATTGGGGTAAGAGCGCTCGTTTTGTCGTTCACCACACACCCCTAACACCACCTGGATCACCTTGATAGTCTCTTATCAGCACACCTGTGTAATTCTGCCTAGTCACCATGAGATGGCGACAACAGCCATTCACTTGTGCAGTCGCTGACGTCACTCGTTTGCGACACCTCTCGTTGTTTATCTACTAGCCCAGCTCGGCTGTGTTTAGCCATTAGCTTACTATGCCTAACTCTAACCCTAACCCTAACCTTAACCTCTGTAAAACTATCCCTAACCCTAACCTCTGTGGGGTGAGGCGCTATCATTCCTGCCCACGCTACGTTGTTGTTGTTGTTGTTGTTGTGGATCAAAGCGACCGCTTGTTCCGCCCCGCGCTGCACGACGAGCGCTCCTGTTCTCAATTTCACTGAAACCCCCAAAAAACGTGACACACACACACACACACACACACACACACACACACACACACACACACACACACACACACACACACACACACTGAATGCCATGGAAATAACTACCTAATGTAATAACAATGTATGGTTGAAGAAGATCTTTGTGGGCAATGTATGGGAACTATGTATTGTTATTGATATTACTACTCTAGATAGGCATGTGCAGGTGGTATGTGTGTAAATGTGTGTGAATGTGAGTGTCTTTGTCTTTGTGTATTGTATGTAAAGAAAAAAAAAATGAAAAAATAAAAAAAATAATACAACAATACATTGGCCCACCACTATAAAAAGGATAAAACACATTCCATAGAATTATGTAGTGAGGAGTGAATGAATGTAAACTTGCCACAAAAAGTTCGGAAATCTAAATTTGGTCGATTATATCTCCCCTTTAATAAACCCAAATGGTATTGTGTTTTATATCATTTCTATCGTTGATTTCTCACCTTTACAACGAAGTATAGCTTGTAAGCATCGGGCATTCGAGGCATGAGCTACACAGCCAAACGTGTGGGTAGCGCTGACCAGAATTTTGCCAAAATGGCTTGCAATATACTGTTCTGCTGGCATTTACTCTCGTTTTGGGCTTCCCTGACACTGAGCTTAACATTAATAAAGTGTAAAAATTGCCAATATGTGTTGTTTTTTCTTTTCCTTGTTACTGTGAGAGAGTGCAATCATTCAATGCCTCAAGTAACAAAGGTGAAGACCAAAAGAACAGTATTGCAGGCCTGCCAGGCCATTTTGACAATTTTTGGAGGAGTGCTACCCACACGTTTGGCTGTGTTTCTCATTCCACGAATGCCAGATCCTTACAAACTGTACCTCATAGTAAAGGTGACGAATCAACGATAACAATGATATCAAACACAATACCATTTGGCACAATTAAAGGGGGGATATAATGGACCGAATGTTGGCAAATTTTGGGTCAGCTCAACCCACACGTTTGGCTGTGTAGCTCATGCCTCGAATGCCCAATGCTTACAAGCTGTACCTCGTTGTAAAGGTGACAAATCAACAATGAAAATGATATAAAACACAATACCATTTGAGTTTATTAAAGGGGAGATATAATCGACCAAAGTTAGATTTCCGAACTTTTTGTGGCAAGTGCAGATTTAAATGTAAGGGCTACACAGATTTTCTATTTCATAAACTGTAGGGTAATTTGCTTGCACCGTAATTTACCTCCACTGTTGATGAGCAGATACAGAGACACAATTCGGAGGAAACTTCTACGTTTCTTATCGTGGTTCATGTGTGGGTATGTCATCTTCATATCTAAAAACAATTAGAAAGAAAGAAAGAAAGAAAGAAAGAAAGAAAGAAAGAAGCTTAGTTCCCATTCACAGTATCAATCTGATTTATACCGGCATAGCCATGGAGAATAGATTCTAATTGCAGAGGGTATACATTATTTTCTCATAACTTTACAGTACACCTTTGATGTAGTTACCTCATCATTGCTTTAAAATAATATAATGAACAACATTTTTACTGTATCTAAGTAATGTAACTAAGCTATCCTTATCAAGACTGGGTCCAAAAACGGTTTGATTCATGTTGATCTCCATGAAGTGCACTTCACGTGGCCAGCCTAAAATGCAGTTGTCTATGTTATCTATGACTTATAAGTATGACTCAAGATATGGGCAAAGTTTCAGCCTGATGTGTTACATGTTTTTTGCTCTGAAAAAGTATAGTCTCAATTGTTTCTCTGTTTTTCGTATAACTTCAAGACGACAGCGTTGGGAATACAGCCAAAACTTTTTTAGCCTATCCATTCTAAATGTTCTAAAGTCATTATTCTTCTGTCACATGTCTACAACTCTCAACGTCCCAATCTCAAAAGAGTATAGTTGGGTGCAGGACCCAGAACAGTCCTTTGTGTTCTTGTTGGCATAAGTATGCCTTCTGTCCTGTACAGTATATTATACATGATTTTTTAGGCTATAGTACATTCTCAGACTCTGAATTTTCCCTTCAACTTTTTGTCGTTTATTCCCAAAATGACTGGCTATACTAGCTTGATTCCAGCCCCTGAATCGCTAGCCACGACCCCTTTAAAAATATGTTTAGGCAATTCAGGGAACATTGAATAATGGAGTGAAATGAAATGAAAATTCAGGCTGAGTGTCAGGCTATGGCTATACAGGTTTTGTAGCAATTTGTGGCAACTGTAGGCAATCTTTTTTTTGTTTTTTTTTTTGTTACTCCACTCCGCCCTCTACAGATCTTTTCAATAAAAGATTTCCATTGAACAGATTTTGCATTCCAGGAATGTCCGATTTCAAATGTGCCATCTAGGGCTTCATGAGCCCCCAAATGCTGATCCCACTGAGTATGGGTGGGAGAGAAATAATAAAATAGTCCCTATCGCCAGTCCACACATTACCATTGAGTATGTTTTGCATGTGCAGCAGTAGCCTACCCCATGTAAAACCAGAGCATGTGTTTGCGCTGCCTAGCAGCCAGTCTGGCTTGCACAATGTTTTCCAAATGTTAAGGGAGATCAAGATGCAAGTTGCATGCATTAACTTGAGAAAGGTTTATTCTCTATTAACACAATTATTAAATAATAACAATGAATTGCATTTTATAGCGCTTTTCCAAGTGCTCAAAGCGCTTCACAATGGTTCATTCATTCATTCATACATTGGGAAGTGAGGCAGCGAACATTCAACTCCAGCGTCCTCACTTCCCACACCAATGGTGGCAAGCTGACACCGACTGACTCATTAGAGGTAATGTGGGGATCAGTGTCTTGCCCAAGGACACTTCCACATGTTGACAGGAGGAGCCAGGATTTGAACCTCCGACCCATGGATCATTGGCCAACCCGCTCTGCCTCCTGAGCTACAGCTGCCCCACCTAAAACCACCTAAACAAAAACTCAATACCTCGCATCATATCCCACTCAGTCCATTCAATTATGCAAATCTCTCAATAATACTTTATTTAATTGTATTTCATACACTAAGACTATGGATTACATTTCAATAATAACAGTTAATAGAAAACTACATTTCTGAGCCCAAGACATTTCCAGTAGTGTACTTTTTTAATACAGAGGTATGGTCATATAACCCCCATATAGTCCAGTCGCTTATGTAATTTCATTAAAATCTTCGGGATCTTTTTGGAAACTTCAGAGTATAACAATGTAACAATATAATCATGAAAATCCATGATTCCATTTGCAAAATCCCTAGGGTCTCATTCACTTACTATACACTATACTATAAAGGAAAGAAAATACCCCCAAAGATTCTGGGTCAAATGGGTGAGGGATTGTATTTGGGAAAGTGGGGGTGATGCATCCCCCCTTGGCGGAGACTCCCATGGTGTGAGTGCTAGTCTGGAGGTTTGACGCAAGCGGTTGAAAAGATGAGACAGTAAGAAAACCAGGTTTTGTATAATCAAAATAGTTTTATTACACAAAGTGAGAAAATGACAGTCAACTGGCTAGCTTGCTGAGTGTGGAAAAGACTGTGAGCAAGTGCAAGGTTTACTGTCCTCAGGCCTTGCTTTTATACTATGTTCTGCTAGCTATGTGTGTTCACATGCACATATCAGTAATAAGGTGGTCACAGGCGCGTGCACATCTTAGTACGTGTGAGGCCTCTGTGATCGTGCATGAGAGTGCATGAGACTAAAACATTTGTACGTGGCACTGTTCAACACATGTGTACCTGCACATTTATGTAAGTATGGCTCGCTGACCATTACCTGTCCGAGATATACCTTCGGTACCTCTATGTGTAAACTGAGGGTGAGAAAAGTCACAGCTTGTGTCATGTGTTTTGGGACAGGTCAGGTGTACTTGAATGTACTATAGTGTACTGGAGGCCTTCGGTCAGCTAGGCATGCAGGAAGTTTCTGTACACGTGTATATATGTGTGTGTTGGTGTGTGCAGGATGTCTGAGTATATATTTGGTAATACACTACACTGTAATTGTCTCATATCTTCGAACAGGTATATGGAATAACTTGGCAGAAACCACAGCTAACCCCCTGCAACTCACAATCTTGCTAATCAATGAGGATGAGGACATAAGACCTAACGCACCCAAATGACCAATGTTGTATCCACAACTCGGCACCGCAGCCGAGTGTGATCTACAAGCTCACAGCGGCTGCATCTGCGACGCGACGTGAGCTTGTATGTCTGTTGTTAACCGGAAGTGTGGTGCAAAAAATTCTACAGTAAATTCCTGCGGAAAGAGGTGGATACATTAACGCATACATAATCCCCATACTTCATTTCCAGTCAAACTATTCACCTAATTTAGATTTGTATTCATCATAAATATACTATTGGTAGTATGCTACTTTTATGTCAAAGTATGATGTACTGTTATTCCATGTTTACTGATCAACTATATTCACAATTATAGCAAAGCAATTCGTCTATCTACACATCACCACTCTGGGGACTGCCCCAGGTTAGGGTTAGGATTAGGGTTAGGTTTAGGCATAGTTTTACTGATGTTAGGGTTAGGGTTAAGGAACTTAAAGTTAGGTTTTGGTGGTCGGACCAAAGGGAGTTCGACCTATAAGGACATGTTAACCAACACTCTGTCTCAATACATTGCACTCCTCCATGGGTTACATTAATCTACAATTGCAGGTCTTACATTTTTGCTCCAGTTAAAGTTACTTCTATCCATCATATACCGTGTGCACACCCCATAACCCACACTCATAATTTCTGAGCACATATCTTCGAACGGGTAAGGTCTAGTTTGAATAATTTTGGAAAACTGCTGCTATTTGTCCCAGAAATAAACTGCAAAACCTTGATTGCTAGCTGCTATTTGTTCCAAAACGCTTTATATCAAAAAGCTTTATGACAAGTGAAGCTAAACCCTCACCAACATGTAAGATACTCTAATAAGGGCACATGGGTGTGTGTGCACATGGCTTCTTTGACATGTATACCTTTCTGCTGAGCTGGTCGAGTCATCACCATGATGTCAGAACAGGTCAGTTATATCCATATATGGAGTCCGTGGGGTCAGATGTAGAGGTATAGCTCCATATATGATCATGATGATCTAGGTGATGATTCAGTCGTCTCCATGTATGGATATCCAGGGTTTGATGAGGTCAGTGTCGTGATCTTAACTAAAAGCAAGAGTGAAGAAATGCATCTTGAGCTGTACGTGCTTTAAATTATCCACGCAGACATAATATTGTTTAAACTGTTGCCTAGCACAGTGGTTCTCAACCTGTGGGTCGGGACCCCCAGGGGGGTCCCCAAATTATTGTGGGGGGTCCCCAGATGATTAACTTAAAGTGTTAGTTCACCTATTTCTGACATAAAGCTGTGTGAAATACTTGCCATTAAAATAGTGGTTACAAATGTATTAATTCATTACCAGAGTCCTGTGGTCAGAGTTCTGGTCAGTTTTAGATGAATATAAAGTAGTTCCGGTGATTTGGCAGGGGCTCATGGCCCAATCATTAAAAATAGATGAATCCACAAAACTAGCGTCATTTGTATTGTTGACCTATTTCTACCAAATAGACCAACTTTCGTTCAACTTTGACCCCTCTGTCACATGGTACTATTTTTTGTGTCCAGTATCACTACGCCGCTGCAACGTATTTCCCCAAAACAAGGTGCTTTGCAGTCAGCTGATCAGAACGAAACCTCGCTCTATATGTTAGAAATAGGCAAACAATACAAATGACGCTAGTTTTGTGGATTAATCTATTTTCAATGATTGGGCCACGCCAAATGGCCCCCACCCCATTGGAACTACTTAATATTCATCTAAAACTGACCAGAACTCTGACCACGGGACTCTGGTAATCAATTAATACATTTTTAACCACTGTTTTAATGGCAAGTATTTCACACAGCTTTATGTCAAAAATAGGTGAACTATCACTTTAACGTGCAACATTGTTTCCTCACTCAGCAGTAAACAAACCAACATAAAAGTTTAAGAGTATAGACTATAGAGCATATCTGCACATTTCTAAAGTGACAAGTGTGTGTGTGTGTGTGTGTGTGTGTGTGTGTGTGTGTGTGTGTGTGTGTGTGTGTGTGTGTGTGTGTGTGTCGTGAGCCGCTGTATAAGCAGCTATTGTAAACAGCTTCTCTCTCTCTCCCACACATGCACACGCGCGTCTGGTGTTGCCCCTATCGTGTCTCCTCGGGGAGAGACCATAGGGAGAGACACGTTTAGCGGTCGGTCACATACGCTGCTCCTATGATGAGAAATGGGGGCCGTGGCTGGGCCGCGGCGCTCCCCTTAACCTTTCTCCTCTCCCCGGGGGAGAGGGGTGGATGCAGGGGATCTCACCGTAAGACCCCCTGCATCCACCCCTCTCCCAGTGAGACTCACGGGAGGACAGTCAGGACACAGATGGTGTATTTCTTTCTGGTGGGGGGGCGGGAGCTCGAAACACTAACGGCCTGCTCCTCCAAATGTTTTTTTGTTTTTGTGCAAGTTGCGGCAACTACAGCAAATGCGTAATTCTTGCATTGCAATGCAATGGTTTTGTAAGATTGTTTTCTCTATATAGAAAACAATCAACAAAATTGATCTTAATCTTACTTCTCCTACATTGCAACTTGCAATGTAACAGCTGTGTGTAGGCTACACTTCCTATTATAATTTAATTGTACATAAGCCTACATTGTTTTGATCCACCTTAGCTTTTATTGTAAATGTAAACTATTTGTAGACTGAAACATAAAAATATATATATATAAAGTGAACTAACGCACCTTAATAATGTAGATTTCCTCCTAGCTGGATATGCGTCCTGTGCAGTAGATTTGAAAATTGTGGGAAGGTAGGCGGCAACTGGCAAGCTGCAACAAGGAGAACAGTCTTCTGGCTCGACTGGCTGTAACTGGATATGTTGTCAACAACTGAAAGTTGTTGGTGCACGTTTTATTTGTGTTAAATAAACAACCCAAATAACAAAACGTATGTGACCAAAGACATTAAAGAAATTATAAATGAAAGAAAAACGGCCTTTGTAAACAAAGATTTTGGTGCTATGAAATTGGCAGATAAAAAGATAAAAATCAAAATGAGGCAGGCAAATTGGCACATAGACAGCGGTTGGAGGACGCATTTAATGCCAATAATCACAAAAGGGTGTGGGATACGATGAAATCCATGACAGGAATGTCATCCCCCACAAAACCCATTGTGACAGAGAATGAACTTGGCTTTGCCAATGACCTAAATACATTCTTCGCTAGATACGAATCATTGGACAACTCCTCAAAGTGCACTGATATACTGAAGGCTGTAACACCTGCCCCCTCAGACCGAATTACTATCACGGAAGAGGATGTAAGGAAAGTGTACTAACACGAGGAAAGCTAATGGGCCGGACGAGTGCAGTGCTTTTCTCCTAAAACATTTTGCATCTGAGTTGGCTCCAGTGTGGCAACCAATATTTCAAACCTCTGTAGACACACACACAATTCCTCTGCCTTGGAAAACATCATACATAAAACCACTGCCCAAAGGATTATAGACCCATAGCTCTCACTTCAGTGATTATGAAATCACTTGAAAGAATACTCTTGCACCATCTTGTTAGTATGACCAAAGACAAATTCGACCCCTGCCAGTTTGCATACAAGAAAGGTTGCGGTACAGAGGATGCGGTTGTCACACTGGTCCACTTAATTACAAAACACCTAGATCAGTCTAATAAGAATCATGCAAGGGTGCTGTTCTTAGACTTTTCTTCAGCTTTCAACACAATACAGTCTGATATACTGGTGTCAAAGATGGTGCAGTTGGAACTGAATCCATACTTAATACACTGGTATGCTGCCTTTCTCACCAACAGGGTACAGAGGGTGAAAGTGAACAGAACCCTCTCCTCAGCAGTAACCACTAATGTTGGGGCCCCCCAAGGTTGCGTAAGCTCAGCTATACTTTTCACCCTTTATACTGACAGCTGTCGTACTGAGGAATGTCTATCTGAATGTCGTACTGACAAACCAGACCAACACATTCTAAAGTACTCTGATGATACAGTTTTAATTTCACTCTTAGATAGTTCCAGTGATCCTGGACTGCACCAACTCAGAGTAAATAAGGTGGTTGAATGGAGTGATAACAACGCCCTCATCATTAACACAAAAAAGACAGAAGAGATTGTTTTCGGTGCGCCACTAGATACACACAGATCTCCCATTACTATTCATGGTGAACAGATCAACCAGGTATGTTCGTATGTATACCTAGGAGTAGTAATAGACCATCTTTTGTCATGGAAAGATCAGATTGAATCTGTGTAAGAAAACAAAGCAAAGAATCTACTTCCTCCGCCGTTTAAGATCATTTGGTGCTAGTAGACAGATTCTTCTTATGTTTTTCACGTCTGTCATTATGAGTGTTCTTCACTACTGTAGTACCACCTGGTATGGATGCTTGTCTGCAGCCCTTAAGTCACAACTGCTGCAACAACTGAACATTTGTTCAAAGATAGTCGGACAACCACTTCAGAGGCTATATACGACTACATATGATAACAGCATTCTAAGGTTGGCAAGAAATATTACCTCTAATAGTAGCCATGTGTTGCATAGAGAATATAGATTGCTGCCTTCAGGAAGGAGATACGAAGTTCCACTTCCAGCATACAATAAGGTCAGACTAAAAAGGTCCTTTGTCCATCAGTCCACTTTAAGGCTTAATCAGGAGTTTGGCCATAGGTAGGCTTGGCGGTAGACACTGCTCTTGTCTATATTATCCTTATGTATGTAAACCTGTCTTGTTTTTTGTTACCTGTGTCAAATGTGTGTATGTTAAGTGTCGCATACATGGCTGCTGTGTCGCAAGTAGGGTTGCCACCTTTCAGAAATTGAAATAAGGAACACCTCTTCCGGGCACGCGGTGCGTGCGTTCCGTGCGCGTGGCACAGCCGCCGGCCGGCGAAAAAATGCAGTCCCAAACCCATGAAATGCATAGAATAGTTATAACTATAACACACAACATGGTGTATAACCTATATTGTTTTGCAGTTTGAAGTGGCCAATTGTTTCTAAAATATGAATAAGTTAATTTTGTATGAAATAAAGCAATGAATGATTTGAACCTGGCTCTTGTATTGGGTCACTTGGTGGTCAGTAAAGAGAAGGTAAAGAAACCATTAAGTAATATACTTAAAGTTTAAAGTGCTTTATTAGCAACGAAGATTACAAATGTTTTACTTTAGGCTGAATAGGCTTCACTATAGGCTTCACCTGAGCAACTTTACAGAAATAAGAGCCCAAAATACTTATAATAGTCAGATTTGGCAACACTGCATGGAATTTCTTCCAACCTAGCCCAACATGGCTTATATTATCAGACCTGGCAACTGCATGTTATTTTTCTCCACACACTGTAGGCTCTTTTCTCTTCGGAGATGAGTAAGCCTGGCTACGCAAGGCTACTGTAGGCTAGGTTGCTTGGCAAGCAACCTTCACTGACGCTGTCAAGCCACGGGTTTGTTTCTTCCCACTCGCGTCTGTACCTTTGTAGGCGTCTGTCCTTTTTTGAGGCGGTGGAGTATTGTCTTCAGACGACATTTTTAAAGCGCGCGGTGTGCGCTGACTGTAACTAGGCAACGGTGATTGACAGCGACATGCAGTGCATAATGCAGACAGGGGCCGGCCGGGCTAGCGAGAGGAGAGGAGAGGAGAGGAGAGAGCGACTGCGAGGCGAGCCGCCTCACCCTCTCCCTCCTTTTGCTGTCTTTTCCTGTGTTTTATTTCATTCATTATTGTTAAATTCTGTGTTGAGGTTTGTGTGACAGACCTTTATGGGGCATTTCGTTAAATACGGAACAAACCGCGTTCCGTATTGGTTCAATACGGAACGCATCTTTTAATTGTCCAATACGGAACGATTCCGTATTATACGGAACGGGTGGCAACCCTAGTCGCAAGACACATTTCAGTGTGAACTGACAATAAAGTACTATATCATATCATTATCATATCATTTAGACCTGACCAAAAGTTACTTTCATGAAGATAATAAGTGTATTTATATTAAAACAAAAATGTTTTTATGTTTTTACCGAAAAGAATTGGCCAGCCAGGCATACGCAGTTATGAAAATATGTTTTTCATAAGGATATCTGGTCGCTCTTTGATGACGTTACATGGGGGTCACACCAGAGGGCGCCGAGGCGGCTTTGTAGAACAAGCAACAAGTCCTGTAGTCATGTTGTCTAAACAAGTTGATACATGTCCGGCCACACGTTGACTTTTCACTGTCTGTACACACGAGCCCCGTCTCCCTTGAGACAGAATAGCGTCTTTGGTCGAGTTGTTTTGTCAGATTCAATCGTGGTTTGGGTGAGGCTAATTCAGGAGCTGTGCTGTGCCTACAGTGGTAAACAACATGTCAACATGACAAAGTTTGAGAAACACTGATGGCCAAATAAGTTTTTTTTCAGAAAATTGTTATGATTTAGAAGACATTTGTAGAATGTGCCTATCAGTGGTTAAGGACCCCCAAAATGTATTTTTGGCCGTGGACCCCCATCTCAAAATAGTTTGTTCCACGGATGGACCCCTATTGCTAACCTTTTTGTTCCAGGGACCCCCAGAAGCACAGATTTGATTTTAGTCAAATTAGCCACAGACCCGTTGGGAAAAGAGTCTGGGTCAACTTTGAAAGAGGTCGACTTATCTGGCTACCCAAGATGTCAGCTTGCTGGACTAGCTGTGTGTCAGTTTACTGGATTGAGGATTCAATACCCCCTCAAAAGCGACATGCACATCTCAGGGGGTTATTCAATCATCATGATGACTGATGAGTACAATGAATGAGATGTCAAAATATGGTGAAAATCAAGCAGGTGAAAGCAGTCGTGTATGTAGGAATGCCAGAAAAGTCGACCTCTTTCAAAGTCGACCCCAAACTCGTTTCCCAACGGGTCTGAGGCCTTAGCTAGATGCAGAATAGACAAAAATCAAATATTTGCTTCTGGGGGTCCCTGGAACAAAATATTTTGTGATGGGGGTCCGTAGCCAAATACATATCATTCTGGGGGTCCTTCACATGACAAAGTTTGAGAAACAATGACGGCCACATAAGTTTTTTTCAGAAAATTGTTATGATTTAGAAGACATTTGTAGAATGTGCCTATCAGTGGTTAAGGACCCCCAAAATGTATTTTTGGCCGTGGACCCCCATCTCAAAATAGTTTGTTCCACGGATGG
The DNA here is from genome assembly GCF_963921795.1 of Nannobrachium achirus. NCBI lineage: Eukaryota > Metazoa > Chordata > Actinopteri > Myctophiformes > Myctophidae > Nannobrachium > Nannobrachium achirus. Next base: position 64,980,835 of record NC_137810.1, on the reverse strand, counting down.
ACCCCTATTGCTAACCTTTTTGTAAGCTGTTACACTGACTGAAATGAGAGCAAAATGTGTTATTTTCAATCACAGGCCTCCATGCTTTCGATCCAACCATTTGATTACATTTTAGTGGAACTAATTGTTGAGTTTTGACTACCAACATTTTGACACTGTTTCTCTTCTAGGTCTTTGTCACATGGGCTTCTTCAGATGGACAGACACACTGCACAACAAATGACTTTCCCATGGGTTGAGTAAAGGCTCTAACAGAGTCCAGGGTGAAGAGCTATTCACTCCACCGTGTTGTAGTTTCCTAGCTATCACCTAGGCTTTGTTATGTATTTTTAGGTGATAGCTAGAAAACTACACCGCGGTGAAGTGAATGCGTGATTCCTAAACCCACCAGGATTGAGTTAAGACCCGCCTCCTCTCGATAAGTATGAAAGTGCTCATGAACGTTAGTGCTGCTCGCTCAAGTGCGAAGTACCTACTACCTACTGATCCATTACAATAATACACGCAGCATAATAGGCCCAAAGCCATATCCAAACCATAACAATTTAACTGATAATCAGTAAGAGTTTCTATTTTGAGCACAGTAGTGACAAATTAATAGCTTTCTCAGTACGTTTTTCTCTTTAGCAAAGTTACAGTTTTCCCTTTATTAAGCACAGTACAATTAAGTCAGTTTCAAGACTTTTTAGCACAGTTTATTTTGAGCACTGTAGTGAGAAATTAATAGTTGTGCATTGTGCAAATGCAGGCTTTTCTCAAGTACAAGTCTTCATGCCTCTGACTTTATCCACCCTCCATGTGTCAGGCATGCCAGGGATTTCAGCCACTCCTGGAAGTCCTCGCGTTTCCACGAGGCGGGTCTTAACTCAAGCCTGGTGGGTTTAGGAATCATGCGAAGCGAATAGCTCTTCACCCTGGACTCTGATAGAGGCTTTAAACTCTAGTCTAGAAGACAATAATGTACCTGTATGTAAATAAAAGTTATTTTTTCTTTTCATCATGGATTGATTGCTTCCTTGACCAGGTCATCAGAAGGTTTAAAAAATGTTTAAGACCAGGTGTAAATCAATGTTTTTTATTAGAAATAATGTGCAAAGATTTGTCCACTGCTTGACATCGTCCTGGAGGGTGCAGTCGCTGTAAGCCTGGAGGGAGATCTGCTCTGCTTCATCCATCACAAGTCCTCCATCTCTTCATCAGCCTCTTCATACCACTGGATTGAATCATCTCCTGACTAAAACATACACAAAGGGTCATCAACATGTCTGTGGCAAAGACCTGATTTTTAGATTTTCTGTTTTACACACCTTTATACTGTAATGTTGTCATATATAATAATAATAGCTTGGATTTATATGTTGTCATATATAATAATAATAATAGCTTGGATCTATATAGCGCTTTTCTAGGTACACAAAGCACTTAAAGGGATATTCCACTTTCAAAAAACTTTTTGTCATTGTATGGCCTAATCAGGCTTGTATGAACACCCTGAACAGTTTTTAATTTTCTTCATTCAGTATTTAGATATTTGATGTAAATGTTACCAGGCCCTCCAGGCTCAGGGCCTCTCCCCACACACACTCATTGTAAATTCAAACTCCATTTTAACCATGATAGATTCATTAAAAACACCCATTATTTTTTCTGGTGACTCATACTACCCTCCTAATACGTGAGCAGGCCGTGTTTTTTCCATAACGTTTTTCATGTATTTTTAATAATTCTTTGGGAAAATGGAAAAAATTCAATACAATAAAAATATATAAAAAATCTATGAAAAACGTTATGGAAAAAACACTTTGCAAAATCCTATTGGATTTTGTAAAGTTCCAATAGGATCCTATTGGGTTATATCTAACTCTGTACAATAGGATCCTTATAAATTAGAGTAAGTGATCTACTTCCGGGTCATGTATCGCTAACTTAAATACCAAACCACTTGGCCAAGATGTACAACATATGTACTAAATATAGCTTAAAAATTCAAACACCCATGTCACCTTTGCAAGATGTCGTTTCCAAACCTCTGTATACAGTTGTATTCGTTATTACCCTCATATTTTGCCTCTGTATAAAATAGTCCGCCGGTCAAATATGTCCGACCGGAAACGTGCGCTGCGGCACAATAGTTCCGCCACAATAGTTCCCCCCCCATTTTTTTTTTGTACGTTTTTATTTTATTTTTTTTTACTTTTTTTTATTTATTTTTTTTTTACTTTTTTTTTTTTTTTTTTTTACTTTTTTTTTTTTTTTTTAACTAGATGTGAGCGGTCCGAAGGGCCGCGACCCTCTAGTAGGATAATAATCCTATAAGAAAAAATCCAATAGGATAGAAAAATCCTTTAGAAAATCCCATTAAGAATCCTATAAGAATCCTTTACAGTTTTGGAACAGATCCTATTGGATATTTTCTTATAGGATAATAATCCTATAAGAAATAATCCAATAGGATTTTGTAGGGGAAATCCCATTGGATCCTATAAAATGTCAAATAGGACAAAAACACATTCTTACTATCAGGGGCTATGGCGCAGAGGATCAGGGCAGGATTTAAGCACCGGAGGTAGTAAGTTCGAATCTCACTCACGATGTCAATGATAATGTCACAATCTAATACTGTATGTCTAAACACTGATAGCCTGATAAATCAGTCCGCACAACACCACCCCCTGTTGGTGGGTGGTGTGTAGTGTCTGATGCTTGCATTTTCTTATAGGATTATCCTATAAGAAAATATCCAATAGGATCTGTTCCAAAACTGTAAAGGATTCTTATGGGATTCTTAATGGGATTTTCTAAAGGATTATTATCCTATAAGAAAATATCCAATAGGATCTGTTCCAAAACTGTAAAGGATTCTTATGGGATTCTTAATGGGATTTTCTAAAGGATTATTATCCTATAAGAAAATATCCAATAGGATCTGTTCCAAAACTGTAAAGGATTCTTATAGGATTCTTAATGGGATTTTCTAAAGGATTTTTCTATCAGAATCCTATAGGATTTTTTGACTAGGGGTAGTGTTTAAACTGCACGTTTGCCTTGAAGGAGGAGCCTCTCTCTGGCTCTACTTGTTAGTGGGCTCGCCTTTCCACTAACATTATTTCTATACTATACTATGGGGCTTTTAAGTATGACATCATTTTGTAGGCAGAAGAGAATTTCTGCCCCCAGTTTCTGTGAATCTTTTTACTATTTTTACTATTTACACATTTTTCTTTTCTTTGTTGTTGAAAGGAAAGTGTTAGAATTATACTTTAGTCATTATTTTTGTTTCAGAAAATGCTCTGGGGGCAGATTCTCCTCTGCCTACAAAATGATGTCACGGCTTAAAAGCCCCATAGTCTAGTGGAAAGATGCTGATTTCAATGCATGATAGTTCAGTTGGTGATAAAAGCATGAAATTTGGCACAAATGACCTTCATATGACCCTAATTGATAATCAACCTGTGGCCACGCAAAATTCCAACATTTTCAAGATGGCCAGCCAGTTTGAAAAATGGCTGCAACTGGACCTACGTTTTGGACAATATCACTTTGCTTGGGCTGTAAATCTTTGATTTTCCTCTCATTTTGATATGAGAGAATGTTCTGGAAGTATTACAACCAGGCAAGTTCAGAAATAATATTAGGTTCCAATATGGCGGCATATTTATATGGCTGCCGATACATTGCATAAATGTACATCTGCTCATAGTTAATCCACAGTTGGTGATACAACCATGAAATCTGGCACAGATCACGTTTATACTACCCTAATTGATAATCAACCTCTGGCCATGCAAAATTTTAACATTTGCCAAGATGGCCAGACAGTTTGCTGCAACTGGACCTAGGTTTTGGACAATATCACTTTGTTTGTGCTGTAAATCTTTGATTTCCCTATCCTTTTGATATATAAGAGAATATGTTCTGGAGGTATTACAACCAGGCAAGTTCAGAAATAATATAGGTTCCAATATGGCGGCATATTTTCCAATATGGCTGCCGATACATTGCATAAATGTACATCTGCTCATAGTTAATCCACAGTTGGTGATAAAACCAAATTTGGCACAGCTGACCTTTATACTACCCTAATTGATAACCAACCTCTGGCCACACAAAATTTCATAATTTTCAAGATGGCCACCAAATTTCAAAATCGATGCCCAGCCTAATTGACCAGGCACACTGGTTGACACTATAGCACACTAGTCGCATGGGGTTTGATGTTAGCTATTAGTGAATACATTTTCTAATTTCACTTACAAGGAAGCTGACACAAGGATGTTCCTTTATGCAGCCTATGCTGCGAATCATGGAGTGTCAGCTGCCATCATCTGAAGCTCAGATACTGACGTTCATTTTCATAGCAGTGTCAGCCATAGCTGAATGGTTAGTGAGCCCGCCTGGGGAACCAGAGCCCCAGGTTCGATTCCAGGCAAGGCCAGCAATGTCGATCTGTGTCCCTGAGCAAGATTCTTAACCCCTAATTGCTCACACGCTCCTTGTGGGCAGCAAATCAGCTGGGTTGGGCTGAATTTCCCTCGCGGGAGGGGTAGGTAACCATTATAATTATTATTTCACTTGGCTTGAAAAATCTGTGGATTGACATTGGAAGGGGGAAGAACCACAGATAGATCCCAATTCATGAAATTTAAAAAGATGCTAAGTTTTATAGGATCTAAGTGTGTGTATGGTGACCATATTTAAAAACATGTCAACCTATTTGAACCTATAGGTCATTCTAAAGCTACAGAATCACTTTAAAATGTGCCATAAAGGGATTCTGTGAAGTGATAATTTACACAAATATGTGTTACAAGCTCACGTGGATTAACCATAAGCAGTAAATGTCAATTTATTGGCAACCATATTGGAAAATGTGCCGTCATAAATCAAAGATTTACAGCACCAGCAAAGTGATCTAGTCCAAAGCGTAGGCCCAGTTGCAATGCAGCCATTATAAAAACTGGTGGCCATCTCGGAAATGGAGGAATTACGTGTAGCCAGATGTTGATTATCAATTAGGGTAGTCTAAATGTGATCTGTGCCAAATTTCATGCTTGTATCTCCAACTGTGGATTAACTATGAGCAGCTGTACATTTCTGTAATGTATCTGCTGCCATATTGGAAAATATGCCGCCATATTGAAACCTAATGTAATTTTTTATCTTGTTTGATTGAAATACCTCTAGAACATTATTCTTCGATCAAAATGAGCTGAGAATCAAAGATTTACAGCCCCAGCAAAATATGTAGTCCAAAACGTAGGTCCAGTTGCAGCCATTCTGAAGACTGGTGGCCATCTTGAAAAATGTTGGAATTTTGTGTGGCCAGAGGTTGATTATCAATTAGGGTCATATGAAAGTCATATGTGCCAAATTTCATGCTTTTATCACCAACTGAACTATCATGTCAACTTTCCGCTAGACTACTATACTATACTAGTCATGTCAAGTTCTCCTTTGGCACCTTTCAACTCCTACATCTATACTATAATTTTGCGAATGTCTGAGTGAGTATCTGTCTGTCTGAGTGTCTGTCACAGCGTTTCTCCTCAGTGGCTGGAGCAATTGATCTGAAATCGCATCACCATTAGCATATGAACACACCTGACAGACATAACTGTGAAGCCCGTTTGTCACTTTCACAAATCATATGCTGTATATTAGCATTTTTATGGTGTATCTACTATCTATTCTGCATCTAGCATGGGGCAACATGTTTAACCAGCTGTGTGTGTGTGTGTGTGTGTGTGTGTGTGTGTGTGTGTGTGTGTGTGTGTGTGTGTGTGTGTTAGAGCTGGGATCGGGCCCATTTTTTCTGTCCGACCCGAACCTGTGTCCGACAGTTTTCTGTCCGACCCGAGTCGACGTCCGAGCATTAATCATGAAAAAGCGTCCGACCCGAGCCGAGGCCCGAACCTTATGTTTTCAACGCTTTTTCGCCTCGTTTCTTTTTCTTTGAGGAAGCCACTGATTTACACTCACTAGCAAACGTGTTATAATGTGCAGTGAGTGCATGCAGCGTGCCTGTTTGTTACCCTTAATAATATTAAGCCACATTGTGGCTTGTGAAAGTGTTTTAAATAATTACACAAGTAGGCTACAACGTTAGATTATTAAATAATAGGCTATAACGGTCCGGGTACTAACGTATAATTTGTTTTTCTCTTCAAAATAAAACTCGAAAAAGGCCAAATTCCCATTTTTAACTTTAAAATGTAAAATGAAAAACAGAAAACAGGACCATAGACCGTTTTTCTAAATGTCTGTAAACATTGGAAATCAGGTGGAACAAGTTGAAAAAACGCTCTGTTTTCCTTTAAAGCCATTTGTGTTTTCTTAATTTCCCTTCAAAAACAGAAAACAGAAAACAGAACACTGACCCCCGTGTTCCGTTGTTATATTATCCATCTGCACTCAAAGTCAAGTGCAACAGACGGCTTGTTCCATAGTTCGCTTTGATTCACCGTCATTGTCAATGAAACCAACCAAAAGGACGTGGCGGAGGACCTTCAAAATAAAAGTCACGCCAGCTGAGCTACCAGTCCAAGCGCCAACGACTTGCTGCGTGTCTCTCTCCCATTTTCTGTCAGTCTACTCTCCTATCAATAAAGCTATAAAAGCCCCCAAATAAAATAAAAATAAAAGTCACAGGATTTTACTGTCAGGAAACTTTGCCAATTAATTGGTTGCCTATAGCTTCAGATGAAACAAACGTGTTTATGTGATATATTGCTATATATATAGTTATATTATTTTAAGAGCCATATTAATTAATAATTAGGTGGGGAATTGTAGGCTTAACCTATTGCAGTATGCCAGTGGTTCTCAACCTGTGGGTCGAGACCCCCTGGGGGAGGGGGGGGGTCCCCAAATTATTTCGGGGGGTCCCCAGATGATTAACCTAATTGTTTTTCTCTCTCAACAAACCAACATAAAGTTTAAGTGTGAAGCGGGTTTATAAAATGACAATACCTCTAAAATGACAAATTAAACATTGGCCAAACTGTCAAATATTAGAAAATTTGAAATTGTGAATATAGCCGATTTACATGCTCACTGATCATGTAGATCTGCTATTTTCACAATAGAACTGTGTTATACAAAATGTAATGCTTCAACTCTTAGTGCTCGGGTGGGGGGGTCCCCAGTGAAAATATGATTATTTTGGGGGTTGTGGCCTGAAAAGGTTGAGAACCACTTAATTATGCAATATAGGCCTACCTTTCCCCTTTGAATTGCTCTCCTTTTTTGGTAGGTAGGTCATATGCAATTTACTCATGACCTACCTACCCAAAACATCTAGTAAAAGTCAGCAGCAAAGGCTCCCATAACCCACCTTAAAGGTCATATTTGGCATGTTTATGTATAGGCTATATAAGACACCCTAAGGGCGAAAAGCGCCCTCGCCCTAAAGGGTGAGGTCGCACAAAACGGAATTCATTTGCAAGTGTGATTCGAGTTGCGGTTGGTTGTTTAAGTTGGACAAAATGTGGACAAAATATTTTCCAAAATATGGATATGATGTCCATATATCAGGGATCTCCATATATGGGCAGGTCAGCTATAGACATTGAGGCATTTGTAAATTAATTCTGTCTTGGCCATATATGGAGCTTCCATATATGGGCATTGCCAAATATGGGTCAACAATGTGATGTCACAACAGGTCAGCTATAGACATTGAGGCGTTAAGCTGCCTTATGCACACAAACACACACACACACACACACGCGCGCGCGCGCACACACACACACACACACACACACTCTCTCTCTCTCTCTCTCACACACACACACACACACACACACACACACACACACACACACACACACACACACACACACACACACACACACACACACACACACACACACACATACACACACACCACCACTCCACACTTTTTATTTTATTTATTTTTTAAATAGAGATAAAGATGGATGGATGGGGGACGGACAGACAGACAGACAGACAGACAGACAGACAGACAGACAGACAGACAGACAGACAGACAGACAGACAGACAGACACCACACACTTGGAGAGGTGGGAACCTGGACATCTAGGAACTAGGGACATGTGGGCACTAGGGACATGTGGGCACTTGGAGATGTGGGCACCTGGACAACCTGGTATCTAGGGACATGTGGGCAATTGGAGAGGTGGACACCTGGACAACTGGGTACTAGGGACACGTGGGCACTAGGGACATGTGGGAAGTTGGAGAGGTGGGCACCTGGACAACTGGGTACTAGGGACATTCAAACGTTTCAATGTTCTGTAGAAGTTAATCATGTTCATTGTGTCACATGATAAATGTTTTGCACTTATACATAGGACTTTTCCAAACATCATGAAAGCAGAAAAACATTGTGAAGCATTGATCAATGACAAAACTTCGCATTTAACGGTAGAGGTATAGATTTTAAATGTAATTTAAAGGTAGGCCTATGAAGGGCCATTCACACTGAGCAGTAGCAATATAAGTATATAACAATAAAAAATATAGTTTTTAAATCGTTCTAAGCCAAGTGGATATAGCAGTGTTATCACCAACTATATATAATAAAAAAAAAAAAAAAAAAATATATATATATATATATATATATATATATATATATATATATATATATATATATATACAATGGTGAAAATATAGTTATAGTTATCTTTATAGTTATGTGCCCAGTGGGAAAGGCGCTTAAGCGCGATTATAATTGCGACCGTACGGAGCATTTACTATCAAACCCGTCAGAACCTTGACCGCCAGTGGGTAAGTAGGTAGGTAACACCTCAATGTCTATATCCGACCTGTTGTGACATCACATCGTTGACTCATTGACCAAGGCAGCTTAACGCCTCGATGTCTATAGCTGACCTGTTGTGACATCACATTGTTGACCCATATTTGGCAATGTCCATATATGGACGCTCCATATATGGCCAAGACAGAATTCATTTACAAATGCCTCAATGTCTATAGCTGTCTGACCTGCCCATATGTCTGACCTGCCCATATGGAGATCCCTGATGTCATAAATATATAAGCCCATAGCTTGGCTCATATGGACGTCAGTCATATCCATATTCGGGAAAATATTTTGTCCACATTTTGTCCAACTTGAACAACGAATCGCAACTCGAATAACACTTGAAATGAATTGAATGAATTCTGTCCTGTGCAAATTCCGTCCTGTGCAAGCTCACCCTTTAGGGCCAGGGCACTTTTCGCCCTTAGGGCGTCTTACTGTATAGCCTATATATAAACATGCCAAAGATGACCTTTAAGGTGGGTTATGGGGGCCTTTGCTGCTGACTTTTACTAGATGTATTTGGGTAGGTAGGTCATAAGTAAATTGAAATTGCATAATGACCTACCTACCCAAAAAGGAGAGCAATTAAAAGGGGAGTGGTAAGCCTATATGTATATTGCATAATGCAGTGGTTCTCAGTCAACCTTTTCAGGCCGCCACCCCCAAAATAATCATATTTTCACTGGGGACCCCCCCACCCTGACGAGCACTAAGAGTTGAAGCATTACATTTTGTATAACACAGTTCTATTGTGAAAATAGCAGATCTACATGATCAGTGAGCATGTAAATCGGCTATATTCACAATTTCTAATTTTCTAATATTTGACAGTTTGGCCAATGTTTAATTTGTCATTTTAGAGGTATTAGAAAGTCCTTAAATTGTCACTTTATAAACCCGCTTTACACTTAAACTTTATGTTGGTTTGTTGAGAGAGAAAAACAATTAGGTTAATCATCTGGGGACTCCCCAAAATAATTTGGGGACCCCCCTGGGGGTCTCGACCCACAGGTTGAGAACCACTGGCATAATGCAATAGGTTAAGCCTACAATTCCCCACCTAATTATTAATTAATATGGCTCTTAAAATAATATAACTATATAGCTATCACAAACACGTTTGCTTCATCTGAAGCTACCCTATGGAAGCTACTGGCAACCAATTAATTGGCAAAGTATCCTGACAGTAAAATCCTCAAACATGTGACTTTTATTTTTATTTTATTTGGGGGCTTTTATAGCTTTATTGATAGGAGAGTAGACTGACAGAAAATGGGAGAAAGACACGCAGCAAAAGTCGTTGGCGCTTGGACTGGTAGCTCAGCTGGCGTGACTTTTATTTTGAAGGTCCTCCGCCACGTCCTTTTGGTTGGTTTCATTGACAATGTCTATGGTCCCGTTTTCTGTTTTTCATTTTACATTTTAAAGTTAAAAATGGGAATTTGGCCTTTTTCGAGTTTTATTTTGAAGAGAAAAACAAATTATACGTTAGTACCCGGCCGGACCTATAACGTGCACTGCGCGTCTGGTGACTCTTGTCTGACTGCAGTCAGTGACTCGCTGCAGTCACACACTTAAAATCCTCTTTTACAAACTGTTAATAAAGTATTCACACACAAACCTTTTCCACATGTTCAATCAATATCAAAATGTATTCAGTCTTACCAGCATAGACGAATCTGACATCTGACAATCTGCTTTTAATATCCAGCGTCCACAAACGGCCAGTCCACGGCCAGTTGGCCGTCTTTCTTAATCAAAAACTATTATTAATCCAACCATTATGGTTTATGGGTTTTAAGGCCCATTCCCACTGGGCCAGATAACAGATATCTGGAGATATTTCTCCAGATATTTCTCCATGCAAAGTGGATGGTAGATACAGATTAAAAAAAGAATTGCCACAGATAAAAGTATCTGTGGCAAATATCTGTGGTAGATATTTTTTTTATCTGTATCTACCATCCACTTTGAATGGAAAAATATCTGGAGAAATATCTCCAGATATCTGTTATCTGGCCCAGTGGGAATGGGCCTTTAGGCTACGGCTACATTCAACATCGGACTTGTTGGCTGGCCCTGTTACAGATGTTGTCATGTAGATCGGTACACAGTATCTCTGTAGCCTTTATAGTGTGGTACGATGCGTCCAAAAAACAGCTCCCGTAGGATTTTTGTGCTAAAATTGTTTTTTTTGCAGATCCTGGTTCTATAGAGTCCAAACTATGAGAAAATGATGGGTGCCAACTTTTCCGGACCCCCGCCCCCTTTCTGGGGGTCATCTAGTTTGGGACCTCCCAGAACAGTACGCCAGCCAGTTAATGTCCAATTTTCTTAATATTAGGGTTGTTTTGTAGGTTTTAAAACATTCTGAGTTCATTTATTACACTTTTGAAGCAGCCAGAATAAGCTTTCTAACTTTTGGTTGGGGTCTTTCCTCACCTGGGACCCCCCAGACGGACCCCTGAGCCTATCTCAGTACTCGCTCTGCTCCTGCTCCAGAACAATGTCATATTAGATCATAATTGAAGCATAAAAGTTTTTTTCTGAAAACAAAAATAAGTAGTAACAAATACCAGAGGTCTTCCACAGGGGGTTCGGGACCCCTGGGGGTTCTCAAAGTTACTACATAGTGTGATACAAAGTGTACTTCTAATGATTTCTTTGCCAACATGTATTTTTTTACTGCTTTGGCTTTTATGGGGACCAAACTGTCAGAAAATGATGGGTGTCAGATTTTCCTGACCCCTGCCCCCTTTCTGGGGGGTCATCTATTTTAGGACCTCGCAGAACAGTATGCCAGCCAGTTAATGTCCAATTTTCATAATATTAGAGTTGTTTTGAAGATTTTAAAACAAGTTCATATTGCACTTTTGAAGCAGCCAGAATAACCTTTCTGACTTTTGGTGTGGGTCTTTCCTCACCTGGGACCCCCGGAATAACCCCTGTGCCTATCTCAGTACTCAATACAGTCCTTGCTCTGCTCCTGCTCCAGAACAGTGTCAAATTAGATCATAATTGAAGCATAAAAGCTTTTGTACCTGTAGTAGCTAATACCAGGGGTCTTCCAAAGGGGGTCCGGGACCCCCAGGTGTCCTCAGAGTTACTACAGGGGGCCAGCCAAACGGCTATTTCAGTTTTGGCCCTATTATTGCAACCAGTTCTGCAATTTGCTATCTATTTTTGAATAATATTAGAAACTGTTAGTTTTATGCATCATGGGTTTATGTAGTGTACTTGATGGTTTATTAGTATTCTCAGTATTATTTACTAGTAAGATGCCTCAGGGCGCCAATTCTTTGCCATCTGGCCAGTGATGTATCGGACCAGTTATATATAGTTACCCATATATGGAGACCCCTGGTACCCATATATGGAGATCCATATGGACATATGCTGTGAGAGCCCAAACATGCTTACTCAGTTATTTCTTATGTGAAAGTCCTATGATGTCTATGACAACTGACATCATACCCTTTTATGCCCATACGTGGAGATCCCTGTCTATAGAACCAGCCACACAGATATGGGTTTTCTTGGCCATCTGTCTTGGCCATATATGGATTCTGTTAGTATGGCATGTGGCTGATGTGGCCTCCATATATGGGCATTCCCATATGAAGTCCTGTTATATATGGGCTTAATATTGAAGACATCAAGTAACTCCATATATGGTAATAAAAGGGATTCTGTTAGTGTGCCATCACAGTGAAGCCAGAGTGCGGGCACGCAGAACAACATGTCCATTTACCACACACACACACACACACACACACACACACACACACACACACACACACACACACACACACACACACACACACACACACCCCACACACACACACACACACACACACACACACACACACACACACACACACACACACACACACACACACGCAGTCATAATGTCATACATCTTGAATGTATGACCTCAGCATCAAAGGCTGGATTGGGGTATGTCCCAGTGACAAACTATTAGCATGTCCACTGTCCAGGGGTACTTGTACATCAAGCTGCATCACAGATTTCCATCAACATTGGAGTCATTGGAGCACTTTGGTCCAACAACCACACATCTGTGATAATGCAGGGTAATGGGATGGGATTTCAGTCAAAGAACTTGGAGCTGCACTGCTACCACATATCCTCCATGCCAACTATGTCACAATGCAGTATAAATGATACCTGACTAATTGCCCCGAGCTTCCACCAATTGAAGAAAATGGATGGAATTCAGAGAGAGGAGGGTATTTTCCAGTCAGATGTCTTGGCTGACTGGGAGGTTGGGGTGACCAGAGATTTGGCTGGCCCCCTGTAGTAACTCTGAGGACACCTGGGGGTCCCAGACCATTTTTGTTGTCAGAGCCCAGCTACAAAAGCTTTTATGGAGGACTGTAATGTCCCAGGTCCCAGGTGAGGAAAGACCCCCACCAAAAAAGGGGCAGGGGTTGGGAAAATCTGACACCCATCATTTTCTGACAGTTTGGTCCCTATAAAAGCCAAATCAGTAAAAAAATAAAGTTCAGCAAAAAAAATCATTAGAAGTACACTATGTAGTAACTCTGAGGACCCCCTAGGGGTCCCGAAACCCCTGTGGAAGACCCCTGGTATTTGCCTACTACTCATTTTTGTTTTCAGAGCCCAGCTACAAAAACATTTATTCAATTATGATCTAATATGACATTTTTCTGGAGCAGGAGCAGAGCGATTACTGAGATAGGTACAGGAGTACGTCTGGGGGGTCCCAGGTGAGGAAAGACCCCAACCAAAAGTTAGAAAGGTTATTCTGGCTGCTTCAAAAGTGCAATATATGAACTCAGAATGTTTTAAAACCTACAAAACAATCCTAATATTAAGAAAATTGGACATTAACTGGCTGGCGTACTGTTCTGGGAGGTCCCAAACTAGATGACCCCCAGAAAGGGGGCGGGGATCCGGAAAAGTTGGCACCCATCATTTTCTCATAGTTTGGACTCTATAGAACCAGGATCTGCAAAAAAAAAATCAATTTTAGCACAAAAATCCTACGGAAGTACACATCGTACCACACTAAAACAAAACGGGTATTTCTTACATTGATGCTCCTACATATTATCATGCAAGGACCAGAAAGTTACTTTCCATCCCTCATAGTGTATACTGTGTGCACAGTGCACACCCCATAACCCACACACTGCACATCATTTCGGAGCTCATATCTTTGAACGGGTAAGGACTAGTACTTATAGTCCGAGCGTTTCAGGCAAGAATCGTGCACTTTATGAAAGAAGCATGAAATTTGGCAAACAGTTAGAACATGCCATATGGAACATTTTTGGCTATAGGGGCATCGCAGATTTGTCTTGGGAAACTTGTGGGAGCCAATTAAAGTTGGGCTCTCATAGACTTTACTATATAGTAAAATAATACAAAAAATAAATATGCTTTAAGTAGCATGTGAGGGGTCAAACTAGGTGTTGTTCGGGATTCTGAATCCAATGCAGGCATTTGTTTTGCACGAAAAACATTCCTTTCCGAGAAATGGACGCCAAAAAACTGTGAAAAGTGATGACTCATCAATAAACCATAGTTTTATCACTTGGTGTCCGTTTTTAGCCCAAGGAATGTTTTTCCTGCAAAACAAATGTTTGCATTGTATTCAGAATCATGAAAAACACCTGGTTTGACCCCTCACATGCCACTTAAAGCATATTTATTTTTTGTATTATTTTTACTCTATAGTAAAGTCTATGAGAGCCCAACTTTAATTGGCTCCCACAAGTTTCCCAAGACAAATCTGCAATGCCCCTATAGCCAAAAATGTTCCATATGGCATGTTCTAACTGTGTGCCAAATTTCATGCTTCTTTCATAAAGTGCACGATTACATAAAAATACTGCCCGAAACGCCTGCACTATTAGTGAGAAAATGAAAATAAAAACATCAATGTTCGAAAGTGCGAACTTTGAACAGGTAGAGCTCATGCTCTGTTTGAGGTACAGCCATGAAACCTGTATACACGTATGCGTCTCCTCATGCCGAACAACTTTTACGCTCTGACTTTTAACCTCTGAACTTTAGATCCCCCAGAATTTTGAATTATATGAAAAACAGTAAAAATCTATCTCCTGGGATTTTCGCGTTACGCGCACAAAACTTTTTTCACATGAACTTTGGACCAATACGGTCAAACTGTCTGGTCGGATTTCTTTTAAAGTGAAATATAATTTTTGAATAATTCAATCAATATTGCGGTTTTATGCAAATTATTCTTCGGCCTCTAAATCATACATGCAAAGTTACACGTTCATGGCATTTGGCAAAGATGTAGAGGGTTAGTCAAAGTATCACTGAAACCAATTGTATTCCAATCGGCCAAAGGGGGGCGCTATACAAAGCGTTTGAAAATTCAAACTTTAAACGGGCATAAGTCATGCCTCGTTTCGTTTGAAGACATGCAACTTGCTTACACACGTGCTTTGACTCAAGCGGAAGACATCTGTGTCTTTGTTAAGTAAGCTCCGCCCTTAGATTTTCCGCCATTTTGAGCAGTTTGTAAAACGCTTAAACCCGCTTTTATTCTGGAATTTTCGCGTCACGTCCACAAAACCTTTTTTACATGAACTTTGGACCAATATCTAAAGATCTGTCAGATCGGATTTTCTTTTAAAATTGAAACATGCTTTTTTAATAATTCAATGAATATTGCAGTTTTATGCAAATTATTCTTCTGCCTCTAAATCATACATGCAAAGTAACATGTTCATGGCATTTGGCAAAGATGTAGAGTGTTACTCCAATTGGCCAAAGGGGGGCGCTATATCATTTTGAGCAGTTTGTGAAACGTTTAAACCCGTTAGGATTTTTTTTTTGCAATTTGCATGAAACATTCTAAGACTAAGATTCTACACAATCTAAGGACCTTTATCTAATATGCCTATGAAGTGCACACACAAAAAATAATAATAATAATAATAAATATAGCTGCAAGCAGCGATAAAGTGGCCAAAGCCAAAAACACCTCAAATCATGAACACAGCCTGCAATGAGCGTGAAATCTTGCAAGCACATTCCCAATAGGTCAAGGAACAGATACCACCCTTCTTACATTGGCCTGTTATAGCGCCACCAGCGGGTCAACTTTTGCACAACACATTTTTGGAACAAAATGGACCAATCTTTGACGTCAGTAACGTCAAAGAGAGCACTGCCTGCGATCTTGACATTTTGTACTTTTATAGCCATTGTTTTCTGGCTTGAAGCGAGCCCACAATTGTTTCGAAGGAACAATATTTTCTAGTTCTGACTGGTATTGGAGGTTAACTCAGGACATCATGTAGCTCTGGTCCATCGCGTCCTCAACTTCAGTCAAAATAAACAAAACTATTTCACTACTCACCAAACCAAAGGTAGTTTTGCGTTGTTGAAAGTCTATTCTCCGCGGTGGTGAACCCCTCAGCACCCCACCCACTCTGCAAAATACATTATTTTTGATATGAAATAAAGTGCATCCAACTCGACCGCCGCTTATTTCCGGGTTGTGAACAATTGTATCTGCGGTGGCCGCTAGGTGGCTCGAGGTGGGTGCGTTTTATTTCATGACAAAAATAATGTATTTTACAGAGTAGGTGGGGTGCTGAGGAGTTCACCACCACGGAGAATAGAGTTTCAACAACGCAAAACTACCTTTGGTTTGGCGAGTAGTGAAATAGTTTTGTTTATTTTGACTGAAGTTGAGCGCTCGGAGAGGCTGAGATACTGGAGTCTAGCCATTTCCCGACGGGTCTGTCAGAGCGTCACCGGGAGGTGATGCGATGGACCAGAGCTAGACATCATGGAGACCTGCGAACAGGAGACGTTTCTCTGTAACGGCTTTCTCAAAACTGCACACACTCCTTTTTCTGCTATAGGCCTACCACCAAAATGTGGAAAGCCTTACCGAAGGCCATAAAGGAGTGTGGATCACTAGCATCTTTTAAAATTGCCCTGAAAAACCACTTACAGGCAGCAGCCGTTCGCAACTGGTAAAAAAAAATAACCTAGCCCAACCTGTTTTTCTCCCCCCGCGCCCCCTAGTGGCGAAAATGAAAAACTTCTGGGAACCCAGATTAAGCCCAACCCTCCCCTCCCCTGCCCCTTCTTTGTATATACTTACTGTTTGTTTAGACTTACTGTTTTCTTTTTTTTGTTCTCTCATTTTATTGGAGCTGTGTGGAACACAAGCTCCCCTATACGTGGCCGTGTGTGTAGGTATGTGGGTGGGTATGTGGGTATGTGGGTGGGTGGGTGGGTCTGTATGTAGCCTGTATGTAGTAACCCTGGGTGACCAGAGAGGTGCTGTTGAGTCTAGCCTGCCCTGAGCATCAACTGCAATACACACACACACACACACACACACACACACACACACACACACACACACACACACACACACACACACACACACACACACAGCTCCACTTCGAACAGAGGTTCGATTTTTTTATTTACATATCTACTGCATAGTACTGTGTTCTATTTGTCTGTCATTCAATGTTATATGAGATACTTTAATGGTTTCCTGTGGAAATAAGCTTAGTCTTTTCATGGATCTCCTTTTAGTAGACCTTGTACCAGTGAACTGTACCGTCATGAAACTGTACCTTTTCCTATGCAAACTTCTAATAAAGTCTTCAATCAATCAATCAAACACAAAACTGAAAACGTACACACAAAATGCAAAACCTGACACTCCCTTTGCAAGATGACTCTTTGTCGTAACATCTCTTAATGGTGTTCACAAAATGGAACTTGTGTTATCATTTGGTTCACAGCCATATATTCAACCATTCATTGAGGATACACAACTAAGCATTTGCTGCACACTAAGCATTTACAGCACACTGAAGTGCAAAATTGAAAACACAATCATCAAAATGGAACACACATGAATGCAATGACTCTGGAGAATGTAAAATAACTGTGTAGGCCTACCTTTTTCATAGAAAAACATAGAACAGCACAGCACACAAATATGCGGCCAAAAAAAGCTTTTTATCGGTACATGATGTAGTAGATTTAGGCATCACGCCTCCGGTTCCTGGCCAGAGGGCCTCGTCAACATAACATCACAGAAGATGTTCTCCCTGTCCAAGCAGCGTTGGAAGAAACGCCTCGAGTGGCGCATGAAGGCCTGACAGGCCTCGACTGACGTCGCCTCAAGCCTCTTCCATGTTCTGTTCATAAACCTTTCACCTCCAAGCTGAAAAGAACTCCTCAATTGGATTTAGGAAAGGAGAATAAGGTGGAAGGTACAAAACAGAAAAATGTGGGTGGTCCTGGAACCACTAACGCACCTTAACAGCCCCAGAGGAAGCAGTCTCATTGCGTGGGGTGCCATAGCTCAGGGGTAGAGAAACCGTTATTAGAGCACGAAGGGTTCCCGAAGGGTCCCCAGTTCGAATCCGGGTTGGTGCCTTGCATGGTTTCCTCCGCCACGGGTGTATGAATGTGTGCGTGAATGGGTGAATGTAATGCACAATCTATGTAAAGCGCTTTGTATAAATGCGCCATTTACCATTTATTGCGTCCGTCAGGTCGCAGTTACTTTCAAAAACTCCACCGGCTGTCTGTCAGTCTGTCTGTCAGTCACACGTCACACGTCACACTTTTGCCCTTGTCATATCTCTGCCACCGTTGCCCCGATCCATGCCAAACTTTTCTGGACACTGCTCCTACAAATTTTGCCCTAGAATCACGCAAAGCAGTACACAGTATGTCTAGACTCATGTCATCAACATAGATCTGTCCATTTTAGCACCACCATCAGAGAGATTTTTTCAAACACAGTTTTGGACACAGCTTCTACAGATTTTGCCCTAAAATCACACAAAGCGGTACACAGTATCTCTAAAGTCATATCATCATTATGGATCTGTCCCATTTTCCATATTCCCTCCTGATTGGCTACCATTGCCTTCTAAAGTTTGTGTATGCAACCTGACGGTCGCTTATCTCCCGATTTAGGGAGTCTTACTGGTTAGACACATTTTCATTTTTTACTTTTTCCGATTGAGTTAGCTATGTGTTGAGTTATCTTACAGATTTGTAATTTGCACACAAATTGCATTAGGCATTGTAAATAGATGTATATGAAATGAAAGCTTATAACAAAGCGTTAATAAAGTGACCACGATGAATGGAGCTCTCCCTGCAGGAGAGAGCTCCCTGTCTCTCTGCCCTGCAGGAGACAGTTAACACCATAGTTTTCTTTTCCTTCGAAATTCGATACACAATAATAATACAATAATAATGACTGTCTGTATCTATCTAGTCTACCATTTTTTTGAGGGGCACAAGGCCAAACTGAGGGGCAACGGCGGCCATGGCCTTCATGGCCCATGACACGACAATTAGGTCAAAAGTACAATAAGAGTTTATTTGCCGAAATAGAAGTTAAATGATCGATGTTAAGATCATAGCAAATCATAGCTACACGTATATGAAGGTATTATTCAGAGAGACAGCAGACTGGTCAAAGTGTGGTCTTCATGAGATGTGGATTGTGGAGTGACTAAGTATGCATACTACATAGATAGCCTCTTTTAGACCTACTGCTTAGCTAGTTATTTCTATCCTAGTGTTCAGTTCAGTTTTTTTTAACAGTAGGCTACTCATTTTTACCTATTTCTTTCAACATAGGGCTACTATTTATCTCAGTTCTAATCCTAATTTTATAGTGTAGCCTACTGTTTTCTCTATACCTTAACATTGAGATTCTTTTTTCTTAACAATGTAGGTCTTTTACTAATATAAATACACTTATTTTGGTTGGGGAAAATATAATGTTTAAATTGCCAAAGAAAGTCATTTATGTACAATTAAAGTAGATTAAAGTAATGTGTAAAACCCAAATTGATTGAAGCCCTAAATGATTTATGTGTATTTGGTAAAAAAAAAATGTTTTTTGTTCAAAGGCATCATTCAAATTAGAGAGAAGCCCCTGTAACCTTACCGCTCTGATGGACAATCAGTTTTAATCCTTTTGAAAATCAGATCAAACATGATGACGAGGCATGTCATAATGAAGTGGCCTTACAAGCACATGTGCAACTGGTTGTTGTGTGAATGTGTGTAGGATGAACATAGAACAGAAACCCACTTTAAACCCTGTCCCAACCTGGTCAGTTGCAGTGGAAAATGGCTGCAGACTCAGAGTGCAGACTCGGCTTGGCCTGGAAAGTGGTAAAACCTCTTACCCCCAAATTGGTACTCCATTCAGAAAGGAGATTCCATAACATGCATTACATGCATAATTTTGCTGGTTTGAACTGGTTAAACAGAGGTGAATTTCACTTAGCGGTACTCACATTGTTCTTTAATATTTGTATCACAATTATCAATATTTATTCCACAGAATGTTCTGCATGTGTGTAAGCGCACACTTCTTCATGAAACCTCCAGTAGTGCTTTGGGGGCCGGACGCGACCGGACGTAGCCTAGTTCCAGACCCTGAATCGCTAGCCACACCCCTTTAATTTTAAACGAAATGTCAATTCAGGCTGAGTGTCAGGCTAGACCGGACGCCGTGTGGCCGGAAATATTTCCCCACATGCACGCGCACGGACGGCACCGAACGGTTCCTTCAGTGCAGTTTCCTCCCCCCAAAACGGCACTGTATTGTCACTTTGGTGTATCGTCCTCCAAACCACAACAGCAGTAGTGTCACTCAGTATGTGTGTCATAACAGTGTGTCAGTCAGTGAGCAGTAACACAGGATGGAGAAAACACCTCTCTACCTACTAGTCTGTAAGTACAATGAAAACTAAATAAACAACTTTGTTAAAAGGCTAATTGAGCAAAGGCTAAAACAATAAGCTAAGACCAGAGGGAGATATGAATTTAGTTAAGTGGGGAAAGCAAGTCTGAATGGTGAGTTTTGAGGGAGGTTTTGAACATGGCAAGGGTGGGGGAGTCTTTGATTTGAGGTGTGACTCAGGAGTGAGTTCTAGAGGGTGAGGGCTGCGAGAAGTTGGCATCGCCATGCAGATCTCACGGAGCGTGAGCGGACGTGGGGTTTAAGGAGGTCGGAAGGTAGTGGGGAGCCTGGTTGTTGAGGGCCTTGTATGTGGTGATCAGAATTCTGGGTTCTAGTGAGGAGGCGGGCAGCAGAGTTTGCACATACTGAAGTTTTTTGAGAACTTTGGAAGTGGCACCACATCGTAGAGGAGGGCTATTGCATTGCAGTAGTCGAGTCTGGATGTGATGAAGGCATAAATGAGTGTCTCTGCAGCAGTTTGGGGAAATAGTGGTAAAAGGCTGTTTTGGTAATCTGATTGACGCGAGACTTAGCTACAAAGGTGAGTCTGTGTGTATACATTAGAGTTCTCAACGGGCCTGAAAATTAAGGCCCGGCCCTAACAGGGCCCTAACTTGGCAGGCCCGAGGCCCTACCCGGCCCTACTAGTTAGCATACATTTTACGCCCTACTCGGCCCGAAAACGTCGGGTCGGGTCGGGTATGGTCGGGTCTATCATATAGTAATAGTAATAAAATAATAAAAACTTTTTTTTTTTCATTGAGCCCGAGGCCCTACCCGGCCCGACTAATTAGCTTACATTTTAGGCCCTACCCTACCCTAAATGTCGGTCGGGTATGGTCAGGTTCGGGCAGAATTTGAGAACTCCAGTATACATATGTCTGTTATAGAGATTACTGGCTTTTCAAAGGACAGTAAGGAGATCGAGTTCTAACAGTTGTAGCCCGGTAAAAACCAGACCGCACAACACCACCCCATGGCGGTAACACAGTGTGTGAAAGAGGCTGGCCTGCCAGGCTAAAACAGTTTCCATTAGGGGGTCAGGTGTTCTCTGTTGATGAAAAAGTCCAAGGCATGAGAATGTAACAATGGGCAAAAGACACACTGCAAGCTACACTTGATTTTATTTTATTTATTAGACATAATAATATTACATGTTAAATGCTTCTCAAGGAATTCAAGTGGAATACTGAAAAAAGGAAACGTAAAGAAATATGTACTTGATGATGAGTGATTAATGAAGGGCATGACAGGATGTTAATTAAATGCAGTGTCACAATAGTTTAATGCGAAGGCACCAACTTCAGAGGTGGCAGGTGGGCTAACGTATAGGTTGGAGTTGGTCCTGGGTTACCATGGATTATGATTGTGGAGTGTTATTGTAATTATTGGAAACATTTAAACACTGTCTCTCAATTAACGTCAGACTTTACTTGTCCTAGTCTGCACTCCTTTGCCTTGGTAGCAAATATCGAGTCGTGCCAACTCCGTTCACTTCATGGGGCCAGGTTTTCTACATACACATCTGGTGAATAGTGACAAAGCGTGAACCATTAGCTATTAGCAATAATTTCTTCTTGCTGTCTTGTTGTCTTCAGCTGATTGTGTGTACAGGTACCATTATGTGCAATACTAAAAATCTCCTGCAACATATTAGAATGTTACTTTAGTCTCCAAAGTTATATAAACACTTTTCTTTATATGCTTTTACGTTATCATTAAGAAAATATATAGGCTCTATTTTGAATTTTTTTCTTTCAAAATAAAACATGGGAAACAAACAGAGACATGTCTTGCCACGGACACATTTGTCCATGTACGGACATGTTGATGACCCCTGCTCTTAGCACACAAACTCAAACAGAGCAGATTCTGTCAATATACACAATATAAATTATAAAATACATAAATGCATAAATGACATGCACACTGCACACTCGAATATTGTAATGTTACAGTATATGCCGATCCATTACGCGACCGGGAGGTAGCAGTGGCTATCTTTTTAATGCCTTTTATGTCTTTACTAAATGTCCAGGCCACTGTGCAACCTTCACAGACAGATTTTCAGGCCTCTTTGCGGTGACATGTCCAGAAGGAGCGAATACAATCACCGGCACCAGAACGTGCCGTGACGCTGTATTCGCTGTCCTTCGACATGTCCCCTTCCTCATATGTGAAAACATACATCTGAAAACGGCCTCTCTCTCTCTCTCTCTCTCTCTCTCTCTCTCTCTCTCTCTCTCTCTCTGCCCCCCTCTTCTAATGTTTTATTCCATAGTCATTGTCTCAGCAGAAATTCAGAACAGTGGTGATGTTATGGGAGGTAAGTCTGTCTTACTGGCCCGGATGTTCAAATTATCCTTTATAACTATCAATGGAATCAGTGAACTATAGTTTCAATTTGATGCAACTTTCTTCTCCTCTCTCTGCCCCACAGCCTCTCTCAGACTCAGTCCTGACAGATCACAGTTCATTAAACATGAGTCTGTCTTTCTGAGCTGTGAGGACAGACAGTCTGACTCTACTGTCTGGAGAGTGAAGAGGACCAACAGAAAAAGCATCACCTCAGAGTGTGGTGGTGATGGTGGTGGTCAATGGGGGAAGATAAACAACACAGGATGTCTTGTCAAACCCTTGCATCCTTTTGACAGTGCAGTTTACTGGTGTGAGTCTTCTGAGGGAAGGAGTACCACTACTAATATCACTGTGACTGGTACGTTCAGAAAATCAACTACTTTTGTTTTTATTCAAGTTAAGTGAGTATTTAATGTTAAAATCTCATCATGTTGTCATAGTGTTGTTCAGAGTGATGTAACCTCAGTCTAATGTTCTTCTATTATGATGTTATTTATCATTGTTCAGGTGGAGCTGTGATCCTGGGGATGCCTGTACTTCCTGTGATGGAAGGAAGTGATGTCACTCTGCACTGCTGGTACAAAGACAAGACAACTGCTAAGCCATCCTCTGACCGTCCAGCTGATTTCTATAAAGATGGATCCCTCATCAGCCGTGAGTCTACAGGACAGATGACCATCCACAGTGTTAACAAGTCTGATGAAGGATACTACAAGTGTCTCATCTCTGACCTTGGAGAGTCACCAGAGAGCAGGATGGATGTGAGAGGTGAGATCATCACAACTATCACATACCTAGACTTTAGTTAATACGAGGAGAGATAGAGTAAAATGACTGAGAGGATGTGCTGATTGGTCAGTTTTCCCAATGAACCTAAGCGCAGCGGTGGGGGCCAGTGGTGGGCAAGGAGGTAGGGAGCACGTCGCTGTGTTCACTTGGACCGCGCCCCCAACGTTGCGCTCAGTGTCATTGGGAAAACCGTGGTCGCTGTTGTAAAACCCCTAGGGCTGGAAAAAGTGTAGGCCCCATAACATTATAGGAAATGGCCGATCTATAAGCACTCAATGCATTATGAAGTGTTGTAATCTTGAACATTTTTGCCGAATGATTTGCTCCAAAAATTCAAGATAGGGGAAATAGTGTGAATTTTAATGATGCATCCTCCCTACGTTTTGCTGAATAGAAATAATTGACATTTTAAGTAGGCTCACAGCTCTTCAGATGTGTTGGAACATGAGTCTCATTCTGCTTCATTTTTATCAGCCTCCAAAGACAGCGACCAACCAGACCCTCCCTCCTCCTCTCTGCCTCCTTCTCAGTCTCCCCCTCCCTCTTCCTCTCTGACTCCATATTTCTACCCTGTGATGTGTGCTGGAGTCTCCATCTTTCTGCTGGTTCTGGGCCTGGGTCTCTGGAAGAAGTACAAAGGTATGTCATTATGTCATTATCCAGACAGCCATTTTTGGGCTCCCCCACACCGGCCCGCCATCGAAATCGATATATGTCAATCAGCATCTGTTGTAGTGTTGTTATCGATGGTGGTGAGGTGTCACACAACATCTCTCATCTGACTAAACAAGCTCAGCTGCTGTCACTATTCATAATATTTGAACTATTATTATTAGTGTGGTTGCTATTAGGCAACACACTAGTGTATTTGGTCAGAGATTTCTTTTTGCCAGCAAAGTGAACCTGTGCTTTGTTAACTTTTTGAACAGCTGACCTGATCATTTGGCTGCTGTGTCGCAAGACACATTTCAGTGTGAACTGACAATAAAGTACTATATCATATTGTGTGTGTGTGTGTGTGTGTGTGTGTGTGTGTGTGTGTGTGTGTGTGTGTGTGTGTGTGTGTGTGTGTGTGTGTGTGTGTGTGTGTGTGTGTGTGTGTGTGTGCTGCAGGCTGTAGGACAGACAGACAGAGTGAAGATGTGACGTATGCTGATGTGAGAGTGAAGCTGCCAGCTGACCACACGAGGACAGGTAGAGTTACTCTCCTACACACTGATCACTCACATAAACAATAATACTCTGATCACACACCTGTTGTTGTTTACTTGTTGTATCTATATTGTCTTGAGTGTCTTGTCTCAAATGTTTTAACATTTTCATGTTTCTTCATTTCTTTCCAGACCAGTCTGCTGCAGGACAAGACATCTACTCTGCTGTGAGGATAAACACAGGTCAGACACAATGTTTATATAAAGGAGAACAGTTATAGTCAGGGTCAGTGTTGGAGAGACAGAGAATGAAAGCTGAGAGGGAGACAGTGTAGTGAGTCACTAGGTTTAACAATTCAAGATAAAGAGGTAGTAGTTTCTCAATTATCCTGATGTTTGAGTCATGTATGAACTACACAAAATAATGTCTGTCTATATTGCAGTATTCTATTATTTAAGATGTAGAAACATTGTCTAAGCACCAGCTGTTATTGGACTTCTAAATGATATAAAGTGAGGAATGCTGGGTACAGAAAACTCAGTCCTGCACAAGTATAGTATGACATCCATTTTCATGTCCACACGGAAGACAAAGACTTTATTACCCACAAGTTGCAAGATTTGGTGCAAGATCATCTGATTGAATGATTGAATTGTTATTAGTATTCAGACATCAATTAGGATAGGAAGGGAAGTCTGCACACTGTATATCAGCTGTATTGTATTAAAGTAGATACAACATTTCGACCCTAGCGTTTCATCAGGTCTACCCTACCCTTGTACCTACCTTTAAGGAATAATTCACCCCTAAAATGTATTTTATTCCCTAATCCCTATTGATTACTCACCCCATAAGAGACTTGAGACTTTTTTTTGTTTATGCCAATAATTTGTTTATAATAAATGTACCCCCATTGATTCCGGATGGAGACACAAATTACTGAATTTCCCCCTTGGGATAATAAAGGTATCTATCTATCTACAAATGCATTTGTGTCTCCTCCATACATGCAACATCACCGTCCCTTCCCTCCCCTGAACACGGGCCAATTGTGTTTACACGGACGCCCGACCGGTTGCACCATGGTGGAGTCGAAACCACAACCTCCATGTTGGTGATGCAGTTTATGTTTTGTTTTATTTTGTTACAGGTGGAGACGTGTGAGTGAAGAAGAGAGGAAGAGCTCAACTTGTATGTTTAATGCTTGTTTAGCGCACGCACGCACGCACGCACGCACGCACGCACGCACGCACACACACACACACACACACACACACACACACACACTCATCTTTGTGTGTTTTCGAACAAGCAAGCACCTTCGTGCAAGTGTATATTTTTAGTGGTACCGAAACTCTTTGTTAGGGACAGTGGCTGTGGTTAAACATTTCTTAGAACAAAATGTGCAACCAGCTGACTGATGTTGGATGCGTGCTACTTCAGTGGAAAATGTGCTGTGGGTTTCAGAAAACCACAGCTTCTTTATAACTGCTGTAGTTCTCAAACACTCACCACGTGATCACAGTTTGATGTTAGTTAGTGCATTTAGTCTCCAGGAAACAAAACCCAACTTTCGGGTTTTAGAATGAATGGTTATAAGACTGACATGACGCTGTCATAACCAAGGACACAAACCTACTGAGCGGTTCAGAAACTGCAGGACGATAATGTCAAACATGTGTAAAGCGAGTAATTTGAAGCCTCTGTGATACAACAGATACTGTAACCCAACAATCTAATCCCTGGTGCATACTCCATTGTCTTGCGAGACAGAAGGAAGCCAACAACAACAATCTCATTTGACTGACCAGGTGAAACACTTTAAACCCTTTTTGTGCCTATCCCGAACAAGTTCGGCTTTATTTCAGTCCAATACAATATTTCTTTTGCTATTTTACTTACCCTGAGCTGCTTGTAGAGATGTGGGTGATCTTGGCTCGTCCTACGCTTTCCAACGAGTGATCCTAGATGGTCCGACGATTTATTCCATTGAAAATGGTTTAAAATAAAGTTTAGAGCCCCCCCAAAAAAACTCAATCTATACTGTCGGCGGCGCGACGTATTCCGGGGTGCCTATCCCGTACTAGTCCGGGATATTTAATAAAATGAATTAATTAATCGGAGGCCTCAACAAAGCCCCGGTCTAATTTTTCATCCATGGCTGGGGCCGAGACTCTGTTTACATTGGCCCGTAATCGGGCAACGCCGCCGCATCGCGCCGCTGAATCCAATACAAAGTCACATCTTTAGAGAGCATTTTCTCTTAATTGTGTTCCCAGACCAAAGACAACGTTTTTTTGCGACTAAAATAGCTTCAGATCGGGCTTCTAAAAAATAAAGAAGCTAATGGCTAAGTGTTAGCTATAACTTCCTCCTCTCGTCATACATAACAGTGGCTGGAGTGAAATCACAAGGCACTACGGGCTGTGTCGATGGAAGCTAGAGCGAAGGCCTATACACAAATGTCTGGCACTCTAGCGGCACCTTGTGGCCCGGGGCACAGAAACAGTTAAACCCATTTATCAGCTAAAATAAATGTGTAGTTACTGCACTTGGCTTTGTAGGGCACTAAGGGCAGAGCAGGATATATGCACAATCAGTGGTGTGATATGGATTTTAGAAGTGGTGCCCCTCTAAATTCGTGACGTGATGATTCATGTGCGTGCATGTGAGGCGCGCGTGCGTGCAGCTAAATAAGTCTGGGCTCGCCGAGCCCAACTTAACTATTATATATATATATATATATATATATATATATATATATATATATTTGAAACCGTTACCATGTTTCAACATAGAGACTAATATGGACCCCTATGAAGACCCCATCCATATGTGTCCCAATCTCCCCAGGAGCCAGTCATTGCAATTTTTTTCATTTTCATTTTTTCATTTCATTTGAAAGCTGGGGATCATAGCTACAAAATGATATATTGGTTGTGGAGATTGACCCAACAGTTTTGAAGATATGGCTTATAGAATGATGCCATGCTGAAATAGTACTTTTGAGATATTCAAGTTTTAAATAAATTTCTAACCTGCAATGACCTGACTCCGCCACATGGGGAGCAATCTTCAATTCAATCTTCAATTCAAAGAAGCTTTATTGGCATGAGAACACAAACGTTTACACAGTGGTGGAAAAAGTACCAACATTTTATAATAAAGTAAAGTATCAATTCTGCAATGTAGAATCACTCTGTTACAAGTAAAAGTCCAGAATAAAAAATGTACTTGAGTAAAAGTACAAAAGTATTGGTATCCAAATGTACTTAAAGTACCAAAAGTAAAAGTACAAAATGTTTGAAAATAGCAGATCTACAAGCTCACAACGCGTCGCACCGCAATGCGTTGTGAGCTTGTAGATCGTCTATTTTCAAATAGCCTTGGTATAACATAGGGCTAAAGTGGTTTATGTATGTTTTAAACTTTAGTTATTGCTCTCTAAAAAGATAATGCCACAACAGCATCTCAAGCATTATTGGGCTAAATGTAAAGACGCTACAGTGCGCCAACCGTGAAGCAGTTTAACCAATTTGCTACATACGTCTACACAAACGGTCAGATTACAAAGATAAATTGCTTAGTGAAGGCTCACAGATGTCACCATAGGGTACGCTCCAGCAGAATGTCCCGTAATGATCGTATTATTTAATGAGGAGCATTTTAATCCGATCGGTCGTCGTTTCCTTAAAAAGGTATTAATGTATCTAAGTGCAGTACACCTCGCAACCGATGGGGTCGCATGGCTGAAAAACAACAGAAAATGGCATCTGATCGGATTAAAATGCAGTTTATTAAACAATACGAAAGATACGGGTAATTCTGCTTGAGCGTACCATACTGTGACATCTGTGAGACTTCAGTAAGCACGTTATCTTTGAAATATGAAGGTTTTTGTAGACGTACGTAGCAAATAGGATTAACTGCTCAACACGAGGTTGAAGTGAACCTATTACGTGTGCAACAGGGCTAACTGTGCTAAATGTAGCATAATCAGTGTTTGTGTAACTTCAGCCAGAAGGATTATTTGACCTGATAATAAAACACAATCTACAGGCTTAACCGCCTCGCGTTGTGAGCTTGTAGAAGAGAGCAACAATAGAGTTGGGTCACGTTTTATTTGTTTATAGCCTGCAGCTAGCGCTGCAGCTAGCGCTAGCTAACGCTAGCTAGCGTTAGCCGTTAGCCACTCATAGCCAGTCAACCAGAATAGTCTACTCTAAACTTTCCGACGGCGAGTGAACGATTGCATTCCATCCATGTTTTCTTGGCTGTCAATTTATTGTCCAAAAAAACAAACACCCTGAACGTTAGAATTAGATAGTTTAGGACGACACTGATCTATTCAATGCTAAGCTAACTCAGTGACAAAGGAAGCTTCCGCACCGGAGCATACGTCACAGACGTCTCCAGGCCGCTCCAGGATCATTTCACCAGCGTAGAAGAAGAAACAGCGGAAGTCAAGAACGGCGGAAGAATAATAAATAATAATACACAAAATCATACATTACGTGGTTAATAATTGTTCATTTGGAACACACGTGGCATTAAATTAATGGGATAAATACTGTGGGTTGCTTCGCTAAGTAATGGAGTCCCGATATTACCGCATTTGGCTACAAACGGCTAACAAAGGCTGGCTAGTTAGCATTTTAGCTAATATAAACTGGGAGGACTAACAGAATTATGTACCGATCTCTCACATTAATTAAAAAAAGTCTTATTTACATGCAGAGTTAAGCTCTGGCGTTTAAGTGAAATGTAGCCTAGATATTATGAGATGCTGTTGTGGCATAAAAAAAAAAAGAGCAAAAAAAAAAAAAAAAATCATTTTGGCTACAGGGAATAATGACAGTCCCCGAGATGACTAGCTGCTGGGGGTGCTGGGACACATATGTTGCCAGTAAATCGCTCAGATTCTCAGTCCAGGGCTTTGCATCTACAGGGCAGGCCTGCCCGAGATTATGGATCAATCTCCCCTGATTTAATAGTAAAAAATGCTAAAGACTCACAATTTCAGATGGCATTTCCATAGTTATTTTGCAGACTATAGCCCTGTCATGTTTTTGTATCGGTTTTTAAATTGTTGATAGTTTAAGTCATTTACTTTTAGACTATTGTATTGATATGATTTTATGTTTTTAAACCTGTAAAGCACTTTGTGTCTGTCCTGTCTGTGAAAGGTGATTTTCGAAATACAATGTATTTACTTAGTTCCAAATTCTAGTCTGACCCATGAACCACTATGGCAGTGTCATATCAGTTGTATACACGCACCTTCAAATAAACTATACATCACTGCCACTTCAAGTAAACCATTAATCATTGGATGAATGAATTCTCTGCAATGGTTTCCAACACCTTTGTTCAAGATTGTAACTGTTTTTTAGTTTTTGGGGTATTTGGGTTTTTAAATGATTGATTTGTCAATCAATCAAAAGTGTTTTCTGATTCATGTATTTTGATGTTGCTGTATGTGAATGACTCTGACTGTTGAGTGTTGTGTTATGTGTCTCGGCTATTGAAAATGAGGGCCTGCCCTTCAACTGTATTTCCGACTCCCGAGCATAAATAAAGGTTATGGCGATGATGACGTTTGATGTTGTTATTGGGGACAATGATTAAATGTTATATTTACAACCATTACAAAAAGCTAGGAGTAATACAAAGTTCATAACTTTGCATCCAGATTAATACATTCTGCTAAACAATAAATGGTCTACTTGCTGTAAACTTGTGTCAGGACAAGAGATAATTGCATTACTTATCAATGTACTATTTTTGGCTTTGTGTCAATGTGCAGCAACAACATAACATAAAATGATGTATAGTTTATGCAACTATGTTTTTTTACACACCGGCTTATTTTGTATTGTAAATTAGCCTCCGTGATTTTGGAGGATGAACAATCACCTCAACAACAGATACAACAGATACTACCCAACAACAGACTAATCCCTGGTGCATACTCCATTGTCTTGCGTGACAGAAGGAAGCCAACAACAACAAGCCAACAACAACAACAATGCATATCTCATTTGGCTGACCCAGGTGAAACATAATACTGTTTCATATTCAACATCATTCTGTTGTCAGTGAATACAAATATACTGTATCCTCACATCACCCTGATCACAGAGACTAAATTGCTCTGCTTAGGCCCATGTCAACAGAAAACTACCTTTAGCAGCTTTAATGTGGCTCTGCTGGCTCACAACCAAAATGTGAAAGCAACGATTTTTACGTACTTAAACAAAGGGAGGCCATTATTCAATAAAACACCAAATTTAAGTTTGAGATGAAGAATTTTCAATCAAATGCATGGTGCTGCTTGTTTTACCACGCACACCCACACAGCCACCTACCCATAGGCTACTCTGGCTGTCACAGATCAGTCCATGCGACACAACCAATCCGCATCGATGTCAGCGTGCATGCTGACGAAAGGTGTTTCCCTGGTGTGCATGTGTGTGTGTGTGTGTGTGTGTGTGTGTGTGTGTGTGTGTGTGTGTGTGTGAGAGAGAGAGAGAGATACAGTATGAAGGGAGGGAGGGAGGAGATGAGGGGAGCGACAGCCGCTGATACGAACGACCTACGGCCTGGTCGCGACCTAGGCCACGACCTGGAGGTCGTAGGTCCCGGTTCTGGAGGTCGTAGTTCGCGGTACATACTTGTTAGGTCGCGGCCGGTCTAGTTTCGCGACCCCCGGCCGTGGTTGCGCCACCTCGGTCGTCCCCGGGCCGTCTTTTTGCAGAATATTCTAGAGCAGCAGCGCTATTCAACCTTTTGAAGCTTGTGATTGGCTGAACCGGAGGTAGGAAGCGCTCCATTGTAGTCACTTGGACCGCGCGAGGTGCACCAAAACCTATCCTTAACCCTAACCCCAACTCTAACTCTAACCCTAACCTTAACCCTAACCCCAACTCTAACCCTAACCCTAACCCTAACCCTAACCCTAACCCTAACCTGCCGACACTGAGTAGCTAACCTGCCGACGCTGTTGAAAACGAGCGCTCCTTCCCTTAGCAAGCGTAGAGTTTCTAAACTCGCGTCCCTTCCCTTAGCAAGCGTAGAGTTTCGATCGCGGCGCTCCTTCCCTTAGCAAGCGTAGAGTTTCTAAACTCGCGTCCCTTCCCTTAGCAAGCGTAGAGTTTCGATCGCGGACTTCCCAGGTCGCTGAATTACGACCGAGATCGCGCAAAACCTCCAGAACCGGGACCTACGACCTCCAAGTCGTGGCCTAAGTCGCGACCAGGCCGTAGGTCGTTTGTATCAGCGGCTCTTGCTGGAGCGGGGGGGGGGGGGGGGGGTTGTTTGTACAATCATACAATCACCTGTTCAGTGTGTGTGTGTGTGTCTTTGAACCCTGGCCTCCCATTGGTGCAGATGCCTGGCAGGTACGGTTGGTTGGGGGCCAAGATTCCAGCAACACTGAGTCAGTCACAAGTCACAACACATGGGCTGATCACTATCTCTCACACACACACGCACGCACACGCACACACACACACACACACACACACACACACACACACACACACACACACACACACACACACACACACACACACACAGGGTGTGTTGTAATAAGTATTAGTACTCTGGCTGTCACAGTCCTTTGAGCTATGATCAGTCCCTGTGACACAACCGATTCGCATCAAAGGGGTTTGCCCCTAGCAATGTAGCCCCCCCCCCACCACCACCACCACCACCATCACCATGCTGATAGTTAGAGGCAAGGCAGTCACTGTGTATTATAGTTGTTTTAAGTCATTGGCCGTTATTAATGTCCTTTTGTTTTTGTAAGGATAATCTCTGTTTGCCTCTGCTGAATTTGTCCTTATTAATTTGGTTATTATTTGGTTATTTTCGTTTGGGCTTATTTGGTGTATTGTGTTGCGCAAACCAGCTGTTCTGTGTGAAATAATATGGTATATTTGAGGTATATTTGGCTCTGTCCGAGCCAGTAGTACAGGTGGGTAAGTATTCCCAAACAGCAGATGGGCACCAAAATCATCTGGGTACTAAAGGGATAACTGGGCACTTGGAGAGGTGGAAACCAGGACAACTGTGCACCAAAACTATCTGGGCACTAAGGACATGTGGGCACCTGGCCGAGTAGGCACTTAGTGGTGGAGACATCAAGGCATTAGGGACATGTGGGCACCTGGAGAGGTGGGCACTAAAAACAGAGTCGTCTAATCGGAGAGTTCTGCCATTACAGAAACAGTGCTGGTCCCCTCATAGACTTCCATGCATTCTGTAAACGTCTGGTTTGTGGTTTGTTACTATACACCAATAGATGTGTGCGTAGAAGACCTGGCCCCATGAAGTGAACGGGAGTGACGCCACTCTCCATAGGTAGAAGGCTCTGACTAAAACCACCTGGGCACTAGGGACATGTGGGCACCTGTGTGTGTCTACGTTATAGCCTATCTATCATGGCCTATTTATCACAGTTCAGCCAACTTGTGAAACACGCCACGACACACTTGAGTTGATTGATTTGTTTATGTAGTTAAGATTGTGGTATAAAATTCAGTTTAACTCTTGTGCCCCTATTTCTCATGATTTTCAGACAGTAGGCCTACATACAGTACAGTACAGTACAGTACAGTACAGTACAGTACAGTACAGTACAGTACAGTACAGTACAGTACAACCACCTGCAGCAGCTGAATGAAATGTTTGGATCGGGAGTCTGGTGCAACGCACAGGACCTGGAACTGGTGAGGGGAGAGGACCTGGTGAGACATACATGTAGGAGGAGCCCAGCCAGGAGTCAACCCACAGAGCCTAGTCCTTCCACGCGCCAGAGTGGTTTACCCCCCATTGTCCCAGCAGAGTAGTTCCGGTGCAGTGGATTGAGTGACCCTATCTTCCCCTAATTGGACTGATCGTGGATAGCTTCTGGGACGATCTACAAGCTTGTAACGCACCAGAGCTTGCATCGGCTATTTTTGCCAAATGTTAGCCTATTTTCGTCAAATGTTCACCTCTTAAGGCAGGCCCAGAATATGGACATATTCGTTTGATTAGTAAATCAATTCAGTGAAACTGGTTATAATAACATAATAATTGATATTATATTATTTTTGTGTGTTTACACTTTATGTATTTGCTGTTCAGATCCCTAGTGTCCCATATTGAACCTTCTTTGTTCTTTGATTCCATGATGTCTATGAAACACCAACTTGTTTTTGAAAAATGCTGTAAAAACAAGATTATTGGCAACTGAGCAACAGTAGGGGGCGCACCTTAAGCAGTTTGAGATGGGCTCATTTCTCTCTCTCTGTGTGTGTGTGTGTGTGTGTGTGTGTGTGTGTGTGTGTGTGTGTGTGTGTGTGTGTGTGTGTGTGTGTGTGTGTGTGTGTGTGTGTGTGTGTGTGTGTGTGTGTGTGTGTAGGTTAACTGACTTTGTTGCCATATGCATGATTAAGTGCTGTGGTTAACAGGGATGTTTTGATACCAAATTACAAATATCCACTCCCACTGAACCTGTTATGCATATGATCATGCTAATGTTTCTAAAATATTATATGCCTACAATAAATATCATGTAGGCCTACAATACACTTTCACATACAAGCCAAAGTAGAAGTTATGACCCCATAAGTGAAATAGGCTATGCCTTTTCATGACATGACTCTGTAGCTGAGTCACTATATCCAGAGTCATGGTTATGACAGTTAAAACCAACTTTAACCAATAGTAAAGTTGGGTATTGATTAAAGTTGGGTAATCACTTTTCATTCAATTCATTTTTTTTCTTTTCTTGTATACTATCCCCACTCACTAAAGATAACAATGACACTTTTATTAAATCGTCCAATTCAACACGTAGCCTACTCTGGTCAGGTGTGTAAGCTTAACAAAGTACAAGAATGGCCTTTTGCCTTTCTTTCTTACTTGTACTATCAGCAGCTACGTAACTAAAACTAGTAAGGGATTCCATTCTGGAAGCCTGAGCGTGATGTCAGAGCAGCAAACCCATTCTGTTAGAGTGGTTCAGTGCATGATGTCAGAGCGGCAAACCCATAGACCGTAAAAATAGTGTACACGTCCAGACGTCCAGACGGAGTCAGTATGTGCTGTTTCACATACTAAACTGCAACCTTTGGTCGCAAGTTACCGTATACTTATAGTGAGAGCATACTTATAGTGAGAACACTGGAGCAGATGGCTGTGGGTCATTTTCACACCTGAAAACCATAATGTATTTATATATGTTGAATGCAACACCTATACAGTGAGATTATTGCTTGACATCTTTTGAGTGAAAACCACAGTGTAAAATATGTTCCTACACCAGTGAGATTATCGCTTGACATTTTTCTCAGAAATGTTGAACCACTGCACTAACAGATATGTTTCCATTGCCACAAAAAGTAGCCTCTTGCACACTCAGGCTACTTCTTTGTTCCAAAAGTCACAAAGTTGAGATCATGGGGAGTCATCAGGGCAATGTCATATAGGCTATTATTATACTAAACAGTATAGGATATTATGCAACATGCACATTTGAGGAGTCGAGGCATCTCTGGTCGTCTGAAAACGACCTAGAGAGATGCACTATATGTCTCAATAAAGTCTGTGGTTATGACAGAGTAATGTCAGTCTTATGAAAACACCTTAATTATAGCCTAATCATTTAAGTTTGGGTTTTTGTTGGGTTTTCATAAGATCTTTTATCATTGTGTAAACTATCCTCTTATCAAACAGTTCATACATGAGTGTTCATACTGGAGCACAGAACAGAGGGTCGTTTTCACACCTGCAAACCACAGCACATTATTTCCTCTGAAACAGGATGCAACATCTATACCAGCTTATTGGTTGCAGACTTTGTTCTCATAGAAATGTTTAAGTGTTGTGGAGAGACTTTCGTAAAATGTCCACTTGCACAGAAATATTTGTTTGTTCCAATTAAAACTCACACAGCTGAGATGATTAGGGGGCTCCCTCTTTTTTTAGCAAAAAGCATGAAACTCTGCAACCTTTTGGGAAAGTCTCAGGTTCGGCCCAGGCAATGATTTCTTACTCCTCCCTCTCTTACCCACACTGTCAATTTATCTGATGTTGCTACTTTCATAAAAGTCAACAAGCTCAACAAAATGTTTAAGGATGGAATGTGGGTATAAAGTAAATGAATACAGTGCATCTGTATTTACTGACACGTTTACAGTGTTGAACACATGAAACAATGTCATAACAATGGTCACTAACAGCTCTGACACAAATATTTCAAAATAATAGTTGATATGTGAAGTGAGCGGTTCTATTGCTGATGATAGACCAAGTGTAACTGTCCTCATCACTAACATCAAACAGTGAACACATGGTGGGCACAATGAGGCCTGAACAGAGCAGAGTTTGTGTTTTTTTGCATATTTCCCCTCATGCAGGATGACACATCTAGTGAGCTCATAGAGGTTAACAGACATTCGCATAGGTCCGATACCACTAGAAATACACTCTTCCACAGAACTACTTGGGTATCATGGTGGTAGTGTGTAGAGGTGGGGGATATGTATGTCTCCTGTCTGTGATACAAGGCACAAATCCCCTTTTTTTCCAGGGCACCAGGAGGACTTCTGGCATGGACTGTGTAAATACGTCATGCACTCTAGCATGAAATTGAAGATGTTCATTAACAGCTCTGACACAAAGAGGATTTATTTATTCAAAAATAAACATTGTTACAAAATGTTGAATGTACAGTAAATTGTATTCAATGTCATACATAACACTATTAACGATAACATTATGCATGTACTGTATAGGCATGTTTTCACTACAGTTCCGGAATTTTTCCTGCAAAATAA
Source organism: Nannobrachium achirus (assembly GCF_963921795.1). Taxonomy (NCBI): domain Eukaryota; kingdom Metazoa; phylum Chordata; class Actinopteri; order Myctophiformes; family Myctophidae; genus Nannobrachium; species Nannobrachium achirus. The sequence goes on along the minus strand of NC_137810.1, from coordinate 64,944,119 downwards.
TTAGCATAATCATTTTCAACTTGCCGGGAGTTTTGTTTTTTGGGTGTTTTCACATGAGCAAAAATGCTGGCATAGCAATAAAATACATCGTTTTCACTACTAAACCGTGGCGGTATGAAAGTCCGTGTTGCCAGACTTTGCGAGAGAAATAAGCAACCAGGTGTACGAAAATAAGCCCCAAAAAGTGATATTATCTAGGCCACACAAGCAATTTAAAACTATAAGCATCGCCACATCAGCTACTTGACAATTGCCGACCTAAAAGATCACAACAAATAAAACGCAGCCAGAAACGATCAATATATACAAGCAACTTTACGGAAATCAAGACCATAGTCTCTTATAATTAGCAGACATGGCAACGGAACCTGCAGCCCGCACCACACTGTCTGGAGTCTGGACGCTTGCTAAAGCAGCAGCGACTCACTTCTGTTCGTCTCTCTTTTTCTCTCTCACCAATGGATTTAACAAGTTACAAGAAATATTCTTCATGAAACAACACACGTGAACCTTATGTGTCACATAAGGTTCAGAATGAGGTTCAGAAAGGATCGCTTATGCAACGTGTTGTTTTTTCTTTTTTTTCTTTTTACGCGTCACCGATGGATGACCAGACTGTATTCCTCGTCGCTCGCTGCTCAGTAAAACACTTTACGACGAAAAACTATTTGATGCAGATGCAGCTCTTTGAGTTGGTAGCTTCCAACTTCCATCACATCACATGAGCGCATTGCGTCCCAATCAGACAAAAAATAGGCTATAGCACCGTAAAAAGAGTTGGTAAAGATTCCAGCTTTCATCACATTACGAGCGCATCCCGTCTCCCTTTCTCCAGACCGGACTTGTATCAAAACCCACACAGCTTAATTACAAATAGGCTATAGAATAGCCTACAAATAAGCTTGAACCATGAATTGAGCAAGCTTGCATTTATCAGCACCGCGGCCGTATAGGCTGGAGATTGTAGAAAGAAATGTCTTCTGTGTTTGGCAGGCTCATAACATTCGAATGCAATATGGATTCTGAAGCTTTCAATCCCAATTACAATGCTTTAACTGTTAATATTGGCTCCTTGCATGCACCTGCTTGTCCGAAAAAAGTAAAAATCACGGTATGCCGTTTTCACTGTGGGGAAATGTCTAATCTCCCAGTACTTTAGGCAAAAATTACTAGGTATTTTCCCGTCAAATTTTGGACTACAAAACTCACGGAAGACAAAATAAGTGGCCGTTTTCACATGGCGTGAATTTCAAAATTGCCGTCATTTTGGAAAAAACTTCCAGAAGTTTGACTCAGTGAAAACGGGGCTTATGACTACTTAAAGCCAAAACGTAGCACATTGATAAGTAATAAGATTATCTCCTGTCCTGACAAGTACAGCAAGTATAGAAGTGGATCAAATACTGTTTAGTTATGAACTTTGACCTCAGGTTTGCTTGCATATTACTCCTAGCTGTTGTTGCTGGTTATGTTGTAAACATCAAACCACTTCATCTTCATCTGTGTCACCAATAACACCATAGTCTATAATGCATGCTGGTTCAAGTTTAAAAGAAAAACATAAAAGCATATCAATAAGATTGTCAGAAAGCAAATGAGTAAAACAACCACGAATCAAACAACCGATACTCGCAAAAGACTTACAGTGATACAGTAAAAAAATATATAACAAGGTTTTTTAAACTCCTGTGTATCTACAGCCTTGAGATAATGGAACAATCTCCCCCTTACTTTGACTTTCAAATAAAATACATTTTAAAAAGATATATAAAAATACTTTTAAATCACAACAAAGATCAATGGTTTGTTTAAATTGGGCTCCTTTTGTACTCATATAAACATTCAATTACAGACAAATAAAACAAAACACTACGCAAAAATATCATCATAAAACTGTCGAAAAACAGAATAAAAAATAATTGTTATTTACAGTAAAGGGGTCTCTGTCCCTCTAAAAAGCATCACTGTCCACACTATCATCAAATTAACCATTAACGTATGGTGGGGGTTCACACAGAAGCAGAGGGAAGTATTTGTGGAGTTTGTGATTTTTTTTTCTACTGATACAGAATTCAACATTTATACCTCATACAAGGTTAACATACCTTTTGTCACATAAATGTTTAAGTTCTGTGGTTAACAGAGTTGTTTCGATACCACTGACAAAAAAAAAAAAAGTAATGGAATAGCATGTGGGACCATGATTTTTCCATTATTTTTTTTTCATCTTCCACACAAGGGTGCATATAAGTACTTTATCTGTTTCAAATGAATAGGTTTAGGCTACTTTTTTCATCTTATTTTACATTATCATCCTATGGTATCTGCATGGTACGTTTGTGTGTAGTTTGATTGATTGAATACTTTATTAGAAGTTTGCATAGGAAAAGTACAGGACAATACAGTTTACTGATACAAACTTACAAAGTCACCTAAAAGGATTTAAACCACAAGAAAGCTCAATGGTTTGTTTAAATTGGGGTCCTTTTGTATTCAATTCATATAAACATGTGTGTGTGTGTGTGTGTGTGTGTGTGTGTGTGTGTGTGTGTGTGTGTGTGTGTGTGTGTGTGTGTGTGTGTGTGTGTGTGTGTGTGTGTGTTTGCTTGTATTGCTATACTTGTGAGGGCCAAATGTTCCCACAAGCATAGTAGAATGTGAGAAATAGACTTTTTAAGGATTGTTTGCCTGGTTCTCACAAGGTAAATGGTTGTTTTATGGTAAAATACAAAGTTTGTGTATGCGACCTGACGGTCACTTATCTTATGGGGGGGAATCTTATGGTTGAGGTTAAGAGTAGACATTTAGGGGTAAGGGTTAGGGGGATTTTTTTCTATGTTATAATTAATTGTGCTGCGATGTCACAAACTGAAAACCAAAGTTGAATATTTTAACATATGGGCGTGCTTTGTTGGCCTATATGGCAGTGTGCAGACATGGGACAAAACAGTATTTGTTGAATACTCAATTCTGCCTGGTCAGTTCAGGCATCTTGTGATATGTTATTTTTATCTGTTTATCTGAATAAAAAACACTGTTACACCATTTTTACTTTGCTTTCACAGAAGATTCTAAGCAAATACAACAATGTTATAACATTTATGTTTAAATCAATATTTCAGTCATATAATTCTTTATAGACAAGGCTGATGCACACCTCAAAGGTTGGTGACAGGTGCATTGGACAAAAGTGCGTATATAAAAAAAAAAAAAAAGATCTCTGATAATAAAATCAATGAAGAGGCCCGCACACAACAACTTGTAAAAAAGAAAATTAGCTTCATAAAGCATGAAGCTACTTTTCTTCTTGACAGTGTGCGGGCCTCTTCTTTAATTTTATTATCAGAGATCCTTTTTTAGTTATACATATTATTATATATCAATTCTATAGTATTACATAATATAATACTATCATTATGACATACCTCCCCATCCATTATCAAAGGGTTTCATCGTACACAGACTCATTCCTGATTCCTGACGTTTGAATAAACTGGATCAGCTGCACGTTGAGGCCTTGATGATCCTGGGACTGAAACATGAGTTGAAAGATGATTAGAAGCTTTGCAGATTGTGGGTCTTACACGGTATGTTGTTATATTCATCTCTTGGTTGGTTTTGTCAGAGTTTTGTCGTCCTCTGAGTTCAATTCCAATTCCATTTTAACAAATCACATTTACTCAACAACCACATCAATCATAAAATATTTATAACTCTGGACAACAGTATGATGAGAACATTTAAACAATATACTGTACCATTTTCATAGTCATCAGAGCGATTCAGCACTTCATAGGTGCTTGTGTTGCCTGTGTTGGTAAGTAAATAAACATTAAAGTTCAAATGTTTAATACATACACGGACACGCACGCACGCACGCACGCACGCACGCACGCACACACACACACACACACACACACACACACACACACACACACATACCGTATATAGTATATTTATCACTGATGATTATAATGTGTTAATGGACTTAATGCACTGAAAGACTGACCGTGCTGCAGTGGACAGTACACATCATCAGGAGCCCCACTTTGATTGGTCGGCTGGTCTGAAGCAGAGCCCTGATTGGTTCCTTGAGACTGAATGGGTCTGTAATTAAAATATAACACAACAAAAAAAGAAAAGAAAAATCATTAGAAATGAAGAAAACAAGATAGAATGTGCTGCTGTCATCTATACTATAATTTTGCGAATGTCTGAGTGAGTGAGTGAGTGAGTGTCTGTCTGTCTGAAACAGCGTTTCTCCTCAGTGGCTGGAGCAATTGATCTGAAATCGCATCACCATTAGCATATGAACACACCTGACATAACTGTGAAGCCCGTTTGTCACTTTCACAAATCATATGCTGTATATTAGCATTTTTATGGTGTAGCTACTATCTATTCTGCATCTAGCATGAGGCACATCTATTCTGCATCTAGCATGAGGCAACATGTTTAACCAGCTCTGTGTGTGTGTGTGTGTGTGTGTGTGTGTGTGTGTGTGTGTGTGTGTGTGTGTGTGTGTGTGTGTGTGTGTGTGCAGGCAGGCGGGTGTGTGTGCAGGCGGGTGGGCGGGCGGGCTGGGGGGGGGGGGGGGGGGGGGAGACAGTATCTCTGTAGCCATTAAACGAAACGGGTTTCTTACATTGATGCTCATCATGCAAGCACCAGTTAAAGTTACTTTCCATCCCTCATATACTGTGTGCACAGTGCACATCCCATAACCCACACAATGCACATCATTTTGGAGCTCATATCTTTGAACGGGTAAGAGCTAGTGTAGATAAACAGAAAAAAAAAGCTAAATACTGTGCTTACCTGACACAACATGGACCTGTAAATAAAAGGGGGAAATGGACACATGCAGTAAGTTCCATGGAAATCTTCAGTATCTATGTTTTATTCAGGTTTTATTGAGATTTTCTCAGTGATTGTAATCTATGAAATCCATCTAATGTAGAAGTATCCTACTCACCTTTAGATGTTCTGTACAGGCACAGCAGCACCAGAAGGATGGTCAGTAGAATCACAACAAGTCCTACGATCAGAACCACTACATGTGGAAAACCCAGAACCACTGCAGGAGGAGGAGGAGGAGTGTGTTCTGGTACAGGTGAGGAAGTTTGTTCCACTGATCCAGACACTGCTAGCAAAGAGAGGTTATTACAAATGTATAATTTACCTGGAGGGCTGTGTCTGGCACGCACACATGCGCGCACACACACACACACACACACACACACGCCCGCACACACACACGCCCGCACGCCCGCACGCACGCACTCATGCAAGCACGGCCGCACGCATGCACACACACACAAACACACACACACACACACACACACACACACACACACACACACACACACACACACACACCACACACACACACACACACACACACACACACACACACACACACACACACACACACACACACACAGACCTGTATAAATACTTGTATTGCAGGGGCACTAGAATACATACCGGTATATTCTAGTGCCCCTGCTCACAACCCAATACAATATAAATGTAGGAAGGCAACTGCCCTAGCCCCTAGGGATGACATAGTTTTAGCTTGCATTGTCAGCTGTCATAACCAGTGTTGGGCAGTAATCATTTTAAGCAATATATTTCCGTATTATTACTTTCTCAAGTAACAAGTACTGTAACTTATTACAATTGCCAAAACTGTTATATTATTACTTGTTACTGATCCAATTTGTTTTTTGTTTCTGACTGACATTAAAAGTGCTCTCCCCTCACTGTATGGGTTGAATTGTCTATGAGCTGCAGTGTGTCCAGCTGGCAGTTACATAGCCCAGAGCTGTGGAGCATCCTATTCAAGCAGCATAGTATATAGTAGGTTGTCTCAAAAAGAACAGATTCACAAGCTAGCAACACACAATTTTAAAAGTAGAAGTAATGTGTAATATAATAAGTAAAACAAGGTATTACAAGTAATTGGTGATATAATAATATTTGTTTTTCTTTTTGTAACAATATAACTTTTTAAAGGAGTAAAAAGTCACTAGTAATGTATTACTCTCCCTAAGTAATGTGCCCAAGACTGGTCATATCAGCCCTAGTGGTTATAAACACAACCTCCTCGCATGCAGGTCAAATTAAGTCTGAGTTTGTGGCAAAGACAACACACAGACAACTATTCCACAATCTCTGAATGCTATATAGAATCTGGAACTACTGTTTGTTATTTTTGTTCACGGAAATATAGAATATCTTTCCTTCTCTGCTAAGCAGCAAGCTATATATGCTTAGATTTGGATTTATATTCAGATATACATTTGCACAACTGTAAAGACAAAACAGAAGTGTGGAGGAGGCGTCCCATATGTATTACTTGATCATTTTCAGAGGTTCTTCTGTGCTCCAGACTTTATGACAGAAGCATTTGGAAATTGGGAGGCAACAGTCTGGCCATGCGAGACTTGTGACACAGTGATCTCACCTCTCACATCCATCCTGCTCTCTGGTGACTCTCCAAGGTCAGAGATGAGACACTTGTAGAATCCTTCATCAGACTTGGAAACGCTGTGGATGGTCATCTGTCCTGTAGACTCACTGCTGATGAGGGATCCATCTTTATAGAAATCAGCTGGACGGTCAGAGGATGGGTTAGCAGCAGTTCCCTCGGTTTTGGACCAGCAGTGCAGAGTGACATCACTTCCTTCCGTCACAGGAAGTACAGGCATCCCCAGGATCACAGCTCCACCTTAACAATGATAAATGACATCAGAATAGAAGAATAGTTTGAGGTTATACATCACTCTGAACAACACTATGCCAAGATGTTGAGGTTTTGATATGAAATACTCTTTAACAGACAACTGCATAAAAACAGAAGTTGTTGATTTGCTGAACGTACCAGTCACAGTGATATTAACAGAGTTACTCTTTCCCTCTGAAGACTCACACCAGTAAACTCCACTATCTGAGGGGATCATGGTCCTCACAAGACATCCTGTGTTGTTCATCTTCCCCCAGAGACGACCAACACCATCACCACACTCTGAGGTGATGTTATTGATGTCGGTCCTCTTCACTCTCCAGACAGTAGAGTCAGACTGTCTGTCCTCACAGCTCAGAAAGACAGACTCATATCTAAGGAACTGAGATCTGTCTGGACTGAGTCTGAGAGAGGCTGTGGGGCAGAAAGGGAGAATAAAAAATATATATTGTATTGATAGTTGAGGGTAATTTGAACCTCTGTAGAAAACAGACTTACCTCTCACAACATCACCACTGTTCTGAACTTCTGCTGAGACACTCACCAAGCAATTAACCACTAGAGAGAGAGAGAGAGAGAGAGAGAGAGAGAGAGAGAGTGAGAGAGGCAAATGGAAGTAATTAATAAAATGAAATAAAATGTGTAACTCATCATCCAATGATCAACTGCCATGCCCTAACGTTAATTTGCCTTAATTCTACCCCTAATGTAGAATTAAATCTCTAGAGAGGAACATTCTATACATCTTGTCCTCAAGGAGGAAATGGACACACATAACAAATACATGAGTAAGTGTTATAATTGTACAGTGTGTTGGTACTCACAGACTAGGAGGTAGAGATATGTTAACTCCATGCTGCACACACAGTTATGACAGAGTTAGTGAGTGACAGTCTCCTCCTACTGCTGTTGTGGAGAAGAGGAGGCTACACTGAAGGAAGTGCCAATGCAGTGATCTATGGTGGTGTGATCAGGAGGGGGCTACATTGAAGGAAATGGTGGACTGGTGAGCAGGTTTCATGGTGTTTGTATATGAAAAGCATGCAGCGAAGGCTCGTTGGAACAAGAGAAGCCTTCTCCATTCCCACCGGGGCACGATATCTATAAGATAACTAACTGTATTGTTCACCGTATTCTTTTTTTATAGGTGTGAACATTGCCATTCGCTTGACTTAGAATGTTTTTTAAAACTAAACTTCTATAGTTATAGTTATAAGATAGTTAGTGCCCAGTGTGAACAACCCTTGACTTAGGGAGGCCCTGGGCTATTTATCTTTTATGGCCCCACCCAACCAACCCTGAGCTACTCAGAATGGGCAGTCGGTGCATGAGCATGCAAAAACACTCATGTTATACGACACGTGTGTACACAGTATTTACATGATATAAACCAGATCTTATTGCTCTTCCAGAAATAAGGTTAATGAATGAATACTGCTCCAGTGCCACACTGCTGGTGTCATCTACCTGTAAGACATTTTTGGTTGTGGTGATTATTCAGTCTATTTCAATGTAAAAATCTAAGTAAATGTAAAAGAAAAACACTTCTGTATTCAGTTATGTTTGTTTATTCATCATCAAGGTGGGAATGCTCTGGATTCTAAGCTAATCATGGCGTGTCACATCTGGAAAGGACACAGAAGTATCTCAGATCCTCAACTTTTTGTGTAAAATACAGATCCGGTCAACAGCATTGTTATATTGACCCTTAGAGCCAACTGCATCTCCTCATTCTCCTGTCATACTGTTTACCTTTTTACAAAGTCACTTACAAATGTATCACATTACCACAATTTTATTTAACATCAGTGCAATATACTCAATAGACTTTTGGCATTGTGACCAAATGTAAGCTCATCTGTGCTGTGAACAAAACAAAAACAATTCAGCCTTTTTCACATGCATGCACTGTATTTCGTTTATATTTAGTTCCAATAAACTGGAATGAAGGCACATGTGTGTGTACATGAGTGCATGCGCGTGTGCATGTGTAAATAATGGATACAGACGGGCTCTAATCCAGATATGACTGAGTGCCAGAAAACAGTGGGTGAGTGACTACCGGTATACCTTGATGAGGAAACCCACACACATTCAAACCCAGATTAAGCATGTGCCAAACCAAAAATACATTAAATTTACAAAAGAGAAGAAAGCAGCTTGCACTGTTGGACAGTGACATGGATAACATACCCTATATATAAATACAAACACATCACAGGATGTGACATGTGTGGAGATTCACATAAAATGCATTGCACCTGATAGTTACTGTAATAGGGGCTGCTTGCAGGGGTGGGATGATTCTCAGTGGGGCTTCCTAGCCTGTCTCTTACTGCCCCCTTTTGGTCAACATGCATGGATTTTACTGTGTGTGTGTGTGTGTGTGTGTGTGTGTGTGTGTGTGTGTGTGTGTGTGTGTGTGTGTGTGTGTGTGTGTGTGTGTGTGTGTGTGCGTGTGTAAACTGAGTGCCAACTGCTAAGACACCCATATTGAGGGTGTCTGTCACCAAGACTAGTTTGCTAAAGTGTGGTGGGAGCACTGCATTTCTTTTCTTAACTTAAAAGCAATGCAGTGGTAATCGATAATGCTGGTAGTCAAGGCAGCTGATATGCGTTGTCATAAACAAAAGGAGGGAAGCAAACACATAAATAAACAAATCTTAAATATCTATCTTATCTATTACATGTATATCTTAAACATTTTCAAGGAGAGTTTATTTGTAGCTACAATATAGCATATTTGAACAAGACATTTTGATTAAATTAAGTGGATTAAAACAAAGTGCAAAAGAAAACTTATCTTTCTTGCTGTCCTTTCTTTCTCCATAGCTTACACACAGATTGTAGTAACAAGTCACACATTTTCACATTTCACAAGTTTGAAGGAAAAAAAAGCCTTCAAACTTTTCATCTTAACACTTTACTGCCTAATGTGCCCTACACACTACAGGCGGTTGCCGTCGGGGCTGCCGCTAGGATCAGCGGTGGCCGCACCGCGGTGAGACACAAACACACTCGTTCAGTGATTAAACGCCGCGCGGTATTTCATAAAGATGAACACAATCCATCTCTCACCGCCCGCGTACGCATGCACAAACGAGCACGCTCGCGGGGGATTTCTCCTCGCCGCCCCAAAACGTCGCTGCGCGGGTGAAAAAGCCGCCCGCCTCCCGTTGAAAATGAATTGCTTGGAGGCGGTGACCGCGGCTAGTGTGGAACCCCCTTAAGACGTCCACAGGCGTTTTAACTCCCCCCCCACCCCGGATTGCCACGGCCCCGTTAAGACGCCCACAGACGTCTTAGCTGGTTACCATGGTAACCAACAGCCACACTCCTGTGGGCGAGAGTGAAGAAAAAAACTCAATTTCCCATGATGCCTCGCGAAAGCCACTTCCAGCAACTTCCGTTCGGCCATTCACTTCATTCACTTTATTCTGGCTGCAGAAAAATGGATATATCTCCGCTTCTTTTCCCATATCGCGCGTTTGGTAAAAACGGCCTGTCTTTGGCAGTTAATCATTAGTTATGGCAAAACTATGGCAGTCTGAGTGTTAACTGCAGTGTCTCAACCCTACATGGGGAGCAGTTGTTGGAGGTTCAGTGTGTTGCACAGGGGTGACATGAAGCCTGGACGAGCAGCAGAGGACCAAAACAGCTGCTTAATTACGGAGTCACCTAACACATAGACAGTGCTGGTACAACATTTCGGTCTTTATCTAGTGAGCCCTCACCATACCTCAATCAACTGGCGATCCGTCACGTCCATGTAACTATAGAGGGTCTGCGCGTGACATCATCATCCAACCCAGAAGTTATGCGGGAACGCCTACTGAGTGGCAAAAAACTACTTTCTGGCCTTGACAGCCTATACATTAAATTATGTAAAACTCACTTTGCCACTCGATTTGCCATTCACTGCATGCATGCGCATACCCTCTATACTACAACTACCGTATGCTACAACTTTCAGAACGGTCCTCCGATAGCATTGGAGCAGATTGAGACAGAGAAGGACATGCAGCTGGAAGGTGAGACTGCATGGGTGAATTAGATGGAGTTATACATTTCAGACTTTGAAATTTGGCCTCGGAGACGCCATTCTCAGGACAGCAGCCTCCTTTCAAAAGACTGAAGAATCTATCCATAGACCTGAAAAAAAGAGAGAGATAGAAGCAGACAAACAGAGAAGGAGAGAAGGAACAGAGAGAGATTGTGTTGAACTGAAGCAGAATACTACAATGCACTGATTGATTGATTGATTGATTGATTGATTGATTGATTGATTCATTAATTGATTCATTGATTGATTTGTTCATTCATTGATTTGACAATCAGTAGAATAAAACGTGTACCTAGCCAGTCTCTTTTTACAAACGAGGTAACTGATGATGATGAAGATGATAATGATGAAGATGATGATGGTAAGAATACCCCACCAGGGAAAATCACCAGCTGGAGAAAACGTTACAGATGGAATGAAAGAAGAAGAGGAGAGGAGGGAAGGGAAGAGAGAAGTGAAAGATGAGTTCCTCCTACATGATTTATACGACTCAATAATCAACAGCTCTAGTCCAGTGGTTCTCAAACCTTTTTGGTTCTAGTACCCCCTTATTCTGATTTCTGAAGTCAAGTAACCCCTTCCCCTGACCAGAGCATTTTGCTTAGAGAAATTGACATCAAAGTCCAATTCCCAGTCCAATATGTTCAAAATAAAACAGCAAAATGGCAAATAAACATTACTTTATATTATAACAGTACTAGTCAGGGTATTGATATGATATGATATGATATGATATGATATGATATGATATGATATGATATGATATGATATGATATACTTTATTGTCAGTTCACACTGAAATTTGTCTTACGACACAGCAGCCATTCAAAACATATATAAACATTTGTAACATCAAGGCATACATGACACGCTGAGTCGCAGTGCAGCCCCTGTACCAGCGCACCGATTGATCCAGATATTGATGTCATTTTCTAGTTTTTTTTGTACCCCCTGCAGTACCCCCACATACCCACATTTGAGAAACACTGCTCTAGTCTATAGATAAGTGATTTTTACCACTCAATGATATGATACACAAGTACACAATGACAGATACTACAAAAAAGAAAAAGAAACAAGAAAGAAAACATACTTGAGAATATACATAGTGGATTATTTCACTTTACATTTTTAATGTCTATTCAGGCTTTTGTGAATGCACCAGACAGTTTTTAAGTTGATATTATTCAGTATTTCAATATTTGATATTCATGTTATCAGACATACTACCTTCCTATACAAACCCATTGAAACGTCAAACTACATTTTAACCATGATAGATTCTTTGAAAACACGTTATTGGTTTTGGTGCCTGATATTGTCCTTCTAGTGCATGTGTGAGGGGTCCATCATTTTTCAATTACTTTTTTCTTTTCTTTTTTCTTATATCTTGGGGGGAAAATAAATGAAATTAAATAAATAATCAAAAAAGCACAGCCCCTGAGGGCAGTGCCCCCGAGGGCTGTATGCATCACCAGAACCAAAGTTTTTGGTGAATCTGTCATGGTTAAAGTAAATGTATTTTGTTACTGTCCACCACTGGTGTTGACTATAGCTATAAGCACCCACAGACAAAGCAGTGAACAGTGGAAGCGCAACTGCTCCGTATGCAGATCAGGCAGAAACGACAGGCAAAGATGAAAAAAACATTACAGATTGATCTCTTACTTTAATTCCTCCATTTGGGCAGCAAAGGAAGGAAAGATCAGAGGCAAAGAAGCAGCAAATTAGCAGCGCAGAAGGCAACGAAGCAGTAAACACACACACACACACACACACACACACACACACACACACACACACACACACACACACACACACACACACACACACACACACACAGTTATAACCTTTTTGTAGAAGTGGTAATAGTAGTAGTAATAGCGTAAGCAGAAGTAAGACTATTAGTAGCAGTAGTCAAAGTAGTAACACTTTTGCATGTTCCCATATACAGTAAGCTAGACATTGTACAATCATTTTATGCACTCACTTTCAACATGTCCGTCTTGTGGTAACCCGTCAACGGGTGCCTGTGCGAAGTATAAAAAAAAACTTAAATCTATATTTGTTGTGTCAATTAATCCTACTGTATAACAGACCTGCTATACAGTGAGCATCGTAACATATACAACTGTAAATATTAGTAAATGTATTGTTGTATTACATTTCCACAACTCTGTTCATCAATGGAGGGCAGCCTAAAGACTAAAACACATACTAATGAATGTGAACTTAACACACCTTAGAAGATGATTCATGTCCTGCGAGGTCACTTCCTGTGGGAAGAGGCAAGAAGAGAATCTCATGAGCTTTTGAACCATGTTACTGTAACCATGCACATGGAATGGTTATAACCTAACCTGCTGCTATTTTCTAGCTTTCATTTCTTTAAAAATGGCGTGGCAATTATAGCAATTATGCTTCTGCACTGTCTCCCGGGACTCACTTCATTGAAAACACGATCACTGTATAGATTTATTAGAGATTATTTTGATATTATAGCTATTGTATTTAATTCGATATGTGATTACTTGACAATATAGTTGACTTTGATGAAAAATACCACATATCAGTATCGGCTGATTGAAAATTAAGGGTTGGGCGATATTTAATGTGGGGGTACTTGACATGAAAAGGTTTGAGTACCTTGTCCATAGCTAATGAGCGTTGCGTGTATTAAAACACCCATCAACTAGCTCTATGCCCAAACCTGGTCCTTCAGGTTGGGGGTTGGGCGTGGTGCTAACACCCCCACCCTGCAAAACACTTGCAGTTACAGAAACACTGAGAAGAAAACTAAAAGAGGACACAGCCATTGGAGAGAAACGCTCTTCAGTTTGAAGACGCATGAAGTTGTGTGGTGTAAGTCAGGAGCCCCTGGAAGCAACAGGACTGACCACCCTTCTCTCAACCAGGAAGAACAGGCACGTGCACACATAGACATCAAAGGGGGCTTGAGCCCCTGCCCTTTTATCCGTCTGTAAAAGTGCCCTCTCCAGACCATGAATGCAGTTTTTACCATGGTGAAAGAAATGTAAATGCCCTTTTTCCATGGCATACCTGAAGGCTAGCATTCAAGAGAATTTCCTTGCAAACTCCTGAACTTGAATGCAGCATCTTATGTTGAAAGAATTGCCCTCTCTGTGTAGAACTCCATGCCGTTATGCCACATCTGCAGTATTGACTTGAATATGCTTAGTTCAGTGTGGTATCAATCACTGAAAATAGCCAACCTCCAAGCTCACAACGTGTCACAGTGTGACGCGTTGTGAGCTTGGAGGTCTGCTATTTTTGATATTTTCACCAAAAGGCCCTTTTAGAAATTTCAGCCCCTGCCTCTCTAAAATTCTCTGCACATCCCTGAGGAAGAACATTACCAATGGAACATGGAATGTAAGAACAATGTAACAAGCAGGGAGTTGGATCGGTCACACACTGCGAAAGCCAGAGTCAAACACCACCAGACAGGCAGACACAGAACCCTCAAGGGAGGGCGGCAGGATCTCCAGGCAGACACCAAGGGACTGGGTCGCAGATAGAAGATAGACCTCCTCACTCATATAGGACGTTAGTTATCTACTGTATATTGCGCACACTGCCAGTAGGTCAGACGACGACAACGAAAAAAATAAATAACTAAATATTTTAGGAAATAGATATCACTGATGGTCGAATCGAGCTGAAACCTTGTCCAAATATGGAGACGAATGACATATATTAGCCTACTTTCTTCACATAATCTTAATACAGTACAGAAATGTTGCCTTACCATTAATTATAATGAGTTGTACAGTGACAGGTTGCTCCTGGAATTCAGGACTGTAGCATGTGTAGTTCCCTTCATCAGATGACGTCACACTGGAGAGTTTGAGGGACACGTTGCCTTTCTTCAGCTCATCCATGAAGAGGGACGTTCTATTCATGTAGGAGGAATTCTGAACGGAAGCAACCGCTCTGCCATCCTTCCGTAAATGTACATATTGATCAGGTGGTAGATCCAGTCTGGTCCAGACTACAGACATGTCAGTGGGGTCAATGGTGGGACCAATGGTGATATCAACCTGACATGGTAGAACAGCATCATCTCCAACAGATGTAAACACTTGTAGACAATTCCCTGTAAGATAAGATAGCATACGATATGATAAGCCTGTATTGATCACCAACTAAAATAATAATAGCTTCAATATACTTAATAACACTAGAATGCTTTAAAAATGGTGTCAGCCTGCCTGTCTGTCTCACAATCAGTCCTGTCTGTGTGCATAATTGTGTCTGTTAAAGCTATAGAACTTACAGTTGACTGGATGAACGGCCTGAATTCTCAAAATGAAAAAGAATGAAAAAAAGGAATTTGGCCAACGAAAATGTAATCATTATATTAATTTCCACCAATGTGTAATGAAATCAACTGGTTAAGGTCTTCATTAGGGGAGGTTTTTGCCCTAATGAAGACCTTAACCGGTCTTAAAACTGGCCTCTGTGTTTTTTCTCTGTCTAATGAAGTCCATTGTGGGGAACTAAACGTTACATCGTTTGAACACACAGGGGCGCTATTAGACAACATTTAGTAATGTTACCCATGTGGGAGAGTAGCAGATTTTGTCAAAGGCTTTTCCCACTTATACTGTAGGTGCAGGGGAGCAGGACACAAAAGCAGACAAGCAGATGAATGAAACACTGGAGCTGTGGAGCATCTCGCTCAGTTTATTCACATAAAATAATATGAAATTCCCCATTGTTTCATCCCTCCTGTCTGCCATTTTAGTTATATTTGTGTCTGCAATGCATTTCACACAGCAACGGCATGCATGTTCACCATGAACACATTTTAAAGGCATCTCCGATCAGAAATAAAAAAAAAGCTGGGTTGTGTGTAACACTATCACAGTGGACCCAAGGTGTGTTGAGCCAGTTGGAAGTTGATCGGATCAGCCGTTGTCCATAACTGAAAAAAAATGAAAAATCCAAGAATCCCTATCTGTCTATCTGTGCCATTTTTATGCCATAGATCATCAATTCACCTCCAGTGTAGAGCAGATTCAGAACTGAAATGAGAAGACTCAAGGAATGTATCTGATTCTGATCATAGATCACATGTGGGTAAGCCATCTTCAAATCTAAGAAAGAAAGAATGAAAGAAAGAAAGAAAGTTAATTACTATGTCAGAGTTAATTAATTACAGTATTTGTCTCTGATATGTAGTGGAAGTACAAATGATGGAAAAACCTCAAAGTTGTAGGCCTACTAAACTACAGTACTTGAATAAAAATACTTAAGTTACTTTTCACTAATGTTTTATATATTCTTTCATAATTCACATTTTCATGTGGGGATTGGCATTACAGAATACATACAAAAAATATACATTTCAATGTTTTTTTTCATTCAGACCACTCTCATCGTCCAAGCAGAGCAGAATAAACATGAAACACATATTAACCATTAACGTGTCTAGTGCAGATAAGCTTATGGACATGATTTAGGGCTAGGCTGTCCTTACACAGTGGTAGGAGGATGGTGTTTGGCTCTGCTTTTTATGACATAGTTGGCTCTGGGAGGGGGGAGGGGTGTGTGGATTTGTTTTTCATATTTTCTTTTCTTGATCTTTTGTTGTGTTAGTTTTAGGTTGTCTACAGTATGTGTTATGTATCTTGTTTTTGTTTTGTTGGATATTGGGAATTCTATGTTTTTAATGTTGTGGTTTCAATCTATACTATAATTTTGCGAATGTCTGAGTGAGTGAGTGAGTGAGTGAGTGTCTGTCTGTCTGTCTGTCTGTCTGTCTGTCTGTCTGTCTGTCTGTCTGTCTGAAACAGCGTTTCTCCTCAGTGGCTGGAGCAATTGATCTGAAATCGCATCACCATTAGCATATGAACACACCTAACATAACTGTGAAGCCCGTTTGTCACTTTCACAAATCGTATGCTGTATATTAGCATTTCTATGGTGCACAGCCTGTTCAGCTCAGCCTGTTGTCAGGGTTACGGTCCGTTCCTCCAGGCCATGGGATCCCATAGCCCCACACACACCTCTCTCACAGTTAGGAATGTTGCAGTGAAGAGACACACGCTCTCGCTCTCTCTCTCTCTCTCTCTCTCTCTCTCTCTCTCTCTCTGCATTCATGGGTCATGCATGCACCGGGTCATCTTCCAACGGGTATGGAAAAAACTATGTGGAGACAGTAAGTGCATACATCCCCATACTTCTATTCACCTAATGTTGCTGTTAAATTATTTGTATCCATCATAAATATACACTCCTCCATGGGCTGCTCCTTACATTATGATGCTCCCACATATTCTCACGCATGCACCAGTTACAGTAACTTGGAGCACATATCTTTGAACGGGTAAGGTCTAGTTGTAATAATCTAAGTCAGCCATGTCCAAGCATATGCAGATTCCCTGTAAGTGACTGTCTACAAACAGCTGGGGTCACTCACCCTCTCTCACCCGTGTCTCTGTAGGTTTGGGTTAAAGCCCTGAAATGACTGACCGAAATGGCTAATAAGCTAACTAAAGAAGTATGTTTGTTGTGTGTGTGTGTGTGTGTGTGTGTGTGTGTGTGTGTGTGTGCGTGCGTGCGTGCGTGCGTGCGTGCGTGCGTGCGTGCGTGCGTGCGTGCGTGCGTGCGTGCGTGCGTGTTTGTGTGTGTGTGTGTGTGCGTGCGTGCGTGTGTGTGTGTGTCCCACCGGCGAGCAGACAGGCTGCCAGGGTTTTGAGCTCAGGCTCCACCACTCCAGGAACCGTTGTCTCTGACTAATAAACTGAACTGAAGAACATCTAACTGCTGCATCTCTTCTCCAGCACCAGGCTAAGAATTATTCACATGCAACTTCATACTTAAGAATTCAGTCTTAATATTTACTTCAGAACTCTTTAAAATAATATAAGATGGTGCTGAAATCGTGGTCGTCGTTGGGGTAGAAATGTTCCACTTCATACAGAAGAACATATTCCACTCCAGTTGGTTCACGTTAGACACACAACGGACACAGAACATATTAAGATACATGTACCGGTATAGTCAGGGGATATCTTTAGAAATAGTGTCAAATCCTGGAAAATCTGCTTTAAGTGGGATGTGAGGGGTCTAACTAGGTGTTTTTAATTATTCTGAATCCATTGCAAGCATTTGTTTTGCACCAAAAACATTCCTTGGGCTAGAAATGGACCCCCATACCACTGTGAAAAGTGCTGACTCATCACTAAACCATCATTTTATGGGCTGTTTTTAGCCCAATGAATGTTTTTTTTTTTGTGCAAAACAAATGCTTGCAATGGATTCAGAATAATTAAAAACACCTAGTTAGACCCCTCACATCCCACTTAAAGCATATTTTTGGGGAGTGATTTTTTCCCCTATAGTATACTGTAGTGTATAGTGAGTGAATGAGACCCAGAATTACCCTAGCTGTCAAAGATTTTCCTAGGGAAACTGAATTTCAGTCTTTGTGAGATAGACACCTTTACAAACACATTGGTGAAGAAATGTTTTGGTAAGGAATTTATTCCAGGACTTTTTAAGATACCCCCTGATTAGTACAAAGACACTCACTTTAAAAGGCAGACAGGACAAGTGACCAGCTTACTTCTCTCATCCATTTGTCTCCATTCCTCTATTCTACTTGTTGGAATACATCCTTGATACCCTGGCCTATAGGGCCACCTCAGTGTCATGATTCTCATCCCACTTCTCAGTATTCCAACCTTCTCCGCTACAACTACGACAGTTTCGTTTTTCATTCATGATGCATAGGCCTATGTGCCGGTATATGAGGAGGGATTCACTTTTATATGTGCTGTTTTATACAAATTACAAATGTACGGCGGGAACTGTATGGACTGTACCATAAAGAGGGGTATCGCCAAAGAGTGTGCGATTTGGGGCACCATTGCCGCATTTTCGACATGTAGCCTAATATCAGTTCACCACATCTCATACCAATATTTATCTAGCCCTTCACTGCCCACTTTTTATGTTTGTATTCTGCACTGGGCCACCCTCTTTAGTATGCTACCCCCACCCTCGGATGGTCTATTTGTCTTCAAGCGACGGCCCCTCCTCCGCATACAACGTCATCCAACGTAGCTCTCAAAATATTTCCTCCCAAAATATGCCCACACGTGGTTTACAGTGAACAGCAGTGGCAGCCTGGCAGGCTGCCAGCCAGGCTGAGCCAGCCAGGCATTCTTTATATTCTGACATTCAATTCTTGTGGATATATGTCTGTCATTCAATGAGTAAAAAACGAAACAATTGAGAACAAAGATCTCAATTGAGAACAAAGATCTCAATTTTAAAAGGCCATATTCTTGGACCTATCCTTTTAGTTGACCTTGTACCAGTGAACTGTACCGTCATTATTCATGACAGTAGGCTACAGACTACAGTTCACTTGTTCAGGGCTTTATTTGTGGCGGAACAAGGGGGAAGTGGGGAACATGTTCCCCCACCTCTTTGATTGGATCTGGGACCTTCCCTGTCAAAATAGTGCTGTTTCGTCATTTATGTTCTCATCCTTCCAAATAGAGACCTTTTTGGCTGCAGCATTTTATCTTTAAATTTTCATGTTTTTGTTCAAATTATTTTTTCTGATTTGGTGCTTATAGGTGACAGTGAAACACAATAGAGAAGCTATATACAGTATACACCAGGGCAGGAATTTCATGGAGGCCATGAAGGCCATGGCCGTCGTTGCCCTTCAGTTTGGCCTTGTGCCCCTCAAACCAATGGCATGACCTGAGGCCACAGTGGCCTTAATGCCCTGTACCACTTTCTCCTCTTTCTTGTCAATATGTAGACAGTATAGACACCGGTGTCTCTTTCTTGTCATGTAGACATCAGTGTTTTTTTTTTAAGATTCTGAAATCTTAACTCCCCATCTTTAAACCAATCCAGTGGCTTTGATTGGTGCAGGGCTGAGCATGGATCAGATTGTAAATACCATCATTTATCTATTTCACTGTAGATTAGGTTATCATCCCAAACCCTTAAAGGGGAAGACCACCCATTTTCAATATTGAACTATGTCATTAATATACCTTAGAGGAGTTGTGTGGAAATTAAAAAAAAGTTCCCCCTCTTCTGTGTTGCCTAGAACTTGAGGATTGATTTTGGGGTTTGTATTGTAAAGTACAATGTGTGATGTCATCAAGTTGTGATTTGCAATACAAACCCCAAAATCAATCCTCCAGTTCTAGGCAACACAGAAGAGGGGCAACTTTTTTTTTAATTTCCACACAACTCCTCTAAGGTATATTAATGACATAGTTCAATATTGAAAATGGGTGGTCTTCCCCTTTAAACGAAAAATGTCAATGGACTAAAATCTTGTTTTATTTGATGGTCTTCCTGCCCTGGCACCAAAGGCCAAGTGGCCCTGCCCCTAAAATGATGAAATTCCAGGCCTGGTATACACACATACATGGTGTCAGAATTTTGTCAACAATACAAATATATATATTTTTTTAATATGTCAATTATTCAATTATTAATTCCAAATCGATAGATTGACTACCAGTGTTCTGATGAGCCACATGTGCCAAATGTTGCTGCTAACGTTGGGTGTGTAAATCTAGGTAAAAATATGTAAAAAAAAAACAGAAACCTGAAAATTGTTGTGTGCGAGTGTTGTTGTTGCGAGACAGTTTACACACACAGTCCGTGCACGCGCAGCCGGGGATACTGCACCTATTCATTAAGCACTGGTCATGAAACTGTACCTTTCCTATGCAAACTTCTTATAAATTCAATGAACAATCAAACAGCTGCCAGGCTGCAAGGGTGACCTGGACACACCCTTTCTAATAATAATAATAAATGTGGGATGTTTGTCTTCATTAGTTAGTTATAGCAATAGAGGTGGAAAGATTGTACTGGAAAAAATCCTACTTAAAGTAAAAGTATTGTTACTTTAGTGAAAATGTACTCAAAGTACCAGTACAAGTAGCAGGAAATTAGTCAAGTAAGAGTACTCAAGTAGCCTATTTAAAAGTACTCAAGTTGCACAACCCTCTTTAGTAGGCAACACTACCCCAACTCTTGGAATGTCTATTTGTCTTGAATCCGGCCTCCGCACTGTCATGCACGTGGTGAGCCTGCCCATTGGCAGGCTGCCAGGCTGTAACCTGAAGAAGCCTTGAGCTGCCCATTCTGGTGGGTATATCCTGCCAGCTGCCAGGCTGCAAGGGTCACACCATTTCTTACAATATTAATAGCACTAATAATAATAACCTAATAATAATTTAAATGTAGCTGCCTTGTGCTAATGAACAACACTGCCTTACAATGCAGAACAGGCTAGCCTGATTATTTCTATGATATTTGTCTATAAAGGCGACTCTACCCTCAGGGGGAGTAAGTAAAAAAAAACAAAAGAAAAAACAAAATAAAAACAACAACAGCCAAATCGTTATGTGGAGGATACACACACTCTTGGATGTCTCTTAGGTAACCTCGCCATCTCAGAAGGTTAACCAAACATTTTGACCCATTAAAGGCTTTTTCAAAGGGAAAATCCAAAATGTCCCATTTGACCCATGAGTGCTAAGTATAGCCTTTAAATGTATTAGACTAATATTAACAGATTTGGCTTAAATAACCGATGAAAAATGTCTTAATTATTTGTTTTTACTACTTCAAATGCCAAAATGAGGCTTTCAAACACTCGTAATAAAGCCTTCCAAAATTTGCCAATCTCCAGTGCCTCTGTTGGTCAATCTAAAGACAGGTTTCTGTGAACATGTTACAGGGCACATTCCACACATTCATTTGTCCTCTTGGGTCTGTTTCCAATGATACTGAAACATGCTGCTGTATGTTGCTCTATGTTTCAGGTGCCTTTTGCAGTTCACCTAAAAGGTCAACTAAAAGGATAAACACTACAAGAAAGCTGTTAGGCTTGTTTACTCAATTCATACCACATTAAATGACAGACGCACGCACGGACACACGGACGGACAAAGGGGAAAACATACTCTCCCCCATGCCTTCGGCTGGTGGAGACAATAAGCTGTATTTAGTCAGGGGGAGGTATACAATGCTTTGTCTTTTTACCAGTTTGAGTTGCTGCCACCTGTAAGTGACATTTCAGAGCGGTTTTAAAGGAGGCTAAAGGGATTTACACTTCTTTAGGGCCATCGTTAGGGCATTCCACATTTTTGCGGCATAGCAGGAGAACAAATGTAACCCTTTGTTTGAGCCAAATCTGGGTTGGAAGTGATTTGTGGAGCTGCCTCTGGTGTTGTAACTTTTGGAAGTATTTTGTCAGGCACGGGTATCTTAGTGGTGTAGTGTATCTTCAGGTTTTTCCATATGGAGCATTCTGCTCCTACAGGTAGCATTCACATTGACATGGTGTCTGTACATTATTAATACTCCTGTTGTATATGATCATATTTCAACAACTCTCATGATGAGGTGTCATGTCATAACATAAATATACATACCGGTATGTAGCACTATAGCATCGTTATAACACAAATGATCAGGGGAAAATGTTGTACAATGAATAAATTATGCTACATATCGATTCATAAACCTGTCTGCTATTATTATGAATTATAAATCTTTATTATCACACACACACACACACGCGCGCACACACACACACACACACACACACACACACACACACACACACACACACACACACACACACACACACTCTCTCTCTCACTATGACAGACAGATAGAGAGCAAGTCTTTCTCCCTCTGAACATGCAGGTAAAGTGTGTCTTACTGTCCTTCATCTGTTTTATGGAACTGTGGACACCAGAAAGTGTTTTCTGGTCTCTCTGGCGCCCCTTTTTGTCAAAGGGGCGGGTTCTATTCATGGCTTGCCTCTGGAGGCAGGCAAGTCGTAAAGAAACAGCTTGAACTTGTTCCCTGTGTCCTCAGTTGCACAAAATGGAGGAAGGACACACTTCCCCTGCGTGTTCAGTTCTGGCGGGGCTGGAAACATGTCAGTGTATGTTAGTGCTATACTTTTTTGTAAAAAGTAGCAGGAGCATTTTTGGAGTGTTGGCAATTCTTTGTTTTACCCATTGGGACTGTAAACTATAATAGAGGTGAGTTATATCAAGTAAACTATAATAGAGGTGAGTTATATCAAGTATATTTATTCTGCTGTGCATGTGGGTACGCACTGTGCATGCGTGTGTGAGTTCAGAGAGGCGGGCTAAAGCAACAGACTCCTGCTTCTCCTCTGAAAGCCTGGTGACGCGAGGTTACTCCTCAGAGACAGAGAGGGGCAGACTAGAGAGGGGCAAACTAAGCATAGGATCCGCCCTACTATGGGTTGACCCTCTTCCCTGTGACTTCAGTTCCAGATGCAGGTGGAGCATAGTCATGTTTCAGGGCTAATGTGGACTAAGTGACAAGTAAACCGACTAAGGGAGCATTAGGCTATAACAATTCACTTTCATTATTGTGTGTGTTATGCTTACGTATGCCATTCTCTGTTAATGGACATAACTTGGACGTCTCACAGATATGATCTCACAGCCCTACACAAACAGAGCCACCAGACCAGACAAAAGACTAGACTAAGCCAAATGATAAGAACACAAAAAGCTAATAAAGAACAGTCTGACACTGTAGTGTAGTATGACAAAGTAGAGCATTCATTTCAAAAGTTGGTTAAGCGGTTTCTGCCTTGGTTAGGGGCCTGGTTAGGGTTAGATAGAACGTTACATTACATTAAGAGTACACAGAGTACAGACTCAATGCGCAGTAGTGCAAATAATTAAGACATTTTTCATCGGTTATTTAAGCCAAATCTGTTAATATTAGTCTAATACATTTAAAGGCTATACTTAGCACTCGTGGGTCAAATGTGACATTTTGGATTTTCCCTTTGAAAAAGCCTTTAATGGGTCAAAATGTTTGGTTAACCCTCTGAGATGGCGAGGTTACCTAAGAGACATCCAAGAGTGTGTGTATCCTCCACATAACGAAACCAAGATACAGTCTACTTACCGGCTGCCACAACCACTGTAATCCTTTTTAGACTATCTGATTTTGATTGAGATATGAAAATCAAATACAGATCTCTGAACCTTCCATGTGCAAAACATAATAGATAGCCTAGTCACAGTCTATAACCCCACATAAACTTTAAGAGTCATTGTTCTTATGATACATCTAGTGAAGGCTATGGTGCTGCATTTGCCAATGGTGTTACCTCAGAAACTTCATAGACTACTTTCGACCCCATTCTCCCATATACAGTTCAGATGCAAGGTCTACCAATAGGATTTAAACCAAAGAAAGCACAATAGCTTTTTATGTTGGGGTCCTTTTAGGCTACTCAATTCACAGAGAAAGTTCAGAAAGGAGAGTTCAGCTATATAATAGTGCAAAAGGAGAGCAAAATAATGGATTAGGACTTAGGCTAATATGTTGAGTCAGTTTATGTTGCTAATCCACCATCCACGCGTTCTTGAACTTGTTTCCACTCAGTCTGCACTGGGCCACCCTCTTTAGTATGCTATCCCCACACTCGGATGGTCTAGCCTATTTGTCTTCAAGCGACGGCCCATCCTCCAGTCCGCATGCAACGTCATCCAACGTAGCTCTCAAAATATTCCCATGCCACACGTGGTTTACAGTGAGTGAACAGTAGTGGTAGCCTGGCAGGCCGCCAACCTGGATGTCAGCCAGGCTGCATCAGGTTGCACATGAAGTCCTCATAACATAAGCCACCATCTGTCAGGTTACCGCCTTGAATGACCCATTCTTGTGGATATATCCTGACATTCAATTCTTGTGGATATGTCTTTCATTCAATAATAGCCTATATGAGTTAAAAAGTAAAAAAAAAAAATCCAATGAGTCTTCAATCAACAATAAAACAGCTGCAAGGGTGGCCTGGACACACCCTTTCTAATAGGATAATAATAATAATTATAAATGTGTGAATGTGGGATGTTGTCTGTTAGAAAGATCCTACTGGAAAAATCCTACTCAAAGTAAAAGCATTGTTACTTAACTCACTTAGCGCCGAGCGACTTTCGGGGCGACTAACTAATGATGGCGTTTAGTGCCGAGCGACTCGGAGCGACTTTTATATAAAAGCATTGTTTAAGCTTTTAATTTGGGTTGATAGACGGAGCGGAACGGTTAGCTTACCTTCGACTAGCATACAGATGAAAACCGTGAAAAAAAAGGATACGATTATGACGTCACCTTTAAGCCATAGCTTCCTGTTTACGTAGGCCTCTGTTAGCCGCTAGGCTCAATGCAAACCATCCGACCCTCACGTAGCTTCACTAGGTCGGATTTTGATTCGGAAACTTTCTGTGTGGCATCTATATACGTTCCGATGCCCATACCAATGGTGGTTTGAGACGATCAAGCACGAATTGAGCAGTATTGAGCTCAAATGGCGGCCCGCGGCCTGTCCATTGAATGTCAATGGAGAGCATGTCATTGTACCATCCTGTTATGTCATGAACCTTGTTTTTTATTCTGACTTAACATGGGACCATGGAAAGTCAATGGGCTATGGCTCACTCTAGTGGTCATCTTGTGGCATCTGCAGGCACGTGTACCTGTTTATGTAATGTGATTTTGGGGATTCAATATAGCTATTTCCTGGCGTTATAAGCGCAGATTCATATTGAAATCTGGCTCGCTCGGCGCTAAGTGAGTTAAGTGAAAATTTGCTCAAAGTACTATTATAGTCCAGGAAATTAAGTAGAGTACTCAAGTAGGCTATTTAAAAGTAGTCAAGTAATTAAAAAGTAAATGTGCTCCCCCCCCCCCTTTTTTTAAACATACAATAAGCAGGTAATACATCAATAATAAGCAAGCTAAGTCAGTCCATAAACAACAGTACAACAAATGCATAGGAATACCAATCTAGAAAAACAATAACATAGGTAGACCACGCACCTAATCATTATCCATTGTCCAAATGACAATAAGTACAAGTATTTACTATTTAAATCACTCAACATAAAATTACTTTAAAAGTACAGATCCTCCAAAAAAAACCAAGCTGCTCTTGAGTAATTACTTAAGTACTTTTATTTTCCACCTCTAGTTATAGCCTTGGATCAGGACTATCATAGATGTAGGGATGTCGCATGGATGTCCAGTCACTTATTGGGGGGTACTGGCAGAGACCAAGACTAATTCAGACTCGACAAAATACATCTAGGTCTATGACAATATTGTTCCAAAGCTAAGGCCTGTTCAAATGTGCTATTTCAAATTATGCTATTTTCTGTCCATGGCATGGCAGAGTAGTAGCCTAACTCTGAAAGATTCCCAATCCCTTCCAGCTGGCAGCCTGCCACTGGCAGTGACGGGCAACATCATTCCCAAATATACACGTATGCTGAACCTGCCAGCTGCCATGTTCCCCACAGGTTAACATTCACCAGGTTAACATTCACCAGCGTCAGCGGGTTAGCATTTCACCAGGTTAGCATTCACCAGCGTCGGCAGGTTAGCATTTCACCAGGTTACCATTCATCAGCGTTAGTTTTACTGACGTTAGGGTTAAGGTTAGGTTTAGGTGGTATAAGTGGGAACATAGAACCTGGGGAACATACGTGCTACGGTCCCGACCCGAAGATCCAAAATGTACATAAAACCGGCCTTAAAAGAAAGTGGGCATAGCTAAATAATCACTGAAGTACTCAGCTTTTGGCACTTGACTGGGCATTAAAAGGTAGTGGGCAAGGGCCAAGGGGACTGAGAAAGGGGCAAGTGCAATTGTTATATAAGTGCCTCTAATACTGAAGAATGTTTAAAAGCAATTACTTTTGTACTTTTACTTGTAAAAGTACTACTGAGCTACTTGTAGTGGATTACATTTTACCATTAGTATCTGTACTTTCAGTCAAGTACTGGGTTGATGACTCAACCTTGCACAACCCTCTGTAGTAGGCTACGCTATACCCCCACCCTTGGAATGTCTATTTGTCTTCAAGCAAAGGCCCCTCTGCGACGTCATCCATGGACTCTGCACTGTCTGCTGAGTGAGACATAGTGGCTCTCAAAATATCCCCACAGCCAGGCTGTAACCTGAAGACCGCCTTGAGCTGCCCATTCTCGTGGGTATATCCTGCCAGCTGCCAGGCTGCAAGGGTCACACCATTTCTTAAAGGACAACTTTGTTTTTTTACAACAAGGGTTCATATTTTAGATTGTAATTAGAGAAAAGAAAAGATGAGTGTTAAAATGTTTTCATTCACTGCTTTCTATTGTTTTAGCGATTTTAGTGTTTTGATTTCAGTGGGAGGGGCATGCGTACAGGTGGCTAAATATGTCTTTTTAACACAATAAGCCGGCAATTTTTTGTTACTATTTACACCAGCCCCCATAAGTCACATCTGCATGCCCATGAAAGATTGCAGTGCATGTTGGGAATGGTCTCATTGTGTCTAAAAAGACATATTTAGCCACTTGCATGCATGCAAATCAAAATCATTAAAATCACTAAAACAATAGAAGTAAATGAGAACACTTTAACACTCATATTTTCTTTTCTCTAATGACTATCTAAATTATGAACCCTAGTTGTAAAAAAATAAAAAAATAAAAAAATACTAAGTTGTCCTTTAACATGAGGCTTAAAAACACTCACAATGAAATGGCCTTCCAAATGAATCCTTCACTGTGATATACGGCGTATATAAATAATGGAATGGATCTGGAAATTGAGAAGATGAGTCACCGAGCAGAAATGGCTAAATTGGATATGGGGTAGGTGTTAATGTACTTAAGTGAGAAAAAGGTGAAAACTGCATCAGAGGCTGCTGCACTGGCAGATGATTATGTTTACCCATATAGTTAGGACTAGGGATGCCTACTCTTATTCAGATACAGGCGATAGAGAAACTGACTCTGCTGGTGGGTGGGGTGTATTTCTGTAACTGTTCTGGCCGTACCCGTGACAATGAAGGAATCAAGGAATGTCATTGGAAAAATAACTTATGGCTAGAAAAAAGCTCTGTAGTACCATGTAAAGCCATCAGCATTGGCTGTCTGTGCCAATCTCCAGGGCCTATGTTGGTCAATCTAAAGTGGAGATTGGTTTCTGTGAACATTTTACGAGGCACATTCCACACATTCATTTGTCCTTGGGTCTGTTTTGCCTTTTTTCCAAGGAGTAAAACAGGCTGCTGTATTCCAGTGTTGGGCATGGGCATGTTTATGTTTCAGGTGCCTTTTGCAGTTCACCTAAAAGGTCAACTAAAAGGATAAACACCGCAAGAAAGCAGTTAGGCGTGTTTACTCTATTCATACCACATTAAATTACAGACAAATAAGGATATGCTTTGTCCTTTTTACCAGTTTTGAGTTGCAGCCACAAGTGACTTTTCAGAGCGGTTTTAAAGGAAGCTTTAGGGATTTACACTCCTTTAGGGCCTTTGTTAGGGCATTCCACATTTTTGCGGCGTATCAGGAGAACACATTTAACCCTTTGTTTGAGCCAAATCTGGTTTGGACATGATTTGTGGAGCTGCCTCTGGTGTTGTAATTGTGAACATCCTTTTGGAAGTATTTTGTCAGGCATGGGCATCTTAGTGGTGTAGTGTATCTTGTACACCAGGCCCATTGCAAGATTCTGTACTCTGTGAGCTATCGTGAAAGTGTGTCAACCCATACTTTGATGATCAGGGGTAAGGTTAAGCCTAATCAGTTTGTTTTGGGCTGTATCGTGTGTCATTCCTCTTGCCAACTATAGCAGCAGATTAGGCTGTATGTTTAGCGTTATCTAGCAGTCTGTCTCTGGCAGGTTTTGACACTGTTGGGTTGCCCTCCTGCCCTGCACGTAAATAAAACTTTAGGGCAGATCAAGTTTGCTTTCAGGTTGCCGACCGGGCAACTGCTCATTTGAGAGGGAGACGCAACCATCTATAAACACAACACCAGATATCTGTCTAAACACCAGAATGTGGCCAGAGCACATGGTCTTCTTGTCCGTGTAATAAATAAAATAAGAGCACTGTTTACCTATAATGTGCTGTTTTCACTGTTGCTTAAACAAATCTCTCTCTATATATATAATAAAATAACAAGTGTGAACCCACAGTCATATTCATAGCTATGTAGGTATTTGGCATAACAATTTAGTCATGACACTTTTTCTCGCACAGCCCCAGAAAGCAAAAAAAAAAAAATGTTTACCTATCATTTTATAATGGACGATTTACTTTTTGGGCAAGTGGGCATGACCTTTGGGCAAGTAGAACATAACCTGTACTTGCCTGATGGGCAAGTGCCTCTGAGACCTTAGTGTCAACCCCCACTCTCTCTGGGGTCATCAACATGCCGGGTTATGAAGGACACTTTTGTGTCTTTCTTTCTTTCTTTCTTTCTTTCTTTCCTTTTTTTGCCACAGACACACACAATGAGCTGCCAATAATATTACCAGACACACATATGCCTATAGTCCTAAATGTCTACTACTGGGCTCCTATAATGTGCCATAACACCCATACCAATACGCTATGTTACAATGATAGTATTTCTCAGTGGTATATAACAAGTCTTGAAAGCCAGTTTAAGCCACACTTGAGTATAAAGTAAAGATTTGTATTTATTTTTTGGCCTATGCCTAGGTGGCTTAGTTGTTAGTAATGTGACACATCGTTTTGTTCCCAGTATACATTAGGCTATTGTTCACTGATTACTCAAATCCAGTGAATGCCAGAATTGATGCACACACCCTTTTCCCCAGTGAGCTCCTTGGGAAACCAGTCAAACAACCAGTCTTGGTATGCCCCAGACTGCCAAATATAAACAACAAAAAGTCTGCTCCTGGTACAGTAGTGGTTGATGTTTAATGACTGTGGCCATAAATGCTTCCTCTGAGGCTAAGGTCAAAGTTGCAGGCTATCTCTAATACAGACACTTCCCTGGACTCTTCATCCAACATCTGGTGATGATATACACATAATATTCAACACATACTGTACGTTTTACATTCCCTCAAAGTTTAAGTTATAAATCAATTGTTTTAAGGATAAGTTTGATTAAATATGTCTTACGTCTAGAGCATCGCAGCGAAAGTGGCACTAAAAATCTGCACTTCATTTTCCCCATGGACTTTTACAAAAATATTTATAACAATTATCCAGGATCTCAGTGAATCATGACCATAAAACCTTTGAACTTATTTTAATATTTAATTATTTGGTATACTACATTTAATAATGTTGTTATGTTGTTTAGTAATGGTCATGCTTCACTGTCATTCTGGATGGCTTGGTTCTAGGCTTATAATAATTTGTGAAAGTCTATGAGGAAATGAACGGGAGATTTTTTTGTGGCACCAGTAAACCAGGCCTATTGCGATGCTCTATACATTTAGAACAGTGATGAGGTCACTACATACATGTAATTATATGCAAATAATGCACACCTTCTGGCCAATCAGAATTGAGAAGCTGCTACGTGAACATGATATAACTCATATTGATGTATGGAACTAAGCTTTCTTTTTTGGTCCCTTTTTTTTTTAGATATGAAGATGGTGTACCCACGTGATGTATGATCAGAGACATTCCTCAAGTCTTCTTCTAATTTCACTTCTGTATCTGCTTTGCTACAACAGAGGGTAAATTACATTGCTAAGTAATTTCACTTCCAGAATGAAGGAATTGGCCCCTGCAAAACAAAGTAGTTCTATACAAATGCATGAAAGATCCTGAATAGTGAATATATTGTAAGCATGTCATAGTAAATGTCAAATGAATCTGCACAGCCTGTTACTCAATATGATATTAGAAAATATATTTGTAAATCAATATTCACAACAAAATCACACAAAATAATCATAAAACAAAGCATCTCATAATTATTTAAGGTCAAGTATAAATTAATGCATTGTAATGGGCTTATAAGACGGTATAATTACAGTTCTCATTGATTGTTCTCGCTTATACTGCAATTCACTTTTTTCTGGCCTGCCAAAGAAAACAACAGACAGACAGACTACAACTTCTTCAAAATGCGGAAGCCAGAGTTTTGACTAAAACTAAGTTGAGAGAACATATTACTCCAGTTTTAGCTTCTCTACATTGGTTGGCTTACGGTTGTTTTTAGGATTGATTTGACATTTATTTAAATTGTTTATAAATCTCTCAATGGTCTGGCTCCTTCACACCTTCAGATGACTGCCTGCCGAGATATGTGAAATCTCTAATACAATCTTCAATCAATAAATCAATGTTCCAAACCGATCCCTTTGGTCTTCTATAGTGCTGACCTGCTCAAAGTGGGTGCAGTATATCTGATAGGCAGGTAGGAATTGAAATTGAAATAACAATTATTTTGATTTTCGTTTCAGAACAAAACCTACAATGACAATTAACATTTAATCAACCCACTTATCTACAATATAATTTTTAGATATACAAAATCATGTTTATCCTAGTCAAAACTGTATTCTCACTATAATTAAAGATATCCATAATAACTTTCCTAGAAATAGAACATTTATTTCAAGATGATCAAGAATTTAATTTCTTTAGATATCTTTAAATCCTTAAAAAATACAAGTGGCCGTTTTAACATAGTTCGACTGGATATGTATACTGGTTATCTAAATTATAATGCAGTTCTTATGTGGGAGTTATACTTCTTCTCTCTCCTTTTCTGATATGTTATTACTTTCTGTTTCTTTTTTCTTTTTGCTGTATTTTAATCTGATATATTTTTTATAGTTTTCTCTGATTTTGAAAGCGCAAAATTGTACTGTTTTTATTAGACATGATTTATTTGGGTATAAAAAGACTAAACTATACAAAATATAATAACATCCATGATGTCATTCTTCCTATAGGTGGATAACGTTGCTTTTGCCATTCATGTGTATTGGGCTCTAAAATCAATATGATGGAGATCTACAATGCAATTCATACTAGGACAAACTACCATTTCAGATTAGTATTAGACTAGGAACAATGCAATTACAGATATCTGGTGACCAATAGATAAGACCCCATTTTAATTTTGGATATCTGAAAGGTATCCTGGTAAGAATTCAATAGATATCCAGAATGTTGATTTTAGATATGCAGAATGCAGTTACAGATATCTGAAACTAAAAGCCCAATGCACATGAATAGCAATTGTTACGCCATTCCTCCCAGGAAGAATGTGCATGTCTGACAGTTATGGTCATTGTAAATATCCACAACTTTAAAGCGCAGCTCAATATCAATTGATCTTGATTTTAGTTTATATTTTAACTCTCTGTGTTGTTATTCATGTCCTCACTGTTTTGCCAGATTCACTATTTTTTAATTGTTGTTTATTTTACTACTATCATAGGCTACACTGAATATTTGCCCATGCAAACACATTTGTGTCCTGCAATGCAGTATTATAATACTGTGCTTTATAATGTGTTATGATTATTGCTATGAAGCATTATGAGTTATTAGAACTCATAATGCTTATTATTATATTATATTATTATATTATATTATAGTATTATTATAAGCAGATTAAAATGCATTAGAAGTAAGTATGTTTATTTACAATTTAGGCATTTAGCAGACACTTTTAATCCAATAAATAAGGACATCATAAGGTACAGCACTCTAGGATCATGTAAACCAAGAACCTACAGTATATCTCATGTCTCCCATGTTTGATTGATGATGTCTTTAAAAGTACATGTTGTGAACATGCATGGATTGGGATTAACCAATCAGTCCCAACTTGATCAATCCTCATCCTCCAAATTGAATCATCTGTTGCTGAGAAATCTGTAAATACAAGTCTGGAATATATCCCTGACATGTGTCTAAAATAACATACCTATCTAAATAACACAACACAACAACAGTTCTCAAAGTGGATTTCATGGACTCTGTGGGTTCCTTTTAGGGGGGGTCTAAATTGACCCATACAAGTCTGTAACTCTGACAGTGCACTTTAAATGAACCATGACGGGTCCATTTTGGTTACACTTGTACACTGTCTAGGGAGAACTTGAAATGTAAAAGTTTGAGAAACAAAAAACGTGGTTAACATTACATTGTTTGCCTAATATCACCCCCTTGTGTTCAAAACATGTAACTACTCTGACAGAGAGGACCTGATTAGACTTTGGTGGAACATCATAAACAGCTGTTGTTGACCTGACCAATGATTATTATGATGTATTTTTTTTAAATAAAGTCAACATTTGGACCGAAAATGTGTTTTAGTTCATCTTCTCTGTTTTTGTCCACCCTTGATGGACAGCAACTGATGTGACTATGTGACTGTGTCTCCAAAATGTTCTCCTTTGTGTCTGCATAGGAACTGCTGTGAATGGTGATATTCTGCTTAAATTAACACTAGAACTGTTCAATGTACTGAGCCAAGTCTCCTGGATGGGAGTCTCCAGACGTAACACAGAACTGTTTGTTGGTTGAGGCAAATACAAAATATCTAAAAATGAATGAAAACAATCAAACTAATCATAAACTGTTGCTTACTACTTGATGGATTTTGACAGAGCTAGTCGTAGCTACTGCCTATGACTGAATTATTACTGTGCTGATAATCACTACAATAGCACAATATGATATTGCTTAATGTCCATTTCAACAAGTTCACGTTATGATCATCCTCAAAAAACATACTCCTAGGAATGTCTTTGTTATAGTCTGCATGATACAACGTCATGTGTCAAAGAGAGAGTGAAATGATTTCAAGAATAATACAGAACAAAACCAAGAACAAAGCCAAGTCAGATAACAAACAAATGTTAAATGGTTATATAGCACTTTATTCCAAAGCACTTTACATAGATTGTGCATTACATTCACCCATTCACCCATTCACACTAACCCTGGGATTGGACTGGGAACCTTGCGGTTCTCCATTCGGCTGCTCTACCGGCCACTCTACCCCTGAGCCAGTGCCGCCCGCACAAGGCATATTGATTGATTGATTGATTGATTGATTGATTGATTGATTGATTGATTGAATAATTTATTAGAAGTTTGCAATAGAAAAAAGTACAGTTTCATGACAGTACAAATCACTGGTACAAGGTTAACTAAAAGGAGATCCTAGAAAGCCGAGGCTTATTTCCACAGGAACCACACTTTAAGTATCTCATATAACATTGAAAGACAGACGGATAGAACATAGTACTTTATCTAGGATAATATCAGTTTCAAAAGCATAACATCAAATACAAAGGCAGAAACGCATGCCATACATACATGCACATGCATGGCCAATATTTTAGGCCTATACTCTGTAGACCTTGCTGTAATCTTAGATCTGCAGACAAGCTGTTAATCAGTTCCGATGACAGGGCTTGTAACAGAAGGGAATGCATTTGCCGTAAGCCACGAGGGCTCCACCTTCAGCTTTGGAAATCAGAATACGCAACCTCACTGTCCACTTTTAAAAGTCTTAAACAATCTTTTATAAAAATGTTTTAAAATGTTCTATGCTTTCATAAATGCTATGCTTTTGTTCTTATTTATTAACTGCACTGCATATATTTTACATGCACTTTGTTCTTTGTCTGTGAAGCACTCTGCTAACATGTTTTTGAAAAGTCCTATAAAATCAGGTTTATGAATAGCAATTGATCAGCAGCAGTGGGCACACTTGCACAGCAAATGTTTTAACGTGAGACATGGTAGTTCATCATGCGTGTGCGCGTGAGTGAGTGGTGTATGAGTGCCTGCCTGTGTGTTTTCTGAAATGTTGAACCACTGCAGTTAACAGCGATGTTTCCATTGCCACTAAAAGTAGTTTCTTGCACACGCAGGATACGTTTTTTCTTTCAAAGTTGAGATCATGGGCAATGTCATTAGGCTATTATTACAATATACAGGATATTATGCAATATGCATGTCTGAGGACGTCTCTGGGTCATCTGAAAACAACCTAGAGAGATGCACTATATGTCTCATTAAAGTCTGTGGTTATGACAGAGTAATGTCAGTCTTATGAAAACATCTTAAATAGCCTAATCATTTAAATGGAGTTTTTGTTGGGTTTTCAAGATATTTTATAATTTTTGTGTAAACTATCCACTTATCAAACAGTTCATACATGAGTGTTCATACTGGAGCACAGAACAGAGGGTCGTTTTCACACCTGCAAACCACAGCACATTATTTCCTCTGAAACAGGATGCAACATCTATACCAGTGGGCTTGTTGGCTGCAGACCTTGTTGTCATAGAAATGTTTAAGTGTTTTGGAGAGACTTTCGGAAATTTCCACTTGCACAGAAATATTTGTTTGTTCCAATTAAAACTCACAAAACTGTGATAATTAGAGGGCTCTGTCTTTTTTAGCAAGAATTAAAGCAAGCATTCAGTGACTCTGCAACCTTTTGGGAAAGTCTCAGGTTCGATCCCCGGCCAAGGCAATGACTGATTTGTCAGTTGACACTTAACCCTTCACTGGATGGATGGATTTCTTACTCCTCCCTCTCTTACTTACACTGTCAATTTATCTGCTGTTGCTACTGTAAGAAGTATTCATCGGTGAAGATTATCTTGCTCAACAAAATGTGTAAGGATGGAATGTGGGTACAAAGTAAATTAAAACAGTGCATCTGTATTTACTGAGACACGTTTACAGATGTCAGTATGAATGAAACAATGTCATAACAATGGTCTCCAACAGCTCTGACACAAATATTAAAACATATATTTTATATGTGAAGTGAGCCGTGCTCATGAAGTATAACTGTCCTCCTCACTAACATCAAACAGTGAACACACGCTGGTTGTTGGTCACAATGAGGCCTGAACAGGTTGTGTTTTTTTGCATATTTCCCCTCATGCAGGATGCCGCATCTAGTGAGCTCATATTAACAGACACTATTCTTGTGGTTTCGATACCACTAGAAACTCTTCCACGAACTATTAGGTAGATCATGATGGTGGAGGGAGGGGGGAGAGCATCTATGTGTTCAGTGTGGGATACAATGCATAATCCCCTTTTGTCAAGGGCACCAGGAGGA
Source organism: Nannobrachium achirus (assembly GCF_963921795.1). Classification (NCBI taxonomy): domain Eukaryota; kingdom Metazoa; phylum Chordata; class Actinopteri; order Myctophiformes; family Myctophidae; genus Nannobrachium; species Nannobrachium achirus. The sequence goes on along the minus strand of NC_137810.1, from coordinate 64,908,348 downwards.
AGACAACTACTGGCATGGACTGTGTAAATACTTAGGTCAGGCCTGGAACACTCTAGTATGGAATTGAAGATGTTCATTAACAGCTCTGACACAAAGAGGATTTATTTATTCAAAAATAAACATTGTTACAAAATGTTGAATGTACAGTTAATTGTATTCAATGTCATAACACGCTTAAAGGCATTATGCATGTACTGTATGACTCCTTAAAACAGGGGTGTCCAAACTGTTTTCAAAGGGGGGCACATTAGAAAATATTAAAACACCCAAGGGCAGACTATACTGTATCTCCTGACATGTAGGCTACTTTCGGTGTGACCATAAGTCACCTACATATGCATCGCTTTTAAACAATTGTATTTAACTATCATCATCAATATTTAATATCAATGGTCTTTTGTCAGGTGTGTGCTCTGAACAAGATACAAATAACTCTTATTTCACATTACCAATGTAACCAGACGTGCAAGGTAAAAAATACAATAAAAGAGCCTTTGACGCCTTCAGAATGAAAAATGTATACTCTGGGGAAATATTATTGTTTGGTGCTGGCGAGCCGTTTATAATACAATTTAGGAATGAAGCCGAGGGCCGTATAAAACTTGTCCTCGGGCCGTGCTTGGCCCCCGGGTCGGACTTTGGACACCCCTGCCTTAAAGCCAAAAAGTAGAACATTGATAAGTAACAACACTATCTCTCCTGTCCTGACAAGTACAGCAAGTATTAAGTGGATCAAATACTGTTTAGTTATAAACTTTGACCTCTGACTTGGGTATTACTCCTATAGCTGTTGCTTGTTGTTATGTTGGAAACATCATACTCATCTTCATCTGTGTCCCCAATAACAACACTTATCACCTGTGTCCCCAATAATATCCTATAATGCATGCTGGTTCAGTTTAAAATAAAACATAAAAGCATATCAATAAAATAGTCAGAAAGCAAATGAGTAAAACAACAATGAATAAACAACTGAAGAACTGATACTAGCAAACTTACACAGAGATACAGTCAAAAATATGTAACTAGTTTTTTAAACTGCTTTACAGCCCCTAGCCTAGATTATGGAACAATCTCCCCTAATACTTAAAGGGATATTTCACTTTCAAATAAAATAAACATTTAAAAAGATTTATAAAAATACATCTTAAAAGTAATGGAATAGCATGTGGGTCCGTGATTTTTCCATTAATTTGTTCATCTTCCACATAAGTGTGCATATACCGTAAGTACTTTGAAACATGATAACTGTTTCAAATGAATAGGTTTAGGCTACTTATTTCATCTTATTTGACATTATCTTCCTATGGTATCTGCATGGTACGTTTGTGTGTAGTTTGATTGATTGTTAAATAACTTCATTAAGTTTGCATAGGAAAAAGTACAGGACAGTACAGTTCACTGATACACAGTCAACTAAAAAGATTTAAATCACAAGAACGCTTAATGGTTTGTTTAAATTGGGATACTTTTGTACTCAATTCATATAAACATTCAATGACAGACAAATAAAACACAATATGCAAAAATATCATAACAGTCGAAAAACTGAATAAAAAATTATTTGTATTTACAGTAAAAGGGTCGGGGGTGGTAAGGCTTTGTCGTTTTCTTTTTTCTTCCTTACCAGTTTTGAGTTGCAGCCACCTGTAAGTGACTTTTCAGAGCGGTTTTAAAGGAAGGCAGCGATTTACACTCCTTTAAGGCCTTCGGTAGGGCATTCCACATATCTGTGGCATAGCAGGAGAACAAATTTAACCCTTTGTTTAAGCCAAATCTGCAAGATGCTGTAGGCCTACTCTGTCAGCTACCATGAGCCATCCCATAATTTCATATTATACTATTGATTTTAACAGTTTTTATAATGGTCTTTTCTAGATTTCTCTGTCTCTCTAAAAAGCATCACTGTCCACACTATCATCAGACCATTCAAACATGGTGGGTGTTCACGCTGAAGCAGAGGGAAGTATTTGTGGAGTTTGTGATTTTTTTTTTCTACTGAAGCAGAATGCAACATTTCTACCTCATAGCTTAACGTACCTTTTGTCACATAAATGTTTACGTTATGTGGTTAACAGAGTTGTTTTGATACCACTAAACTGACAAAGGTGAGAAGATGTTGGAGTATCAGGAGGAGGAGGAGGAGGAGGAGGAGGAGGAGGAGGAGGAGGTGAAGGAGGTGAAGCACACCATAAAGGCCTATCCATACATTCTCCAAAAAACAAACTTTTCTTTGGAAAGGTCCGGTTCGACAACAAAATGACGTCACTTGATTTATTTATTTATACCCTATGATTTATTAATGATATATTATTTTCTTGTTTTAAATGTATGTATTGTATTTTTAAATTGCATTGTTGTGCTTTGAATGTATCTGTTTTTATTCTGTAAAGCACTTTGAATTATGTTGTTGTACGAAAGGTGCTCTATAAATAAAGTTGCCTTGCCTTGCCTTGCCTTGCCTTGCCTTGCCTTGCCTTGCCTTGCTACTTGCAACTCGCGAAAAGCATTACACCGAATTAGAGTAAGGAAATCTGCACGTTGGGTAGTCGGAACTCTCAGAAGAAAAGTTCTGTTTCGGGGAGACTATGGATAGGCCTTAAAGCAGAAACGTGCCTCACACAGGAGTGTACATCAATGTGCAGTGCAACCTCATTATTCATTGACATTCAAATCATGGAGGCTTATTTAACTTCAAAATTACACGATTTAAAACATACTGGTGGCGCTGGAGCACTCACCCATGACCAAATCTCTCTTTTCTGATTGTTCACTTCCTGCTTTTAAAAGCAGGCCCAGACCATGATTGGTTGGCATCAGCGTGGCTCACCAATCCTCCTGATATGATGCATCAAATCTCCACACATGCACACCTGCAGTCAATGACACAATAAAACCATAATGAGTTTGTGTCCAAGATATTCACTGAAAACTCCACCTGGTTACACTTACAAACTCCAATCAAAAGAATCAACCTAATCATAAACTGTTGCCTACTACTTGATAGATTTTGGTAGAGCTACTAGTAGAGTCGTAGCTACTGCCTGACTGAATTATTACTGTGCTGACATTCACTACAATACACACACACTCATGGTGGAGGAAAACATGCAAGATTGGGAGAAATTAGCAGTGTCTTGCTCAAGGACACTTCGACACTAACTCTGGGGGAACCCGGGATCAAACTGGGAACCTTGCTGTTCTCCTGCCGCTCTACTGGCCACTCTACCCCTGACTCACTGCACAAGGCATATACATAAGCATACATACTGACTGTACATACACATGCTTGGCCAAAATATTGTAGGCCTATACTCTGTAGAATTTGCTGTAATCTGCAGACAAGCTGTTAATCAGTTCCCATGACAGGGCTTGTAACAGAAGGGAATATGCATTTGCCGTAAGCCACGAGGGCTCCACCTTCTACTTTGGAAATCAGAATAAGCTTCCTCACTCTCCACTTTTAAGTCTTAAATATGTTTTACTATTTTCTATGCTTTCATGAATGCTATGCTTTTGTTCTTATTTCTTGACTGCACTGCATATATTTTACTTGCACGTTGTTTGTTCTTTGTTTGTCGGTGAAGCACAATGTAAACATGTTTTTGAAAAGTGCTATAAAATCAGGTTTATAAATAGCAACTGAGCAGCAGCAGGGGGCACACAGGATATGTTGTTTTAACATGAGACATACCGGTATGAGTTTAGTGTGTGTGAGCCTGCCAGCATGCGGTTGTGCGTAGGCCTATACTGTATGCACATGCGTGTGTGCGAGTATGTGTGTGTATGTGTGTGTGTGTGTGTGTGTGTGTGTGTGTGTGTGTGTGTGTGTGTGTGTGTGTGTGTGCGCGCGCGCGCGCGCGTGTGCACGCGCGCGTGTATGCATGCATTCCTGTATACTATCCCCACTCACTTGCCTGGTTTCCAGCCCATAGACCCGCCCACTCTCAGAGTGGACTGTGAGCTGAGTATGAAATCAGGCTACCCACTCACTAAAGATAACAATGACATTTGAGTTCTTAAATAGTCCAATTCAACACATAGCCTTATAGCCTATACTCCAGTCAGGTGTGTAAGCCTAAAAAAGTACAAGAATTGTATTTTGCCTTTCTTACTTGTACTATCAGCAGCTCTCTAACATTAAACCATTAATACTTAGTGAGTCAACACTGAGGACTGGAGCAGATGGCTGTGGATCATTTTCACACCTGAAAACCACAGTGTATTTATACATGTTGCATGCAACACCTACACCATCGCTTGACATTTTTCTCAGACATGTTTAACCACTGCAGCTAACAGACTTTCCATTGCCTCTAAAAGTAACCTCTTGCACGCAGGCTACTTCTTTGTTCCAAAACTCACAAAATTTAGATCATGGGAAGTCGGCTTGGCAAAACGTAATATAGGCTTTAACTCTATTATTACATTATGCAATATATGTCATATGTTTATGAAAGCACTTTAAATAATCATTTAAGTTGGGTTTTCATTGGGTTTTCATAAGGTTTTTTAACCTGACAAGTAAAGAGAGTAAAAGGCAGTTCTGTCCCTGAGAGTCTTTATATTAATATTCTGGATATAGAACACTACACTATGCACTCACTAACATCAAACAGTTCATACATGGAGAGTGTGTGCATAGGACAGAGGGTCGTTTTCACACCTGCCAACCACAGCACATTATTTCCTCTGGAACAGGATGCAACATCTATACCGGTGAGTTGCAGACCTTGTTGTCATAGAAATGTTTAAGTGTTGTGGTTAACATAGACGTTCCTAAAAAATTCCACTTGCACAGAAATACTAGTTTGTTCCAATTAAAACTCACAAAGCTGGGATAATTCCCTTTTTTAGCAAGACTTACAGCAAGCACACAGCAGTAACCCATGAAACTCGTCAGGGCCGCCATAGCTGAATGGGAAAGGCCGTTTGGGAGAGTCTCAGGTTCGATTCATAACAATGGTCACTAGCTCTGACACAAAGAGGATTTATTTATTAAAAATCACATCTAGTGTGAAGTGAGCTTTGCTATGAGTTAATTTCATAAAGTGTCTCTCTAGCCAATCACAGCGCGTCCTGCGAAGCTTGGCCAATGGGACTCTGGCCGTACAACAAACCTTGAGCCGTTTGTGCCAAGATGTAGGCCATATCTAGGCTAGATGTAGGCCAGGCATCCCACCCTAAGCCCGGAAATTGTTTAACACGTTTTTCCCATCGGCTTTTGACCGGACAAAGCCAGATGTTCCAGGAGCACGCTCCAAAAAATAGTTTCACGCTATGTAAAAATTACACAGTGTGAAGTGAGCGGTGCTGCTGCTGATAACTGTATAACTGTCCTCCTCACTAACATCAAACAGTGAACACTCGCTGGGTGTTCACTGTTTGAGCCCTATTGGCACGACAGGTTGCGTGTCGTTCTGGTGAGTGGAAGCCTGGGGTTCAATCCCAGCTCATCACGAACCCACCAAAACTACTTGGGTAGATCGAGATGGTTTGGTTTGGTTGGGTTGGGGGGGGTATGTAGGCCTATGTGTCCTCAGTGTGTGATACAAGAGGGAGTGGGGTGGGGAGTATGTATGTGTCCTCAGTGTGTGATACAAGAGGGAGGGGGGTGGGGAGTATGTATGTGTCCTCAGAGTGTGATACAAGGCAAAAATCTATTTCGATAAAAGGAAGCCAAGCGTCATTCGTAAATTCTTTGTTAAAATCTCAATGTGTGTTAAATTAAGGACATTATGCATATCAACATATAATGCATGCTGGTTCAGTTCTTACACAGTGTCAGTGATGGAGTTTGTGTGACGGTGTGTGTGTGTGTGTGTGTGTGTGTGTGTGTGTGCGTGCGTGCGTGCGTGCGTGCGTGCGTGCGTGCGTGCGTGCGTGCGTGCGTGCGTGCGTGCGTGCGTGCGTGCGTGTGTTTGCGTGAAACAAGCAGTAAACTTACTTTGAACTCTTCCTCTCTTCTTCACTCAAACATCTCCACCTGTAACAATAAAACAATAAAATATAAACTGTAATATTATAAAGTCTGGTCGGCATTGATGCAAATATTTGTTGAATACTCAATTCTGATTAGTCAGACAATCCCTTGATTGACTGACATCCAGTGGTCTGTTATTTCTAAACAATAAACCACTGTTCTACCTCTATTTTTTATGTTTCGATGAGTGCTCTGTAAATAAAGTTTATTACTATTCCATATATGTGTGCACTCAAAGTACACAAAACCTAGGTACTGTAGGGGATTAAGCCGGGATTGTTATCCCGGCTGTATTTATCCCGACTTATCCATGAAATGCTGAATGTATCTACTATCTAGCCACGATAACTTAGTCTGTTATCCTAGCTAAGTTTGTTCATGACTGGTTTCATGAAAGCAGAGGCATGTAAGTGAAGGGGACGTTCTGAGCATTTTGTTTGTTTTGCTTTTAGTGCTATCACATGTTGTCATGGGATGGCATCTGAATTGAGTTTTGTACATAGCATTTTATATTGATGTTCAACAATAGATTGTGCTTAGACAAACAATGCCGCAAACTTTCTACATCTCAAATAATAGAATACTGCTCAATTCTCACACATCTTCATAACTGAAAAACTACAATATTACTTAATCTTGAACTTTTACACCAAATAACTGTCTCCCTCTCAGCTTTCCTACTGTATGAATAATTTTCAAAATACAATGTGGTACCCAAAGCTAGTAGGTCCTAAAGAAAAAAAAAGAAAGAAAGAAATATGTAAGCTAGGCTAAAGCCTAAACTAACTAGAACTGTTGTCATGACTCTTGTCATGGAAACCAAACTAAAGAGTGAGTGCTGAATCTTAGATTAAAAGCTATCATCATATTAGCGTTGTACATTGTGACTGACCTGTGGGTATCTTCACAGTGGAGTAGATGGCTTGTTCTGCAGAGGTCTGGTCTGAAACTTTGGTCGCAACAAAAGAAGTGTTAAAACATTTAACACAGAGATGGAAACAACAATTAAACAACAGAATAAGTGAGTGGTGTTAGTGTGTTGTAGTGTTACTCCACCTCTCCAGTCCTACGGCCTGCAGCACACAAATACGTCTTATAGTATATCAACTCTTACTTATGAATATAAATGATATCTTTATTATTTGTTTAGATTGAATATTTATATAAATGTCAGACAAGGGAGTGGAAGGGAATAAAAGGGAGTAAAAGGAATAGCTAAATGACAACAAAAAAATGTGTTTGTTTGTTTGTTGTTTTAATCAAAATCTCTGGCCAAGTATTTTCACTCACAGAGTTTGAATTGGGTCATTCAAGTTATGAACTTTGACCTGTGTGTACAACTGACATTACATGCTGGTCATAATAGTCCATGGGCCAGACCAGAATTTGGTACCACCAGGTATGGTGGCAAAAACTTCAATTATTGCTTTGCAGGTTTCAAAACATAAACGCATGTCATTGAAATAGTCAAATCATTGCTTTTTACATTATCGTCCTACAGTAACTGCATAGTAGGTTTGTGTGCAAAGTATTGTTAGGTTTGCATCTGAAAACCACAGCACAGTTTTTTTCCACTGAAGTAGAATGCGCCATCTATCTCAGTCGTGTCACGCTTTGTTCTCTGAAATGTTTAACCACAGCCACTGCCCCTGCTAGAGAGTTTTGATAAAAAAGCACAACGCTATTTCCAAAACATGGTGGTAGTGGTGTGTGTGTGTGTGTGTGTGTGTGTGTGTGTGTGTGTGTGTGTGTGTGTGTGTGTGTGTGCGTGCGTGCGTGCGTGCGTGCGTGCGTGCGTGCGTGCGTGCGTGCGTGCGTGTGTGTGCGCATGTCTTATTCACTAATCGTCTCCACTTGTAACACAATAAAACAATAACAACAAAACTATGTAGGATTATAAGGACTGGCAAGCATTGACACAAATATATTTGTTCTCTTTTGACGATTTATTATCAGCTATCCTGGACTATACAAAATTCCGAAATGGCTCGGAGTTCCACGATGCCTGACCACCATAGGCCTCTATGGAGATGGCATCCTCAAGCTCCCCCTCACCAGTCTCACAGAGGAGTTCAAGTGTGCAAAAACAAGACTCCAGATGACACTGAATGAATCCAGAGATTTAGTGGTGAGCAACAACGAGGGTGTATAGTGTATAATGGCCGAAACACCCTAAGACCTGGAGGAACACTACTGATGATGCGTCCTAGATAAACTAACCCCAGCCCCCCCCCCTCCCTTGCATCCATCATTCACCACCAAGATGACACACACACACACACACTCTCTCACACGCATGTGCCTGCACAAAGGAAATTAACATCTTATCCTGTGTTTTGTAAAACAAACATGAAAGCCGATTTATCTAGCCAGAATAACAATAGCCATTTATCCTGGCTAAGTTGATCTATATACTGTACATCTATATGACTCGGTTTCATGAAAGCAGTGGCACATAAGCAGTGTTGGGAATAAACCAAGTAACTCAGCTTTCCTACTGTCTGTCTAGTCTCTTCCATGCTGTTTCCCTATGAGCTTTCCTACTGTCTGTGTCTTTCACGCTGTTTCTCTCTCAGCTGTCCTACTGTTTGTCTTTCTTACACTGTCTCCCTGAATCATTTTCAAAATAAAGTTTGGTACCCAAAGAAGAACAAATGCTGTCTTCTTCTCAGCTGTCCTATCCCCCCCCCCCCCTCTCTCTCTCTCTCTCAGCTTTCTACTGTATGTCTCTCCTGTGCTGTCTGAGCCTGTCTCCCTCTCAGCTTTTCTATGCTGACCCTGACTAGAACTGCTCAGCTTTCATAAAACCAACCTGAGAAGTGAGTCCTGAATCTAAAAGCCATCAACATAATAGTTGGGTCCATTATGACTGACCTGGATTCACGGTAGAATAGACAACTTGTCCTGCAGCGGCCTGGTCTGGAAGAAGCAAAAACAAAAGAAACAACACAAACCACTCCGGTGAAATAATGTAAACACACAGAAACAACAATTAAACAACAGAATAAGTGTGTGATCAGAGTGTTATTGTTTATGTGAGTGATGTCAGTGTGTAGTTGAGTGCTCTACCTGTCCCTGTGTGGTCAGCTGGCTGCTTCACTCTCACATCAGCATACGTCACATCTTCACTCTGTCCGTCTGTGAGAAATCATCCTTTTAATCAAAATCTGTTTACTGGCCAAGCAAAGGAATTTGAATCAGTGCATTTTAAATATATTAAGTAGGCCTATACAAAAGGTAAAAATATGAAATGATTTGCTGCACGGCAGTTGGACAGGAAATGTGTAAACTTTTGATTTGTCTGTCGAGCATTCTGAAATTGCAGTGGAAGCACTTTGGTGTCAATTGAGCAAAACTTGAGGGAGGAGATAGATAGATTTTTCAGAAAAGGATTGTGATGTATTTTATAATTGCTACAAGCTCAAAGCGTGTGGATATTTCTGCAAACTTGGGCCTACATTTAGGTCAAGGTTGCAAAGAGATAGCACATACTGATAACACATTTCAAATGGTTACTGTAGCGCCACTATTAGGCTTATTGGCCCACAAGACATCAGACTGGTGCAGTAAAAGCTTGCAACACAGGCCTGGGAAGGCAAGCCGGTCTGGCGGGGTCTGTGCTCGGAGGAGCGCACCTTTCTAGTTGAGAAATAAACCTGCTTTGTGTCTGGATCTAAACAACCTTTCAGTGTTTATTTCTAAACCATGACCTGTTCACCATTGATTATCGATGCTTATCGATGCAGACGTTAGTGTGTGTGTGTGTGTGTGTGTGTGTGTGTGTGTGTGTGTGTGTGTGTGGGGGGGGGGGGGGGGGGGGGGGGGGGGGGGGGGCTTTATAGCTTCTCTAAATTACATACCTTTGCACTTCTTCCAGAGAAACAGGCCCAGAATCACCAGAAAGATGAAGACTCCAACTAATATCAGAGCGTAGAAATATGGAGGCAGAGAGGAAGAGGGAGGAGGAGACTGAGAGGGAGGAAGAGAGGAGGAGCGAGGGCCTGGTTGGTCGTTGTCTTTGGAGGCTGGAAAACACACATTTCAAGAGCTGTGAAACCATAAATGTGAATAATTTAAAGCCTAAGTACAGCCTAAGTAGAATTCATATTTATGCTAAAAGTAGGGAGGATGCATCTGTTGTGTATCGATAGCTTCATCTCTGCTGTGAGAGAAAGAAGCAACCAGGTCTATGAAAAAGCCCAAAATAAGCGTCTATACTAGGGGCAGGTCAGTCAAACTTTATTGTCTAATGTTGTTTTGGGAGTGGCGGTTCTCAAACACTTTCCTGTCAAGAACCCCCAGTATCTACAACAAGCCCAAAGTCGCTTAGAATAAGCAGACACTGGCTACTGTCAGTGAGTGGAGAATGGGGGGTGGAGAAAGTACAACATTTCATGTGGCTTTGGAGGGTAGCAGATCTACAAGCTCTTAACATGTCACGCTGCAATGTTAAAAAAGAAAAAAAAATTATAAAAAAAAGAAAAAAGAAAGAAAGGTGCCTGGGTTATGCAGCAGAACTATGAGCACCATTTCTGTCCTTGTGTGCAGGTCTGGGATAGAATATGTGACAAAGTGATCTCACCTCTCACATCCATGCTGCTCTCTAGTGACTCTCCAAGGCCAGAGATGTGACACTTGTAGAATCCTTCATCAGACTTGGAAACACTGTGGATGGTCATCTGTCCTGTAGACTGAGACCTGATGAGGGATCCATCTTTATAGAAATCAGCTGGACGGTCAGAGGATGGCTTAGCAGTTGGTTTGTCTTTGGACCAGCAGTGAAGAGTGACATCACTTCCTACCATCACAGGAAGTACAGTCATCCCCAGGATCACAGCATCTGAACAATGATAAATAACATCAGAATGAAAGATTAGACTGAGGTCACTCAGAACAAAACTGTCACAACACAATGAGGTATTAACATGAAATGCCTTAACAAACAAGACAACTGAATAAAAACAAAATCTGAACAAACTTGACTTGCTGAACGTACTGTACCAGTCAGTGACATTAACAGTGTTACTCTGTCCCTTTGAAGTCTCACAGTCACTGATTTAAAGATTATTATATTCCATATGAATAGACAGTTTCCCCCAAAATGATTGAATTCACTCCCACACAATAAATGAGACCACACAGTGTAAGTCCGGTTTTTCTCTTACTGTATATTAAATCAATGAGCATACAAAATAGATGTCCAGTACAGTACAATAAACATGTGTCTCTTTTTCTTTTCCAATCTGAATCTTTATACAATGTAACATCAGTTCACAAATATACTTCAGTAGGTACAGGGAAAATAGATTTGTCAAGCATTCATTGGACAGTTAAACATAACAATGGATCATGAGATGGTGTTGTGACTGAGTCTCGTGAACTCAGAAGCCAAGGATGTAGAATGTTTTGGCTTCTCATTATCCAGTGTCCTGGACACTTTGACATTTCGCTGGTCAATCTCTCTGTCCCTGTAGTGGGCAGATTCTCGTCACATGCATTAGTTATCAGATCAAAACAAAATAACCTTGTCACTTGTAACACTGAAGTTGGTGTTTTAAATATAATAGATGTTAAAATGTTTTTAACCCAACAGTCACAATAGTACACTACTGTCTATATACTGTCTATATATGGAACTGACCCCCTCACCATCAATCACACTCTGATGTGATGTTTTTTCTGTTGGTCCTCTTCACTCGCCCGACAGCAGGAGAGGTAGTGATAAGTTAAACTGCCCAAATGGGCAAACCATAGACTTAGACAGTCCTTTGTGCAACCGGCTATAAAGATCTATAATGAGGCACACAATGGTCGCTATAGGCTCATTTAATAGACAAATTGCTGAACGTACCAGTCACAGTGATATTAGCAGTGTTACTCTTTCCCTCTGAAGACTCACACCAGTAAACTCCAGTGTCCAGCAAGGGTAGCATGGACCTGACGATGCATCCTGTGGTGTTCATCTTCCCCCAGTCGTCACCACACTCTGAGGTGACGTTTCCAATGCTGGTCCTCTTCACTCTAGACTGTCTGTCCTCACAGCTCAGAAAGACAGACTCATCTTTAAGGAACTGAGATCTGTCAGGACTGAGTCTGAGAGAGGCTGTGGACATGGAACTAACCACTAGAGAGAGAGAGAGAGAGAGAGAGAGAGAGAGAGAGAGAGAGAGAGAGAGAGAGGGGGGGGGGGGGTAGAAGTAATTAATAAAATAAAATAAAATAAAATGAAATAAGATGAGTAACTCATCATCCAATGATCCACGTTAATTAGGCATAATTCTAACCCTTATGTAGAATTAAATCTCTACTAGTGAGGCAAATTCTGCATCTCAAGAAGGAAATGGACACACACGACATTCATTAGTAAGTATTAAAATTGTACAGTATGTATGTACTTACAGACTAGAAGGTAGAGTGATGTTAACTCCATGCTGCCTTGTTGCTCACTGGCTCACTCACTGTTATAACAGAGTTAGTGAGTGACAGTCTCCTCCTCCTACTGCTGTTGGGGTGAAGATGAGGATGCACTGAAGGAAGTGACAATGCAGTGATCTATGGTGATGTGGTCGGGAGGACGATACATTGAAGGAAATAAATGGTGGATTGGTGAGCAGGTTTCATATATTTCGTTCCTATATGAAAAGCATGCAGCGAAGGCTTGTGTGCAACAAGAAGAAGAGAAGCCTACTCCATTCCGACCGGGGCACGATATCTATAACTATAACTGTATTGTTCACCATTGTCTTCTTTTTTAGTAGTAGATGTGACACTGCCATGCCATCCACTTGACTTGAATGGTTTTTGCACAAAGTAGTGCAATGCAAGATAGAGGGCGCCAGATCCATTTTAGTCACACCCTACCACTACTTCCTGTTCATCCACAAGGTAAATAGAGAGGTAAAGACATCCACGCCCCTTTCGCTATCTCGCAATTCCAACTGGCAGATTCGTCGCACCATGGGTGCCAAACTGCAGCCGGAAGTTTTGTGGAAGACTGTGGAGCAGCCTCCCAGCAGCTCATGAAGTTCATGAACAAACACTATTTATGAAAAAGTGAGACCTTTATAACATACTCAGCTCAGGAAAATAAAAGAAGGCATGTCACACATTTTTTTGTGCTGTGTGGATTTTCGATGTGTGCACTGTGTCATTTTATAGCAGTATCTAAAGAGCAAAAAGTATGTTTCTAAACGTGCCAAGTATCGCGACACTATCCACCGTTTCCTGTCTGGGAACCAAATCTTGCGATACTTCGGAGACAGAAACGATTATTTACTGTTAATATTATTATTTCATTATGTACTGTGCACATTGAAAAGCAAGTGATTGTAAAAATACCTTTGGTATGTTTTCTTTTATATTCCTGAACAGATTATATGATAAAGGTCTCAGTAGTTCATAAATAGTTTTTGTTCCAGGTTTGTTCATGAGCTGATCAAGCCAGCTCCATTCACTGACGTGACCGCGGTTTTCCCAATGATCCTGAGCGCAACGGTGGGGGCGCGGGAGTGTGGGAAGCCTATTGCCCATCGGCCCCCACCGTTGCGCTCAGGGTCATTGGGAAAACTGCGGTCGCTTCACTGACATGTATTTTATCGCACTTCCGGTGCGAGTTCTGGCACCCATGGTGAGCTTCATAGCCAGACATGGCGCATGCCTGGTGGTCACGTGTTTACATTCCTTCCTTATATTCCTTGTTCATCCACAGAGCATTGATTCTAGTTCTAGTTTCAACTTTTATTACTTTGGATGGTAAAAAGATGAGGCAGACAAATAAAATGTATTTTGACAAATAATAAAAGTTGAAAAATGTTAAAAGAAAGCACTTTAATCTAACGGAGAAAACAACTAGAATCAATGCTCTGTGGATGAACAGGAAGTAGTGGTAGGGTGTGGATCTGGCGCCCTCTATCTTGCATTGCACTACTTTGTGCAAAAGGAGAATAGGGCCCAGTGTGAACGGCCCTTGACTCAGGGGGGCCCTGGGCTATTTATCTTTTAGAGCCCCCCACCCAACCAGCCCTGTGCTACTCAGAATGGGCAGTCGATGCATGAGCATGGAAAACGTTATAAGAAACGTACCCAGTATTTACATGATATAAACCAGATCTTATTGCTCTTCCAGAAATAAGGTTAATGAATGAATACTGCTCCAGTGCCATGCTGCTGGTGTCATCTACCTGGAAAGAAGTTTTTGGTTGTGGTGATTATTCAGTTTATTTCCCCCCTATTTCCCCCAGGTTGGGGGAATGCATGCATTTAACCAATTGCACGCATGCCCCCACCTACTAAAATCAAAACACTAGAATCGCTAAATCAAGAGAAAGCAGTAAATTAAAAATTCACAAATCTAAGTAAATGTAAAAGACAAAAACGTTGTATTCAGTTCTGTTAGTTTATTCATCATCAAGGTGGGAATGCTATGGATTCTAAGCTATCATGGTGTGTCTTATCTGGAATGGACAGAGAAGTATCTCGGAACCTCACCTTTTGTGCAAAATACAGATCTGGTCAACAGCATTGTTATATTGACCCTTAGAGCCAACTGCATCTCCTGTCATACTGTTTACCTTTAACAAAGTCACTTAAATGCATCACATTACAACAATTTTATTTAACTGCAGTGCAATATCAATAGATTTTGGCATTGTGACCAAATGTAAGCTCATCTGTGCTGTGAACAAAACAAAAACAATTCAGCCTTTTTCACATGCATGCACTGTATTGCGTTTATATTTAGTTCCAATAAACTGGAGTGAAGGCAAATGTGTGTGTACGTGCATGCATGTGTGTGTGCGTGTGCAAATAATGGATACAGACGTGCTCTAATCCAATATAGCTCACAATGGGTGAGTGACTACCTTGATAAGGAAAACCACACACATTCAAACCCAGATTAAGCAGGTGCCAAACCATACAATAACTTTACAAAAGAGATAAAAGCAGAGTGACAAGGATAACAGACCCCATATATAAACACATCACAGGATGTGGAGATTCACATAAAACGCATTGCACCCAATAGTTAATAGGGGCTGCTTGCAGAGGTGGGATTATTCTCAGTGGGGTTTCCTAGCCTGTCTCTTACTGCCCCCTTCTGGTAAACATGCATGTATTTTACTGTTGTCATTTCAATAGAAATGTTATCTATTTTTGTAGGCCTATTGCAGTGATCTTTGGGTGTGCATTTGATTTGCTGTGTCAACTTTTTGTCAAAATGTATTGGTATTATTTGGGGTGGGAACAAACACTGGGGTCCTATCACAATTCCTGTGTGTTTGTGTGTGTGTGTGTGTGTGTGTGTGTGTGTGTGTGTGTGTGTGTGTGTGTGTGTGTGTGTGTGTGTGTGTGTGTGTGTGTGTGTGTGTGTGTGTGTGTGTGTGTGTGTAAACTGAGTGCCAACTGCTAAATACATCCATAACAGCTCATAACAATATTGAGGGTGTCTGTCACCAAGACTAGTTTGCTAAAGTGTGGTGGGAGCACTGCATTGCTTTTCTTAACCTGTTAACAATCCTGTATAATTTGCCAATACACAGCATACCCAAAGTAAATTGATTGCTGTTTTTAAACCATTTGGAGTAATGCATTGGGCATGGTCTCATTTTGAAGGAAACATTTTGAAGTTTTCCACAGAAATAAATAATCACTCTGAGATTGAGTAATGCAAGTTTTAAATTACTGAAATAGCAGGTTTTTAATCCTCGCCTAAATATTTTCAATAAATCGATGCCTGCATAACACTGTTATTATCATATAGGAGCTGAAAAACACAATGTGGCCACATTTTACCTAGCCCAATTTCAAAGGACATGATAAAAGTACAGAATATGAATATTTTACACATGTTTTAGTAAGTGTATGTCTATGCGTTTTCATTTGGAGACATTTGCATATATTATATAAAAAGGTCAAAAAGGGATAATAGACTGATTTTTTTTAATTTGTATTATTTTCATTTATTTCATTATTATTATTATTGTTACCCTTATTATTATTACCCCTATCGTTAAATCGGTCCACGAAGCCGAGGTCCTAGGGCTGGTGTACACGACAAATTTCCAAACCCCGCTGTGTGTTCCCTGGGGGCGTGAAAAATAAGGGGGTGGGCTCTACATGTCCTCTGGGACCCCATCTACGTATGGACACCACTTGTTCGCCCATCCGTCTTACGGATGCTTTTTTATTCCATTTGATTTGTTTTAGGGTCCTATCTTGCAGTTCAAGCCTATTTCCACAGGGTGGCAGGCTACTTTCCCAACCTACTGGAGGTGAACATGCAGGGGCGTCAATTGGGTATGGCAAGCTATGGCAGCTGCCATACCTTGGCTACAGGGGGGAAATAATTAAATGTACTTTTCATCGTGCCTGTTGCTAAGGTATGGCAACATGATTGGTGTCTTGCAAGACACCAGTCATGTTGCCATACCTTAGCCTTTCCTGAACTGACGCCGCTGTGAACATGTGTACACAGCCAGCATATTACTCAATGCCAAACTTTGCACACACACTCCTTGCCTGCCAATCCACAACCTCCACCCCTCCAGGGACCCCCAGGGCTTATCTCCCGATTAGGACACTTTCCAGCATAGTGACATGCAGAACAAACTGTCCATATAGTATGGTTTACATAAAAGTCAGTTGTCTTTCACACACACACACACACATGTAACAGGGTTGTTATTGGGTTTGAAGTCCGTCAAAATTCATTTGTATTTTGGGTTAATATACAGTATGCAAGGCTCACAGGCTTCCCCCTCTGGTGTAACTGTGCCCTCTTGTGGCGGGTGGTGGTAATAGTATTTAAGTTCTCAGTCAGCAGCAGTTCCGCACCTTTGCACTGCTGCTTTTCCTGTTTATGGTGGGTTAAACACAGCTCCGTGATCTTTCATGTATTAAAGCTAAAAAACGCTAATTTCACTCAAATCAAAGTATATGCTGACTGATATGAATGTTGTGGACATGTTTTGCAATTATCAGTGAGTTGAAAAGTATTGTTTATGTTCTGATCTGTAGGGGCAGGAGCTGTGTTGCCTTTCCACACACCCAACCACATGTGTGTGTGTTGTTATTGTCTTGACAGGTACGTTTTGTGAAGGGGAATTAGTTCATTGATTCATTGTATTAATTATAAGAGCCTTTTGCACTGTGATTTGTACTGTATTTTATTTTAATTCATTGTACTATATATTTCTCTAAAAGAATTATAAAAAACAGGTTCACTGCAATTCATGTTGTTAAAAATAATCTGTTTAAAACTATACGATCACACTGTGAATATTGCCCCTTTGCACTGCTGCTTTTCCTGTTTATGGGGCAGGAGCTGTGTTGCCTTTCCACACACCCAACCACATGTGTGTGTGTTGTTATTGTCTTGACAGAAATGACAATAAATACAGTGAACCTGAGAGAAGTTGTGGCGTCATCAATCTGCTGGGAGTGAGCCAGAATAGAGGGGTTACATCTGGTGCCGTGACCTCGTGGCCTAAGAAGATCAGCCTACAGCCGATCCAGCGTGTGTTTCATCTACCTTGGAGCTCTGCTTGAAAACTCAGGTTTTATTGGTGTTATACTGTGGTGGTGTTGAGGCAGAAAACTAGTATTGGACTTTGACCATTGATGCCTTTGTGGCTATTAAGTTTACATGCCACTCATGCAAGTCTTTATGTTATTTTTATTTGAGATCCTGCTGTGGTTTTCGTATTGTTCTATTTGAGTGGTCCTGCAAGTCATTTATCTGCCACTCTGGGTGCTACAAAAGGGAAAGCAGTGGACAGTGATTTATTTTTATTTATTTTCGTTTTTGTCCTGTACCATTTAGCACATTGTTTTGTGCACAGTGTTATTATTATTTTTCTTAATTTTTTTCGAGAGTTTGGTAAATCTATTTCACACATTGTGTTTGTGATTCTGTTGAGTAAATATGGCAGAAGGTGCAAGTGCTAAGTTGCAGGGTACAGACCCTGAGAAAATGGATGTACGTGCTAAAGTGGGTGTTGGTAGGGGGATGGTCTTACCAACTGTTTCATTGGCCTCACAAAGTCATGTGGGTCCTCATGGTTACGGGGAGGGTGTTCTTAATACGGGTGGGCGTGGGTTTAGTTTTCTGGGTGAACACGGTGTCACGTACACTCACTCCTCTACCCCCACTCGTTCCCATGATGGTGCCCCTCAAACCCCTTACTCGCCCAGCCCTGCCCATTTCATCCATGGTGTTCAGTCCCCTTACACCTCTACCCCTGTTCATCCCCGTCATGCTGCCCAGGCCCCTTGCCCTTCTGCCGCTGCCCCCGTGCCTAGTGACACTGACAGTACACTCAGACTGTTGGGTGTTTTGATTACAGACTTGGGCAAGCATATTGGGGATTCAGTCACAGCCAGACTGCTCTCGGATAGAGATGCTGCTAGTAATCTGAGTAGTGATAGCAGAGGCGCACAGGCTGTTGGCACTGCAGCAGACCTTTCTCAGCTCAGCTTGGTCCTTAAGTCTGACAGCAAGGAGCCTCCTGTTTTCCGTGGTGAAGCAACGGATAAATGCTCAGTGCATGAATGGGTTGACCTGATGTCGATGTACCTGAGAAAGAAGGATGTTAAGGTTGCTGACCAGTCTGATGAAATTTTAAGCAGGCTTATGGGCAGAGCCAAGGATGTGGTGAGGATTGGGATTCGCAGTGACCCATCACTTGCTGTAGAGAAACAGCCTGACACGATTTTTGCTATTCTAAAACAACATTTCAGTGACCTGTCGTACTCGTGTATGCCGCTTGCCGATTTCTACGGCACACTTCCCAGAGCCCACGAGAGTCCCATTGATTATTGGGTACGTCTGAATAAAGTGGCTGATATGGCAGAGGAGTGCCTTCAGCGTCAGGGGAGGAGCATAGGCGACCTGACCAAGGAGGTGGCTATGATGTTTGTGAGACACTGTAACGAGCCTTCTTTGTCTGTTGTCTTCAAGAGCAAGCTGGCAGATAGCTGGACAGCTAAAGAAGTCCAGGAAAGGATTGACGAGTATCAGAGGGAGGTCAAGTCCAGGCCCGGTAGGTCTGCGGCAGAACGCTCTGCTAGACAAGCTGTTGCTGTGGTGGATGATGGCACCTGGAGTGTGGAGAGCGTTGAGTCTGATGACTTGTTACAGTGCAACAGACAGGGTGTGGGTCAGCCTCAGCGTCAGTCCCAGAGTACGGAGCTTGCTTCATTACAAGCCAACATGGACAGGATGTCCAAAATGCTTGGTGATTTGTTGGGTAGTTTAACTGCCTCTGCAGGCGCCCCTGCTTCTCAGAGCCGCAACCCGCCTTTTCAGAGGAAGAGAGCCTCAGTGACCAGGGTTTGTGACATTTGCAATGACAATTCTCACTCTACCATTGCACATTGTCAGCTACACCGCCTGTGTTTCACTTGTCACCAGCCTGGCCACATGAAACTCCAGTGCCCCAACAGCGCAGTCCCTCAGCCACCAGTCCAGTCCAACCCTGCCTCCTCTGCCCGTCAGGGAAACTAGATTGCCCACGCTTTGAGAGGGGAAGTGTGGGCCTTAGTGATGACACCCTCAGTTTCTGTGATGATTTACAGTCAGTATATGAGTCAGTCTGCAGGAGTCTTCCCAGTACCCAGAAAGTCATCTTTCAAAACACGCAACGTTTGGAAGCCAGTGATAGTTTATTTTACACACCAGTAATTGTCAGTGGGTGTGAGACGGTGTCTGCTATGTTGGATTCTGGTTCTATGGCGTGTTCTGTGAGTGAGGCTGTGGAACAGAAGCTCATTGATGTTGGTGTTCTAGGCTCTGACGATGGGAAGGCCGTGGACGTTGTCCTGATTGGATGTGGAGGCCAGAGAGTACGTCCTAAGAGGGTTTGTGACCTGCAGCTTGAAGTTTATGGGTGTAAAGTGATTGTGCCCACTCTTGTTGTTCCCGGTCAGGTGGATGAGCTCATTGTGGGGACAAATGTGATAAAGTACCTGACACACAAATTTAAAGGGTCACGCAACTACTGGGAGATGATTGCTGGGACAGCTAGGTCTGATGTTGGAGGCCATGATGAGTTCCTCGCCATGCTTGCTGGCATCCAACGGTGGAGTGGCGGGGATGTGCCTGACTTGGTGGGGACGGTCAAACTCAACAGTGCTATAACTCTCTTGCCAGGGCATGAGCACCTCGTGTGGGGGAAACTCCCAGAGAAGTCACGGGGGGCCCCAGGCTGTACCGTGATGGTTGAGCCGACGCAGTCTCGTTCTGTCCCTAGAAATATTCTCGTTGGCAGAGTGGTGACTCCCTTGTGGGGTGATGGATGGGTCCCTATGAAAGTCATGAACCCTACGGACAAGCCAATAACGATCAGGAGGAATGCTAAGCTGGCGGATGTGTACTCGTGCCTGGCTGTTGAGGAGATGCAACCTGCTGGGAGTTCATGTTTGTCGTCCAACAGCCACCATGTTGCAGCAGAGCAGACTCCCGACCTTGACATGGCGGTGATCCTGAGGGAACATGGTTTGGGTGACTTAGATCTCGGCTCGTGCGAGGTGACAGATCAGTGTAGGAGGAGGATGTGTGAGCTTGCAGTGAAGTACTCAGACATTTTCTCCAAGCATAAACTTGACTGTGGTGAAGTGAAAGACTTTGTCCACAAGATCCACCTGATGGATGAGAGGCCTTTCAAGCTCCCTTATAGGCGTGTTCCACCAGCCCACTACCAGAAACTCAGAACGACGCTGAACGAAATGGAGGAGAAGGGCATCATCAGGAAATCGGCTAGTGAGTTTGCTTCGCCGTTGGTCCTGGTGTGGAAAAGGGATGGAGAGTTGCGCATCTGTACTGACTTTCGCTGGCTGAACGCCCGGACAGTTAAGGACGCTTACCCCCTCCCACATCAGGCTGACTGCCTTGCTGCGCTGGGAGGTAACGCCTTGTTCAGTACCATGGACCTCACGTCTGGATTTTATAATGTCCCCCTCGACGAAGATAGCAAGAAGTTCACTGCCTTTGCTTCTCCTGTAGGGCTTCACGAGTATAACAGACTTCCCCAGGGACTGTGTAACAGTCCTGGCAGTTTTATGCGCATGATGATGAAGATTTTTGGAGATCAAAACTTCATGAACTTGCTCTGTTATCTGGATGACTTGCTAGTCTTTGCGCCTAGTGAGGAGGAAGCTATGAACAGGCTCGAGATGGTCTTTGAGCGGTTGCGGGTACACAACCTCAAGCTTGCCCCCAAGAAGTGCCACCTTCTGCGCCGCTCAGTTCACTTTCTGGGACACGTTATTGACAGTGGTGGCGTGTCTACAGACCCAGCTAAGGTGGACGCCATACAGCAGGTGTCTAAGTCAGACTTATTGTCTCCTGATGGTCTGACTCCGTGTCCCAGTAAGATCAAGTCGTTCTTGGGCTTAGTGAACTGGTATCAGCGTTTTATACCGCACTGTTCTACGCTGGCGAAGCCTCTGATTCAGCTGACAGCTGAGACAAAGATCAACAAGAACAACAAGGGGAAGAGGAGGAAGCATGTGTACAAGAAGCTGACAGCTGAAGATTGGAC
This sequence comes from Nannobrachium achirus, assembly GCF_963921795.1. Classification (NCBI taxonomy): domain Eukaryota; kingdom Metazoa; phylum Chordata; class Actinopteri; order Myctophiformes; family Myctophidae; genus Nannobrachium; species Nannobrachium achirus. The sequence continues at coordinate 64,886,826 of NC_137810.1, read as the reverse complement.
CACGGATTGTGACAAGGCACTGCAAGATCTTAAGGATGCCCTGCTTAATAATGTCATGTTGGCCCACCCTGATTTCTCCAAGCCTTTCGTTCTGTCTACCGACGCGTCGACTAGTGGGTTGGGTGCTGTACTGTCCCAGGTCTCTCCGGGTGAGAAGAGGGCTCGTCCGATAGCGTTTGCTAGCAAGACCTTGAACAAGGCTCAGAGTAACTACCCCGCTCATCGTCTGGAGTTTCTGGCACTGAAATGGGCGGTTTGCGAGAAATTCAGTCATTGGCTGAAAGGGCATACTTTCACCGCTTGGACGGATAACAATCCGCTTGTCCATATCCTCACTAAGCCGAAGCTGGATGCAGTCGAGCAGCGCTGGATTTCGAAGCTGGCTGCCTATGAGTTTGATATCAAGTACATCCCCGGGCCGACTAATGTTGTTGCAGACGCCCTCAGCAGGGAGCCTTTTGTGGGGAAGAGGATTGGTGAGCGCCTGGTCAGTGAGCCCTACGAGCATCTGCTGAGAGAATCCATGGCTCTGTCCGGGGGTGATGTGCAAGAGGCTTTCAGGTCGTCAACTGTCCGCCAAGCTACTCAAAAAGCCTTGCTGTTAAGCGGGGGCCTATCACCTGTCGCGGCAGATTCCTCAGTTTGCTCTATGTCTGAGGGTGAAGTGTCAGCTCTCTTAGACTGCCACAATGAGTGGGATACAGCTGCGAGGATAAGGTCTGCAGTGCTGGTTGATCATGTCCAGGCTGTCATGTCCATCGGCCAGGACATTCTGCCGTCTTTCTCCAAGCAAGATCTCAGAGACAAGCAACGGGCGGATCCTGACTTGGCCAGGGTGTTGTTCTATGTCGAGCGGCGTCGACGGGCTTCGAGGAGGGAGAGGCCTAATGAACCTGTGAATGTTTTGAGACTTATGAAACAGTGGGACAAGTTGGCTGTCGAAGATGGCATACTGTACCGTGTGTCCAAGGATCCAGTCTCCAGGAAGAAGAGGAACCAGTATGTGGTGCCTTTGTCACTGAGGGAGGATGCTCTGCGTGGTTGTCACGATGACGCGGGTCACCAGGGTCAGGATAGGACGTTCTCCCTTGTGAAGCAGAGGTTCTATTGGAGTTCTATGGAGCGGGATGTACGGAATCACGTCAAGTGCTGTGTCCGGTGTGTGATGGGCAAGACGCCAGAGCCGGATGGCCGCGCACCTCTCGAAAGCATCAAGACCACTGCGCCAATGGAGCTGGTATGCATAGACTTTTGGTCTGCAGAGGATTCCAAGAATCGCCCTGTTGATGTTTTGGTTGTGACGGACCACTTTACTAGGCTGTCACATGCTTTCTACTGCCCTGACCAGACTGCCAAGCAGGTCGCGCGGAAGTTGTGGGACAACGTCTTCTGCTATTATGGGTTTCCTCAGAGAATCCACTCAGATCAAGGTGCGAACTTTGAGAGCGAGTTGATAGCGGCCCTTCTTCAGGTCTCGGGGGTCAAGAAGTCCCACACCACTGCTTATCACCCGATGGGGAACGGCTCGGCCGAGCGTTTCAACCGTACTCTGGGAGGTATGATCAGGACCCTCCCGCCTCGCTCAAAGCAGGCTTGGCCTCAAATGTTGCACACCCTGACGTTCATGTACAACAGCACCACACATGAAACGACTGGTTTCCCCCCTTTCTACCTAATGTTTGGCCGTGTACCTCGCCTACCAGTTGACGTTCTGTTCAAATCTGCTCTGAGAGACGACAGTGAAGCTACGTTTCCACAGTATGTTGAGGAGTTGAGGAAGGATCTTCGTGAAGCTATGGCCCTGGCAGAGAAGAATGCTAGTGCTGAGCAGAGACGACAAACGGGCATATACAACCGGAGGGTCAAAGGGGCGGAGATTGAGCCCGGTGACAGGGTTCTTCTGGCTAACAAAGGAGAGAGGGGGCGAAGAAAGTTAGCGGACCGATGGGGTGATGTGGTTTACACCGTGGTCGGTTGCAACCCGCGGACTCACACCTTTGAGGTGCATAATCCCATATCAGGTCAGTCGAAGGTTGTCCACCGTAACTTGTTGCTGTGTGTGAATTTCTTGCCAGTTCTGCCTGAGACTGATGAGTCTGACTCATTTGTCTCTTCTCGTGCTTTGGGAGAAAATGCAACTATTGATCTCTCAAGTGAGCGTCTCTCGCAGCCCGATGCTGCTTCTTTGATCTCCTCCTGTGATGCGAGTGATCTTAATGCCGTGGATCTCCCTGCCCAGTCCACTCGCCCTGACAATGTATTTGCGATCTCATTCGGTGGACCAAGCGAGGATGGTGGTGTTGATCTCGCCTCTGTCCAACTCACCAGGACTGACTCTGGGGTGGACAATGTCACCCGTACCCAGGACTGGGTCTCTCAAATCCCTGTTGTGGCCACTGATCATGTGCCCGTGGTTCTTTTGCCAGCCGCCGGGTCAAGTGCCCCGACCCATGTCTCAAGTACCCCGACCCCTGACACTGCCCCTGGTACTTCGAGTCCCCTGACCCCTGTTGCCTCGAGTGCCCCAGTGCCTGATTCAAGTGCTCCGGACCCTGATTCGCATCCCCCAGTCCCTGTTTCTGGTGCCCCTGGCCGTGGTCCGTGCTTTCCAAGTGACCGTGTGCACAATTCTTCTGACATGTTGCAGGCAACGCCGTCTGGCCGTCGTAGGACCAGGACTGGCCGTGTTGTCAAGCCTGTTAACAGGCTTATCCAGACTATGAACATTCAGACTCTACAGCCGTTGACTGTTTAGCTGAAACTGTGTTATGCGTTGTACTCTTTACCTGTAATGGGTTTGATTTGTTTTGTTTATTTCCATACCTCTGTGTTCTAAATGGTTGGGCTGAGTTTGAATTGAATTTTTGAAAGTGTATTCAGGCACTTTTTGTGTCGTCAGTGAAGGGTTTGCTGAATGTACTGAACTGCCCTCCTGGGTTCTTTAATGAACGGCCTAGTGGTTTGACTGAGCACATTTTGTAAGTGTGCTATATTCATTCAAAGTGTTGCTCATGTGATTTGTTGGGTTTCATTTGACACTGTGTGTTATGTACTTGAAAGTTCCCCAAGCTGTGTTTATTTTGGAATTTTGCCGAATTCAGGGGAGGAGAATGTAACAGGGTTGTTATTGGGTTTGAAGTCCGTCAAAATTCATTTGTATTTTGGGTTAATATACAGTATGCAAGGCTCACAGGCTTCCCCCTCTGGTGTAACTGTGCCCTCTTGTGGCGGGTGGTGGTAATAGTATTTAAGTTCTCAGTCAGCAGCAGTTCCGCACCTTTGCACTGCTGCTTTTCCTGTTTATGGTGGGTTAAACACAGCTCCGTGATCTTTCATGTATTAAAGCTAAAAAACGCTAATTTCACTCAAATCAAAGTATATGCTGACTGATATGAATGTTGTGGACATGTTTTGCAATTATCAGTGAGTTGAAAAGTATTGTTTATGTTCTGATCTGTAGGGGCAGGAGCTGTGTTGCCTTTCCACACACCCAACCACATGTGTGTGTGTTGTTATTGTCTTGACAGGTACGTTTTGTGAAGGGGAATTAGTTCATTGATTCATTGTATTAATTATAAGAGCCTTTTGCACTGTGATTTGTACTGTATTTTATTTTAATTCATTGTACTATATATTTCTCTAAAAGAATTATAAAAAACAGGTTCACTGCAATTCATGTTGTTAAAAATAATCTGTTTAAAACTATACGATCACACTGTGAATATTGCCCCTTTGCACTGCTGCTTTTCCTGTTTATGGGGCAGGAGCTGTGTTGCCTTTCCACACACCCAACCACATGTGTGTGTGTTGTTATTGTCTTGACAGAAATGACAATAAATACAGTGAACCTGAGAGAAGTTGTGGCGTCATCAATCTGCTGGGAGTGAGCCAGAATAGAGGGGTTACACACACACACACACACACACACACACACACACACACACACACACACACACATATATATATATATACACATATATATATATATATATATATATATATATATATTTAATTTATTTATTTCATAAATATTTTTCATCACAATTGGGTTTGTGGGGAGCCATCCCTGCTTCAAGCTGTCACAGCACGGCACCAACACTTCAAACTAGTTAAAAAACCCAATACAGCAGATCTACAAGCACCTCACAGATCTACAAGCACCTCGCACATGCCAGGGACAGAGTAGGTTGGCCTGCATAAGCCTTGCTGTCAACACACTATACTACACCACTCAGGCCACCAAGCCAGGTGTGGTCAATTAGTGCCTTCTTTTGATCAGTGGCTTCTGCTTGATGAGTGGCACCAGTCTGTCTTTGTTCCCTGGTCAGTCAAGTTCACTGGGAGAGAATGTTTCAGATCAGTGCAAGTGTATTTGTTTTCCATTTGGACTTACTGTGTTTTGTTGGTACAGTATGCGTGCGACTAACTAATATTTCTGATAATTCCAATTTGTTTGTTGTTTAATTAGCCGGATTGTGAATGCCCTGCATTTTTCTTTCATCTTTAGAACCACACGTGTGTAACAAAACAGAGTGGTGATCATTTGGTGTGGGTGAAGAGAAGAAAAACATTTCATTAAAGGAGTAGTTCACCCCCAAAGTGACTTTTTTTCTATTGAACTCAAGTCTCCATGGCGTGAGTAATACATTGAAAAAATAAGTCATTTTGGGGGTGAACTACTCCTTGAATGTCAGTTTTGTGGTGTTTTGACTGGACACCCTGAACATATTGCCAGATAGATAGACAGACAGACAGACAGACAGACAGACAGACAGACAGACAGACAGACAGAGAATTGTAGGCCTTGCATTTATTTGACTTGGTTCCAACAGATGGCGAAAATAGCTAATCTTCAAGCTCACAATGCCTCACTGTTTGGACAAAGAGTTGAGGCGTTACATTTTGTAAAACACGGCCTTGTGAAAATAGCAGATCTACATGCTCACAACACCTCACAACGCAGGGCGGCGTGAGCATGTAGATCTGATATTTTCACAATTTCTGCCCCTAATATTTAATTTATCATTTTAAAAGTATTAAAAAGTCCTTAAATTGTCTCTTTAGAAATGTGCAGATAGCCTCTGTATACTGTTGAGTGGAAAAACAATGTTTCACATTAAGCTAAACATTTGGGACCACCCAAGATCATTTGGAGACCCCTCTAGGGGTCCCATAGTTGAACCACTGACTTATAAGGGGAGTATGGAGACCCCTCTAGGGGTCCCATAGTTGAACCACTGACTTATAAGGGGAGTATATGAGGCTGGATCCGTCTGGAACACTGCACTAGGCTCTCGCCAGCTCTGTAGCTCTCCACACTTGAACAGTTGTGTCCTTAAATTCAATTATAATAATTAACCCCTGTATATACGGGCAATAGTTTTACATGACTTTGTGTACACAGCCAATAGTTTTACATGAACATGTCTAGGCTTTAGTACTGTACTGCCTCGTATAGCCCAACAGAGCCCAGCACAGAACAGCACAGCCCACCAGAGCCCAATACAGCCCCCCAGAGCCCAACAGAGTCCAGCAAACCTAAGTCCAGCCCAGCCGAGTAGGAGTATAGACCGGGGAAAGGGGGTAGTTAGATGACTCCACCAGGCCATTACTGTCCAGATCTGGCTTGAATAGGCCAGACTAGGGTAGACAGGACTGCACCAGACAACACCAGGCTGCTCCAGCCTGGTGGGACACTCAGAGACTTTGTAAACGCCTGTGTACATTTCCCATAGATTCTATGGGACTTGAACACTTGCTCCTGCCCTTCGTGTACACAATCTGTGCCGTGTCCCCTCAGAGGGACATTGTGGGCCCCCCGACCTCACTTTGAGAACCGGCCATGGACCACTTGATAAGCCCACAGTGTCCCTCTGAGGGTCCCCCGACCTCACTTTGAGAACCGACCATGGACCACTTGATAAGCCCACAGTGTCCCTCTGAGGGTTCATGTAAAACTACTGGTGACTTTGTACACGCCTGTGTACATTTCCCATAGATTCTATGGGACTTGAACACTTGCTCCTGCCCTTTGTGTACACGGTCTGTGCCGTGTCCCCTCAGAGGGACACTGTGGGCCCCCGACCTCACTTTGAGAACCGACCATGGACCACTTGATAAGCCCACAGTGTCCCTCTGAGGGTCCCCCGACCTCACTTTGAGGACCGACCATGGACCACTTGATAAGCCCACAGTGTCCCTCTGAGGGTCCCCGACCTCACTTTGAGAACCGACCATGGACCACTTGATAAGCCCACAGTGTCCCTCTGAGGGTTCATGTAAAACTACTGGTGACTTTGTACATGCCTGTGTACATTTCCCATAGATTCTATGGGACTTGAACACTTGCTCCTGCCCTTCGTGTACACGGTCTGTGCCGTGTCCCCTCAGAGGGACACTGTGGGCCCCCCGACCTCACTTTGAGAACCGGCCATGGACCACTTGATAAGCCCACAGTGTCCCTCTGAGGGTTCATGTAAAACTTAAAACTAATGCCCGTGTACACAGTGGTTAATCGCATGTGCAAGGATCTACAGAGCTGGCTGGAGCAGCCTGGTGGAGTCTGGTGCAGTCCTGTCTACCCTGGTCTGGCCTATTCAAGCCAGATCTGGACAGTAATGGCCTGGTGGAGTCATCTAACTACCCCCTTTCCCCGGTCTATACTCCTACTCGGCAGGACTGGGCTGGACTTAGGTTTGCTGGACTCTGTTGGGCTCTGGGGGGCTGTATTGGGCTCTGGTGGGCTGTGCTGTTCTGTGCTGGGCTCTGTTGGGCTATACGAGGCAGTACAGTACTAAAGCCTAGACATGTTCATGTAAAACTATTGGCCGTGTACACAAAGTCATGTAAAACTATTGCCTGTGTACACAGTGGCTTTTTCCTTGACCTTTCGAGTTAGGAGTGTCGTAGAGACACGAGACCGGGTTTGTTGGATTCAGCGTCAAAAAGTAAGTCAGAATAAGTGTCTTTTATCCGAAAGAATGTGTAATCGTGTTGGTGGCGTGCAAATTTCGTGTCTTTTTCGCAATCATAAAGGGTTCAAAGTGTCGGAGAGACACGAAACCCATTCCATCGGATCAGGCATCCTTCAAATATGAAAAGTGTTTCCTGCGTAAAACAAACTGATTTTTTTAGATTTTTTTATTGATTTTAAGGACAAAAATCCGGGTTTCGGTGTCTTTTTCGCAATCGTAAAGGGTCATGAGAACCTAAGTCCAGCCCAGCCGAGTAGGAGTATAGACCGGGGAAAGGGGGTAGTTAGATGACTCCACCAGGCCATTACTGTCCAGATCTGGCTTGAATAGGCCAGACTAGGGTAGACAGGACTGCACCAGACAACACCAGGCTGCTCCAGCCTGGTGGGACACTCAGAGACTTTGTAAACGCCTGTGTACATTTCCCATAGATTCTATGGGACTTGAACACTTGCTCCTGCCCTTCGTGTACACAATCTGTGCCGTGTCCCCTCAGAGGGACATTGTGGGCCCCCCGACCTCACTTTGAGAACCGGCCATGGACCAGATCGGGCATGCTTCAAATATGAAACGTGTGTCCTGCCTGAAACAAAACATATTTTTTTGATTTTTTTATTCATTTTAAGGACAAAGGGCCTGTTTTGACGCCTAAAACGACCCTTTTCCTTGACCTTTCGAGTTAGGAGTGCCGTGTACACAGGATCTACAGAGCTGGCTGGAGCATGGAGCAGCCTGGTGGAGTCTGGTGCAGTCATCTAACTACCCCCCTTCCCTGGTCTATACTCCTATTGGGCAGGACTGGGCTGGACTTAGGTTTGCTGGAGTCTATTGGGCTCTGGTAGGCTGTATTGGGCTCTGGTGGGCCGTGTTGTGCTGTGATGGGCTCTGTTGGGCTACACGAGACAGTACAGTACTAAAGCCTGAACATGTTCATGTAAAACTATTGGCTGTGTACACAAAGTCATGTGAAACTATTGCCCGTATATACAGGGGTTAATTATTATAATTGAATTTAAGGACACAACTGTTCAAGTGTGGAGAGCTACAGAGCTGGCGAGAGCCTAGTGCAGTGTTCCAGACGGATCCAGCCTCATATACTCCCCTTATAAGTCAGTGGTTCAACTATGGGACCCCTAGAGGGGTCTCCATACTCCCCTTATAAGTCAGTGGTTCAACTATGGGACCCCTAGAGGGGTCTCCAAATGATCTTGGGTGGTCCCAAATGTTTAGCTTAATGTGAAACATTGTTTTTCCACTCAACAGTATACAGAGGCTATCTGCACATTTCTAAAGAGACAATTTAAGGACTTTTTAATACTTTTAAAATGATAAATTAAATAAATGATAAATTGTGAAAATATCAGATCTACATGCTCACGCCGCCCTGCGTTGTGAGGTGTTGTGAGCATGTAGATCTGCTATTTTCACAAGGCCGTGTTTTACAAAATGTAACGCCTCAACTCTTTGTCCAAACAGTGAGGCATTGTGAGCTTGAAGATTAGCTATTTTCGCCATCTGTTGGAACCAAGTCAAATAAATGCAAGGCCTACAATTCTCTGTCTGTCTGTCTGTCTGTCTGTCTGTCTGTCTGTCTGTCTATCTGGCAATATCCTCAGGATGTCCAGTCAAAACACCACAAAACTGACATTCAAGGAGTAGTTCACCCCCAAAATGACTTATTTTTTCAATGTATTACTCACGCCATGGAGACTTGAGTTCAATAGAAAAAAAGTCACTTTGGGGGTGAACTACTCCTTTAATGAAATGTTTTTCTTCTCTTCACCCACACCAAATGATCACCACTCTGTTTTGTTACACACGTGTGGTTCTAAAGATGAAAGAAAAATGCAGGGCATTCACAATCCGGCTAATTAAACAACAAACAAATTGGAATTATCAGAAATATTAGTTAGTCGCACGCATACTGTACCAACAAAACACAGTAAGTCCAAATGGAAAACAAATACACTTGCACTGATCTGAAACATTCTCTCCCAGTGAACTTGACTGACCAGGGAACAAAGACAGACTGGTGCCACTCATCAAGCAGAAGCCACTGATCAAAAGAAGGCACTAATTGACCACACCTGGCTTGGTGGCCTGAGTGGTGTAGTATAGTGTGTTGACAGCAAGGCTTATACAGGCCAACCTACTCTGTCCCTGGCATGTGCGAGGTGCTTGTAGATCTGTGAGGTGCTTGTAGATCTGCTGTATTGGGTTTTTTAACTAGTTTGAAGTGTTGGTGCCATGCTGTGACAGCTTGAAGCAGGGATGGCTCCCCACAAACCCAATTGTGATGAAAAATATTTATGAAATAAATAAATGAAATATATATATATATATATATATATATATATATATATATGTATATATATATATATATATATATATGTATATATATATATGTGTGTGTGTGTGTGTGTGTGTGTGTGTGTGTGTGTGTGTGTGTGTGTGTGTGTGTGTGAAAGACAACTGACTTTTATGTAAACCATACTATATGGACAGTTTGTTCTGCATGTCACTATGCTGGAAAGTGTCCTAATCGGGAGATAAGCCCTGGGGGTCCCTGGAGGGGTGGAGGTTGTGGATTGGCAGGCAAGGAGTGTGTGTGCAAAGTTTGGCATTGAGTAATATGCTGGCTGTGTACACATGTTCACAGCTGCGTCAGTTCAGGAAAGGCTAAGGTATGGCAACATGACTGGTGTCTTGCAAGACACCAATCATGTTGCCATACCTTAGCAACAGGCACGATGAAAAGTACATTTAATTATTTCCCCCCTGTAGCCAAGGTATGGATAAGCCCACAGTGTCCCTCTGAGGGTCCCCCGACCTCACTTTGAGAACCACCACGGACCACTTGATAAGCCCACAGTGTCCCTCTGAGGGTTCATGTAAAACTACTGGTCGTGGACACCACCTAGGGCCTGTGTACATATGGCTCTCTGCTGCCCCCCAGTAAGAAACTATAGACGGCACAGACCGTGTACACGAAGGGCAGGAGCAAGTGGTCAAGTCCCATAGAATCTATGGGAAATGTACGAAGTCGTGTACAAAGTCACCGGTTGGTCCACGAGCCATAGTTTTTTCCATTGTAGCTCCCTACAGTGTACACGAATATGATTATTACCCTTATTATTATTATTATTATTACCCTTATTATATGTGTTATGTGTTCTTTAAACATAATTTCAATTGTGTTATTAGACTTAATGCACTTAATATGTTAAGCAAAGACTGACCGTGCTGCAGTGGACAGTACACATCATCAGGGGCTGATTGCTGATTGGTCCCCTGAGACTGAATGGGTCTGTAATTAAAATATACCAACTATATTAATTAGAAATGAAGTAGAAAAAAAGATGGAATGTGCTGCTGTCATGTAGATAAACAGACAGAAAAAAACTAAATACTGTGCTTTAATACCTGACACAACATGGACCTGTAAATAAACAGGGGGAAATGAACACATGCAGTAAGTTCCAAGGAAATCTTTAATCTTTCATATTGCTACAGTATGTCATGGTAGTCAGTATATTATTCAGGTTTTATTGAGACTTTCTCAGTGATTGTAATCTATGTAATCCATCTAGTAGCCTACTCACCTTTAGATGTTCTGTACAGACACAGCAGCACCAGAAGGATGGTCAGTAGAATCACAACAAGTCCTATGATCAGAACCACTACATGTGGAAAACCCAGACCCACTGCAGGAGGAGGAGGAGTGGGTTCTGGTACAGGTGGAGAAGTTTGTTCCACGGATCCAGACACTGCTAGCAAAGAGAGATTATTATAAATGTATAATTTAAGAGTTAAATATACTGCAATCAATGGCAAAAACAGCATGATTCATTTGATCAGCTCTTCTCTTGGGCTTGGGAAGATAAGTATATCGAGGGCTTGGAGCAAAAATGGCGTAAGTGACATTCTCAAATATGTTACAGGACAGCTTTCCATTGATAGTCCAGTTCTATTTGTATTTTCGTTCAAATTTTCTGGAGATTAGGAAAACTATACATTTTTGGAAACTTCAGAGTGTAACAAATCAGAAAATCCATGATTCCATTTGCGCTGAAGCCAATATGGTGGTCATCTTGGACTTTAAAAATGGCGACCTTTGAATATTCGTTTTTCAATATCTCGACTTCTAGAATATGTAGGATCATGATTCTAGTGGCTAAATCAAAATTTTTAGGGTCAGGAAATCCAATGGTGCTAATTAGAAATGCATGCATGTATTTTACTGTCGTCATTTCAATAGAAATGTTATCTATTTTTGTAGGCCTATTGCAGTGATCTTTGGGTGTGCATTTGATTTGCTGTGTCAACTTTTTGTCAAAATGTATTGGTATTATTTGGGGTGGGAACAAACACTGGGGTCCTATCACAATTCCTGTGTGTGTGTGTGTGTGTGTGTGTGTGTGTGTGTGTGTGTGTGTGTGTGTGTGTGTGTGTGTGTGTGTGTGTGTGTGTGTGTGTGTGTGTGTGTGTGTGTGTGTATAAACTGAGTGCCAACTGCCAAATACATCCATAACAGTTCATAACAATATTGAGGGTGTCTGTCACCAAGACTAGTTTGCTAAAGTGTGGTGGGAGCACTGCATTGCTTTTCTTAACCTGTTAACAATCCTGTATAATTTGCAAAAAACGCCAATACACAGCATACCCAAAGTAAATTGATTGCTGTTTTTAAACCATTTGGAGTAATGCATTGGGCATGGTCTCATTTTGAAGGAAACATTTTGAAGTTTTCCACAGAAATAAATAATCACTCTGAGATTGAGTAATGCAAGTTTTAACTTACTGAAATAGCAGGTTTTTAATCCTCGCCTAAATATTTTCAATAAATCGATGCCTGCATAACACTGTTATTATCATATAGGAGCTGAAAAACACAATGTGGCCACATTTTACCTAGCCCAATTTCAAAGGACATGATAAAAATACAGAATATGAATATTTTACACATGTTTTAGTAAGTGTATGTCTATGCGTTTTCATTTGGAGACATTTGCATATATTATATAAAAAGGTCAAAAAGGGATAATAGACTGATTTTTTTTAATTTGTATTATTTTCATTTATTTCATTGTGGGCTCGCCTATAAGGCGAGCACACTTTAGATATTGTCATTGTGGGCTCGCCTATAGGCGAGCACACTTTAGTTTCTGTCATTATTTCTATACTATACTATACTATACTATACTAGAGCAAGTTCTCCTCAAAACTTCGGTTCCTTTCAACTCCTACATACTTAGTGAGAAAATGAAAATAAAAAGATCAATGTGTTCAGCTTACTGTGGCGAAGTGTGCTATTACTTTTTACAGCAATCGGCCAAATGGTGGCGCTGTAGGAAGCCTTCGAAAGTGCGATCTTTGAACAGGTATAGCTCATGCTGTGTTTTAGGTAAAGCCATGAAACCTGTATACACGTATGCGTCTCCTCATGCCGAACAACTTTTACCCTCTGACTTTTGACCTCTGACCTTTAGGTCTCCCACAATTCGGAATTATATGAAAAACAGTAAAAATCTATCTCCTCCTGGGATTTTCGCGTCAAGTGCACAAAACTTTTTTCACATGAACTTTGGACCAATACGGTCAAACTGTCTGGTTGGATTTCTTTTAAAGTGAAATATAATTTTTTAATGATTCAATCAATATTGCGGTTTTATGCAAATTATTCTTCGGCCTCTAAATCATACATGCAAAGTTACACGTACATGGCATTTGGCAAAGATGTGGAGGGTTAGTCAAAGTATCACTGAAACCAATTTTATTCCAATCGGCCAAAGGGGGGCGCTATACGAAGCGTCTGAAAATTCAAACTTCAAACGGGCATAAGTCATGACTCGTTTCGTTTGAAGACATGCAACTTGTTACACGCGTGCTTTGACTCAAGCGGAAGACATCTGTGTCGTTGTTAAGTAAGCTCCGCCCTTCGATTTTCCGCCACTTTGAGCAGTTTGTAAAACGCGTAAACCCGCTTTTATTCTGGAATTTTCGCGTCACGTGCACAAAACTTTTTTTACGTGAACTTTGGACCGATATCTAAAGATATGTCAGATCGGATTTCTTTAACATTGAAACATGCTTTTTTAAATAATTCAAACAATATTGCATTTTTATGCAAATTATTCTTCTGCCTCTAAAACATACAAGCAAAGTCACATTTTCATGACAAAATAGTGTAGAGGGTTAGTTCAAATATCACTGAAACCAATCTTACCCCAAATGGCCAAAGGGGGGCGCTATATAATTTTGAGCAGTTTGTAAAACGCTTAAACCCGTTTTTATTCTAGGATTTTTTTTTGCAATTTGCATGAAACATTCTACACGCAATCTAAGGACCTTTATCTAACATGCCTATGAAGTGCACACAAAAAAAATATAAAATAATAATAATAAATATAGCTGCAAGCAGCGATAAAGTGTCCAAAGCCAAAAACACCTCAAATCATGAACACAGCCTGGGATGTGCGTGAAATCTTGCAAGCACATTCCCAATAGGTCAAGGAACAGATACCAACCTTCTCACATTGGCCTGTTATAGCGCCACCAGCGGGTCAACTTTTGCACAACACATTTTTGGAAAAAAATGGACAAACTTTGACGTCAGTAACGTCAAAGAGAGCACTGCCTGCGATCTTGACATTTTGTGCTTTTATAGCCATTGTTTTCTGGCTTGAAGCGAGCCCACAATTGTTTCGAAGGAACAATATTTTTCTAGTTATTATTATTATTGTTACCCTTACCCTTATTACCCTTATTATTATTATTATTATTACCCTTATTATATGTGTTATGTGTTCTTTAAACATAATTTCAATTGTGTTATTAGACTTAATGCACTTAATATGTTAAGCAAAGACTGACCGTGCTGCAGTGGACAGTACACATCATCAGGGGCTGATTGCTGATTGGTCCCCTGAGACTGAATGGGTCTGTAATTAAAATATACCAACTATATTAATTAGAAATGAAGTAGAAAACAAGATGGAATGTGCTGCTGTCATGTAGATAAACAGACAGAAAAAAACTAAATACTGTGCTTTAATACCTGACACAACATGGACCTGTAAATAAACAGGGGGAAATGAACACATGCAGTAAGTTCCAAGGAAATCTTTAATCTTTCATATTGCTACAGTATGTCATGGTAGTCAGTATATTATTCAGGTTTTATTGAGACTTTCTCAGTGATTGTAATCTATGTAATCCATCTAGTAGCCTACTCACCTTTAGATGTTCTGTACAGACACAGCAGCACCAGAAGGATGGTCAGTAGAATCACAACAAGTCCTATGATCAGAACCACTACATGTGGAAAACCCAGACCCACTGCAGGAGGAGGAGGAGTGGGTTCTGGTACAGGTGGAGAAGTTTGTTCCACGGATCCAGACACTGCTATTAGCAAAGAGAGATTATTATAAATGTATAATTTAAGAGTTAAATATACTGCAAACAATGGCAAAAACAGCATGATTCATTTGATCAGCTCTTCTCTTGGGCTTGGGAAGATAAGTATATCGAGGGCTTGGAGCAAAAATGGCGTAAGTGACTTTCTCAAATATTTTACAGGACAGCTTTCCATTGATAGTCCAGTTCTATTTGTATTTTCGTTCAAATTTTCTGGAGATTAGGAAAACTATACATTTTTGGAAACTTCAGAGTGTAACAAATCAGAAAATCCATGATTCCATTTGCGCTGAAGCCAATATGGTGGTCATCTTGGACTTTAAAAATGGCGACCTTTGAATATTCGTTTTTCAATATCTCGACTTCTAGAATATGTAGGATCATGATTCTAGTGGCTAAATCAACATTTTTAGGGTCAGGAAATCCAATGGTGCTAATTAGAAATATTCACAAATGATCAATGGCACAGATTTGGGTCATCATCCTTAATTTTGGGGGCAAAAGGTAACATTTTAATATTCGTTTTTCCACTATTTTGAACTACAGTACATAGGATCATGATTACAGTGGTTAATCTAAAGTTTTAAGGAAATCAATATATTATCAGAGACAGAGACAGATCATTTCTCTCATTGACACAAAATTGTGTAATTTATTTACACCCAACATTAAATTGAACCCATTACTGTAAGTTTCAAACTATCAAGTACAAACTGGTATATTTCTGCTGTCGTGGCGGGAACCTTGTAGGCCTATGAACAAAGCAGTTACTTCTCAGAAAATGGAAACAATAACCTGTTCCAATGGATCCAATGGAGATATTATTTAGTCATATGCTTTTGTTAATACTTTTTGTTCTTTCAATATTCATAAACCCACAGAAAAACACTTTCAGTGAGGGGGAAGCAAAGGGACCAGGTGGAGATCGACGTAGTCAAGGGGGCAGCATGGGTCAGAGTTCTGAGTGGGAAATCCACGTGGCGCCTGGTTCTAGTCATAGTCTGTGGGTCCTGTCCTGATCCAAACACTGGGGATCTGTCCAAACAGGCTGGAATACAAGGGCGTTAGGCAAGGGTCAAATCCAGATGCAGGCAGGGGTCAAAACTGGCACAAATACAGGTTATAGTAAGCTACAGTAGAATAAATCAGCAGGCAGAGAATAGTGGAATATGTGAGGCAATAAATGCTCTGGCTACTCAGTGGAAACAGGCAAGCTTAACTGTAATCTACACATCATCCTCAATATCATCATTGCTGTCACTAGTCAATGTATCTTGACAGTCTTCATTGTGACATCAATAAATGCTAAGACAGTGACATCTGACCATCTCAATGATTGCCTCTGGTACTGGGAGGGACTCAGTTGTAACTGATTTCAGCTGGCCATCCTCATCCTTGAAATAGTCATTGCTGAGTGGGTCAAGGAACTCCTACTGAGCTAACGTGTGCCTGACTCCACACTCTGGCCTCGATATGGACTCTATGCTGCGTAAGAGCACCAAGTGTGGGTGGAAGCTTGTCCCCTTCTGCCTTGTGTTTGCAGAATAGATGCCATCTCAGTTCAGGGGTGTTTCCCCTTTGGTAAGTATGCAGTGCATACAAACTTAAGCCCCCTTTCCACTGCAAAGTGGAACCAGAACTTTCCAAACCTGAACCTATTTTTTTGGTTCTGGTTTTGTTTCCATAGCTCACAGCCTGGTTCCAGACAAGGTTCCTGGAACCTTTTTTCGGTCCTGCTCCTGAAGTAGAACTAAACTTGAGTTCTGGGAACCTATGGGCGGGGCCAGCAGCGTTGCTGCTCGGACACCAGTTAGTTCTAGTTATATGGAAACGCAGAAGTTCTGATTCTAGTTCTGGGTCGGCCCTACAGTGGAAATGGAGCTTTAGTTACTGTAGTTTGAAGATCCTCTTTTACATCACTGGTTTAAGAAAGCATCTTCAGAGCCTTGAGGACAACACATCTGTGTCTAGGGAGAAGAACATTAGCTGTGCATCAAAGAGTTTGCTATATGAAGCCAGAACTGTAAGGTGGTCAACAAGATGTCTGCTTCTTCATGGTTGTTGGCTTTAAAGTGCAGTTAACTGTTACTCTTTGTGTGTCCTATAGCAGACGCAATGACAAGCATGGGGGAGTCTTTGCTGTATTCAATGGTCTTTGATGTCAGATTAGATCACCATTTGTTTGGTCATGAGAAAGTAAACCGCTCATAGGAGCAAAAGCTTTGCCAGGATTTCATGCCTTTACAGGAGCAGACAACACTGGGAACACTGAGATTTTGATAGGCAAATCTACATGGTGGAACAGCTACCTCAAAGCTGGTGATGATGTCCTCAAGGCACTGAAAATGCTTTCTCAAACCAGTGATGTAACAGAGGATCTATTAACTACAGTAGCTAAGTTTGTATGCACTACTTACCGAAGGTAAGCTGAGATATGGCATCTATTCTGCAAACACATGGCAGAAGGGGACAAGCTTCCACTCACACTTGATGCTCTTAAGCAACATGTCCTAAGAGTCCATATCGAGGCCAGAGTGTGGAGTCAGGCATGTACTGTAGCTCAGCAGGAGTTCCTTAACCCACTCAACAATGGCTATTACAAGAACGAGGATGGCCAGCTGAAACAAAAGAGTCTCTCCCAGCAATCATTGAGATGGTCAGATGTCACTGCAAAAAGCAGACTGTCACATAGATGTTCTTGCAGATCAGTGGAGCTACCCTCTATGGAATTATGTCAGTGTAGTACTGACTTCCAAAACGATGAAGGCTGTCAAGATAAATTGGCTATGACAGCAATGATAACATTGAGGATGATGTACCAGTATAGACAACCTCTTGCTATATTGCTACAGGTAAGTATAACTGTTTCCACTGAGTGTATTTATTGCCTCACTTATTCCACTATTCTCTACCTGCTGATATATTCTAGCTTGCTATAACCTGTATTTATGTCAGTTTTTTACCCCTGCCTGTATCTGGATTTGACCCTTGCCTAACGCCCTTGTATTCCAGCCTGTTTGGATAGATCCCCAGTGCTTGGACCAGGACCAGACCCACAGACTACGATTAGCCTTATCCCTCTTGGACCAGGCGCCACGCGGATTGCCCACACAACTCTGAACTATGCTGCCCCTTTGACTACGTCCCCACCTGGTCCCTTTGCCTTCTCCCCTCCAGCTTTTGTTTAATTAAATCCATTGAACTTTGTACCTGCCTCTTAGCCTGCTTTTGGGTCCTATATCTGTTTGGTGCCAGTTTTTGCTATTTGTGGAAGAACTATTCACTGAAATTGTCTGTATGTGGGGGTTATGAATATTGAAAGAACAAAAAGTATTAACAAGAGCATATGACAAATATCTTCATTGGATCCATTGGAACAGGTTATTGTTTCCATTTCCTGAGAAGTAACTGCTTTGTTCATACAAGGTTTCCAACTGACAGCAACAATGTACCAGTTTCTACTTGATAGTTTGAAACTTAATCAATTCAATTTACTGTTGGGTGTAAATAAATGACACAATTTTGTGTCATTGAGAGAAATCATCTGTCTTTGTCTCTTCAGATAATATATTGATTTCCTAAAAATGTTAGATTAACCACTGGTATCATGATCCTATGTAATATAGTTCAAAATAGTGGAAAAAGGAATATTAAAATGTTACCTTTTGCCCCCAAAATTAAGGATGATGACCCAAATCTGTGCCATTGATCATTTGTAAATATTTCTAATTTGTCCCATTGGATTTCCTGACCCTAAAAATGTTGATTTAGCCACTAGAATCATGATCCTACATAATAGAAGTCGAGATATTGAAAAACGAATATTCAAAGGTCGCCATTTTTCAAAGTCCAAGATGACCACCATATTGGCTTCAGCGCAAATGGAATCATGGATTTTCTGATTTGTTACACTCTGAAGTTTCCAAAAATGTATAGTTTTCCTAATCTCCAGAAAATTTGAACGAACCTTCATTTTTGGACAAATGACTATGGACTGGACTATGATTGTAATAATCATTTAATTGAAAGCTTTAAGCAATCTATACTTTAATACAGATTAGGCTTCAATGCATATATTTTAAAATACTTTTTTAATGTTTTTAATTACCGTAAAGTATTACAATCAATGGAAAGCTGTCCTTTGATTGGCATAAAAGGGAGATCTCCATATATGGCCATTAATTAATAAGCAAATTAATTTTCCCCATTGACTTGAATGGGGAAAATTCAAATGGTAAGACGGAATTAATTTGCAAAATTCGCATCACAGCAACCCCACTTGCAATTTCTGGTATACTGTACATTATATTCTAGTGCCCCTGCCCACAATAAGTCAACTGCACTAGACCTCAGGAATTAAATTGTTTTAGCATTCATTGTCAGCTGTCATAAAGAGTGTTGGACATTAATCATTTTTAGCGATATATTGCTGTATTACTTTCTCAAGTAACAAGTACTGTAACTTATTACAATTGCTATTATTATTATACTTATTACTGATCTAATGTGTTTTTTTTTCTGACGGACATTAAAAGTTCTCTCTCCTCATTGTATTGTCCATGAACTGCAGTGTGTCTGTGTCCAGCTGGCAGCTACATACCATAGTAGGAGGTTGTCACATGCACAAAAAGAACAGATTCACAAGCTAGCAACACACAATTTTAAAGTAATTAGTAATGTAATATTATAACTATTTAAATGACTAATAGGTCACTAGTAATGTATTACTCTCCCTAAGTAATGTGCCCAACACTGGTCATATCAGCCCTAGTGGTTATACACACAACACCTTGAATGCAGGTAAAATAAAGTCTGGGTTTGTGACACAACAACAGACACAGACAACTATTCCAGAGTCTGGAGAGTCTGGAGCTACACCTCCGAGACAGGAAGCGGTCATCTGTTTGTTATTTCGGTTCACGAAAATATATCAAAGAATATCTTTAGATAAAAAAGAAAATCCTTCTCTGCTAAGCAGCAAGCTATACATTATATGCTTAGAATTAGATTTATATTCAGATAAATTTGCGCAACTGTAAAAACAAAACAGAACGTTTGTGCTTGATCATTTTCAGAGGTTCCGTGCTCCAGACTGTATGACAGAAGCATTTGGTAATCGTGGGAGGCAACAGTCTGGCCATGTGAGACCAGTGACACAGTGATCTCACCTCTCACATCGAACACGCTCTCTGGTGACTCTCCAAGGCCAGAGATGAGACACTTGTAGAATCCTGCATCAGACTTAGAAACACTGTAGGTCGTCTGTCCTGTAGACTGAGACCTGATGAGGGATCCATCTTTATAGAAATCAGCTGGACGGTCAGAGGATGGTTTAGCAGTCGGCGTGTCTTTGGAGCTGCAGTGGAGAGTGACATCACTTCCTTCCATCACAGGAAGTACAGGCATCCCCAGGAGATGCTAAAAGGGCCTCTAACAAATATATAAAAGTATAAAACAGAATACAATCAGACAATGGAGGAAGAGGGGAGAGCAGCTGGGTTCAGATGGCGCCACCTCTCGTGTAGTTTACTTGCATACCCCCTTGTACGCAAGTAAACAAAGTATTGTCTAGGATATTTTCTTGGCAGCTAGCGCACACTGTAGACCAAAAGTATCGTGGCGTTGCTCAGACTAAAGCTGGTTGCACACTGCTGCGTTTTTCGTTGCGAAATGCGTTTTTCAGGGCAAGGAGAGAGAGAGAGATAGAGAGAGCAAGGGACCGAGTGGTGCGCGAAACGGGCGGCAGTGTGCAAACGTGACTGACATAACGTGAGGTTGATTTTTTTATTCACCCGCTCCGAAATTCACCCCGATATTCGGCCCGAAAAACGCAGCAGTGTGCAACCACCTTTACAGATGTAGTGATTTTGTGTCGATACTTGTGGTCGCGTCCTCCTTCTCGATGGTCCTCCACTGGCACGATAGCACTGTCTTTCAGGATCGCCGTCTGGTACCACCGTCCTTCCTGGTCTGGTTTGGTTTAGCTCTGTGGCTGTGTCTCGTTTCTCTGCCAACTGGTTTCCTTCTGGCTCTGGGTGGAGAAATCTCGCTTTTGCGAACGCCCATCATTTCGACCGGAGGGTTAGCGACTCACTCCACGGAGGTTAAGGTTAGGGTGAGGGTTATAATGATAATGAATTTTCAAAACAAAGTCACAAAGTGCTGTACAAGGCAAGATTAAAACATCATGTAACAGAGCAAAGACAAACACTTATAAAACATTACGCAAAAAACACAAATTGAATCACAAATCATAGATTAAAAAATGGGTACTATCACATCACTACAATTAAGAAAAACATTTAGTAAATAAATATGTTTTAAGCAGTGATTTAAAAAGTGGCAGAGAAGCTGCTAACCTAAGGTGCACTGGCAGTGCGTTCCACAACTTGGGTGCCCGGGCAGCAAAAGCCCGGTCACCTCGGGTAACCATGTTGGTATCTTGGCCTTTCAATAGGGCTGTATTTGAGGACCTAAGGGAATGCCCAGGCTCATACGGGGGCAACAAATCTAATATATAAGTAGGAGCCAGTCCATGTATGGCTTTATAAGTGATAAGTAGGACTTTAAAGTCACATCTATAGCTCACAGGTAACCAATGAAGAGTAGCCAAAATAGGGGTTATATGGTCACGTTTACTTGTATTTGTGAGCAGTCTTGCAGCAGAGTTTTGGATCAACTGTAGGCGGGATAGTTTTTTTTTTGGTGAGACCGGAGTAGAGGGAATTGCAGTAGTCAAGTCGTGATGAAATGAGGGCATGGATTACCTTTTCAAGATCAGGGGCTAACAGAAATAGCTTAATTTTTTTGATGTTACGCAACTGGGAATAGCAAGATTGGACAACGGTTGTAATGTGTTTGTTGAATGAAAGGTCTGTATCGAAAGTCACACCCAGATTACGGGCTGCTGGTGTGATGTTAGCGGAGAGGGGACCAAGTTGTGAGTGGAGGGAGATGGTTGAACTGGGGGGACCAAAAATAATTATTTCAGATTTTGATTCATTTAACTGGAGAAAGTTTTGGGTCATCCAAAGTTTAATGTCAGCAAGGCAGGTTAAAAGGTGGGACATGTTACCGGAACCAGATGTTAGAGGGATGTAAAGTTGTGTCATCAGCGTAACAATGAAAATGAATATTGTGTGTGCGAATGATGTTTCCAATGGGGAGCATATATATGGAGAAAAGCAGGGGGCCTAAAATTGAGCCCTGAGGGACACCGCACGTGAAAGGGGCCTTGGTGGAGATGGCCTCTCCTATAACGACTGAGAAGCTCCGCCCTGTAAGGTAGGAGCTGAGCCATTTTAGTGCCACGTCCTTGATCCCCACCCAGTGCTCTAACCTCTCAATTAAAATGGGGTGATCCACCGTGTCAAATGCCGAGCTCAGATCCAGGAGGAATAGTATTGAACAGTCCTCCCTGTCGGCAGCAAGTAGTATGTCGTTAGTGACCTTTAAAAGAGCTGTCTCAGTGCTATGGAAAGAGCGGAAACCAGATTGGAATTTTTTGAAAACACTGTTAAAATTCATAAAAGAAATCAGTTGATTTGAAGCTTCTTTTTCTAAAACTTTTGATAACAAGACGAACCTCGGTTCGAAGTGAAGCGGTGGACAGATAGAACCCTTATTCTGAATGTATTTGGAGAGCCGGTATGACAGTTGGTATAATAGGTTTAAAAAATATATAGATACATTAAAATATGAACTTGTAATTAAATAAATACATAAATAAATATAAAGTGTTTAAATAAAAAGATGTTGAATTAAAAATGAAAGGAAAAGGTGTTTAAATTAAAGGATATTGTCTGGAGAGCCGGTTGGTATAATGGGTTTAAAAAAGATACAGTAAAATTGAAAATAAATAAAATTAATATTAATTAAAATATAAAAAAAAAATGAGTGTTTAAATGAAAGGATATTTAAATAAAATATCATAATTGTGTCACAATTGTCATGTGAAGCTCAACCAATAACCTAATTAACACACACTCAGACTTTAAATACATCTCATTGGTTAAGGGCGTTGCTTTTATACTCTGAAGGAAAGAGATAAAATAAAAGATTTATATAAAATAATCCAGTATATCCAGTATTTTCCAATATACTGCAATATATTATGTTAATATCAGTGGTGGAACCTCTTTAAAATAAAATAAATACCATAATTGGAAGATTTATAAAGTTTTCTTTAATGTTATCAACAAAGCATCATGGTCTCTGGCTGTGTAGTAAGAACTGTACAAAGAGGGATGTGCAGTAAAATGTTCATTATTCCGGAAGTAGGCGTGGTCTAAGTGTCCTCCTTCGAAATGGGTTGCTTCTTTTATAAGTTGAGTGAATCCTAGTTCCTGAAGACTTTGTGAAATGTAATTGTTGAAGTCTTGAGCAAAACAAATGTTGAAGTCACCACAAATTAGAGTTGTTTTCAGAGGGTTGATTAAGTCTATCAAATTGTGAATCAAAGCTTTATCTGAATTGCTTTTGTAGACAGTAATAATGTCAATGTTTGGTGAGACCATCGTTGTGATTTGTATAATTCCATCATTGATATCTGTTTGATATTGGAATTTGTGTCGTCTGTAATATGTGGCTAATCCTTTGTCAGGTCCAATACTATTTAAATGGAGGGAAAAGCCATCAATCTGCAAAGATGGGTCCTGGCTATTGTTGTGTGTGAGCCATGTTTCAGAGATGCATATAATATCAGCATAAGCCAAAACAGTATCCTCTTTAATTTCAGGTAGTTTAGGCACTAGGGAATGACAGTTGAGAGCTGCAACTTTTACTGTCCAGTCATGTGTGTTTTCCCATTCTGTAAGGTTGTTGTTGATGGACACACTCTCCATCCTTCTGAGTTCTTGTAAGGCATTTTCATCTGCATACAGCTTATCTTGTGGCAGAGAATGCTTTCTGGGGTTTGGGAATTTCTTGTCCTTGGAATTTATGGCATGTTGCAGCATAACAAATTACTAATGGAAATTGATAGACGGTTGCAGTATTTGATGTATGAATTTGTTTCTTCATCAGGCTGTAAGTGAATTCAACTTTTTCTACTGGTGTACAACCTGGGTACTGTGACTGCAGTGCTCTTTGGGTTGTACGCTTCTTTACCCCTTGATATTCTTCAGAGAATCTGACCATTAATTTGATGACTTGTTGTTGTTTGTCTTTGATGACTGCAGTAAGGGTTCCTCTTGAGCCATTGGTTAAACCATCAAGAGTATCTAAATTGTGAATAAGCATCACTGGAGCATCTATTTTGAGTTTCAGGAATTGGAGAAATGCTGTATTTCCAACTGTTCCTTTCTTCTCAACCGTAGGTTTAAAATTAGGAATTGTAGGATGATGATTAATGGCTTCTACTACTATTACTTCTGTTTGAAGTTCTGTTAGTCTCATATCGTTATGCTCCTTCACTGTTGCATTATTGCAGCTAATGTATGTTGCACCAATTGTGTCAGCATGACCTTTAGGTCTGATTCTAGTAGTTAGAATTCTTAGATCTTCTTCTGTTTGTTGACCCACTCTGAGTCTATTCAGAATGTCAGCATATGCATGGTCTTCTCCTTGCCTGTGATTTTCCTCTAGTGTGATAATTTCAAATAGTTGCCAATGAGGTTGAATATAGAATGGTAGTTTGTAGTCTTCACATTGGGGTTCAGAAAATATGTATTTAGCTTGACATGGTTTGAGTTGCATTAAATCACCAAAGAAGAACATTGCAAGACCACCAAATATCTTATCAGTTTGAAGCATGATTTCACGAAGCCGAAGATCGAGCATGTAAAGCATATCTGCTTTTACCATGGAGATTTCATCTACAATGACTGCCCTAAGATTTGTAAGCTGTATCCTTGTATTTTCTCGTTTCTTGTCACCTAGTGGATAGTGTTGATTACCAAAGTTGAATCCAAATGTTGTGTGAAGTGTTTGTCCTCTGACTCTAGAGGCTGCTGTTCCAGTTGGGGCAGTGACCAACACATATGGGCAGTCTGGGTTGTCACCATTTTTGTATAGAATGAGATGAAGCCATTGCTTTAAGATATTGATGACAGTAGATTTTCCACAACCTGCTCCGCCATTAACCATTAACAGTGGAGCTGTTGGAATTGCATTCTTTTCTTTCAGTGCCTTAACAAAAGCTCTTGCATATCCTATGCCTTTTTCCACAACCTTCCTCTGATAATAGTCAAGCTTTCTTGTCTTTGTCCACAGAATATGTTGTGGTTCTAATTCAATGGGTTGAAATGTTTTTTCCAAATGATTACTATTCTGTGGTAGTGCATGATCATCGGGATCAAGATGAATAAAGTCTGGATGAGGTAAAGGACCTTGCAGATTGCAATCAAGAACATCTCTGAAGGAGAACATCTCCTTCAGGATTTAACATGTTATCTATTTCTTGATTTCGGGCAGATTCTTCAACTGCTAGTCTAGCTTGTTCCACACTATCTAGATGTTCCATGACGTGTTGCTTAACCATCATGATGTCTTGTTGTAGGTTAGTGTATTCTGCTTTTCTTTCATTTTCAAATGAAATGCTGTCAATCCTTTCAAGGTGTTTATCAATCTCTTCCTCTTGTCTGTATGGCCTATATAAAAGCAGCTCTGAGAACCAGTATGATTGTGTCTGCTTGCTTTTGTTGAATTTGTGTAGTCTCAAAACAGCAGGTTTGATCCTCTTCTTCATGTATGGTGGTTCATCTGAATATACTTGTGTCAGTTTGAAACCTAATGGGAGGAGTTTGTGAGATATTCCTTCATGGGAAGTGATGATAAAATCTAGCTTGTCTTTAGGATTGGCATGTGATGGTAGAGTTTTCTGAGAATGATGTTTCTTGTCTTCAGGAGATTTCCAAGCAGTGTTATACATTTTGACAAACTGTGCCAAGCAAATGTCTTCCATATCTTTTGGTCTTCTTTCATATTTCGTGTGTATGTCATATTTTTCTATATATTTACCTTCTCTTCCTGGAATATTAACAGTTGCAATATAATTTGGATTATTGTCAACTTTCACGAGAAATTTGTTTCTTTCTTCTCTGCGGCTTGTGGAAATAAAGACTGTTTTGACATTGGAGTCTCTGAAGTGGAAGTTTGGGAATATCTTATAGACTGCCTATGCTTCTCCCATTTGTCGATGTGAGATGAAAGTATTCATGAGTGTTACCATCTTTTCCTTTAGAATATTAGACTGTGTTTGTGTTAATGCATCAAGAAGAACCTTCATTGTACCAGTATCATCTTTTGTATAATATTCAGAGATGTAGGTTATGACAGCATGATAGTCCAATGTAATTTGAAGATCTGTGTTGCCATTCCAGGCTTCAGCCCACTCAGAATTGTAGGAATTAACAAATATTTCATCTATATCCCTGGCCATGATCAGACAGTAGCCTCTCTTAGAGTATGTCAAAGCTTCCAGGTATAAATTAAAGTTTGTGTCATTTAGACCAGCTCGCTTAAGGACTTCCTTAATTCTTTTCTCTCTGTTTACTTCATATTCATGTTTATCATATGCGTTGATGGTGGGGAATTTCAGAAGGATGTTGGATATTACTTCATCTTTAATTAGTACCTCTTTTACTGCATGTAGTAGCTCTTTATATTTCTTTTGGTTAGGTGCATTTTCCTTTAATGCATCTCCTATGAGTTTGCAGGGTGAAGCTAAACAGTGGTCCATACAGGGAATTTTGGGAAGAAGAATCTGCAGGTAGTGTTATATTTTCTGCAGGCATTTGTGTGTCTGTGACAATTAACTGCTCTTATTATTTTGGACACATTCTTTCCAACAACAGCAGGACTAAGGGTGACAGAAGTAAAGGTGTTTGCAAAGTTGATGATAGCTCTTTCCTCATAGTCTTGTAAATCATCTAGGGTTTGGAATTTCTTAAAAGCTGATGTGAGGCCAAAGAATTTGAATGTGTTGAGAAGGTTATCGGAGGTCAAATTGAATAATTGGAGTTTATTGAGAATGGGAAGCAAAAGGAGTTTCTCATGTTCACCTAAAGTGTCTTTCTTAACAATAATAGTGTAAAGAACCTCTTTGAGTTGTCTTTGTATATCAACAGCTTCATTCTTGGTAAATAATTTCTCAATGTCATACATATCGTTTCCAATATGAATTTTCATTTCCATCTTATCCATATGCAGCCACAGAACTGTACTTCATTCAACTGATTTGATTCTTTTCGCAGAAGGTAATTAACGCAAGGCCTGTCTCTCTTCTGTTAAACACTTCATCTTTCCCTGATGAATTCTCAACCCCAGATAGGATGTAACCTTCCTCCAACCACAGGGACATATTTGCTGTTTTTTGGCCCGTTGACGTGGCTGTAGCTGGCTGTAGCTTTGTGGCTTACTACATTTTTTCAATGTAGTAAGCCACTTCTGCTAGGTTTTCAATGTATTTACTCTTGTCTGCCTTAATGCTCCTTTTTACCATTCTGTTAGCATCTGTATATTCTTATTATGCCTTTACTTTTGCGGCTATGTACAAGACAGATAAACCCTGAAGGCCAAATTATCATGTGAAGCTTGACCAATCCTCAAGGTATCCATTCATCTGACCGGGAGGAACACCACACACATATTCTAGATGTACAGGACATATAAATCATCATTTTTCATTAAATATTTTAATTAATATAAATTTTATTTATTTTCAATTTCTTATTTTAATGTATTTTTTTTTTAAAACCCATTATACCAACCGGTATAAGGAAAGACCTGTTCATTCTGGCCTGGAGTGACCATATATGGACATAAAGTAACATACATTGTGTTTTTGAAGAACCCTATTCATTCTAGACTGAGGTCATATGGTATTTAAAAGAACATTCTGTTTTTGAAAGAGCCTGTTCATTCTGGACTGAAATGACCATATATGGGAGGGGTCTGACCAGGAGGGAAACCGCACACATATTCTAGATGTACAGGACATATAAAGCCTATTCATTCTGAACTGAAATGACCATTGGACATGAGACACACATTTTGCTTTTTGAAAAAGCCTATTCATTCTGGACTTATATTTTACACGTACAGGACAGGAAAAACCTGTTCATTCTGGCCTATAGTGACCATATATGGACATAAGGTAACGGACATTGTGTTTTTGAAAAACCCTGTTCATTCTGGACTGAGATCACCATATATGGTAATTAAACGGACATTCTGTTTTTGAAAAAGCCTGTTCATTCTGGACTGAAATGACCATATATGGGCGTGATACACACAAAGCCACGTACGGGACAGGAAAAACCTGTTCATTCTGGCCTGGAATTATATGGACATAAGGTAACGGACATTCTGTTTTTGAAAAACCCTGTTCATTCTGGACTGAGATCACCATATATAGTAATTAAACGGACATTCTGTTTTTGAAAAAGCCTGTTCATTCTGGACTGAAATGACCATATATGGGCGTGATACACACAAAGCCATTCATTGGAAGCGGTTTTCACCGCTTCAAAAAGGAGAGTTTGGAAATAGGTCTAAAATGATTTAAAACAAGAGGGTCCAGAGAAGCCTTTCTTTTAGCAGAGGCTGAACCAGGGCACTTTTAAGGCTGGAGGGGAATGTGCCAGTTGATAGGGAGCAGTTTATGATAGATAAAATAGAGGGGCCAATGGTCTCAATAACCTCCTTCAGGAATGAGGTAGGGATGGTGTCAAGAGAGCATGAGGTGGATTTCATCTGATTTATTGTCTCCAGGAGTGTAACTGGTGAAATTTGTTGGAAGGTGGTGAGATGAGAAGCTAGTGGTAGACCATAATCAGGAGCTCTAGGTACAGGGGGGAGCTGCAGTCGTATTCCTTCCACTTTATTTATTTAAATGGAGGAGGAACTCCTCACATTTTTCAGGTGAGGCCTCCAGAGGCCTCACCTGGATTGATAACTGAGTCAATGGCTTTAAACAGAACTCTGGAGTTATGGGAGTGTGAGTTAATGAGGTTGGAGAAGTAGGTATTTCTGGCCTTACTAAATAGTTACTAAATAGTTACTATGAGGCTGAACTGCACCTACTGTACTTATATATATATATATATATATATATATATATATATATATATACATACTGTGAAGTCTTTAATTATACCAACCTGTTGCACATGGAACACACTGTGAAGTTTTTGTTTACAAAATGTTATTGTACAGTAGCTAGTACGGAAAAATGCCATTGGTGTATAAAATATACCAAACTTTATGCACATGTACGGCTGAGGATGCTTTTTTACATTCTTTGCTCTTTTGCCTTTTGCACTCTCTTTCCTAAGCCATTATTACTGAAGCGGTGAAAGCCGCTTCCAATGAGTGGCTTTGTGTGTCCCACGCCCATGGTCATTTCAGTGTGTGTTTCATGTCCATATATGGTAATTTCAGTCCAGAATGAACAGGTTTTATCTGTCCCGTACGTCCAGAATATCAGTCCAGAATGAATAGGTTTTTTCAAAAACAAAATGTGTGTCCCATGTCCATATATGGTCATTTCAGTCCAGAATGAACATGTTTTATCTGTCCCGTACGTCCAGAATATGAGTGTAGTGTCCGTCCCGGTCTGATGATTGGATACTTTGAGGATTGGTCAAGCTTCACATGACAATTGACCGATCGCTATGCCCCTCCTAAACCCGTGCTTGCCCAATGCCACGTTTAGCGACAGGTTACTAAGGCGGGTGCCTTGGCAAGCTGCCATGGCGGCGTGCAGCAATAGCACCCAGCTGCAGACTAACCTGCCACAAACAAACGCACGTCCAGGAAGAAAACAATAGCCTATACTAAAGTCAGATTAACATACAGTACACAAGTGTTACCAGTTATATTTTCTCATGAAGTGCTCCTAAATTATTCCCGTGGGTTTGTGTAGGTCAGTGCAATCCGTTCTGTTTTTGTTTCAGTGTTTGTGACACGGAAGCGAGTGGGTGGGACGTTCGCGAACGAATCGAGTCTGTTGAACGACTCTTTGAAATGAACGATATGATTCGGTTCACAGTAGGGAGCCGTTCCTTTCTAATGAACACAGTACTACATGTCTTTACTTAGGTAAACATATCAATACTGCAATCAAGTTTGGAATGTTATTAATGTACTAGAGTAAAAGTAAAATAGTATTGGTTTCAAAATGTACTTAAAGTACCAATATTAGAACGTACTCATTATGCAGAATGTCCTGTTTCACAGGTTTTCCAATGAGTAAAATGTAGAAAAATCATTTGCAAATAGCCGATCTACAAGCTCACAATGCATCGCAACGTGACACATTGTGAGCTTGTAGATCACCTATTTTCAAATGCCAGAAATGTATCCAATGGCCAAAATGTATAGGCCTATATGGGTGGAAGTGATTTACAATCATAATCAAAATCTACAAAGTAACCAGTAACTAAAATGAGCCAGTCTTTTGAACGGCTCTTTGAAAGGAACGGATCTCAGAGATCCGGTTCACTTCAAAGAACCATAAATCCCATCTCTATCTAGCAGCCAGACACCGATGCGCGCCGCCATGGCAGCTTGCCAAGTCTGCTGCGTTAGTAACCTGTCGTCTAGCGTGGCATTGGACAAGGACGGCTTTAGGAGGGGCATAGCGATCGGTCAATTCGGCTCTCCAGATAAAATCATTCATTCATTCATTCAGAATATAAAGAATGTATAGATCACTCTAGAACACATAGAATAACAGTTCACAGGTTCACTTCGAACCGAGGTTTGATTTTTATCTTAGATGTGTTGAGTTTTTTGTTTTGTTTGTTGTTCTACCACTGCATTGTCTGAAGGAAGCCGAACAAAAATAAGTTTTACTCTTATGTACCTGTACAAAAGATGTAACAATAAAGTACAACCTTGAACCTTGAACCTTCTGGTTAGAGTCGAGGCCCGGCTGCCACTGACCTCCCACGGAGGTCTGCCATTTTCTTTTACAGAGGGCGCTAGAGAGTTTTTCTCTGTGTGCTGCATAAAAAAACATCTTTTTACTTCCTCCCAAGTAGGGAAGTGACAGGGAATTGTCTGTTGCTAGATTTTGCCAAAGAAATAAGCCCAACAGAAGCAACTAGGCTATAATGTACTACTTTACATTTAGATTTGAAAATAGCAGATCAGCAAATATTTTGAATATTTTTTAAACATTTTAACGACATAAATCTGTGTGGAGGTCCCTAGCCTGATAAATCAGTCTGCACATTACCACCCCCTGTTGGTGAAGTGAAACGTAGTGTGTGTAGAGTCTGACGCTTGCAGTCAGGCTAGGAGGTCCCTGGCACCACATATTTTCAGATGGTGGTCTGCGACTGTGGACAAATATGTTAATCTGGGGTCCTTGAAATAAAAGATTTGGGAACCACTGGTTTAAAAAATATTAGAAAGTAAGCCCAATAAGCAACTATACTATTTTTTTAAAGACACAAATTGCTTATTATAAGCAGACATGGCAACCCAGGTACATACAGAGCCCAGAACGCCAACTACTGACACTTTAATGCAAGGACAACAGGAAACCAAATGATGTTTTTCAGGCCAGCTTTTTCAGCCTCCGCCTCTTTCAGGATATGAACAGGAAGCCGGGGGCGGGGCCAGGAATAACGTTAATAGTGCTCCTCATGAGCCTCGTGGCCACACCCAAACCAGGTGCATGTCCTTGATCAATTAGTTATTTAGTGCAGTCAGTGGAAATAAATAAATTAATACATGCAATTCACACAACTCAGGATTAATAAAAGTAAGTCAGTCAAAAACAATAATTTCACTTAAAAACATGCAATAAAATAATCATAGAAAATACAACACAAACCCACACAATAAATCAAGAGCAAACCAAAACATGCCTCAATTTCCACTGGCTCACACGTACCCAGCCGATTACAGTACTTGCACGCTCTGCTTGGCAAAGGGCTATTCACACTGAGCACTAACTATAACGATAACTATAACTGTATAGTTCACTATTGTATTTTGATAAATAACTATAAACTATATTTTTGTAGTTATAGTGCTCAGTGTGAATGGCCCTCAAGGATGATCTCAAACAGCCCTTGACTCAGGGAATCCCTGGAATATTCATATTTTAGGGCCTCCCCATCCAACCAACCCTGTGCTACTCAGAACAGGCAGTTGGGTAAGCATGCAGAAACATGCTCCAACATACTCAGTATTTAGAAGGCAAAGATGTGTGCGTGCGTGTGTGTGTGTGTGTGTGTGTGTGTGTGTGTGTGTGTGTGTGTGTGTGTGTGTGTGTGTGTGTGTGTGTGTGTGTGTGTGTGTGTGTTTGTGTGTGTACGCACACGTGTGTAAATTAATAGATACAGCTTGCCTAGTGACATGGATAACAGACCATATAAATGAATACAAACACACCACAGGATGTGGAGATTCACATAAAATGCATTGCACATAATCTAGACTAGGGGCTGCTTGCAGGGGTGGGATTATTCTCAGTGGGGTTTCTTACTGCCCCCTTCTGGTAAACACGCACACATGTTTGGATTTTACTGTTGTAATTTCAACAGAAGTGTTATCATATATATATTTTTAGGCCAATATAGCAGTGGTCTTTTGGTGTGCATTTGATTGTCTGTGCTGTGGCATCTTTTAATCAAAATGTATTGGTATTATTTGGGGCTGTTTAGAGAGTGGGTGGGAACAAAGGCTGCATGGAGTCCTATTCATTTGTGAGTATTGTCTCTTATCTTGTCTATATATTTCTAAATTCTTTATCATTCAAACATAACATTTGATATAATTCAAAACAGTAATACAGTTTTGTACTTATTTTCTACAAATGGCTGGCCTACTGATTGTGTTGTCTCAGGGTATTGCATATTTGAGACCTTGCTGGGTGACACAATGTCTACTAGACTCACTGTATTTTGATTGTCTTAAGTTCCAGCTCTTACGCCTAAACTTAAAGGCCTGTCTAAGTGTCTATACTGTCTCCGACCACGGACCACCAACCTTTTCATCAGAAAAGGTTAGCCCATCTGACAATGTCTACTAGATCCAGACAATTAGAAAACGGTGCCTGTGAACTGGTGATATGACCCCAAATAGAGGGTATGCGCATGCATACAGTGAATAGCAAATCGAGTTAATCATTTAACGTTGTTTAATGCAATCAGATCAAATAATTGAGTAGGTTGCTACAGTCCCTGACAAATGTATCAACCCATTTAATGATATATCACTGAGACCCCAAGTTATAAAGTAAAATCAAAGTACATTCATTTGGTTCTTTTTGTACACTCTCTGAGTTACCTACCCATAAGGGTCCATTTGGTTCCTCACTATCATTAAGCTGGGGACCCTCTGGAACTCCCTCAAGGACCCCACTTTGAGAACCAATGAACTAAACAATCTGACAGGATTCGCATCAGTCCTGCTGTAAATGAAACAGCGAACAGGACGGATGAGCCCAATTTGTGATGAATATAATAACTCCAAACGCAGCAAATACAAATCGAAGACTGTGGCTTTTTCTCAAAGTGAATGCTTGGGAAGTAAAGACGGTCCCATCCTATTTTACAGTACACTTTAAGACAGAAAAAGACATAATAAAGCCATAATAAGAAATAATGTGTTGGTAATTAGAACTAATATGTTTTATTAGACAGAAACAAAGACAGAATAGCAGAAAGAGCGAATACATTCTCTGGCACCGGCACCTGCCACGGAACTGCCCCGTCAGGCACCGCCGCACGACCGGCAGTTCGACCGGCAGTCGCACTGCATCGCCGGCGATAGGACCGGCAGTTCGACCAGCAGTCCCAGCAGTAGGGCCTGGGCCGGTGCGCCCCCCTATCACCGGTTATGCAGCGCGACTGACAGTCGAACTGACGGTCGTGCGGCGGTGCCCATGCCGGTGCCAGAGAATGTATTCGCTCTTTCTGCTATTCTGTCTTTGTTTCTGTCTAATAAAATAATATTAGTTCTAATTACCAACACATTATTTCTTAATATGGCTTGGCTTTATTATGTCTTATTATGTCTTAAAGTGTACTGTAAATTAGGATGGGACCGACATAAAACCACAACTTATATTGTCTATAATTAGGCCTATATAAATGTTAAAACATCGTTTTTGTTAATAGGCCTCTAATGTATTTATTCTTATAGGCTTATCAGCCAGGAAAAGCCTTATAGAAATACACGACTTGGCACTTATTATGATAGGCGGATACTGCCCGATTGTGTAAATTATGAGAGCCTTAGTACAGACCCTAATGCATTGCCACCAGAACAATGCGTGTATGCGTTGTTTTCTTTTTTCATGATTTGCGCACCAAACCTTAGAAAAGTATGGCATGCCATTAAGCTACATAAACACATCGACACCAGTAGCCTGCATGTTATTATCACTGGCCACTCACTGACAAAATTCTAAGGGAAGCCTATTATTTTATGAACTCTTCTTTGTTTTACATTGGATAGACTTTCATATGGCATTATTGATAATGTGTAATTATGACACATTATCAATAATGCCATATGAAAGTCTATCCAATGTAAAACACAGATGAGGTATGACACTGTCATACCACAGGCTTACTTTACATTACTTCAGAGTTCAGACCATATATGCTGCTCATGATTAAATGCATTATGTAGCGCAATAGCGTGGATGTGTGTGGCTGGCTACCAACAGGGATGGAAACATCAGAAAGGCACTGTTGATAGCACGGAAATATTAGACACTTCGCACGGAAAATAGACGATTCGCGGACATTTTTAGCGCTTTAGCGCTCCTTCTTCAGCAGCCTTTGCTATAGATTTTGGCACTTTTACGGAAATAGTTCTGTCTTCTTTCACTTTCTCCCCACCGTAAAGCGTGTGCACTGTGCATTAATCTGGCCATGCGTGCATAATGTGAATTTGCACGCCTTGTAGATTGGCTGTTTGTTTTCGTTCTTCCAGTTCGGTACTCCATCCTATGGGTGGCGCACTCTGCGCTAGCCAAACACAGAAACGTCTTGCGTAAACTCCCGTAGGACCATCTCATTGGCCGAATGACTCACGTTAACCTAGGCTCACGTCACCGGAGCCTTCATAACCGGTGAAAACCCTAGTCACGCCCTCTTTCTGCTTTCTGTCTGACCAGACGCAGAAGCGAACTCACAACGCTCCAACTTTTCCTGAAGATTTCAACGTTCCAGAGATAGCCGAAAGCGGCGAAGACGGATTTGCCTGACGGCTCTGGTACTCGTCTTCTCTTCTCCTCCTCGTTTCCCTGCGCTAACTGAAGCGGTAAGAAACCCCACCGTTTTTTCCACCCAGCGTGGTGTTAACTAGCCTACTAGCCCCCGCTAGGCCCTGCTAGCTTCCACGTTGTTGTTGTTAGCTTGTTAGCCTTAGTCTCTGCTAAGCTACGTACAGCTACCGTTAGCCTTTAGCCCTGTGTTTGCTAGGCTAGCTTCTACAACTAGCGTAGGGTTGTTCGATTAATCGATTTTTAATCGTAACCCGGTTTTTTTCTTTTGGACGATTTAAAAAAATGGAAATCGTAAAATCGATTTTCACTTTAATTAGGGAAATTCTTACTCATTGGAGCCTTGCACGCGCAAAAAGTACACAGCCCCGTCCTCCTAAAGCAGGACGACAAGGTCCGACACCAAATTAATACTACTTTCTCTCTGATGTGTCATTTCTTTGATGCGCGTTTAGCGCACGTCAGACTGAGCAGAGTTCACCACCGCACTGCGCTCACTCGCGATGGTTCAAGCAGAAAACAGAACAAAACGCTGCTGAGCTGGTAAACTTACTTCTTGTTGTAGTTTGAAAGAAGCTTATTAATTCTGTGTTACCCACCTACTGACTGTAGTCTCCTACTGTCCCTGTCACTGTGTTAATTTTGCGTCGGGAAGCGAAGCGCTTCGCCTCCGTTTACAATCAGTCAACATCTCCGTGCATGAGTGGTGCAGGGCAGGGGCGTAGCCAGGAATTACATTTTGGTAGGCGAAATGCCAGCCAAAATTCAGGGGTGGCCTTAGCTATTTTTTCACCCGTTTCACCAGCCTCCAAGAGCTGGCTTGTTTTGGCTGTTTTGTCACTCACTATTGATAATGAAACACTAAGGACGCTAAGTTAACTTCTGTATGTGATTGTTGCGCAACTAAAGTTATTATTATTAATACCCTTATTGTTTTATTGCATTTTGCTATTTGGCTATATAAAAAAAATCAAAAAATGAAACAATAATGAAAAAAAAAAACATTTCCTTGCATTTTTTTAATGAAAACAAAATAGTTGAAACAATGTATTATTCTTTTAACAAAAAATCGAAATCGAAATCGAAAATCGGGATTTCAGAGAAAATAATCGAGATTAGATTTTTTGGCCATATCGAACAACCCTAAACTAGCGTTCAGTTCTCGTGCTGTTAGCTGGTTACCATGAGCACTCCGTTACCACCGACTGCTCTCGGGCTGTCCCTACAGCCTCTCCCCAGATGACCCCCACCCCAAATGTATCAAGTGTTTGACTTGGGACCACGCGGTTCTGGCTCTGCTAACCGAACCGTCGTGCCAGGCCTGCCGTAGCTTCTCGTTGGCTACTAGACGGCAGCGCGCTGATATGGCAGGTAGCCTGTGTGGAATTGTCTCCACTTTTTCCTCCACTGCTCCGCCCGACGTCAGACTACCGTCGACCTCTACTGGCACCCGCGCCGCCCCTCCCCCGAGAGGATGCCGCCGGGTTCGCTCTCCCTCTTACTCCACTGCCTCCTCTGCTAGTGGGTCTCGCTCTGCTAGTGGTTCTCGCTTCGCCTACAGTGACTTTGATGAGAACTACGAGGAGGTGGGTGAGGAGGATCTTGTTCCTTCTCACCAGCCACCGAGGGAGAATGACATGGAGCTAGGGACCCCACCCCGGATCGACCTCTCCCAGGGTGACTCCCCTTTTGTCTCCGTGGTCTCTGTTTCGCAGGTTGCTTCGGCCCCGCCCGGAGTGCGAACACCGACCCCTTCCCACACCTCCGCTGGCGAGCAGCGGGCTTCTCAGGCAGTCCCTACTGCCGCCCAGAGCTCAGCCACCCCGCCGCCTCAGGGCGCTGCCCCGCCGGCTCCTGGGGCGCCCTCCCAGGCGTCGAACGCTGGGAACCGGACCCTGGATGGAGCCTCGCCTCCCACCCAGCCCCCCCTCTCGGCCTCCACCCCGGTCCCCACCGGGGCTGCTGGAGCCACGGCAGCGGTGGGCGGCGCCCCCGCCGCCCCCCCTGCCTCTCTCCCTATGGACGCTTGGTCAGTCCTGGAGAGAGCCACTCGACGATGCGAGCTGCCGGTGTGCCTCGAGGAACGACCCCTCGCGGCACAGCAGCCTCGCCTTGGCAAGGACCCGGTGAAGTTGCCTCCCCAGGTGATGCGCCTCCTGCCCCAGATTACCGGCCTCCAAGGAGCCCTGCAAGAATCCTGGTCCACCCACAAGGACCCAGAAAAACTTTCCTTTGTGACTGAGTTTGCCGACGCTAGAGAGATTGGCATCCCCGCTTGTCCCCACATCGGACCCGCCCTAGCTGAAACTCTCCAGGCTAAGTTTTTCAGGGATAAGCCTAACGGTGTTAGCCCGTTTGTCCTCACAGGCGACAGACCGGCGCTAGCCGACACCCACGAGGCCAAGATGGGCAAGAGCTCCAGAGAGGCCTACAGAGCCACCGGTCACTCCGTTAGGGCCCTTAACGCGGCGGGCCTCGTCACCGCCTCGGTTAAGCGGCTGATCAAAGAAGTGGCCGACAAGATTCCTGCCTCCCACGTCGACGAGCTGGCGGCCAACATGGAGCTCCTGGTCGACTTGAACTTCCACGCAGTCTCCTGGGCGGGCCGTTCCTTGGACCACCTGATGAGACAGGAGTCTGAGCGCTGGCTCACCAAGCTGGACTGCGTGAAGGACACCACAGAGAGGACGGAGCTTCGCAACCTTCCTTCCTCTGCTGCCGGAATCCTGGAAGGCGGGATACAGGTGTTCCAGAAGCGGGCAGCCACCCGCAAGGAAACCAGGGAGCTGGTCGACGCCACCGTGCCCCCTAACCCCGCCTCCTCATCCTCCCATCGCCCCCCCCAAGCATCGCCCCCGCTACTCCTCCAAGAACTCGGGCGGGAGACCGTCCAAGCCCCCCCCCCCCCTCCAGGTCCTCTTCCAGGGCGGAGAACCGCCCGCGCAACCAAGACCCCCCGGCGCAGAGGCCCAAGGAGGACCGCCCGCGCCGCCAGGACCGCCCCGCGAGGGGCAGGGGACGCCAGCAGCGTAAATGACATTTTGCGGGGGAGAGTACGCTCTCCCCAGGGGTCTCAGACCCCTCCGCTCAGGGACAGAGCTACGTTTATGCCATCCCAAAATGTCTGTGTGTTAAGCCATCTAGATGTGCCTTTTGTTTCCGCTGCTCACTCTGTACCTGTTCTTGCCAGTTACAATGTAAAAGAGTTTGTGTCTCCAAACAATTGTGTGTTTCTTTCGACTCCACTGTCACAAGAGAAAAGGATTCTAAGTGTTCAGCCTCATCAGGCTCCTTCTCACACTCTGCTAAATCCACCTACACACAGCCACCACTCTCCTCTAGAGGGCAGCCTTGCCTCCCCTTCGAATTCTCAGATTACTCAAGGGCTGATCAGTTGCTTATCTCTACGGTTTCAAGGTTCTTCTACCCAGCTAAAACCTATGAGCCCCAGCGGGACCTTGTCAGGGAAGTTAAAGGTAAACACTGTTCTTCCTCTAGCTCCAGATCTTTCAACCAGCCCTCCTCGGGCAAAGGTAAGAAGGCTAGACCTGGTTCCCTCTCCTGCTCCACTGGTAGAGCATCACGTGACCGGTCCGGTGTCCTCCTGTCTCACCCTGAGGCCCGAACCGTCACAAGCACCGCCACCCGGCCGGGTGCGCTCGTTTTCTCTTCCAGCGCGGCTTGGGCCTCGCCCCGCCAAGCGCCCGAGAACACCGTTACCGACGCCATCCCGGAACGGTGTGGGAGTGTCTCGTCGTCCGGAGCGCTTGTTCCATGTCACGGAGCGCTTCCCTCGGGCGGAGCCCTCGCTAGAGGTGCTTTTACTTCGTCAGACTCGACGTTCCCGGCGGGCGGAGACGGCACCGTGTCAGCAGACACTTCCGGTGGACTCGGTTGGTGTCACCCTCCCCCCCGCTCGGGGGTAGTCTACCCCGGTCCCTCTGTACAGACCGCTCTCCCTCAAAGCGGCACTTTGGAAAAGGTGCAGTCCCAACCCTTGGATCCTTCGCACCATCAAGAAGGGTTACAGGATTCAGTTCGATTCCTCTCCCCCTCTGACTTCCAGAGTAACCTTCACCAGGGCCGAGGGCGATCGAGTCACGGTCCTGAGGGAGGATATAGACGCACTTATCTTAAAAGGCGCCATACGGGAGGCGAGTTTCTAAATTCTAGGAGAGCTAAGGCAAGGAGCGCTCGTTTTCACCAGCATCGGCAGGTTAGCTACTCAGCGTCTGTTTTACTGAGGTTAAGGTTAGGGTTAGGGTTAGGGTTAGGGTTAGGGTTAGGGTTAGAGTTAGGGTTAGGGTTAAGGTTAGGGTTAGGGTTAGAGTTAGAGTTGGGGTTAGGGTTAGGGTTAGGAATGGTTAAGGATAGGTTCAGGTTTTGGTGCACCTCCGCGGTCCAAGTGACTACAATGGAGCACTCCCTATCTCCGGTTCAGCCAATCACAAGCTTCAAAAATGAGTCCGGGCGTGGTTTTGCCTTAGCTCTCCTAGAATTTAGAAACTCGCATACGGGAGGCCCCTCGAGGCGAACTACACCTCGGGTTCTACTCCCAGTACTTCCTGGTGCCCAAGAAGAGGGGGGGGGGGGCTGCGGCCCATTCTGGACCTCCGTGTCCTAAATCAACATCTGAAAACCTTCAAGTTCAAGATGTTGACTCCAGCAAGCCTGCTGCGATCGGTGAGGGAGAACGATTGGTTCACTTCCATAGATCTCCGAGACGCGTACACACACGTCTCGATCTATCCCCCCCACCGCAAATTCCTAAGATTTGCTTTTCAGGAGAGGGTGTTCGAATACGCTGTTCTCCCTTTCGGCCTCTCTTTGAGCCCACGCGTCTTTGTCATGGTGACGAAGGCGGCGATCGAGCCGTTGAGACGGCAGGGCATCAGAATAGCCAACTACCTGGACGACTTATAAGCGCAAGCTCAAGTCAGGAGGTGGCGCGCCACACAAGCGTGGTGACGTCCCACCTTGAGTCCTTAGGTTTCAGCATCAACCTCGAGAAGAGTGTGCTTACCCCTTCTCAGCAGATCTCCTTTCTGGGAATTGCTCTGAATTCTCAGTCTATGATCGCGAGCCTCTCTCAGGAGAGGATAGACAGCTTCCTGTCGTGCGCAGAGCCCTTGCGGTCGAGACACAAAGTCCCTTACGAGACAGTCATGCGCATCACAGGGAAGATGGCCTCGGCCATCTCCCTCGTCCGGCTGGGGAGGTTTCACATGAGACCTTTTCAGCGTTGGATGCTCTCGCTGGGCGTCCCGGCCACTCAGGGCCGCTCGAAGGTCCGAGTCTCCCGGCGTTGCTTGGAGACTCTTCGTCCCTGGCTGAACTCTGCCTTCCTCGCGAGTGGAGTCAGGATGGGGGAGGTGATTCATCGAAAGGTGATCACCACGGACGCCAGCCTCTCGGGGTGGGGGGCGACCTTCGAGGGCCGCTCGGCCAGGGGCCTTTGGGACCCCGACATGAGGAAACGCCACATCAACTACTTGGAGCTGATGGCGGTGTTTCTGGCCCTCAAGCACTTCGAGACTCTCATCTTGGGGTGGCACGTCCTGATCAGGACGGACAACACCACCACGATGTGCTACATCAACAAACAGGGGGGGGCTGCGCTCTCGTGCACTGGACAACCTGGCCCGAGAGTTGACTCTCTGGTGCTCGGTACGACTCCAGTCGATCAGGGCCTCTCATGTCCCAGGTCTGTTGAACAGCGGGGCGGACCTGCTGTCCAGAGGGGAGCCCCGTTACGAAGACTGGTCTCTTCGTCCTTCGGTGGCATTACAGATTTGGTCCAAGTATGGTCGCCCCGTGGCGGACCTATTTGCGTCTCAGGAGAACGCGAAGTGCCCTCGATACTTTGCGTTAAGGGGAAACTCTCCCCTGGGACTGGACGCGTTAGCCCACGAGTGGCCTCGGGGCCTACTGTATGCCTTTCCTCCCCTGGACCTGATTCTCCCGACCCTCGAGAGGGTCAGGAGATACGGGTTGAGGATGGTGCTGGTGGCACCGAAGTCAGGGGTCTGGAGTTCGGTGATCGCTCCGCTCCTTTACGAGTCTCCTTGGCAGCTCCCTCTGCTGCGGGATCTAGTGAGCCAGGCGGGTCACGAGATCTTCCACCCAGACCCCAGTCGTCTAGACCTGTGGGTTTGGCCCGTGAAAGGGAGCTGCTGAGTGAAGCAGGCCTGGACCCGGAGGTCATTGCGACCATGCAACAGGCCAGGGCTCCTGGTACACTGAAGGTGTATCAGGGGAAATGGGAAGCCTTCGAGGACTGGTGTAAGACCGCGCATCCGTTGGTCGACCCGTCTGAGGCTTCGGTGAAGATCATCCTTGGTTTTCTTCAGTCCTGCGTGACTAAGAAACTTGCGGCCTCTACGATTAGAGGCTATGTGGCTGCGATTGACACTTGCCATAGGGGGCTTGAGGGTGTGAAGCCCTCAAAGGTTCCCTGGGTGTCTACCTTCATGGCTGGGGTTAGACGCGAAGAGGTGCCTTCCAGACCTCTAGTTCCCTCGTGGGAATTGGAAGTGGTTCTGAAAGGGCTGAGTCAGGCTCCTTTCGAGCCTTTGGACAGCATTTATTTGAAGCTTCTCAGCCTCAAAACTGCTCTCTTGCTAGCCTTGACTACTGCTAAGAGAGTGAGTGACCTGCATGCTCTTTCGGTGTTGGAGGACTGCATGAGGTTCACTTGTGGGGATCTCAAGGTTCTTCTGAAGCCTCATCTTCAGTTTGTTCCTAAGAACAAGGTGATCCAGGCGGTTCCAGTGGAACTGCTGGCGTTTCATCCCCCTCCTTTCACTTCAGGAGAGGATGAACGCTTGAACCACCTCTGCCCTGTCAGGGCGTTGAAGGTGTACTGTGAGCGAACTAAATCCGTTAGGCAGTCTAGCTGTCTTTTTGTTCCTCTCGGGAAATCCTCCAAGAAGAAAGAGATCGCCAAGGCGACTCTTGCTGGATGGATTGTCGAGGCTATTAATTTAGCCTATGATAGTGCGAATGTGGCTCGACCCCCTGGTTTTACGGCCCATTCGACTAGAGGCATTTCTTCTTCCTGGGGTCTTGCTAAGGGGACCTCCATTCAGGAAGTGTGTTCGGCGGCTAATTGGAAGTCGCTTTCCACCTTTGTGACCTTTTACCATTTGGACGTGGCGCCTCTTTCCTTGGCGCACTCGGTCCTGGGGGTTGCTGCCTCTTCTATCTGAGGTGCTGTCTTGTCAGCCTTTCCTCGTTAGTGATGCGGAGTGGGCTCGTCCATTCTGCTCGCTTCTCTACTTGACCATCTCGCTCGTGGTAATTTGTAGGGGGACCCTTCTTCTTATGTTAGTTCTCCAATTGACTTAAGACAGACTAGGATTGAGGCGGGTTTAGGTGGGCCTAGTCTGGTAGGGTCTTTTCCCCTCCTGATCCCTACCCCTGGGCTCTTTGAGCTTGGGGTTCTGGTGTTGGGGTTCACGTTGTGGAGACGTGTCCTTCAGGACCAGTGTTGTGGGTGATTGGGTTGGCCGTTGTCGCTTACGGGAGTCTATGTGTCCCATAGGATGGAGTACCGAACTGGAAGAACGAAAACAAACACAAGTGTTTCGAACGAAACACCTGTTTGTTAAGTTCTGGAAGGAGGTACTCCATCCGACTCTCGGCCCTTTTGTTCGTGCTCAGACAGAGCTTCAAGAGGGCGTGACTAGGGTTTTCACCGGTTATGAAGGCTCCGGTGACGTGAGCCTAGGTTAACGTGAGTGACGTTCCCTTCGGCCAATGAGATGGTCCTACGGGAGTTTACGTGAGACGTTTCTGTGTTTGGCTAGCGCAGAGTGCGCCACCCATAGGATGGAGTACCTCCTTCCAGAACTTAACAAACAGGTGTTTCGTTCGAAACACTTGTGTTTTCGACTGCTACAGTAGCTCAAGTAGCCACTGCTTTTACAGTCTATGAGCCACTGGCTGCACGTTCGTTCAGTGTGTGTGTGTGTGTGTGTGTGTGTGTGTGTGTGTGTGTGTGTGTGTGTGTGTGTGTGTGTGTGTGAGTGTGTGTGTGTGTGTGTGTGTGTGCGTGTGTGTGCGCGTGTGTGTGTGTTTGTGGAGGGATGGACTTGGGAGGGGGGAGCGAGAGTGAGATAGAGAGAGAGACGGAACACTAGCCCTGTTCAAGTAGGCACAGATCTCAGAATGTGCACTTGCCCTGTCGGGCAACCCAGTAACAAACTTCACCTGCCCGACCTCTTTTTTTACTTGCCCCGGGCAGTCGGGCAACCGTTAGTGTCAATCCCTGATTATCGCATCCTGCATCCGTTGGCATACCTCTGTTTGAGCCAGGAGGAGGTGAGGAGAGAAGCTTGCTGCCTGCATCTTTTTTTTTTTTATAATTCAAATGTTTTTTATTTTTTCTTCTTAATACAAAAAGTGAAGGTCTGGGAGCTCGTTTGGAATATTGTTGATCATAGCAGGCTGCGAGGCGGCGACGTGATGTTATAATGGCAATTATCTGGCTTTTTGTAGGTTTAGGGTGGCTATTAGTAATGTATTTCCCCCACTCGTGTATAATGTGGTATATAATATAATATAAAACTAAACAAAATAAAAATTCAATATTTATCAGAGAATAATGGTATTAGGCCTATTTGAAAATATTTAGAGCAAGGACGCCAGCACTCACTTTAGATAGACTTCTTCTTGTTTATTAAATAATTTTCCCCCAGCAGCCAGTACATGTGGACGTTTCGGCCTCACAGGCCTTCCTCAGCGTGTAAACTGAAGCCATGCAAACATTGTGTCACTTATAAAGGTATAAAGGGGACCTAGGTGACACACACAGAACGGTCTGAGTGAAACAACGCTGAATACAGCTAATACACAATACTTAATTTTTTCTTTATACAAGTTTTCAAATAACCCCGAGGTCATATTAAACAAGAAACAAGAAACAAAAAACAACAATAAAAATATACATTCACATCCATTAGATTCATTATTAAAAACAAAAAGGCTTTTAAGACAAAAACCTAGTCTGTGCAGGTCAAGGACCCCCCCCCCCCCCATATAAAGACAGACCCAGACTGAAAAATACAAATAAAACCTTAAAACACACCAAGGTGTTTTTCATATCACTCACTACCTGCAGAGAGAGGCTTCACTTAATCAAGAATGACAATTAAGTTCACTAGTGTCACATTTAACAAGAAGCTCTGTAAGCTTTACAAAAACACCCCAATAACAGTTCTTCATTGAGCCCTTTCGGGTGCTCGGTTTGAAGGGAATGAATCCACTAAGCTTCTCTCTGCAGGAGAACTTTATTCCGATCCCCTCCTCTTTTAAGGGGCTGAACAACCTCTATACCCTGGAACCGTAAGTCGCATATTTTATGTCCCACAGTGTTGAAATGCCACATGCTACAGGCGATTTCACATCATTGTTCCTAATATTACTTTTATGTTCTGAAATTCTGATCTTAAGTTCTCTTTTGTTTTTTCCTACGTAACACAGGCCACACAGGCATTTTAATAAGTATACTACAAACTTGGTTTTACAAGTGATAACACTTTTTACAAATATTTTCTTCCCTGAATGTGGATGTAATATGTGATCACTTTTGATCATAGCATTGCAATGCACGCAGTTGTGACAAGGGAAATTACCCGTAGTTAAATCTGACAAAAAGTGTTTAGGTGGAACATATACGTCTGCTCTTACTAAGGAGTCCCTTACACTTTTAGCACGTTTGTGTGCAAAAATGGGGGTCTCCTTAAAAACATGACCAACATTAGGGACACTGGAGAGGACATGCCAGTGTTTTTTCACTGCATTCTTCATCTCAGAAAGGGGGAGAACGTTGTAGCCAAAACCACCTTATAACCCCCTCGCCTGACAGGCTTGCGGGAGTCAACAAGCTTTTTCTCTC
Source organism: Nannobrachium achirus (assembly GCF_963921795.1). Lineage (NCBI taxonomy): Eukaryota > Metazoa > Chordata > Actinopteri > Myctophiformes > Myctophidae > Nannobrachium > Nannobrachium achirus. The sequence goes on along the minus strand of NC_137810.1, from coordinate 64,842,344 downwards.
TTTACCTCTCGCTTTTTCTATATTTAAGTCACTGTGTCTTGTCTACAAGAGCAAAAAATGTTTCAATGAAGTACTGCCAAGTTCCAAAGATGTAGACAGCAGACTTACAGAGAAGGAATTTCCAAGGCACTCCGTCGTTAGTGACAAAATATATAATTTATTTTGAGCAAGGCAACAAGTTGACCGACGCGTTTCGACCTCATTATTGAATGCTCAAATAGATCAAATAGACCGTAAAGAATACAGGGCTACACCAAAAGAGTGACCAATACCAGATAAGAAGTTACAATTAGATGAAAATTAAAATAACATATTGGGAACAAAACAAAAAACATTATCGTTTGCACAGTGTAGTAAATATTTACTCATTGGCCCAATGATTGTAAAGTAAATAGATAAGCAAAACAAAAAACAGAAAATAAAAAATATAAATATTAAACAGATCAGAGAAACGGCAGGAAATCAACCTCATCATTTAGCCCTGGGAATACTGTGGCTTTTAAAGTAACTATCCAAAAGGTTTCTCTTTGGAGCAACTTTTTGGCTTCAGATACCAATCGGTAACTTTCCCTGTGGTCACTGTACTCACTGTGCTAAATAATATTCCCAAAACAAATACATTCTCTGATGTGTTTTCCAATCACTTATACAGAATTAATCATTTTGCAAATTGTAACACCTCTTTCATTGTCTACCGTGTTTTTATCCGTGTTTTTCTTTTTTTCATTGTTCTGACCGGCTGGTCAGCGACCGTGAACAATGGACCTCTAGGCCCAGCCTGTTTAGCGTGCGGTGTACCCGAACGGTGCTGTGTGTTTTTTTATCCTATAAAGTAGTGAGTTGGGCCGTACACGGCTCACGGTGCCGTGAATCGACCGGTGTGGGTCATTGGATTCGATCCGTGACGGCCGGTTGGGCTGGAACAGCCCGGGAGTCAAGGACACAATCACCGCTGGGACTACATGTAGCCGTGTGTTTTTTTTCTTTGTAAAGACGTGTGACTGGACTGTTACAAGGTACACGGTGCACGCTTTCGGTTCACAGAGCCCTTTGAGTCGGTGAATCATGGACATGAACATTATCGCGGGAGACAAGGAACCGCGGAGCTAGGCGATGTGGACGGATAGGACCGACGTGACGCACAGGGCGCAGATGGCGCACGGATACGGACAACAACAACCGGCACACGGAGATGCTCGCTTACAGTACAGTCGGGAGAAACTACTCTCACTCAAGGATCAATACTCTTTACCCAATAAAGACATTATTCCTTACCTGAGGACTGGAGGTAGGAGGAAGAGCAGTGGAGAAAGGAGGAAGAGCAGTGGAATTCACAAAAGGGAAAAGCTAGCCCTGTGGAGAATCAAAAACCCCTCTAGCTCCCCTTCCCCCCCTCCCCTCCCCCCTCTTCTACACAGCACTGTCTCCCTTCTGTTGTCTTGGGGAATGTAAGGTCAGTCCAGGATAATGATAAAGCGGACGAACTGGTAACTCTCATGTTATCTCAGAGTGAATACAAAAATGCCAACATTATCTGTCTTACAGAATCATGGCTGAACAGTTCATGTCCAGATAATTCAGTCTCTGTAGATGGTTTTTGTATGATAAGAGCAGATCGACAGTGAAAAACAATGGCAAAATGAAAAGAGCAGGCGGCATTCTTGTTTACTTTAGTAAGGTCTGGTGCAGGGAAGAGCATGCCACAGTGAAAAAGGTGATTTGTAACCCAGACATCGAACCACTGGGGGTCGTTTTGAGACCATTTTATCTACCACGGGAATTCTCGTGCGTTGTCCTGTTGACCGTGTACTGTCCACCTAGTGGCAATGCAGCTGTAGCTCGGGACACTATTTTTTCAACTGTGGCCAGTTTTCAAACGCACTACCCTAGCTCCCTTATTCTGCTGAACGGGGACTTAAACCAGGTGGATGTTGCTAAGGGCCTGTCTGATTTCTCCCAGTACCCAGGGGGCAAAGGAAGGTGTGCTGCATTTGCCCCGACATAAAAGGTTGTCCACCAGAAATATTATCTATGACCCAGTAGGATCACAACCTATATGGACAACCCGGTCAATTTGTACGGCAAAGTTCCAATATGGCCGCCTCAATATTAGCCCCTATTAGTTTTAATGGGGGGTGAATAGGGAAACATTTTAAACTGAGGGATATTTCCACGAAACTTCACAGGTTGATCAATGGTATACATATGAAAATTCTTTGTATTGCAAGTTTCCATGAAATCCAATATGGCCGCCACAATATGGCCGCCATAATGTAAGGACCCAGAAAATAGGTTTTGCCTCTAACTTCTGAACCAGATGAGCTAGAAACGCAAACTTGGTGTCTATTTCATGGTGTCTGACCATGGGAGACTCAATGGAATAGCTAATTTTATTATTGGGTGTGTCTGGACCTTTATTGTGCATATTTGCAAGATGGTGGATTCCCAAAATAGAGCTTTAACATAATTTCTACCATGATTGTTGACTGCTTTTGCAAATACAAGCAATATGAATCCATTTGCTAAGATTTATGGCACAGAAGGGACTTATACCTGTATTATTCTTGAGTTTGCATGTTGTCAAAATGGCTGTAAACGAGATATTATATTTCCTGTCCGATTCTACTGTATGTAGTTGTAGCAATGACTTCAGATAAAATCAGAGACCAAAACAATGTATCTTAGAAATTATTTTTTTATTAAAAAAATTAATAAAAAAAGAGAGAGATTATCTCAATGAAATGAATGCAACTGCCTTTTTGGGTCTTTCACACATAGACATGCACATGCTTTCCAAAAACTTCAGCTTCAGGGAAATTATAATGAACACATGATTAAAACAGGCTGCATTATAATGCAAATACTTGCTAGTCACTATCACTGTCATGTGTACCTATCCTGCTGCTTCTTGTCTCCAGTCCTTGGCAACGACACCCCAAGTAGCATGCAATTCCCTTCTTCGCACATGAACAGTTTTTCTGGCAGCCTTTGATACAGCTACATGATATTGCCTTGTCCATTGATATAGGCCAGGCTGGCTCTGTAGGTGGACAGGGGACTGCCTTCCCATGGCGGCAGCATGATATAGGCATCTATATCATGCTGCCACCCACCTCCTAGACCTTCCAGAGCTGTGGGTGAGTACAGAGCAGGATGCATATCTTCCTATCCATCACATGGTCTCAGCCCTTGGACTCGCACAGTGTCGTGCCCTGCCCTTTATTCACAGCCTGAGTGGCAGAGATACCACCAGCTATCCCTTTTTCACTGGAAAGAAGGCATGGTTCAAGACCAGCATGGGTCTAGATCTCCCTGCACTTCAGGAGTTTGGTGAAAATTCCTCTTATTCCCTCTCGGAGGATGTCAAGAATCAGGCTAGAGACCTCACAATAGCTGTATATGCATCAAAAGCTGACCATTCGGAGGACTTTGACCTGGCAAAGCTGAGAGTGTACAAGTTCCTAAATAACCGATCAACCCTGTTGAAGCTGCTGCCACCTACAGAAAATGCCTTTGGCCTGCACCTGAAAAGAGCTGCTCTTGCAGCCATAATAGATAAAACTGCACACATCGCGAAGCCAGACATCCCTTGCTTCACTGAATATGGATGGTCTCTCAGTGATGGGAAGGCAGTCCCCTGTCCATCTACAGAGCCAGCCTGGCCTATATCAATGGACAAGGCAATATCATGTAGCTGTATCAAAGGCTGCCAGAAAAACTGTTCATGTGCCATCCATCCATCCATCCATCTTCAACCGCTTATCCGGAATCGGGTCGCGGGGGTAACGGTTCCAACTGAGACTTCCAGATTTCCTTATCCTGCGTAACTTCCTCCACTCCCTCTGGGAGTATACCGAGGCGTTCCCAGGCCAGTCTGGAGATATAATCCTTCCATCTGGTCTTAGGTCTGCCACGGGGTCTCCTCCCAGTGGGACGTGCATCGAGGACCTTCCTAGGAAGGCGCTCGGGGGGCATCCGTACTAGATGCCCGAACCACCTAAGCTGACTCCTTTCCAAGTGAAGGAGCAGCGGTTCTACTCCAAGTCTCTCTCGGGTGATTGAACTTCATGTGCGAAGAAGGGAATTGCATGCTACTTGGGGTGTCGTTGCCAAGGACTGGAGACAAGATGCAGCAGGATAGGTACACATGACAGTGATAGTGACTATAGCAATTATTTGCATTATAATGCAGCCTGTTTTAATCATGTGTTCATTATAATTTCCCTGAAGCTGAAGTTGTTGGAAAGCATGTAAATGTCTATGTGTGAAAGACCCAAAAAGGCAGTTGCATTCATTTCATTGAGATAATCTCTCTCTTTTTTTATTAATTTTTTTAATAAAAAAATAATTTCCAAGATACATTGTTTTGGTCTCTGATTTTATCTGAAGTCATTGCTACAACTACATACAGTAGAATCGGACAGGAAATATAATATCTCTTTTACAGCCATTTTGACAACATGCAAACTCAAGAATAATACAGGTATAAGTCCCTTCTGTGCCATAAATCTTAGCAAATGGATTCATATTGCTTGTATTTGCAAAAGCAGTCAACAATCATGGTAGAAATTATGTTAAAGCTCTATTTTGGGAATCCACCATCTTGCAAATATGCACAATAAAGGTCCAGACACACCCAATAATAAAATTAGCTATTCCATTGAGTCTCCCATGGTCAGACACCATGAAATAGACACCAAGTTTGCGTTTCTAGCTCATCTGGTTCAGAAGTTAGAGGCAAAACCTATTTTCTGGGTCCTTACATTATGGCGGCCATATTGTGGCGGCCATATTGGATTTCATGGAAACTTGCAATACAAAAAATGTTCATATGTATACCATTGATCAACCTGTGAAGTTTCGTGGAAATATCCCTCAGTTTAAAATGTTTCCCTATTCACCCCCCATTAAAACTAATAGGGGCTAATATTGAGGCGGCCATATTGGAACTTTGCCGTACAAATTGACCGGGTTGTCCATATAGGTTGTGATCCTACTGGGTCATAGATAATATTTCTGGTGGACAACCTTTTATGTCGGGGCAAATGCAGGTTTCCTAAAAAAAGGCTGGTTTGCCCCCTGGGTACAGTATGTCACTTGCAAAACAAGAGGTGAGAACACCCTTGACCTTCTGTATGCTAATGTTAGGAATGCATACAGTTGTGTCTCCCTCCCCCCAGTGTGTGGCTCTGATCATTCCATGGTGAAACTGGAGCCCTCCTATCTTCCTGTCGTGAAGAGAGTGCTTCCATTCATCAGGGAAGTTCAGTGTTGGACGGGGAGGTGGAGGAGAGACTCAGATTTGATTTTGAGATGACAGACTGGGAATCATTTTTCAGTGAACATGGTGATGATGTAGATTGTCAGGTCATCACTGACTATATCTGCTTCTGCGAGAAGGTGTGTGTTCCTACTAAGAAGGTTCGCTGCTTCTCTAACAACAAGCCGTGGATGACAAAAGAAATCATTCAACTCCTTAAGAGGAAAAGGGATCTGTTCCATGCAGGTGACTGGGAGGGCATGAGGGTGGTGGTGGAGGAGCTTAAAACAGTCAAAGCTCAGGCAAAAGGGAGCTATAAAGCTAAGCTGGAGAACTGTCTGCAGGAGATCAATACGAGACAAATGTGGGGTGGTTTCAGGAAGATCGCGGGGTACGGCTCTGCCAACTCTACTGTGCCAGGCACGGAGGACCTGGCAAACGAGATGAACCGTTTTTTCAATCGGTTTGACGGAGCTCCTGTTAGTGTTCAACAAGCAGCTGCTGGGTCAAACGGTGACCTCGGTTGCCGCCCTGTTTCTTCCCCTGCACCACCCCCCCCCCCCCCCCCCACCCCCACCCACCCTGATTCTCACCACCGAGCAAGTGAGGCGCCAACTCGGAAAAGTCAACACCAGGAAAGCGGTGATAACATCAACTCTAAGGTGCTTAAGGCTTGCGCGGAGCAGCTCGCTGTCCCCCTTACGCATCTCTTCAATCTCTCCCTGAGGACGGGGAAGGTACCACAGCTGTGGAAGTCCTCCTGCACCCTTCAGTTTGCCTACCAGGCTGATATTGGGGTTGATGACGCCATCACCTACATGCTCCATAAGGCTCTCACCCATCTGGAAGATCTGGGCAGCACGGTCAGAATGATGTTTTTTGACTTCTCCAGTGCTTTCAACACTATCCAACCGTCTCTGCTTGCGGAGAAGCTTACGCTGATGGGGGTGGACAAGGGATTTGTGGCATGGATCACAGACTACCTTTCAGAAAGACCACAGTTTGTGAGACTGCAGAGCTGTCGTTCTGATGTGCTGGTGAGCAACACGGGGGCCCCTCAAGGAACTGTGCTCTCACCCTTCCTGTTCACTCTCTATACATCGGACTTCCGCTTCAATTCCAAGACCTGTCATCTGCAGAAGTTCTCAGATGATACCGTGGTGGTCAGCAAGATCTCGGGTGACAACACGGCTGAGCACGATGGTGTGGTTAGGGACTTTGTGCAGTGGAGCGAGGCTAACCATCTCAGGCTCAACGCAAGCAAGACCAAGGAGATGGTGGTGGACTTCCACACTTCCAAGAGAGTCCCCCCGGCGCCAAGCACCATTAACGGTGAGGTGGTTGAGCTCGTGGATAACTACAAATTCCTCGGAGTACACCTGAATAGTTCACTGGACTGGTCGGACAACGCGCAGGCGATTCACAGCAAGGGGAAAAGCAGGCTGTTCCTCCTGAGAAGACTGACATCGTTTGGGGTGTGCAATAGGATGTTACAGATGTTCTACCAGACTGTCATGGCAAGTGTCCTCTTTTTTGATATAACATGCTGGGGTTGCAACAACAGAGCAGGTGACATGTTTAACCTAAACAGACTGGTGAGGAAAGCAGGCTCTGTCGTTGGGTCCTCTCTGCAGGGGGTGGAGGAAGTAACCAGGGTGCGCACAGCGAGGAAGCTAGATTCCATCTTGGAGAAGTCCTCCCACCCCCTCCATCTAGAGATCACCAGTTACTGGAGTAAGAGAGGAAACGACCGCTTTGCCTACCCGGGACGGAGATGTGAGATATTAGGAAAATCTTTTGTACCGGCTGCCCTTAAGCTGTACAACGAGACACATAACGGACGCTTGAAAAGGTCTCCCCCTTCCTAACTTAGACTGACGGAACTATTACTGTATTTGACCTCTAAGGAACTATTGCTGTATTGACTTTGACCTCTAAGGACCTTCCAGGGAGAGTGCTCATGTGCGTCTTGCGGTGACACGCTTCCTAGTTTCTTCTTCTCTGAGCAGTTTTTTTTTTCGCACTGATTTTTGAAATTGCACTATTAGGTTGTGTTGGTAGTTTCTGAGCATTTTGCTTTGTTTAACAATGACAGTGAGATACTTGTTTGCACTAACTAGCATTGGCCGGGTTTCCCAAAGCGCAGTCGTACAGGCCCGTCGTAGGACACTCCGGTACGACGACGAAGCTGTTTCCCAAACGCGCCTCTCTCAAAACAGGCTACGCATGCCCTTAGGCTGGCCAGAGCCTTGTATTATAGAGTTCTGCCAACTCTGCCCCCATGTGAACGGAGATGATGCAACTCTGCACCGACTCTCCTTGAATGGCTCTGGGTCCTGATTGATCCCCACAACCAGCTGCGCTCGCAAATGAATTTCAGCTGTTGTGTGATTGTACTCGCCCCGCGAGAAAGAAGTAGAAAACAATGCTGAAAATTAATAAACTTGTTGGTAGGCTAACTGCCCACACAGACCCCTTGTTTTTATTTTAAACTCTACTTGGAAGATTTAACGGCTGCACAAAATAGCCTAGTTGTTTTAATTATAAACTACGACTTAACTGTTCGTCTAAATCATGTTAAATATTTATATAAGCTACCATGAGACTATATTATAGAGCTTTGATTTTCAAAGTGGGTCCGGGGACCCCAAGAGGTCCTTGATATGTGGCGATGCACTTAAACGGGAGTCGAACCCGAGGCTTTGACTCATCAGTCTAACATACAGTCCGCCAAGCCAACAGCGGTGGCAACAAGTTTGAAGTAGGAACCAAATGAACCCTCATCATGGGTGTAACTCAGAGAGTGTACTGTACAATTAAAAGGTCCCATTTGTACATGCACATAGCAGACCCAAGATGAGGGTCCATTTGGTTCCTATAACTTACTAACTAAATACAACAGCCCTGCCAATAAAATTCAGTGCTCGATTGGCGCGACGGCTTGTGTGTTGGACTGACAAGTGGAAACTCCGGGTTCTATCCCCGCTTCCGGGCAGTATTATATATCATTTAGCTGGGGACCCCCAAGGGTCCCCGGACCACACTTTGAGAACGAATGGGGAGCTCTTCATTTTTATGTAAGTATTTTGTGTTGTGGAGCGCTCTCTCAAGCAACCCAACAGACACATAACATAACAAATATATAGTTCATCTTTTTTTTTCTTTTTTTTTTCCTCACTATATATACATATTTTTATGGCAGGTGTGTAGCCTAAGCTAGCTACTCTGCCATCCACTTGACTTAGATCGATTTTTTATATACTTTTATAGTTATACTTATAGTGATCAGCTTCACTACAAAGGGTTTAAGGGCGCCCCAGGTCACCTTTAAAAAAAACCTTCGTAAGACAGGTCTGCGTGATTGACAGGAGCCTTCAGAGGTTCTTCTACGATCGTCCTGGAGACCTTACGATGGGTTTTCTGAAGTCATTCCTAAGGTGTGCTCACCCATCGTAGCAGCCCATTTGGTTCCATTGTACACTCTCGACCGGTTTCCTGAAAGCCGTCGTAGCCTTGATTGACAGGAGCCTTCATAACAGTTTTGCTGCTACGATGGGTCTTACGACCATCCTAAAGCTTAAGATCGCTTTGGGAAACCCGGCCATTGACTGCTATGGTCTCTTTTGTAAGACACTTTATGTATATATACTTATATTATTCGCCCCCTCTATTGATGCACCTTCTCTTTATTGGTATTTCTTACGTCTCTGTAACTTTGTAAATAACTGTATACTGCTGTGCTACAACTGGACAACTGAATTTCCCCCTTGGGATAATAAAGGTATCTATCGAATGCCCGTGTGGGTGCTTCTACGTGGGGAGAACAAAACGTAAATTTAAAGACAGATTGGGAGAACACAAAACAGCTATTCGTACGAATAATCCCAATTACCCGATGGCTGTCCACTATCATGAAAAAGGACCCTCCTCCTTAAAAGCTATAGCTATAGAAGCAATCCCCAATGACGGCAGAGGAGGCGATAGACTCAAAAAGTTGCTCCAAAGAGAAACCTTTTTATAGTTACTTTAAAAGCCACAGTATTCCCAGGGCTAAATGATGAGGTTGATTTCCTGCCGTTTCTCTGATCTGTTTAATATTTATATTTTATTTTCTGTTTTTTGTTTTGCTTATCTATTTACTTTACAATCATTGGGCCCAATGAGTAAATATTTACTGCACTGTGCAAACAATAATGTTTTTTGTTTTGTTCCCAATATGTTATTTTAATTTTCATCTAATTGTAACTTATCTGGTATTGGTCACTCTTTTGGTGTAGCCCTGTATTCTTTATGGTCTATTTGATCTATTTGAGCATTCAATAATGAGTGCTCACCTGACTTAATGATGATGTCACAATGTAGATTGGCTATTTAGGTGTGGCTGATTAGCTTGTTGTTAGACCCTGATGAAGACCTAGTAGGTCGAAACGCGTCGGTCAACTTGTTGCCTTGCTCAAAATAAATTATATATTTTTTCACTAACGACGGAGTGCCTTGGAAATTCCTTCTCTGTAAGTCTGCTGTCTACATCTTTGGAACTTAGCAGTACTTCATTGAAACATTTTTTGCTCATATATTCGACCCCGTATGGGGTCATGCCCAAGCTCCCTCAGCCCTATGTTCCCTCAGCCCTATGTTCCCTCAGCCCTATGTTCCCTCAGCCCTATGTTCCCTCACTCCCTAACAATTTATTATACCCTATGTTCCCTCAACCCTATGTTTCCCCCAGCCCTATGTTCCCTCAATTCCAAAATAGACCCTATGTTCCCTCAGCCCTATGTTCCCTCAACCCAAAAATAGACCCTATGTTCCCTCAGCCCTATGTTCCCTCAGCCCAAAATAGACGGTGCCATGGCATTGGTCCGACATCTCATTGTTCCGATGTCCCATTAAGGGCGTCTTACTGGGCAAGGTCGCGCCATCTGTCTTGGCCACCAGTCTTGGCCATATATGGATTCTGTTGGTGTGGTTCCCCTAACAGGGCATCATCTGGGAATACCCATATGTGAACTTTTAATTTATGTTATCCTTTATTATTATATATCGGACCGGTTACTTATATATGGAGATCCCTGTTACCCATGCATTCACAGATATGGCCTTAATAATGATGACATCAGGGATCTCCATATATGGGCATATAAAGAGATTCTGTTAGTGTGGTTCCCCTAACAAGACTTCATATGGGAATGCCCATATTTGGAGACCACACCGGCAACATACAATCCATTTTATGACCATGTATGGACCCTGTCTGTAGAACCAGCCACACTGGTTTGACTGACTGACATGTTTAGTCTATAGGTTAGACTGACATGTTGGCATTCACGGATATGGGCTTAATATTGATGACATCAGGGATCTCCATATGGGCATAAAAGGGTTCAGTTATTGTGGTTCCCCTGAATTCACAGTGATGTCAGAGTATGATGTCAACAATAAATGATCAAACAAAGCATTACAGAGACATACAGACATATACGTACTGACAAGATGTGACGTTCTCATACTAAACTGCAACCTACGGACGCAAAAATAAACCCTATGTATGTCTGTTATAACATATTTTTAACAATATAAACAATATAAAGTCATGTGTTTTTGACATAGGAGGCATGGCAAAGGGCATGTCATGGCATCGCAAAAAGTAAATTTAAGACATCTCAAAAAGATACAGATGGATTCATGGATAACTTTGAGTGGGCTGAGGGAACATAGGGCCTATTAGGGGACTGCCCATAAGTCTGACATCTCTTTAGTCCTGCAGGGTTAGGTTTAGGCATAGTTTTACTGACGTTAGGGTTATCATTCACCAGGTTAACATTAACCAGGTTAGCATTTACCAGTGTCATCAGGTTAGCATTCTTCAGGTTAACATTCACCAGGTTAGCATTCACCAGCATCGGCAGGTCAGCATTCACAAGGTTAGCATTCGCAAGCATTAAAAAAGGTTAGCATTCTTCAGGTTAACATTCACCAGGTTAGCATTCACCAGCATCGGCAGGCCAGCATTCATGGGTTAGCATTCACCATCGTTGGCAGGTCAGCATTCACCAGGTTAGCATTCAACAGCGTCGGCAGGTTAGCATTCACCAGGTTAGCATTCACCAGCATCGGACGAATGGGGCGTCAGAACAATGAGACGTCGGAAACAATGCCATGGGGGACTGAGATTTTTGGTCTGAGGGAACATACAGTAGGGCTGAGGGAACATAGGGCTGAGGGAACATAAGGCTGAGGGAACATAAGGCTGAGGGAACATAGGGCTGAGGAAGCTTGAGCATGGAGATAGGCCAACTGTCACACACCTTGCAGACGTCAGCTCAATAATTAGTTCATAAATTCATTATCAAAACATCTTTGGAATCTTCACGTCTACTGTACTTGTATGTCACATGTGTCACAATGGACCATTCGTATACTGTATACTTAGAAGCTGGGGGCCAATCGGCCACCTTGGAGAGGGGGGGGGGAAGAAAGATTGAGGGGAGAGAGAGAGAGAGAGAAAAAAAGAGAGAAAGAGAGAGAAAAAGGAGGAACAGAGAGAGAGAGAAGAAACATGCAGCTTTTCTGTAGCCGTTTCTGTTTTTTGTCTGCACTATTTAGTCACCTTTGGTGTTTTAGATGTGTGACAGACGGGACTCGAACCGCTGGCCCTGTGTTTCCCTACTTCCTGAAAGGGGTGTGTCACAGTGATGTACATGCCCTTATTTGGATAGTTGCAATATTTGGGGAATACCCTTCAGCTGTGAGAACATTTAAGTGCATTTTGGCCTTGTTCATTCTCGAATCGTGCCGTGAATATTTTATTTCTTTTTGGGTGGGCCCAGGCCTACCCAAGGCTGCGCCAATTCATTCAACAAGTTATTAGTTCAACTGTAATAAACTAAGTCCATACCTACCTCCCATTTCCATTTGTAAATATCTCCTATTTCACTGTATTACTATAGTTTCTTTTTCCCTTGTTATATTTTTTATTCTTGCTTTTTATTTTCTCCCATATTGTCACTGACAATTCCCTATGCAAAGTAAGCTACTGTGTTATATGAGATACATAAAGTGGTTCCTGTGTAAATAAGCTGAAAAGCTTACTAGGGTATCCTTTTAGTTGAACTTGTACTGTCGGGTCCATGCTCAAGCTCCCTCAGCCCTATGTTCCCTCAGCCTTATGTTCCCTCAGCCTTATGTTCCCTCAGCCCCTATGTTCCCTCAGCCCTATGTTCCCTCAGCCCTATATTCCCTCAGCCCTATGTTCCCTCATCCCAAAATAGGACCCTATGTTCCCTCAGCCCTATGTAATGTTCCCTCAGACCAAAAATCTCAGTCCCCCATGGCATTGTTTCATCATCATCATCATCATTTATTTACTCACGACCATGATCACATGGTATGGAGCACAGATTACCGTATATACATACATACATACTAACCTGGTGAATGCTGACCTGCCAACGCTGGTGAATGCTAACCTGGTGAATGATAACCCTAACATCAGTAAAACTATGCCTAAACCTAATCCTGCAGGACTAATGAGATGTCAGACTTAAGGGGTACACACACTGGACGCGGAGGCGGCGCGTCAAAAAATACAACCCCATTATTTTCAATGAACTAACCCACACCGGCGCCGTCAGCCGCGCGCAGCCGCGGGTCTGCCGCCTCGCCTGCCGCACCGATACGCCGCTGTTCTATTTTTCCAGCGTTGCCGCGCGTTGAACATGTTCTCCCATGGTTCTCCCCACCGGGGGAAATGGATGAGCTGTGTGGCAGCGCGCCGCATCCAGTTGGGGTTACCTCGCGGCACTTCACGTGCATCGATACCGTGACGCGACGCTGCACAGCCGCCCGCGTCCAGTGTGTGCTCCCCTTTATGGGCCCTATGTTCTCATAGCCCACGCATTTTTCTTTACACCTGTGTTGATGGTAACCACAACATCAAATTATACGTGCACTGTTGAAAGCACATGTTCTGGGGATACTTACACGTGTACATCATGTTGCAAGGGATTATCCGTTTTGGTTAGAACTGATTAAAATAACTTTGTATTTAACACAGAAAGTAGGCTAATAGCGACCGTCAGGTCGCAGTTACTATCAAAACCTCCACCGGCTATCTGTTAGTCCGTCAGTCAGTCAGTCTGTCCGTCACACGTCACGTCACACTTTTGCCCTACTCATATCTCCGCCATCGTTGCCCCTATCCATGCCAAACTTTGCACACACACTCCTTGGGAGCCAAACCACAACCTCCACCCCTGAGCTCCAGGGACCCCCAGGGACCCCCTGCCGCCGCCGCCAAAAAGTTAAAAGAATTACCAAATAACCACCCGTTGCTCACGGGGAATTCCCGGGGACCACCAACTCCTGGTGCTACAGAACGGATGCAAAAGTGGTTGCAAAAGTGGGTCCTAGTGGAGGACCCCCGCCACTGCAGCGCACAAAAAATGCCGTAACACGGCCTACGAGCGACCAGGACCCCCGCGTCTGCACACTCCTTGACTGCCAAACCACTACCTCCACCCCTCAATTCTCACATGGCCCTCTTCTAGCGCCACCATGAGGCCGATTCTTGCAAAACACATTTTTGGACACTGCTCCTACAATTCTTTTCCCAAAATCACGCAAATCGGTACACAGTATGTCTACACTCATGTCATCAACATGGATCTGTCCCATATAGCGCCTCCATCAGGCCAATTTTTTTTAAATATATTTTTGGACACTGCTCCTACACATTTTGCTTTGTTTGATCATTTATTGTTGATAGAGTGTTACACTCTGACATCATGCTCTGACATCACTGTGAATTCAGGGGAACCACAATAACTGAACCCTTTTATGCCCATATATGGAGATCCCTGATGTCATCATTATTAAGCCCATATCCGTGAATGCCAACATGTCAGTCTAACCTATAGACTAAACATGTCAGTCAGTCAAACCAGTGTGGCTGGTTCTACAGACAGGGTCCATATATGGTCATAAAATGGATTGTATGTGGCCGGTGTGGTCTCCAAATATGGGCATTCCCATATGAAGTCCTGTTAGGGGAACCACACTAACAGAATCTCTTTATATGCCCATATATGGAGATCCCTGATGTCATTGCGACCGTCAGGGAGCAGTTTAATTGCGACCGTCAGGGAGCAGTTTACTACCAGTAAGACTCCCTAATCGGGAGATAAGCGACCGTTGGTCGCTTATCTCCACAAATATCACAACCTCCACCTCTCACGTCATACGGGTAGCCATAGTTACACCTGGAATGTTGAATCTCCATATATGGAGATAACCTACACATCACACAAAGTCTGACCTCACCAGCCCATACTTGGGCATGGACGACTTATATCTCCATATACGGAGATGGCCATATATGGAGATACGATGACATCACAGAGTCCACAGCTGATGATGTGGCGTGATGTCATACAATACACAAACAAGCCCTATATAAAGGGGCAATTCTCACCAGGGAAGAGAGCATTGCCTGGAATGTTGAATCTCCATATATGGAGATAACCTACGCATCACACAAAGTCTGACCTCACCAGCCCATACTTGGGCATGGACGACTTATATCTCCATATACGGAGATGGCCATATATGGAGATACGATGACATCACAGAGTCCACAGCTGATGATGTGGCGTGATGTCATACAATAAACAAACAAGCCCTATATACTGATGCGATACGATGACATCACAGAGTTCACAGCTGATGATGTGGCGTGATGTCATACAATAAACAAACAAGCCCTATATACTGATGCGGAGATATGAGCAGGGCAAAGGTGTGACGTGTGACGTGTGACCGACCGACCGACCGACCGACCGACCGACCGACCGACCGACGGACGGCCGGTGGAGGTTTTCATTGCGACCGTCAGGGAGCAGTTTACTACCAGTAAGACTCCCTAATCGGGAGATAAGCGACCGTTGGTCGCTTATCTCCACAAACAATATGTCAAAATCGTCTAGGAAGGATGGTGTGAGTCATGCTGGCAGTATGACATCACACCGTACACAAATGACCCTTATATAAGACCGGCATTATCTACCGACAGATTAGTAACAAGATGTCAAAATCGTTGAAGGTTGAATCTCCAGATATGGAGATAACCAACACATCCCTCCATATATGGAGATAACCGACGAATCTCACTAAGTCTGACCTCACAAGCCCCATATTTGGACACGAGTTAAAAGAATTACCAAATAACCACCCGTTGCTCACGGGGAATTCCCGGGGACCACCAACTCCTGGTGCTACAGAACGGATGCAAAAGTGGTTGCAAAAGTGGGTCCTAGTGGAGGACCCCCGCCACTGCAGCGCACAAAAAATGCCGTAACACGGCCTACGAGCGACCAGGACCCCCGCGTCTGCACACTCCTTGACTGCCAAACCACTACCTCCACCCCTCAATTCTCACATGGCCCTCTTCTAGCGCCACCATGAGGCCGATTCTTGCAAAACACATTTTTGGACACTGCTCCTACAATTCTTTTCCCAAAATCACGCAAATCGGTACACAGTATGTCTACACTCATGTCATCAACATGGATCTGTCCCATATAGCGCCTCCATCAGGCCAATTTTTTTTAAATATATTTTTGGACACTGCTCCTACACATTTTGCTTTGTTTGATCATTTATTGTTGATAGAGTGTTACACTCTGACATCATGCTCTGACATCACTGTGAATTCAGGGGAACCACAATAACTGAACCCTTTTATGCCCATATATGGAGATCCCTGATGTCATCATTATTAAGCCCATATCCGTGAATGCCAACATGTCAGTCTAACCTATAGACTAAACATGTCAGTCAGTCAAACCAGTGTGGCTGGTTCTACAGACAGGGTCCATATATGGTCATAAAATGGATTGTATGTGGCCGGTGTGGTCTCCAAATATGGGCATTCCCATATGAAGTCCTGTTAGGGGAACCACACTAACAGAATCTCTTTATATGCCCATATATGGAGATCCCTGATGTCATTGCGACCGTCAGGGAGCAGTTTAATTGCGACCGTCAGGGAGCAGTTTACTACCAGTAAGACTCCCTAATCGGGAGATAAGCGACCGTTGGTCGCTTATCTCCACAAATATCACAACCTCCACCTCTCACGTCATACGGGTAGCCATAGTTACACCTGGAATGTTGAATCTCCATATATGGAGATAACCTACACATCACACAAAGTCTGACCTCACCAGCCCATACTTGGGCATGGACGACTTATATCTCCATATACGGAGATGGCCATATATGGAGATACGATGACATCACAGAGTCCACAGCTGATGATGTGGCGTGATGTCATACAATACACAAACAAGCCCTATATAAAGGGGCAATTCTCACCAGGGAAGAGAGCATTGCCTGGAATGTTGAATCTCCATATATGGAGATAACCTACGCATCACACAAAGTCTGACCTCACCAGCCCATACTTGGGCATGGACGACTTATATCTCCATATACGGAGATGGCCATATATGGAGATACGATGACATCACAGAGTCCACAGCTGATGATGTGGCGTGATGTCATACAATAAACAAACAAGCCCTATATACTGATGCGATACGATGACATCACAGAGTTCACAGCTGATGATGTGGCGTGATGTCATACAATAAACAAACAAGCCCTATATACTGATGCGGAGATATGAGCAGGGCAAAGGTGTGACGTGTGACGTGTGACCGACCGACCGACCGACCGACCGACCGACCGACGGACGGCCGGTGGAGGTTTTCATTGCGACCGTCAGGGAGCAGTTTACTACCAGTAAGACTCCCTAATCGGGAGATAAGCGACCGTTGGTCGCTTATCTCCACAAACAATATGTCAAAATCGTCTAGGAAGGATGGTGTGAGTCATGCTGGCAGTATGACATCACACCGTACACAAATGACCCTTATATAAGACCGGCATTATCTACCGACAGATTAGTAACAAGATGTCAAAATCGTTGAAGGTTGAATCTCCAGATATGGAGATAACCAACACATCCCTCCATATATGGAGATAACCGACGAATCTCACTAAGTCTGACCTCACAAGCCCCATATTTGGACACGAACAACATATAACTCCATATATAGAGTCATATATGATACTACTGATTGCGACTTTTATGCCCAATTGCCCATATATGGAGATATCATCAGCCATGCCCTTTTATGCCCATATATGGAGATATCATCTGTCTGTCACTTCTATGTCCAAATATGGAGTTCTGTGTCAGCCATTCCCACATCTATCTATAAATGCGACAAATCTCTGCGTGTCTGTCTGCGTGTATGTAACCCGCGTATCTCGAGAACCGTTCGTCCCACCGGCTTAAGATTCGGCACGCGCGTTCCCCGCCGCGGCACGGAGTGCAGTGCCGGGTCTCGACCCGACCCGACGCGCGGTTTTCCCGAACCGGCGCGAAACGTTCGGAATCTCCTTATTTGATTGTTGGTTTATTTGGTTGATTGTTGACATCAGGCTGTTCCGGAGGAAATCGGCGAAAGCTCTGACTCATTGTGACATCACTTCATAAAAGGCTCTGACATCACGTACGCCACATGAGTCAACAAAACATCTCTGTGAGTGTGTATGTATGTATGTAATCCGCGTATCTCGAGAACCGTTCGTCCCACGGGCACGCGCGTTCTCCATATATGGGCATAAAATGAATGCCCCCATATATGGGCATAAAATGGATTGCAGACAGACAGATACAGATATCTCCATATATGGACATAAATGGACAGAGGCAAACAGATGGTCAAAGATCTCCATATATGGGCATAAAATGGACGCAGACAGACAGATACAGATATCTCCATATATGGGCATAAATGGACACAGGCAAACAGATGTTCAAAACGGGTCCTATGACAACAGGTATAATGAGGTTTGCATTAAAGGGGGAACCGGCACTGTGTCTGCAACACAGTTGGAGGCACAGACAGATACTCCATATATGGGCATAAAATGGACGCAGATAGACAGATATCTCCATATATGGGCATAAAATGGACCCAGAACTATAACTGCAGTGATCTCCATATATGGACATAAAATGGACAGCGACATACAGACAGACAGATACAGATAACTCCATATATGGGCATAAATGGACACAGGCAGACAGATGGTCAAAACGGGTCCTATGAAAACAGGTATAATGGGGTTTGCATTAAAGGGCGGGGCATTCATTCCCTATTTACATTGTTCCGAGTTGGCCAGGTCGCCGACTAGACGCTTCTAGTATTTCAAATTAGTGACATACTACAAGGGGACAAATACTCATATTTGTTGATTATTTTGGTTTCTATGGTTACCAGATAAAGATATTTCACTTTGCACAATTTGTTGATTTTTAGTTGCTATGGTTACTTGATAAAGGCCTTTCACTCGTTTGTTGATATTTTGCCACACATGATCTCCAAATTTGGGCATGGTGCACAGTCACAGTGACATCATAGCTAGTGACATCACCAGCAGCGAAGCTAGCAGTGTGATTGCGGAGATATGAGCAGGGCAAAGGTGTGACGTGTGACGTGTGACCGACCGACCGACCGACCGACGGACGGACGGACGGCCGGTGGAGGTTTTCATAGTAAACTGCTCCCTGACGGTCGCAACCAGTAAGACTCCCTAATCGGGAGATAAGCGACCGTTGGTCGCTTATCTCCACAAATATCACAACCTCCACCTCTCACGTCATACGGGTAGCCATAGTTACACCTGGAATGTTGAATCTCCATATATGGAGATAACCTACGCATCACACAAAGTCTGACCTCACCAGCCCATACTTGGGCATTGACGACTTATATCTCCATATACGGAGATGGCCATATATGGAGATACGATGACATCACAGAGTCCACAGCTGATGATGTGGCGTGATGTCATACAATAAACAAACAAGCCCTATACTGATGCGATACGATGACATCACAGAGTCCACAGCTGATGATGTGGCGTGATGTCATACAATAAACAAACAAGCCCTATATACTGATGCGGAGATATGAGCAGGGCAAAGGTGTGACGTGTGACGTGTGACCGACCGACCGACCGACCGACGGACGGACGGACGGCCGGTGGAGGTTTTCATTGCGACCGTCAGGGAGCAGTTTACTACCAGTAAGACAAATAGGCCAAAAGTTTGTTTTACCAATTATTACACTCTATGTGAACATTTACATCAACAAATCCCAAGTACTATGCAGAACGACCCATTTCAAGTTTTTAATGTACAACAATATTTTGAAAATAGGTCTACAAGCTGACAGTCCTCGTCCCATATATTCCCATAGGTTATATGGAGATCTCAGTGTTTGTCAGTCCTTGTTCATTTATGCCCATATATGGACATCTCTATATCTACTGTAACAGTCCTTGTCCCTTTATGCCCATATATGGAGATCTCTTAACTGTAAGTCCTTGTCCCTTTTATGCCCATATATGGATATTCCTGATGTCATCAGTATATGAACATATATGGGCTTTCTGATATGCCCATATATGGAGATCTCTTAACTGTAAGCCCTTGTCCCTTTTATGCCCATATATGGATATCCCTGATGTCATCCGTATATGCCCATATATGGGCTTTCTAATATGCCCATATATGGAGATCTCTGTATCTCCATATATGGGTATAAAAGGATACTTCAGGTCTGACATCAGGTTTGTTTATATTGGGTTGCTAGGTTTGACATCACAAACTCTATGGGCCAACTGACCTAGAAATCTATATTTGGGCATAGATGACTCATCGTGACCTCATCACACGTCGACCGCACGTGTGACGTGCGGTCGACCGCACGTGTGACCGACGGACGGCCGGTGGAGGTTTTCATACTAAACTGCGACCTTACGGTCGCAATAATTCTATATCTACCAGTAAGACTCCCTAATCGGGAGATAAGCGACCGTTGGTCGCTTATCTCCACAAATATCACAACCTCCACCTCTCACGTCATACGGGCAGCCATAGTTACACCTGGAATGTTGAATCTCCATATATGGAGATAACCTACGCATCACACAAAGTCTGACCTCACCAGCCCATACTTGGGCATGGACGACTTATATGTCCATATACGGAGATGGCCATATATGGAGATACGATGACATCACAGAGTCCACAGCTGATGATGTGGCGTGATGTCATACAATACACAAACAAGCCCTATATAAAGGGGCAATTCTCACCAGGGAAGAGAGCATTGCCTGGAATGTTGAATCTCCATATATGGAGATAACCTACGCATCACACAAAGTCTGACCTCACCAGCCCATACTTGGGCATGGACGACTTATATCTCCATATACGGAGATGGCCATATATGGAGATACGATGACATCACAGAGTCCACAGCTGATGATGTGGCGTGATGTCATACAATAAACAAACAAGCCCTATATACTGATGCGATACGATGACATCACAGAGTCCACAGCTGATGATGTGGCGTGATGTCATACAATAAACAAACAAGCCCTATATACTGATGCGGAGATATGAGCAGGGCAAAGGTGTGACGTGTGACGTGTGACCGACCGACCGACCGACCGACGGACGGACGGACGGCCGGTGGAGGTTTTCATAGTAAACTGCTCCCTGACGGTCGCAATGAAAACCTCCACCGGCCGTCCGCCCGTCCGTCGGTCGGTCGGTCGGTCGGTCACACGTCACATACGATGACATCACAGAGTCCACAGCTGATGATGTGGCGACATCACAGAGTCCACAGCTGATGATGTGGCGTGATGTCATACAATACACAAACAAGCCCTATATAAAGGGGCAATTCTCACCAGGGAAGAGAGCATTCCTCGACTCACACCTTATCGCCAGGATCAACTAAGCTTATAGCTTATCATCACATCCAACCATCTTAAGATACTCAGCTAGTGGGGAATGCTCTCTTCCCTGGTGAGAATTGCCCCTTTATATAGGGCTTGTTTGTGTATTGTATATGACATCACGCCACATCATCAGCTGTGGACTCTGTGATGTCATCGTATCTCCATATATGGCCATCTCCGTATATGGAGATATAAGTCGTCCATGCCCAAGTATGGGCTGGTGAGGTCAGACTTTGTGTGATGCGTAGGTTATCTCCATATATGGAGATTCAACATTCCAGGTGTAACTATGGCTGCCCGTATGACGTGAGAGGTGGAGGTTGTGGATTGGCAGGCAAGGAGTGTGTGTGCAAAGTTTGGCATGTGTATTGTATGACATCACGCCACATCATCAGCTGTGGACTCTGTGATGTCATCGTATCTCCATATATGGCCATCTCCGTATATGGAGATATAAGTCGTCCATGCCCAAGTATGGGCTGGTGAGGTCAGACTTTGTGTGATGCGTAGGTTATCTCCATATATGGAGATTCAACATTCCAGGTGTAACTATGGCTGCCCGTATGACGTGAGAGGTGGAGGTTGTGATATTTGTGGAGAATTGGTAAACCAAACTTTTGGCCTATTTGTGGAGATAAGCGACCAACGGTCGCTTATCTCCCGATTAGGGAGTCTTACTGGTAGTAAACTGCTCCCTGACGGTCGCAATGAAAACCTCCACCGGCCGTCCGTCGGTCGGTCGGTCGGTCGGTCGGTCGGTCGGTCGGTCGGTCGGTCACACGTCACACGTCACACCTTTGCCCTGCTCATATCTGGGCTCGTTTGTGTATTGTATGACATCACGCCACATCATCGGCTGAGGACTGTGTGATGTCATCATATCTCCATATATGGAGACATAAGTTGCTCATGCCCAAATATGGGCTGGTGAGGTCAGACTTAGTGTGATGCGTAGGTTATCTCCATATATGGAGATTCAACTTCAATGAGTAACCATGGCAAATCACACCGTACACAAATGACCCTTATATAAGACCGGCATTATCTACCGACAGCTGCTATAAGCCAACCCTGGCGATAAGGTCTGAGTCGAAGAAATGCTTCTTTCCTGGTATAAGACCGGCATTGTCTGTCGTACATTTCGGTCAATTCCAGTGGGGATGCCATTGAAAAGTTAATCTAGTTGTACAAAGTAATCAAAGAATGGGTTGACTGGTAGGCTGGTTGACTGCTTTATCTGTGGAGAGTGTATGTCACTGAGAGTCCTTTTATAGCGATTGAAATCATGATGAGGTCACGATGAGTCATCTATGCCCAAATATAGATTTCTAGGTCAGATGGCCCATGGAGTTTGTGATGTCAAACCTAGCAACCCAATATAAACAAACCTGATGTCAGACCTGAAGTATCCTTTTATACCCATATATGGAGATACAGAGATCTCCATATATGGGCATATTAGAAAGCCCATATATGGGCATATACGGATGACATCAGGGATATCCATATATGAGCATAAAAGGGACAAGGGCTTACAGTTAAGAGATCTCCATATATGGGCATATCAGAAAGCCCATATATGTTCATATACTGATGACATCAGGAATATCCATATATGGGCATAAAAGGGACAAGGACTTACAGTTAAGAGATCTCCGGGCATAAAGGGACAAGGACTGTTACAGTAGATATAGAGATGTCCATATATGGGCATAAATGAACAAGGACTGACAAACACTGAGATCTCCATATAACCTATGGGAATATAAGGGACGAGGACAATGCGTAGCATTGTGAGCTTGTAGACCTATTTTCTAAATATTGTTGTACATTAAAAACTTGAAATGGGTCGTTCTGCATAGTACTTGGAATTTGTTGATGTAAATGTTCACATAGAGTGTAATAATTGGTAAAACAAACTTTTGGCCTATTTGTGGAGATCTCCCGATTAGGGAGTCTTACTGGTGATAGCTATTCTCAACAGTCCCTCATAATAAGATCATTGTATTGAATGTAATTGCGACCGTAGGTCGCAGTTTAGTTGCGACCGTCAGGGAGCAGTTTACTATGAAAACCTCCACCGGCCGTCCGTCGGTCGGTCACACGTCACACGTCACACGTCACACCTTTGCCCTGCTCATATCTCCGCATCAGTATGACATCACACCACATGTGTACACAAACCTTTGTGTACGTTGCTGTGGCAACAGTCTGTTGTTGCTGGTTTGTTAGTGTACGTTAGCAACCACCTTAGCAACCATGGTTTTACCCTAGCATTCAACTGTTTACCCTAGCAACCAACTGTTTACCATAGCAACCATGTTTTTTACCCTAGCAACCAACTGTTTACCATAGCAACCAGATACGCAGAGCAGGGATCTCCATATATGGGCATAAACAGGTGACATCACACTGATGTCAGATACTCAGAGCAGGGATTTCTCCATAATATATGGGCATAAAAGGGATTCTGTTAGGGATCTCCATATATGGGCATAAAAGGGATTCTGTTAGGGATCTCCATATATGGGCATACAAGGGATTCTGTTAGGGATCTCCATATATGGGCATAAAAGGGATTCTGTTAGGGATCTCCATATATGGGCATAAAAGGGATTCTGTTAGGGATCTCCATATATGGGCATAAAAGGGATTCTGTTAGGGATCTCCATATATGGGCATAAAAGGGATTCTGTTAGGGATCTCCATATATGGGCATAAAAGGGATTCTGTTAGGGATCTCCATATATGGGCATAAAAGGGATTCTGTTAGCTGTTAGTGATCTCCATATATGGGCATAAAAGGGATGCTGTTAGGGATCTCCATATATGGGCATAAAAGGGATTCTGTTAGGGATCTCCATATATGGGCATGAAAGGGATTCTGTTAGGGATCTCCATATATGGGCATAAAAGGGATTGTATCCCAGATGATGCCCTGTTAGGAGATCCACACTAACAGAATCCATATATGGTCCTACCGACAGCTGCTATAAGCCAACCCTGGCGATAAGGTCTGAGTCGAAGAAATGCTTCTTTCCTGGCAAGAATTGCCCCTTTATACTGTAGGGCTCGTTTGTGTATTTGCGACCGTCAGGGAGCAGTTTACTATGAAAACCTCCACCGGCCGTCGGTCGGTCGGTCGGTCGGTCGGTCGGTCGGTCGGTCGGTCGGTCACACGTCACACCTTTGCCCTGCTCATATCTCCGCATCAGTATATAGGGCTTGTTTGTTTATTGTATGACATCACGCCACATCATCAGCTGTGGACTCTGTGATGTCATCGTATCGCATCAGTATATAGGGCTTGTTTGTTTATTGTATGACATCACGCCACATCATCAGCTGTGGACTCTGTGATGTCATCGTATCTCCATATATGGCCATCTCCGTATATGGAGATATAAGTCGTCCATGCCCAAGTATGGGCTGGTGAGGTCAGACTTTGTGTGATGCGTAGGTTATCTCCATATATGGAGATTCAACATTCCAGGCAATGCTCTCTTCCCTGGTGAGAATTGCCCCTTTATATAGGGCTTGTTTGTGTATTGTATGACATCACGCCACATCATCAGCTGTGGACTCTGTGATGTCATCGTATCTCCATATATGGCCATCTCCGTATATGGAGATATAAGTCGTCCATGCCCAAGTATGGGCTGGTGAGGTCAGACTTTGTGTGATGCGTAGGTTATCTCCATATATGGAGATTCAACATTCCAGGTGTAACTATGGCTACCCGTATGACGTGAGAGGTGGAGGTTGTGATATTTGTGGAGATAAGCGACCAACGGTCGCTTATCTCCTGATTAGGGAGTCTTACTGGTAGTAAACTGCTCCCTGACGGTCGCAATGAAAACCTCCACCGGCCGTCCGTCCGTCGGTCGGTCACACGTCACACGTCACACCTTTGCCCTGCTCATATCTCCGCATCAGTATATAGGGCTTGTTTGTTTATTGTATGACATCACGCCACATCATCAGCTGTGGACTCTGTGATGTCATCGTATCGCATCAGTATATAGGGCTTGTTTGTTTATTGTATGACATCACGCCACATCATCAGCTGTGGACTCTGTGATGTCATCGTATCTCCATATATGGGTCAGTGACGTGACGCCCCAAAAAATGTGTTTTTAAAAAAACTTTAAATTGCAGGCATAAAAGTTATTTACTTTTGTTCTACTCACTCTCAACCTTATGGAAATACATTTTGTTTTTAGATATTTTATTGGAATCAGACTTTATTCAGCAGTTTGTTGTACTTGTGCCTAAAATCGTCATATGGTGTGACATGAAAATAATTGTTCATAAAATGAAAATGGAGTACATCTTTCTTAAGTTACTCACTTTATCAAAGTCCTTTATCATAACTAACCAGTGATCCACTATAGTTTTTTGAAAATTAATTATATCTGTATATTTTTTTCATAATCGACACTCTGTGTGAGGCCCATGTTCATGATCTTACAACATATTTTAAATGTATTCTGTCAAAACTTTCTCTAAAATTACACAAATATTTGTGACTCTTCCTGATAATATTCTCTATGTAATCCATAAACATTTTTTTGGTTTAATCATTAATAAAGGTATGATTTCTCACTATTTGGAATGTCACACCAAATGATTTAGTGTCACACCGTATGATCATATCTTCATGTGTCAAAGCAGACTGTGTTTTAACCTACCTATTAGTGAGTACTGAACTTTACTGATTGATGAAACAATTACCCAGGATAACATGGCCTTAATATTTCTGAACAGGATATTATTGTAGGGCTTTAACATGGGATAAGAAAGAATTGTAGTAGTAGATGGATGATGAGGATGTGCACAGGAATGCTACGCACACCTAAGTCTTCTGCCGGCCCACGGCAGAAGGATCCTAAAGGGACAATAAGGCGCATAGCCACACTTGGAGCCAAGGCATTGAAGGCAACATTTTATTAACACCAATTAGTGGAAACAGAACTCAGCATTCAGGTAAATTGCTTTTTTCCGAAGTCTCCTGAACTTGAACACAGCATTTTTTTGTGTTGAACTGTAATTAGGAATCATGACATTACACCACATCTCCACTAGCTAAAGAGTGCTGGGTTGCGCAACTCCGAAAATAGCTGATCTACAAGCTCTCGCAGCACAACGTGTTGAGAGCTTGTAGATCAGCTATTTTCGCTAGTTTTGTCTCGGGTCCTACCTTAACACTGTCCACTGTCCAGTCCAGTGAGTGAAAGTACAAAAGTATTAGATCAGATTAGATTATACATTTAGACTGTATTGTACATCAGCCAGTCGTATTTGGTGAGGGTAGCAAACCGGCTGCCTTGTTGCGGTTCTGCTATGCCACAGACAACCTCCTGCTCTTCGTAGAAAATGCAGTCTCGCCCCTTTGGCTCCTCTCTCCTTGCTGGGTCATTGTTTAGTTTCTCCCTGTACTTTCTCGTTCTCTCAGCACTTGTCATTTTCCAGCTGACAAAAGAAAATGGAATGTATAGTTTAAGACAAAGAGAAAATATTGTTTAGATTGAAACAATATGTTAAGGTTTCTGTGAAGGGGTTTCTGCTCTGTCTGATGAATTTGAAGTATCACTGAATGAAGCTAAATTACATTTTATGTAAAAATGTTTAAAACAAATGTTTAAATGTACAAAAGAAACATGGAACTTTGTTATTTGTTGTTATATCTGTAGTTAAATACAGTATAAATCATATGGTGTGACAGTCAAGTAATATGGTGTGACAAGCAGACATGTCACACCATATGATTAAGTGTCACACCATATTACTGTTTTCTCCATTTAGGTTTACCTTGAGGCTACTATGTACACATTAGCATGCTAACAGCATGCTAGCTATAACAAAGCAGCCTAGATCTACATGGAAATATGACCAAAACTTCAAATAACTTAAGCTTTTCTTAAAGAAAAGGTGTCACACCAAAAGACATCCAGAATGGTGAGTTTGTCAACGTTTCAACAAGATGGCATTTCATGAAAATGTTAAAATCATAACTCACCTCAGACACCTGTCTTGCAGTTGTGCTGGGAGTGCTGAATAGCCTTACAGAAGAAGGACCTCTCTAGCCAATAGGTGTCCAAATAATTGCCTGTTTAATTTTTCCAAACTAGTGTCACACCAAATGATTTTGGGTTGGGGGACAAAATGTTTTTGATCAGAAATGACTGAAAACATTATGCTTTGACTTTGAAAAGATATAGGCTCAAAATAGACATTTTTTTAGCCTAAATTCATTTTCAAATGATTTTTAGCAATTCTTTTTCTTAGTTTTATTCAAGTTCCCACTTTGAGAAACAAGGTCAGGACAGTCACACCATATGAGTTTTGCCATGTTTGGTTGAAGATTCTGAAGAAATGAGGAATGAAATGTTTTAATCTTGAGTAAGTTCACATAAAGCTTAAGGTCCTGCACAATATTCAGAAGGTTTTTGACAAATATATTTTTTATTTATACATGTTTGACACCGAGGACAGCAAAAACGTTACGTCACGTCACCCACCCATATACACTCTAAAAACTGCTGGGTCAAAAACAACTCAACTTGGGTTATTTTTGATCCAACTCACGGGTCAAATAGGGACCGATGCCCAGTTTGGTTATTTTAACGCAAGAAATTTGGTTATGAATGTTGACCCATAATTTGGGTCAAATACATAACCAATTTATTTGTTTAAAATGACCCAAGATTGTAGTCAATATAACCCAAGTTTTGGGTTGAGTGGGCTAAATGAATACAACCTACATATGCATGGTCTGGAGAATGACAATGCCAATATTATCTGACATTAACATAAAATCAGAAATGTTTCAGGGTTTCTTCTCAGATGATTTGTTCAAAGTTTAGTAATAACAACATAAAAGTATATAATTAAATATATATGCGACAATGTTGATAATACTATAATCAGAATAGTTTAGAGAAGATAAACAAAATAATCTCAAAATGACCATGAGTTCTTCTCTTTTAGACCAGCTGGGGGAGGGAGCTCAACCCTAAGCTAGCAGCCAAGCACTTACGGTTATGGTTTAGGCTCAAATACTGACAAATCAAATTCAGACATATGACAGTCAGTTTGCCAAGACAGACACATGGATATGACATATTTAGCATTTTTAGCTCCCAACAGCTTAGAAAATGTCTCTGGAAACCTAGACAAATGCTTTTCCCAGCATGCTTTGCAAACAGGTTTATGGTGCCTGTCCCCTGATTGGCCCAAAGCTAGACCACTGACCCAAGTATATGGGTTACCACTAACCCCAAAAACGGGTCACCCCCAGATAAATATTACCTAACTCGAACAACCCTGGAATTGGGTCAAAATAATACCCCAATAACTCAAGGAAGGGTTGTGGCTCTGAGAAATGACCCCGAAATTTGACCTAACACAAATGACCCATGATTTGGGTCAAGAATTGACCCATGAGTTTTTAGTGTGTAGTCAGGTTCGCTCTGTTAATAAAGGTTTATTCGTTGGATTTTTTTGGAGATTTGTAAAACTATACATCTTTGGAATCTTCAGAGCATGGGGAATCCAAAAATCTTTGTTTGCATTTGCACAGACACCTGCAAAGCCTCCATTTTGGATGTTCAAAATGGCCGACATAAAATACACAATTTGTGCTATCTTGGCTTCTAGACAACCTAGAAACGTAATTAAACATGCTAATCCTATGTTTTCTGGGTCAAGGAATCTAATGAATGAATGATGGATGTAAAATGTTCTGGACCCCCACCCCCTTTCTGGGGGTTATCTATTTTGGGACATCCCAGAACAGTACGCTAGCCAGTTAATGTCCGATTTTCATAATATTAGAGTTGTTTTGTAGGTTTTAAAACATCCTGAGTTCATTTATTAGACTTTTAAAGCAGCCAGAATAATCTTTGGCTTTCTGACTTTTGGTTGGGGTCTTTCCTCACCTGGGACCCCCTAGACAGACCCCTGAGCCTATCTCAGTAATCGCTCTGCTACTGCTCCAGAACAATGTTAAATTAGATCATAATTGAAGCTTAAAAGTTGTTGTAGCTGGGCTCTGAAAACAAAAATGAGTAGTAGCAAATACCAGGGGTCTTCCACAGGGGGTCCGGGACCCCTGCTGGGTCCTCAGAGTTACTACAGGGGGCCCGCCGATCTTGATGGGATCTTTTTTTTTCACATTTGAAACTGAAACTTTGAATGTTTTTATGTATCCTGGGTTTATTGCGGCCATAGGTCGCAGTTTGCGACCATAGGTCACAGTTTACTATCAGAACCGTCACATCTTGACCGTATCTATCTGTCTGTCTGGACGGGTAACGTATTTTTGTTGATTGACTCTCACACTCTGGCATCCCGCTCTGACATCACTGTGATGTCAGGGGAACCAAATCCCCTTTATGCCCATATATGGAGATCCCTGTGATGCCAGGGGAACCATAAAAGGACAACTAGGTAGTCATCCGGCAACAGCTCACAGCTGTGAAGCCTTGAGGAGTTCAGATTGACAATCAGGTTCACAGGAGGGGAGGGTGCGAGCAAAGTGTGGTAGAACAGGGGAAGGGCAAGGGCCAGACCCAGAATTTGACACCAGTAAGACTCCCTAATCGGGAGATAAGCGACCGTAGGTCTCGCTAGAAGAGGGCCATGTGAGAAATGAGGGGTGGGGTCTCCGCGTTGCCTTGGCGGACGAATAGGTACCGGCCCCGGCTCTCCCGGACGCTCCTAGGCCGAGTTAGGGCATTTTATGTGAGCTGCAGTGGAGGGGGTCCTCCACTGGGGGCGCCACCACTTTTGCATCCGTTCTGGAGTAGCAGGAGTGGGTGGTCCCCGGGAATTCCCCGTGAGCAGCCCCGTGGGGGTGGTCATTTGGTCATTTTTGCACATTTGGTATTTTTTTTACACCTGGGGGTCCCCCAGGGACCTGGGGGTCCCTGGAACTCCGGGGGTCCTTGGAGGTTGTAGTTTGGCAGGTAAGGAGTGTGTGTGCAAAATCTGGCATGGATCGGGGCAACGGTTGCGGAGATATGAGCAGGGCAAAAGTGTGACGTCTGACGTGTGACGGACGGACGGACGGACGGACGGACTGACTGACTGATGCACGGACACCTGGTGGAGCTTTCTGTAGTAAGTGCGACCTACGGTCGCAATAATGAAAGTATTGCAACTTCTCACTTGTGCAGACTAACGTGTCCATTTATTGCACTGCACTCACACTGACAACACAACACACACACATACACACCTCTTTGTTATTGTCACCCCAAAACTCTCACCCTATCCTCTTAAAGAGCCCATGGTCAATTATGCCCAAAAAGATTCACTACAATGCAGTCATTTCAGACATGCAGGATCTATTGTCTTCATCATTGTCATCTTCAATGTCCAACCTAATAGTGTTGACACAGTCTCCACCATGGAGTGAAAGGCAGGTTACTTGAGCAGCTGCACCGTCCCTTGCAGCCATTTTTGATGAGCTCAAGTACTGCCTTTGGAGCAGGGAGGGCAAGACACCTGACTGGAAAATACCCTCCACTCTCTGAATTCCATCTATTTTCTTCGATTGGTGGAAGCTCAGGGCAATTTGTCAGGTACGATTTATCCTGCATTGTGACGTAGTTGGCACGGATGTGGTAGCAGTGCAGCACGAGTTGGAGGTAGCATCTCACCCTCAGTTCTTTGACAGAAATAGTTCCCATCTGAGTAATCGCAGGGTTGTTGGACCTTTTGAACTGTAAACATGGCATGCAAAATGGAAGCTCACCAATAATAAGCTCAGGAGGAATGGAACCCTTTAAGGTCCTTGAAGTGGTTAATGACTTGGTCATCATCACCAGGCTTCAAGTAGGCATTGACTCATGTCTTTTTGGAGATTCCAAAAAAATTCTCTTCCCCAGCCAGCACCAGAAAAATCATGTAGGCCAAGGAACCCTTGACATTTGTGACATCCAATAACTTGAACTTGCTTGAATATGTGTGTGCACTTCCACAAAATCATGTCCCTTGATGAAGGTATCGTATTATGATGCCTACTTTGTCATACCTGACAAATTGCCCCAAGCTTCGATCAATCGAAGAAAATAGATGGCATTTAGAGAGTGGAGGGAATGTTTCAGTCAGGTGTCTTGCCCTCCCTGCTCCAAAGGCAGTACTTGAGCCCATCAAATTTGGCTGCAAAGCAGGTTGCACTCCTCCCTGCAAATGCTATGGTGGAGACTGTCAACACATATGTCAAATTAGGGAGGACATGTACAGTATTTTAGTGAATCTCTTTGGGCATAATTGACCATGAGCTCTTTAAGAGGATAGGGTGAGGGTTTTGGGGTGACGATTAACAAAGAGGTGTGTGTGTGTGTGTGTGTGTGTGTGTGTGTGTGTGTGTGTGTGTGTGTGTGTGTGTGCGTGTGCGTGCGCGTGTGTGTGTGTGTGTGTGTGTGTTTTGTCAGTGTGTGTGAGTGCAGTGCAATAAATGGACACGTTAGTCTGCACACCCAAAGTGAGAAGTTGCAATACCTTAATCCCTGCAGTAACACCTGTCAACCATAACTGTAACACAAAAATTGTATAAATAATACTGAGAATACTAATAAATCATCGAAGTACAATACATAAATCCTTTCCCATTAAGATTTGGTGGGCCCCCTGTAGTAACTCTGAGGACCCCCCAGGGGTCCCGGACCCCCTGAGGAAGACCCCTGGTATTTTGCTTACTCATTTTTGTTTTCAGAGCCCAGCTACAACAACTTTTATGCTTCAATTATGATCTAATTTAACACTGTTCTGGAGCAGGAGCAGAGCGATTACTGTGATAGGCTCATGGGTCTGTCTAGGGGGTCCCAGGTGAGGAAAGACCCCAACCAAAAGTCAGAAAGGTTATTCTGGCTGCTTTAAAAGTCTAATGAATCAACTCAGGATGTTTTAAAACCTACAAAACTCTAATATTATGAAAAAGACATTAACTGGCTAGTGTACTGTTCTGGGAGGTCCCAAAATAGATAACCCCAAGAAAGGGGGTGGGGGTCCGGCACATTTTACATCCATCATTTACTCAGTCGATTCCTTGACCCAGAAAACATAGGATTGGCATGTTTAATTAAGTTTCTAGGTGATGGAATTATGAATCATATTCCATATTGATGAACAGTTTTCCCCAACCATAATAAAGTACTCCACACAATGAATGAGACCACACCGGAGAATATGTGTTTTTTGGTGAAGTTTAGTCAGAGTTCAAAGTACTGTACAAGTACAGTAGAGCAAAATCACCCATCGTAGCTCTCTGAGTACAAAGCATAATGATTCACAGATATATGGAGTTTACAGAATACATTAGTCACATTCTGATTGGACAATTAAACATAACATGGATGGGATGTTGTTGTGACTGAGTCTCGTGGACTCAGAAGCCAAGGCTGTAGAATGTTTTGGCGTTTTTATTATCCCGTGTCCTGGACACTTTGACATTTCGCTGGTCAATCTTTCTGTCCCTGGAGTGGGGCAGATTCTCGTCTCGTGCATTAGTTATCAGATCAAAACATCATGACATTGACACTGAAAATGGTATCTATACCATGTTAAACAACAATAACATATTTTACTATCACTAGGTTGTTTAGAAGCCAAGATAGCACAAATTATGTATTTTATGTCGGCCATTTTGAACGTCCAAATGCAAACAAAGATTTTTGGATTTACCATAGCAACCAGATACGCAGAGCAGGGATCTCCATATGTGGGCATAAACAGGTGACATCACACTGATGTCAGATACTCAGAGCAGGGATTTCTCCATAATATATGGGCATAAAAGGGATTCTGTTAGGGATCTCCATATATGGGCATAAAAGGGATTCTGTTAGGGATCTCCATATATGGGCATACAAGGGATTCTGTTAGGGATCTCCATATATGGGCATAAAAGGGATTCTGTTAGGGATCTCCATATATGGGCATAAAAGGGATTCTGTTAGGGATCTCCATATATGGGCATAAAAGGGATTCTGTTTTTTTGAACGTCCAAATGCAAACAAAGATTTTTGGATTCCCCATGGTCTGAAGATTCCAGAAATGTATAGTTTTACTAATCTCCAAAAAAATCCAACAAAAATACATAGTGGACCTGACTAATATGGCCATCTCCGTATATGGAGATATAAGTCGTCCATGCCCAAGTATGGGCTGGTGAGGTCAGACTTTGTGTGATGCGTAGGTTATCTCCATATATGGAGATTCAACATTCCAGGCAATGCTCTCTTCCCTGGTGAGAATTGCCCCTTTATATAGGGCTTGTTTGTGTATTGTATGACATCACGCCACATCATCAGCTGTGGACTCTGTGATGTCATCGTATCTCCATATATGGCCATCTCCGTATATGGAGATATAAGTCGTCCATGCCCAAGTATGGGCTGGTGAGGTCAGACTTTGTGTGATGCGTAGGTTATCTCTATATATGGAGATTCAACATTCCAGGTGTAACTATGGCTACCCGTATGACGTGAGAGGTGGAGGTTGTGATATTTGTGGAGATAAGCGACCAACGGTCGCTTATCTCCCGATTAGGGAGTCTTACTGGTATGAAAACCTCCACCGGCCGTCCGTCCGTCCGTCCGTCCGTCCGTCCGTCCGTCACATGTCACACGTCACACGTCACACCTTTGCCCTGCTCATATCTCCGCATCAGTATGAAATCACACCACATGTGTACACAAACCTTTGTGTACGTTGCTGTGGCAACAGTCTGTTGTTGCTGGTTTGTTAGTGTACGTTAGCAACCACCTTAGCAACCATGGTTTTACCCTAGCAACCAACTGTTTACCCTAGCAACCAACTGTTTACCATAGCAACCATGTTTTTTTACCCTAGCAACCAACTGTTTACCATAGCAACCAGATACGCAGAGCAGGGATCTCCATATATGGGCATAAACAGGTGACATCACACTGATGTCAGATACTCAGAGCAGGGATTTCTCCATAATATATGGGCATAAAAGGGATTCTGTTAGGGATCTCCATATATGGGCATAAAAGGGATTCTGTTAGGGATCTCCATATATGGGCATACAAGGGATTCTGTTAGGGATCTCCATATATGGGCATAAAAGGGATTCTGTTAGGGATCTCCATATATGGGCATAAAAGGGATTCTGTTAGGGATCTCCATATATGGGCATAAAAGGGATTCTGTTAGGGATCTCCATATATGGGCATAAAAGGGATTCTGTTAGGGATCTCCATATATGGGCATAAAAGGGATTCTGTTAGGGATCTCCATATATGGGCATAAAAGGGATTCTGTTAGCTGTTAGTGATCTCCATATATGGGCATAAAAGGGATGCTGTTAGGGATCTCCATATATGGGCATAAAAGGGATTCTGTTAGGGATCTCCATATATGGGCATGAAAGGGATTCTGTTAGGGATCTCCATATATGGGCATAAAAGGGATGGTATCCCAGATGATGCCCTGTTAGGAGATCCACACTAACAGAATCCATATGGTCCTACCGACAGCTGCTATAAGCCAACCCTGGCGATAAGGTCTGAGTCGAAGAAATGCTTCTTTCCTGGCAAGAATTGCCCCTTTATACTGTAGGGCGTTTGTGTATTGTATGACATCACGCCACATCATCGGCTGAGGACTGTGTGATGTCATCATATCTCCATATATGGAGACATAAGTTGCTCATGCCCAAATATGGGCTGGTGAGGTCAGACTTAGTGTGATGCGTAGGTTATCTCCATATATGGAGATTCAACTTCAATGAGTAACCATGGCAAACTGTCAACTGCCCGTATGTCTTGATAATTGGTAAAACAAACTTTTGGCCTATTTGTGGAGATAAGCGACCAACGGTCGCTTATCTCCCGATTAGGGAGTCTTACTGGTCATTATTAAGGCCATATCTGTGAATGCATGGGTAACAGGGATCTCCATATATGGGTAACTGGTCCGATATATATTAATAAAGGATAACATAAATTAAAAGTTCACATATGGGTATTCCCAGATGATGCCCTGTTAGGGGAACCACACCAACATAATCCTTATGGCCAAGACTGGTGGCCAAGACAGATGGCGTGACCTTGCCCAGTAAGATCGGAACAATGAGATGTCGGACCAATGCCATGGCACCGTCTATTTTGGGCTGAGGGAACATAGGGCTGAGGGAACATAGGGACTATTTTTGGGTTGAGGGAACATAGGGCTGAGGGAACATAGGGTCTATTTTGGAATTGAGGGAACATAGGGCTGGGGGAAACATAGGGTTGAGGGAACATAGGGTATAATAAATTGTTAGGGAGTGAGGGAACATAGGGCTGAGGGAACATAGGGCTGAGGGAACAAGGGAGGGAGCTTGAGCATGACCCCGTACTGTCATGAAACTGTACTTTTTATTATGCAAACTTCTAATAAATTCTTCAATCTCCATACTGCGGTAGGCTATGTTATTAACCTATTTCACAATGTTATAACAAACAACATGTTTGTATCAAATGCAGACAAGGCGAATGTAATACGCCATATAAACACATTTTTCTGTTGGCTGCTGTGACTGCAATTGGTCTGACATAAACTGCAATGCTAGCCTACATCAGCAGGTTTATAGCTATGATTTAAAACTGTACAATTGGCTACTGTATTATAGAACCTAAAATTATATTTACCAGTGGTGTTTAATGTGTGCTTGTTGACTTTTTTTCCTTTCTGAATAACAATGGGTTAGGGTTGGCTTGCTAATAGGCAGCTAATTAGTGCTACCCATAGTACTTACCCATAGTTTTACATAAGGCATAAACATCTAGGCTATTGTTTAAACCAGTCAATTAACACCTGAATGCAACTCATATGCATAGCTATTCATTTAATATTTTATAAATGCTTATGTCCACAAAAAATGCCAATGCCATGAAGGTGAATTTAAGCTTTTATTTGACCGTGTTATTTGATATGTCCCTAAAGACTTCACCACCACCATTAGATCTCTATTACATACAGTATCTTTGACATACTCCCCCCTCCCCTTTTACTGTAAATACAATGTATTTATTTTATTTTGTTTTCGGACTGTCTTATGATGATATTGTTTGCATAGTACTGTTTTTGTTTGCCATTTAATGTTGTATGAGTAGTTGTAAAAACAAGCCCATGTAAGCTTTCTTGTGGCGTTTATCCTTTTAGTTGACCATGTATCACTGTAACTTGTACCTTTTCCTATGCAAATAAAGTAAGCTATACAACCAATCACTGGTGCTGTATAAAATGCATCATAATATACTGTAGCAGGCTAAGCAGTAAGCAATAAGCAATGGCAATGTTGTTACAGTACGTGTCAACAATCAGTAGGCTATCCCTTTATACTCAAAAGATTCCAAAACTGGGTCTTAGTGATGAGGACAGCGACAGCAATAAATAAATT
This sequence comes from Nannobrachium achirus, assembly GCF_963921795.1. NCBI lineage: Eukaryota > Metazoa > Chordata > Actinopteri > Myctophiformes > Myctophidae > Nannobrachium > Nannobrachium achirus. The sequence continues at coordinate 64,805,775 of NC_137810.1, read as the reverse complement.
CGCGTTGAGATAAACCCAGCTCGCAGGCAGCCACAGCTCAAAGCAGTATCACGTATCACCAGGTTGAATGTAATAATCACGCTTTAGTATCCGACCTAAAATAAACATTATATGTCTCCAAAAGCAAGCACACGGTACAAAACTCGCGCGGAGTCCAATGCGTGAAGAAGAACAGAGTACAGACAGGGAAACAACAAGGAAACGATCCGCCTCCATTCCATCAATAGGGAACCCCGCAACAAAGGATTGGTCGGGGGGCGTCCAAAAACTCCCCCCCTGCTCCCCCATTGGTCCGGGGGGAGGGGTTGTCAGCAGCACGTTGGCGAGGGGGGGATTCTCACAGGCAGACCGTTTGAGGGAGGAGTCGGAATTTTGGGGATTGACGGCGAGGGGGAAACGCCATTGGCTGGCGATCTGGCTATTATGGATTTATTGACTGGCCGAATGGCTTGCACGGTGCGCCTGGCAGCTGAAGCGGCTACTCCAGCGTCCAAACATTCGGTGCACAAATCAGCCACAGGTTTGAAGTTAATTTACAACATTCAAGCCTAAAATAAATCATAAAACTATACTCTGTGGCAAAACAAAAAAAATAAAATAAATAAATAATGGTTTTGTTTTTCGCTGGCTTTCTTGTGGGTGGTCCTATCCGGGTTGTGTTGCATTGTGGGCAATTTGCTGTGGAAAGTCTACAGAAGTCAGCTCTGATGTATCCTCTGTAAAGTGGGCGGATCAAGTTCACATCCGGAAATTTGGTCTCTACTTGGTCAAATGCAGACTTGAGATTGGAATGGTACTTGGGCAGCGACTGATGACGAATCACAAGTTCACGAGGACACAAGTAGAGTCAAGCGCATACTTTGAGAAACAGCCAATAAGCCAGCAGTAACCTAAGCCCACTATAATGCCTTAAAAGTGCTCTTACCTCAAGATGAACTTAATGACAACAGGCATGATGATTTGTCCAAATGGATGGATTGTATTATTTACCGAAGGCACAAATCTGCCACACTTGAAAAAATGCGCTGCTGCTGCTAATTCACCCTTTGTCAAGTCCTGCCCGTTGTCCCACCCCTCTTGCTTTGTCTTGGTGGGACAATTAGTGGGACACTCCACCCACTACCATTTTAATTCAGTTGCTTCGTATTGTTATTCTGTGTTCATTTCTAAAGGTCGGTGACGCTGGAGAGACAGATGACCACCAGGAAGAGCCTGGCGTGGGTGTATGAGGGTAACAACCTCATGCACAGCACTCGCGAGAGGGCACCAACTCAAGCTACAGACATTTATCCACCTCTTTCCGCGGGAGTTTGCTGGAGGCGACTGGAGATTATTTGGACCACACTTCCGGTTTAACAGCAGACATACAAGCTCACGTCGCGTCGCAGATGCAGCCTGTTGTGAGCTTGTAAATCATACTCGGCTGCGGCGCCGGAAGCTCGGTACAGCGTCTGCGCAATGCACTATGTGGCGTTGGAAACTCGTGGATACAGATACCCTCAGAGTCTCCCGAGGGGGGGGGGAGTATGTGAGACTCAACAATACAAACATAACGGTAACAGCCCTTAACTAATCACAGCTAACGAGATAACTCAACTAAACAACATCAGCAGGGGAGAAATTGAAAGTAAAGTGTCACTGCGAGAACATCTGCAGGAACACAAAAGGTAAAAATACATCAAGCCAGGACCAAGTGTGGAGAAGAGGGGTCACAGGTGCAGCCCACAACTTGGTTGGTGAGACGAAGGAGAACTCCAGGCAGGAATAACCCCACAGTACTGGAGAACTCTACGCACCTGTGTCACCTCAAGACCTCAGGAGGGACCCACCCAATACCTCCCCAGAGAAGCCTCTTGTTGGGGAAAAACAAATAGAGCAGGAGAGGGGAGTTTAGCCTTGGCCAGGAGGAGGAGATGGGCAGTGATTTGGCCACCACTGCCGACCCGGCCATCAGGAGGGTGTAGCGGAGGGTTCACGGGTCGAAACACCTGATGATCGATGGTTACCGCCTGAAGACATCAAATGTTCATGGCAAAGGCTACATTCACCAAACGTGAATGGAGGAGAAGCATCGTTAGATGTAATTATAATCATTTCAAACTTGGTTTCAGTAAAATGGAGCAGCTCAGTGGCAGTATAGTGATTCAGCATGTTTTTAAATGTTATTTCTCCAAAAAATTATGTTAGCAAATTCAACAACACAAAAGGCGGAACCAGGGCAGGACAAGGCAGATAGAGCCTGCTGGTTGGTCAGACAGTAGTAGAGGAGCCTATGTCTTTCCGTAATTTTGGAATGTTAATTTTTGGAGACATGTATATCTTGATTCTTGGGGTTCTCAGAATGCCAAAAAAACATGTCTCCAATTTTTCTTTTGGAGTTTAGCTTGTGTAATTACCATAATTAGTCAATTAATTGCCCAAAGCAGGAAATGGCAATAACTTTGCTTCTAGGTAACTTATAAAGGTGATCTAAGAGTCAGGGCGGCTTGCACCAACACGGTTTAAGCCTTGAACTGGTTTAAATCAAGGTTTATATTTTAATCAGCTTGCACCAAACCTTAAATCTAGTTTTCATTAATCAGGTTTAGTTTTAAACCATCCTTTTAATCTTGGTTTGAATTTTCACTGTAAACCTGGATTACTGTTAATCCTGTTGCACCACTACTTTAAACTTTGATTTAAACATCAGTAAGGGATTAATTTTAAACCTGCTGTAGAGGTGGTTTAAATGCAAACATGCCATTGACATGAATGGGGGTCCCCCTCCTGTGAGGGAAGCCTCACAACAAGCCCTGCAGGCTTGCAACTGTAAGCTGCGACAGCGTTTCACAGCTGAAAACAAACATCTCATCATATTGTTGTCTTCAATACATCCTTGCAGTACTGTACATCGGCTATATTAAATTAGCGAACATTTTAATATTTACAGGGACATAATACAGACATGGAAGCTTGTGGACTTCCCAAGCAACATGGAGACGTTTTAATTTTCGAAATCGCTTCATAATTGACTCAAATGTGAATGTGATCAAAACTGTGGTGTTTTCTTGTTTCCTAGATAACCGCGCTGTGTAGCGTCCGAGCGTCAACGTCGTATGACGGAGCGCTATATATTTTTCTTGTTTTGGCTGCAGGCGCTCTCCTTAACATAGGCCTGCCCACATTCTCCTAGAAGTGAATAAAAGAGTAACGCTAATGATATTAGGCTCAAGAGAATAGTATATTCCAGTTTGTTTACATCGAAATCCAAGATGGAGGACATTTAATCCATGAATTAATCACAGTTTATGGTTTTAATCACAGGTCAAGGGTTTAATCACAGATTTGTTAAGCAATGCTTAAATTAAAGTGGTGCAACGCACCTCGATTTAAAATAAAACCTAGATCAACAAACCCTTGATTAACCCTAAACTAATATTTATTTTTCTCCCTCTTGGTACAAGCCGCCCTGAGTCCATGTTTGTGAGTTCCAGAAATGAATCTGTTACCATTGTGAAGTCATACAACCTTTCCTAATTTGCATAATCAGCATAAACTATGCAAATACGAGGTGAAAATAAGCAAATTGCTGCATTTTTTAAGTTTTAGTCAACTTTGAAATCTTCACACAGACTCTAAGATGTGTGTTTACAAGTCATCAATTATCATCATCCTATAAATAAATCATACAACACTTTGTCAACCGTGTAATAATCACACCGAAACCAGAAATATCTTTATTTCGTTGCTTTAAGTTAATTAATAAACGTGATCTTACATACAGTGTAAGTCTGTTTGCATGTCTAGAAAATATTCTCTTTCTATAACTAGGATATTTAACCTTTCCTTATTGGCGTAATTTGCATATATATATATATATATATATATATATATATATATAATGGTCACAGATTTATCAGATTGTTTATTCTAATATTTACAGAAAGTTGTGTAAACACATTTAAATAGAAGGGTCTCCATCATCATCGTCGCCATCATCAATCCCCAACAGATGTGCCTTGCTTACATTACAACACACCTGTTCATCTGCCCCACATGCACATGAGGCGGCCATAGCTGAATGGTTAGGGAGCCTGCCTGGGGCTGGTTGTCCCTGGTTCGATTCCCGGCCAGGATAGCAATGTCGATGTGTGTCCCTGAGCAAGACTCTTAACCCCTAATTGCTCACGCTATGGGGTTATTTTTGAGCCAATATACATTTGTATTCGTACTTGGCCTTTCTTTTACTCGTAAACATTTTTACAAAAAAAATTACACGTAAACAAATGAATTAGAAAAAAATATCCGTAAAATATCCGTAAAAAAAAAAATTATGAATGTTTTTTGGGAAGCTGCAGTGATTATAATGCCAAAACAAAAAAACACGCCAAAATACGAATATTTTCTTACTGTTTTACGAGTTGTTTTGTTGGTTACTTCATCACGAATGCTTTCATCATCTCCACGCCTACGAATCTCTCAGTACGGTTACGAATCTCATACAAGCAATGAGGAAACGGCCAATAATCACGTGATCGGCAGAGAGCCAATAAGGTGAGGCCTTTCCACTAGCCAATCAAAATGCTCCACTGTTGTCTGGTAAACGTGAGTAATCTCTGCTTTCTTTTCGCTATGTTCCTCATATAATAGGCCCTATATATACTACAATGAAATGAAATAAAATAAATAACGAAATGATATAAATAAAAAATACATAGTTCTATAGATCTAGGGAGTCATCCATATGTTTTCAGATCTATATGCCCATCCCCATGTTCTATTAATAGATGTTTTACGGGTCTACATGCCCATCCCCATGTTCTATAGATCTATGGAGTCATCATATGTTTTACAGATCTACAGGCCCATTCCCATGTTCTATAGATTGGTCAATCCATGTTTCTATGTCCCATCCATATGTTTTATAGATCATCTATTGATCCATCCCTATGTTCTAAGGTTCTATGGACCCACATATTTTATAAATCTAAAGGCCCATCCCCATGTCTTACAGATCTATGATGTTCTCTAGATCTATGGACCACATATGATGCATTGTGAGCTTGTTGTAGATCTGCTATTTTCAAAAAAGTAATGTTGAAAAACATGAATAAAATAGAAAGGTGCCATCCTGGGAAATTGCAAGTGTGGTTGCACTGACGCAAGTCGCGAGGAATCCACTGGGAACTGAATTCTGTCTTTGTATTTCTATAATTGTATTAAATAAGAGAAGTACTCTTTGTATTGTACTTCTTTTAAATAAAGGAGCCTCGGCATCGGCCGAGGGACCCCCCGGGGACCCCCTGGAGCGGCACTTTCATGGGAAATTCGGGACTTTGAACGTGCGGACCCCCTCCATTGGTGACGGGACCAGGGCAAACGTGACAGCGCCGCCTGGTGGCGGCCCCCCGGCACATAAAAACCCATAACTCGGGCTAGGAGCGATCGTTCGAGACCGGTACCCACACGTCCGGCTCGGGGCCCCGGAGCGTCACGTCATTTCTTTTCTTTTTTTCCCCTTCTTCTTTTGGTTGTAGGCTACTGCGTTAAGCAGAAGCCTACTCACTTTTGAACTAATGATATGTAATGGTAAACGCTGAGTAGTGAGTTCAGAGTCTCTCAGCAGGTTATTTATGTAATGGTCAGGATCACATCCTTCCAGAATACTGTCTTCAGCAAACCGTTAACATTAGCGAGATGAAGTTAGTTACTCTGTGTAGACTGTTTACAACCAGATAGCACGCTGTATGGGCGTGCTGAAATACGAGACAATGCATTCCTTAGACCAATCGTGCTCCCGTGAAATCGCTATGCAAGTCTAAAGAGCTAAATTCTGCTGATGCGTTGTTCTGTATCCTAATAGTCCAGTTAAGACACGTTACACATGATAAGACAGTTTTAAGCTTAATCTCAGCATGTTTAATGATTACACGGGAGTATTTCCCAAATCATGAATATATGAACAGCAAATGCATAAAAGTAACACAGAATACAAGCCTCTATTTTGCGATGTTTTAATTCGCTCCACGACAGACAGGAATCAGTGTCCAGCTAAAACAAGCTTGGCTGCCCACCGGAGAATTCTGAGGAGTTACTTATCTAACCAGTCTATATATCAATTCTGTCCAGCATGTGTGCTGGAGCGGCCCTTCTTTCTCTGATTGGCCAGTAGTGCTCAGAGCACACTCTAAAGAGATATGGTTGTTTGAGGCTTAAAGGAATAGTTCACACATTTTTACACATTACTCCGCCTCCTAAAACAGCAGTAAAACTCTCCCAAAGCAAGGCAACTTTGCTACACTAATGTTGCCATTTACCAACCTTAACAAAGATATCTTGTGGAATGAAAACCCTCTTCTATATTCAAACTGTTAATATATACAAAAAACGAAAAACAAAGAAAAATCGAAATCAATCTTATTTTCGCATTTTCTGGCTTCTAAAATCGGCGACATATGGACGTTTCCTCCAGCATCAGTCACAAATGTTAAGATCGACAAGAATAATGTGACATGCACTGGGTCCCCCAGCTCCAGCCACCATTACCCATAATACCCAACTGATCAAATGTGGCTGCAAGAAATCCCAGGCATGTCACATTGTTCTTGTCGATCTCAAAATTTGAACTGCTCTGAGATGTGTGCATCACATGTGTGGGGCAGATGAACAGGTGTGTTGTAATGTAAGCAAGGCACATCTGTTGGGGATTGATGATGACGACGATGATGGAGACCCTTCTATTTAAATGTGTTTACAATATTATCTGAGAATAAACAATCTGATAATTCTGTGACCATTTCTCATATTGTTCTTTATTTTATATGAGGGATATATATATGCAAATTACGCTAATAAGGGAAGGTTAGATATCCTAGTTATGGAAAGAGAATATTTTCTAGACTTGCAAACAGACTTACACTGTATGTAAGATTGTGTTTATTAATTAACTCAAAGCAAAGAAATATAGCTATTTCTGGTTTTGGTGTGATTATTACATAATTATTACACAGATACAGGGTTGCATTATTTATTTATAGGATGATGATAGTTGATGATTTGTAAACATGCATCTTAAAGTCTGTGAGAAGCTTTCAAAGTTGACTAAAACTGAAATGATAAAACAGACTCTCTTTTCATTGTCCGCATTTTCTTTTTCTTGCAATTGCATCCTTTGCCACCCCAGTAGAATCGCCTACGCTTCCTTGTCGCTGCTCTCGTCTTCAAAACCTTTGAAGACGAGTGTGTGTGTGTCGAGACGAGTGTGTGTGTGTCGCGCGCGCGCACACACACACACACACACACACACACACACACACACACACACACACACACACACACATTAATCATAATCAAGACAAAGGTGTGAAAAATGGTGATATTAATATAAATGCCCAGCCCTATGACGTAGGGCACTGTCTGGCCAAAACCTCTTAACTCCATTGTTTAGGCCCTCTCTTTTTTCATAAATATGTGCTATTGAATACCATTTACATCTGAGTGTTGGTTAAAATAATATTGAACCGATGAAAAGTAGTAAAAAGCCCTTCGTTCAAAACCTCCTAACTCCACTTGAGCTCATTTTCCTGAAGATGAAAATTTTGGATTTAGGAGGTTTCGGGCCGGACAGCAGAGATATGTTTGAACTCTGTCATATGTCTTTCCCTGATCTGTTCAGGAGTTTTAAGTATCTATGGTTAATCATACTACTACTTTAAAAAAATGTTTTGTTTCTGAAATCTGAATTGTATTGTTGATCTAGATTAGAAGACAAATCTTACTTCTTGATCATTCAGTTATAAGTCGGTTACTGGTTCTAAATATTGGTTTCGATATGTTTTGGTTAATTGCCCCAGCCCTGTCAGTGTGTTTGAATTTGAACATCAATGGAGTTGTCCACTTGTGCTCAACGCAAGTTCAGGAGTGGAGACAACCCACTGCGATATCCGTCACCGCCTTCCTCAGCCATCCACATAGCCTCTGCTCTCCGCAGCCACTCACATTCCTTATCACCTTATTAACCAGTAAGACTCCCTAATCGGGAGATAAGCGACCGTAGGTGGCTTATCTCCACAAATAGGGCAAAAATGTGTTTTTCCAAAATCTTCCTGATCCATGTTGATGACATGAGTGTAGACATGCTGTGTAGTGATATTCGTGATTTTAGGGCAAAAACTGTAGGAGCAGTGTCCAAAAATGTGTTTTAAAAATCGGCCTGAAGGTGGCGCTAGAATAGGGCCATGTGAGAAATGAGGGGTGGGGTCTCCGCGTTGCCTTGGCAGACGAATAGGTACCGGCCCCGGCTCTCCCGGACGCTCCTAGCCCGAGTTACGGCATTTTATGTGCGCTGCAGTGGCAGGGGGTCCTCCACTGGGGGCGCCACCACTTTTGCATCCGTTCTGGAGCACCAGGAGTCGGTGGTCCCCGGGAATTCCCCGTGAGCAGCCCCGTTGGGGTGGTCATTTGGTCATTTTTGCACATTTGGTCATTTTTTACATCTGGGGGTCCCCCTGGGGCTCCGGGGGTCCTTGGAGGTTGTAGTTTGGCAGGCAAGGAGTGTGTGTGTAAAATCTGGCATGGATCGGGTCAACGGGTGCGGAGATATAAGCAGGGAAAAAGTGTGACGTGTGACGTGTGAGCACATTTGGTAATTTCTTACATCTGGGGGTCCCCCAGGGACCTGGGGGTCCCTGGGGCTCCGGGGGTCCTTGGAGGTTGTAGTTTGGCAGTCAAGGAGTGTGTGTGCAAAATTTGGCATGGATGGGGGCAACGGTTGTGGAGATATGAGCAGGGCAAAAGTGTGACGGACGGACGGACGGACGGACGGACTGACTGACCCACAGACAGCCGGTGGAGGTTTTGGTAGTAAATGCGACCTACGGTCGCAACTACACCTGTGCTATCCCTATCAGCCAATCACTCAGCAATCACACTGTATAAATACACCTCAGATGTTTTTGTAGGACGGGTATTTACATTAAATCTATCATTGTTAAAATGGAGCTACAATGGGTTTGTATAGGAAGGGGGCGTGTCTGATAAAAATGAATATCAAATATCTCAATCTAAACTGAATCAAACAACTCAAAAACTGTCCTGGGTGTTCCAAAAAGCTTGATTAGACGATACAATTATCGTCTAATTAATTAGAAAGTGAAGCCCTTGAAGAAATGGCTCAAAATGAACAATCCTTGAATTGTGTAAAATAGACTGGTTCCCACTTGACTAACTCGCAATCTTGCATGCATACATCTCACTTGTTCAATAAATGCTGTTTAACCTGAGCAGAAGTGTGGTCTCTTACTAGTGAATTGAGTATTGACATACCTTTGGACTTCTTCCACAGCCACAGACCCAGAATCACTATGGAGACTCCAGCAGCACATATCACAGGGAGGAAATGTGAACGCGGGGAGGAAGAGGGAGGGGGAGAGGGGGAGTGAGGGTCTGGATGGCCATTGTATTTGGAGGCCTGAGAATCTGAAGAAGAATAAGATACAGCTTCCTTTTAACCCTGCAAGATTTGAATTAATTTCTACAAAAAAAAAAAAGTGTAATGTTGTTGTTGTTGCTGTTGTTGTTGTTGTTGTTGTTGTTGTTGTTGTTGTTTTTTAATATATATATAAATGTTTTTGTAATTTCCTATAGGCCATTTTTACTTACTCCCAGAATAACATGGCAAATGTCTAAATACTTCACTAAAACAACTTAAGGGTTCATTTATATGATTATGGTTTATTATGGTTTATTAAAATACACATATAACTGTTGAAAGACCAATGTATTTTTGCTACCACACAGGCCCAGTATATCCAAAAAGCTACAATTATAAATCATGCTCTAATTTACATTTGGGGGAGATCTTTCACAATAATATCATACTTGTTCAAGACATTCTAATGATCAAAAAAAAAAAAAAAAAAAAAACATCCTTTTATTAAGGATATTATGTTATCAATATTAAGGACACATATATGGGCATGTTTTGACATAACATAACTATCATGAAGGAGTCTCCATATATAACATCACCATATGTAACTGGTCCCATATACATCACTGGCCAGATGGCCAAGAATTGGCGCAACCTCACCCTAAAGGGCGAGGTTGCATGTCCCCCTGAGGTCGCAGGTCACCCTGAGGTGTCTTACTAGTTACCCCCCCCCCCCCCCCTCCTGCGTCCCCACCCCTCCCTACCCCTTCCCCTTGTCTCTCCCCTCTCTCTCTCTCACGGCTCTTTAGTCTTTGTAAAGTGTCTTGAGATAACTTGTTATGATTTGACACTCTAATAAAATTGAATTGAATTGAATTGAATTGAATTGAATTGAATTGAATTGCCTTACCACTAACTACAATGAGTTCTACAGTGACAGGTTCCTCATGGAATTCAGGACTGTAGCATGTGTAGATTCCTTCATCAGATGGTGTCACTCTGGAGAGTTTGAGGGACACGTTGCCTTTCTTCAGCTCATCCATGAAGAGGGACGTTCTATTCTTGTAGGAAGAATTCTGAACGTAAGCAACCTCTCTGCCATCCTTCCTTAAATGTACATATTGATCAGGTGGTAGGTGCAGACCGTCCAGTCTGGTCCATCGTACAGACAGGTCAGTGGGGTCAATGGTGGGATCAATGGTGAGATCAACCTTGCATGGTAGAACAGCATCATCTCCAACAGATGTAAACACTTGTAGACAATTCCCTGTAAAATAAAATAAGACTGATCATCAACTAAAATAATTGACTCTCTAGCTTTAATATACTTAATAACCAGTAAGACTCCCTAATCGGGAGATAAGCGACCGTTGGTCGCTTATCTCCACAAATAGGCCAAAAGTTTGTTTTACCAATTATCAAGACATACGGGCAGTTGACAGTTTGCCATGGTTACTCATTGAAGTTGAATCTCCATATATGGAGATAACCTACGCATCACACTAAGTCTGACCTCACCAGCCCATATTTGGGCATGAGCAACTTATGTCTCCATATATGGAGATATGATGACCAATGTTCCCTCTAATTTTTTTTCGGTCTGAGCAAACACTCCAACCTTCTGAGCACAACTTGAGCACTGATGAGCAAATATGTCGAGTGCACGAGTGTATACTGCGTCAGTGCGTCAAGTCATGTCAAGTTATGGCTTATTCAAATTTAATTACAGAATAAGTAATAGCGGTTTGACTACTGTTAATAAACTGTAGGCTACTATAGGACAGTTAAATTTAAAAAGACGGGGGAAAAAGGGTTTTATATCCATTATTATTCAGTATTAGGCCTACAGACTGATTTTCCCCCTTGGGATAATAAATCTATCTATCTTATATAGTATATACACATGTTGACAACATGTTGTGTAAATACAATACAAACAATGGGCCTAAATATAAGTCAAAATAACAATACATTGACATATTGACATTGACACATCTAAAGAAGTGTCATTATTATGAAATATGCCTACTGTATGTGCCAAAGTGCCAATGTAAGCACGCATGCGAAAATTTGGTATAGGCCTACCATTTTCACACTCAATTTAAATTAACACTGGCTTTTGAACTTGTAGATTGCTTTCCCAAAAATTAAATCATATAATACGACCTAAGCTAGCCCATAACCTTACAGAGAGGTGGACTCTCTCCCTAACCCTAACCCAATTTATATTTTTTATAAAATCAACAAGTTAATTATTAACTCTGAGTGTGGGGTTCCATTTGTACACTCTGAGTTACATAAGGGTCCATTTGGTTCCTAATTTTTGCTGGGGACCCCTGGAACTACCTCAAGATCCCCGGGGGTCCCCAGACCCAATTTGGGACCAATGCATTACAGGACTGGAGTTATTTTTGTTACTGTAACTAACTTAAGGTGAGACACCAAGCTCGTCAGCTCCAGAGAAACATTGCAGTTTATATAGTTCATACCTGGATGCTGGATGGAGGAGTAGTGTGTACTGTAGGTCTAATCTCTGCTGTGCACAGGCGGGGATTTCTTTATGAAACTGCACATTAGCAACCATGGTCCTTTGAGCTTCTGATACGCGATGCAAAGCACATGCGTTTGTTTTGTTTTGGCAGCCTTCCCTACAGCCACGCTGTTGCTAACGTTAATGCACACATAGAAGATGTAACTGAGAAAGTTTTATGACAGCAATAAAACAATTTAGTCCGAAGAAGTCTCTGTTTACCACACGTGCCTGCGTGCATGTGTGTGTGTGTGAGAGAGAGAGAGATAGAGAGAGAGGAGGGGGGAGGCGAGCGAGAGTCGAGAGACGGAGACAGAGAGCGAGAGCGAGAGAATTTGGTGAGAGGGGGGAGGCAGCCGAGGCACCGAAAGAGAGAGAGAGAGAGATAGAGAGAGAGAGAAAGAGAGAGAGAGAAAGAGAGAGAGAGAGAGAGACCTAGCGCTGCCTATGTTAAGCATATGCAGGCAGACAGAGTCTGAGTACGGAAAATAATCAACTGCTGCGTTTCACAATCTATTGGTGTTAATCTGCCGTGCGCTATAAAGATTTGTTGTGCGCGACAGCGTCCTGAGTTGTGCGCGGGCGCGCATGCGCGCAGCTTAGAGGGAACATTGATGATGACATCACACAGTCCTCAGCCGATGATGTGGCGTGATGTCATACAATACACAAACGAGCCCTACAGTATAAAGGGGCAATTCTTGCCAGGAAAGAAGCATTTCTTCGACTCAGACCTTATCGCCAGGGTTGGCTTATAGCAGCTGTCGGTAGGACCATATATGGATTCTGTTAGTGTGGATCTCCTAACAGGGCATCATCTGGGATACAATCCCTTTTATGCCCATATATGGAGATCCCTAACAGAATCCCTTTCATGCCCATATATGGAGATCCCTAACAGAATCCCTTTTATGCCCATATATGGAGATCCCTAACAGCATCCCTTTTATGCCCATATATGGAGATCACTAACAGCTAACAGAATCCCTTTTATGCCCATATATGGAGATCCCTAACAGAATCCCTTTTATGCCCATATATGGAGATCCCTAACAGAATCCATTTTATGCCCATATATGGAGATCCCTAACAGAATCCCTTTTATGCCCATATATGGAGATCCCTAACAGAATCCCTTTTATGCCCAGTTGGTTGCTAGGGTAAAAAAACATGGTTGCTATGGTAAACAGTTGGTTGCTAGGGTAAACAGTTGGTTGCTAGGGTAAAACCATGGTTGCTAAGGTGGTTGCTAACGTACACTAACAGACCAGCAACAACAGACTGTTGCCACAGCAACGTACACAAAGGTTTGTTTACACATGTGGTGTGATGTCATACTGAAGATATATGACATCACACCGTACACAAACAAAGGTGTGACGTGTGACGTGACGGACGGACGGACGGACGGACGGACGGACGGCCGGTGGAGGTTTTCATAGTAAACTGCTCCCTGACGGTCGCAATTACACTAGCATACTTAATTAAAGGGATGTTTCAAAAGTTTGGTAATTTTATCATCTAATCAGGCTTTTATGAACACCCTGAACAGTTTTTAATCTTGATTCAGTATTTAGATATTTGATGTAAATGTTACCAGGCAGGGACGTGCTGGCCATTGGGAAAAGCGGGACAACTCCCGAACGGCCGGTTCATTCCCGGCCGGTTCAGGCCGGCCATTAGGAAAAAATTAAAAATAAAACGTCGGCCTTCGTTCCATTTTGGGGGCTGGGCGGCCAACAAAGTAAATCGTCACTGTCGGGCAGAAACCTCGTATCTATAATTTGTAAATTTTTTCGCACAGCAAAGCCCTGCTTCATCATACAAGGCCGTCGCACAAAAGTAGTGAAAACAGCAGATCTACAAGCACACAACGCCTCGCACCGCGAGGCGTTTCTGAAATGGCAAATCTTTGAGTAGCAGCAGCGCTATAGAGAGAGATCTCTCTCTATAGCGCGCAATGAGGGCCTCTACAACTCTTTCCCGGGCTGAATCAGGGGCCCAGCACGTCCCTGCAGGCCCTCCTCCTCCTGGGCCTCTCCCCATACACACCCATTGTAACTTCAAACTCCATTTTAAACATGATAGATTCATTAAAAACACAAATTATTTTTTTTCTGGTGACTACCCTCCTAAATATGGAAACATCGTATCTTATCTTTTCCATCTGCAATAAGTTGGTCATTTCTGCCAGCCATGTTTTAAAAGAGGGCACCTCCCCTCCTTTCCAGAGGGTCAGAATATTCCTTTTGGCAATATTCATTTATTTTTAATAATTATTTTTTTTGTATTTAATTTTTTCCATTTTCCCAAAGTATTATTACCGTAATTGCCGGATTTTAAGCAGCAGCTTTTTTCCCATGTTTTGAGCCCTGCGCCTTATAGTCCGGTGCGGTTTATATGGATTATTTTGGTCTGAACAGTGCAGAGAATTGAGCACGGAGACACCAATCTGAATGAAGAAATGCTTGATGGGAAATGTAGTGTTTTTTATCCACTCAAGCGGGAAGCGCAATAGTGAGACATATACTACAGGTGCCGTAGTTGTTTTCACTTTCATTTCATGCACACACCATCACTTTCGTTTCATTCACAAACTATCGCTTTCGTTACATGCACACTATGGAAAACAGACGGAGAAGTGCATATGATGCAGCGTTTAAGTTAAAGGGACTTCGGTGGATTTAGTACACATGAAGATGAAGATAAAGATCAATGACTTTTGATTGATTTACGAGATAAGGATCATTATTTGATTTACGAGAGGATCTTTATTGGTTTACGAGAGGATCTTTATTGGTTTACGAGAGGATCTTTATGGACGCCTACGGTATTATGTTTGTTTTCTTTTTCAATATGTGAACATCATTACAGTACCAGTGTTGCCTTATTTTCTTATTTCTTATTTTCTCCTGACCATATCTACTGCATAGTACTGTGTTCTATCCATCTGTCATTCAATGTTATGAGATACTTCTATGGTTTCCTGTGTAAATAAGCCAAGTGCTTTCCTAGGATCTCCTTTTAGTTGACCTTGTACCAGTGAACTGTACCGTCATGAAACTGTACTTTTTCTATGCAAACTTCTAATATAGTCTTCAATCAATCAATCAATCAATCAATCAATCAATCAATCCAGCCTACTATTCAGCTCTATTGCTATGCATATATCAATAGCAGTTTGTGTATGCGACCTGTGTATGCGACCTTGTGTATGCAACCTAGCAGTTTGTGTATGCGACCTGTGTATGCAACCTTGTGTATGCGACCTGACGGACGCTTATCTCCTGATTAGGAAGTCTTACTGGTAATATGCATGTGCAAAGGTGAACAAGGAAAGGGGTTGACATATATTCTGTAGTCCATGATTCCGTGTAACCATGTTTTTAATATGTAATATGTATCATTGTCATTGTTCTAGCAGCTACAGGTGGAGCCAGTGGCCTATTCACGTTATTCTTGGCCCCGCCCCCGGCTTCCTGTTCATATCCTGAAAGAGGCGGAGGCTGAAAAAGCTGGCCTGACCACGAGGCGGGTCTTAACTCAAGCCTGGTGGGTTTAGGGCCGGCTTTACACTGCCACTGAAATCTAGCCTGAATCAGATCTGAGTCACTTCAAAAGTGGAATCCGATTTTTTTTAAATAGTCTAAATCCAAACATGTCACATGCAGGTCACATGAAATCCGATTTTGAAAAACCACATCCAGAGGTGGTTTCAAATCCGATCCATATCGGATCTGAGGACATCTGACTCAGTCTGAAAGCAGCAACCACATCCACCCCATGAGTTATATGCAGGTCACATGCAAGTCACATCAAAGTGGCCAAGCGTCACTTGCTGCGCAACCCGAGCGCGGAGCGCCGACGTCATTACAGAGCGCGATTATTTACTATTTGATTACAGCGCATATTACAGCGAGCTGAGCACATGAGAAAAACAAGAGAGGAGAGAGAAAACACGTGAGCTAAATAGATACAACCAGAGAGAAGAGCGAAACACAAGAGTGAAGAAAAGGAGAGAAAAAGTTGTTGTTGTTGTCGCTTGTCTGTTATGTCGCATTTCCTGAACACGTGATCAACTAGCATCAACGTTGTGACGTGACGTCATGGCGCCGATGTCGTTACCACGGTAACCAAAGCAGATATGTAGACGCAGGGCAGCTTTGGGCTGACGCTGTTAAAATCAGTCAGAACGCACAGATCAGATCTGTGTCACTTGCAAATGCAGTGTGAAAAGTCGGGGCAAAAGATCAGATTTGAGAACCTGGATTTGACTGCAGTGTAAAGCCGGCCTAGGAAACACGCGAAAAACATCATTTGGTTTCCTGTTGTCCTTGCATTAAAGTGTCAGTAGTTGGCGTTCTAGGCTCTGGGCTCTGAATGTACCTGGGTTGCCATGTCTGCTTATAATAAGCAATTTGTGTCTCTAAAAAAATGTATAGTTGCTTATTGGGCTTATTTTCTAATATTTTTTAAACCAGTGTTTCCCAAATCTTTTCATATCAAGGACCCCAGATTAACATATTTGTCCACAGTCGCAGACCCCCATCTGAAAATATATGGTGGCAGGGACCTCCACACAGATTTATGTTGTTAAAATGTTTCAAAAATATTCAAATTTATTTTTTTCCCCCCTTCAATATTTTTTAAATAGCAAATATACAAGCTCACAATAGCCGGTTTTCCACAGGCCCAACTCCACACCACTCCACACCACACCGCCCACTTGTGTCAGGTTTTCCACTACAAGGAACTGGGTAGAGTGGTGTGAAAGTGGTACTTAACGAGGTACTAAAACAGCTCCACTCTCGAGTGGGTCCGGCCTAGGCCAAATGAGGCCAAATCAGTGACGTATACACGCTGCTGATACTGATTGGTCAGTCTCACGGCTAAGCTGTGTCTTTCAACACAACAACTTGAGACAGATTTTAGTATGCATTCACGGCTGCAAATCAAATATAAAGGCAAATCCTGTTTGTTTTATATATCTGTTTATAAAGAGGTCGATTAGGCAGAATTGTGTTCTCCAACCCTGCAGTTGAGATACCACGAAGCACCAAGAACATATTAACCAGTAAGACTCCCTAATCGGGAGATAAGCGACCGTTGGTCGCTTATCTCCACAAATAGGCCAAAAGTTTGTTTTACCAATTATCAAGACATACGGGCAGTTGACAGTTTGCCATGGTTACTCATTGAAGTTGAATCTCCATATATGGAGATAACCTACGCATCACACTAAGTCTGACCTCACCAGCCCATATTTGGGCATGAGCAACTTATGTCTCCATATGGAGATATGATGACATCACACAGTCCTCAGCCGATGATGTGGCGTGATGTCATACAATACACAAACGAGCCCTACAGTATAAAGGGGCAATTCTTGCCAGGAAAGAAGCATTTCTTCGACTCAGACCTTATCGCCAGGGTTGGCTTATAGCAGCTGTCGGTAGGACCATATATGGATTCTGTTAGTGTGGATCTCCTAACAGGGCATCATCTGGGATACAATCCCTTTTATGCCCATATATGGAGATCCCTAACAGAATCCCTTTCATGCCCATATATGGAGATCCCTAACAGAATCCCTTTTATGCCCATATATGGAGATCCCTAACAGCATCCCTTTTATGCCCATATATGGAGATCACTAACAGCTAACAGAATCCCTTTTATGCCCATATATGGAGATCCCTAACAGAATCCCTTTTATGCCCATATATGGAGATCCCTAACAGAATCCCTTTTATGCCCATATATGGAGATCCCTAACAGAATCCCTTTTATGCCCATATATGGAGATCCCTAACAGAATCCCTTTTATGCCCATATATGGAGATCCCTAACAGAATCCCTTTTATGCCCATATATGGAGATCCCTAACAGAATCCCTTGTATGCCCATATATGGAGATCCCTAACAGAATCCCTTTTATGCCCATATATGGAGATCCCTAACAGAATCCCTTTTATGCCCATATATTATGGAGAAATCCTTGCTCTGAGTATCTGACATCAGTGTGATGTCACCTGTTTATGCCCATATATGGAGATCCCTGCTCTGCGTATCTGGTTGCTATGGTAAACAGTTGGTTGCTAGGGTAAAAAAACATGGTTGCTATGGTAAACAGTTGGTTGCTAGGGTAAACAGTTGGTTGCTAGGGTAAAACCATGGTTGCTAAGGTGGTTGCTAACGTACACTAACAAACCAGCAACAACAGACTGTTGCCACAGCAACGTTCACAAAGGTTTGTGTACACATGTGGTGTGATGTCATACTGATGCGGAGATATGAGCAGGGCAAAGGTGTGACGTGTGACGTGTGACCGACGGACGGACGGACGGACGGACGGACGGCCGGTGGAGGTTTTCATAGTAAACTGCTCCCTGACGGTCGCAACCAACACAAACAGTGGACATAGGCTATATCTATCGCCGCGAGTCGCAATAACCAGTAAGACTCCCTAATCGGGAGATAAGCGACCGTTGGTCGCTTATCTCCACAAATAGGCCAAAAGTTTGTTTTACCAATTATCAAGACATACGGGCAGTTGACAGTTTGCCATGGTTACTCATTGAAGTTGAATCTCCATATATGGAGATAACCTACGCATCACACTAAGTCTGACCTCACCAGCCCATATTTGGGCATGAGCAACTTATGTCTCCATATATGGAGATATGATGACATCACACAGTCCTCAGCCGATGATGTGGCGTGATGTCATACAATACACAAACGAGCCCTACAGTATAAAGGGGCAATTCTTGCCATGAAAGAAGCATTTCTTCGACTCAGACCTTATCGCCAGGGTTGGCTTATAGCAGCTGTCGGTAGGACCATATATGGATTCTGTTAGTGTGGATCTCCTAACAGGGCATCATCTGGGATACAATCCCTTTTATGCCCATATATGGAGATCCCTAACAGAATCCCTTTCATGCTCATATATGGAGATCCCTAACAGAATCCCTTTTATGCCCATATATGGAGATCCCTAACAGCATCCCTTTTATGCCCATATATGGAGATCACTAACAGCTAACAGAATCCCTTTTATGCCCATATATGGAGATGCCTAACAGAATCCCTTTTATGCCCATATATGGAGATCCCTAACAGAATCCCTTTTATGCCCATATATGGAGATCCCTAACAGAATCCCTTTTATGCCCATATATGGAGATCCCTAACAGAATCCCTTTTATGCCCATATATGGAGATCCCTAACAGAATCCCTTGTATGCCCAATGCCCATATATGGAGATCCCTAACAGAATCCCTTTTATGCCCATATATGGAGATCCCTAACAGAATCCCTTTTATGCCCATATATTATGGAGAAATCCCTGCTCTGAGTATCTGACATCAGTGTGATGTCACCTGTTTATGCCCATATGGAGATCCCTGCTCTGCGTATCTGGTTGCTATGGTAAACAGTTGGTTGCTAGGGTAAAAAAACATGGTTGCTATGGTAAACAGTTGGTTGCTAGGGTAAACAGTTGGTTGCTAGGGTAAAACCATGGTTGCTAAGGTGGTTGCTAACGTACACTAACAGACCAGCAACAACAGACTGTTGCCACAGCAACGTACACAAAGGTTTGTGTACACATGTGGTGTGATGTCATACTGATGCGGAGATATGAGCAGGGCAAAGGTGTGACGTGTGACGTGTGACCGACGGACGGACGGACGGACTGACGGACGGACGGCCGTGGAGGTTTTCATAGTAAACTGCTCCCTGACGGTCGCAATCAACGGCCAATGCGTCGGCAATCCGTTATTTTATATAGATCTCAGTGAGATGTCTCCTGTTTGTATTTGTAACTGCAGGTGTTGAATGGGGAAAAGAATCTACAGTAGCCTACATGTACTGTGTACTGTAGCTTAGCATGTATGCTAGCGCAACTAGCCACTACTCTTCTTTGTGTAGTTTGGCCAATTAAGTTATTATTTGACTATGTTCACCCCGACGTTAGTCGTCGCTATAGTTGTAAAGACTCGATGAAGACCTGTGTGAGTGTGTGGCATCTAAAACATTGTCCACCACATCTCTTAAAATAATTAGCGCAAGTTAGCATCTCCGTTGTGTTTACAGAGCAGAGAAAGATCCTATCCGAGTATCCGTACGTTGAAAGGGGCGTCGATTTCTTTCGGGAGCGGAGGGGAGGAGGGGGAGAGGGGAGGAGGAGAGGAGGGGGGGGGGGTACTGTAGTGGAAAACCTACATAAAAAATGCGGTGCGGTGTCGTGCCGTGTCGTGTAGTGTCGGTAGGGCTGTCACGATATTACATTTTACATGACGATTAATTGTCACTCAAATAATTGGCGATTAACGATTTAATTGTGTTTTTGTCATTGATAATTACATTTCTGTTTGGCTTTTAGGCTTTGAAGTTGTACATGGTAGATATGACACATAACCTAAATATAAAGAAATTACTGACATATTTGACAACTTACTACTTAAAAAATAACTTTGATAGTGGAAATAGCCGATCTACAAGCTCACAACGCGTCGCGATGCGACGCGTTGTGAGCTTGTAGATCGACTATTTCCACTATTTCGGCCATTTTTCAACATTCACGATTATGACGATTATGACAAAATAATTGCGATAATGTCAAATAATCACGATTAGACGATTATGTAATAATTGTGACAGCCCTAAGTGTCGGGCTAAAAACTGGTATGGAAAACCGGCTAATGTGTCGCAATGGGTTACATGTCTCCATTCCGACATGTCCCCTTTCCGACACTAACCCTATCCCTAACCCTAACTCTAAACTTAACCTCTATGGAAGTGTTGCCACTCCGACAATAAGAAGTCAATGTCGGAATGGAGACATGTCGGGATGGAGATACGTCCCCGTCGCAATGTGACACATTGTGAGCTTGCTGATCTGCTATTTTCAATTGTGAATGTAAAGTAGTATTACCTAGTTGCTTCTGTTGGGCTGAAAAGATGAAAAGATCTTTTTTGAAGCAGCACACAGAAAAACTCTCTCGCGCACTCTGTAAAAGAAAATGGCAGCCTCCATAGAGAGGGTCAGGAATATGGTGAATGGTGCAAGTCCAATTTCATTCCCAATCAGTTTGATATGTCAGCACCTGTGCTGCTCCTCTGTCGCACATTTACTCTGTATTTTGCCACATTGCAAATGGTGGTTCTATCTGTTTCCATTGTAGGCAAATTAGGAGCTGCATCTGAATCTTGGAAGAGAAATGGCATGTGTTTTTGGAAGCAACTGCATACTGTGAAAAACGTGTTTCGAATGTAACCCCTGTTTGTTAAGTCCTGAAAGAAGCATATTTTGAGTTAAAAGCCCCGGTTTTGGGAATAACTTTATTTCATGTTTTAGGGGAACGCCCCCTTGAATAAAACAACGCTTATTGCGTTTTCACCTTGAGAACTCTGTTTCCGTGTGCTGGTTTGGGTTCAGACTTTGGGTTCAGACTTCATAATACTTAACATTTAAACAGACATTTACTATTTGAATTATTTGAAAACATTGTTTTGAATGATTTAAAAGAGATGCTTGCTGTCATGGCACACCTTATGTGGCCTTCAAAAAATATATACTTTAGCACCTCCTCCAGGTGCTTGCTTGTAACATGACCTGCAATTTGTGCCTTTTCAGTTGTGTAGATTCGTTTTAAGTTCAATTGTTCTGTATTTTGAGAAACTGTGCATTTAAATAATGTCTATTTCATGTGACTTTAAGTTAATAACATTTCATGATGAAAAGTTTAAAAAAGCATAAGCAAGCTGTTTGTAACCTGTTAGCTTGTAGATCTTGCCTTTTTGCAAAGCAAACTTGCTTCTTGTCTACTAGTAATTCATATGCGTACTATCAGAATACTGTGTGTGATTTTGTAAGCAGCAGATTTGTGTTGTTTGTTAGAATGTTTCTGACTAAGAATACGCATATTTTTTATTTTCAGTTTTACAAGAGAATTATTGATGGATGATAATGAGAAGAGGACAGTAAAATCTGGAATCTGGTTACATCTGTGTTCTGCTCCTTCATTCCATTGATAACGTGTTAGCTATCTGTATCGGAGACAGAACAGAATACTTGCATTGTTGAAAATGGCAAGGTTTTTAACCTTCTGTTTTGAAGGTTTACAACCTGATGACCAACTCTTCAACAAAGAGGACAACAAATGAAAAGGTTGGAAAATAAAGATATTGAGAGTTAAGACCTTGAGGAGTTATTTGGAACTAAAATCTGTGGGAACTTGACATGCCTGTGGCTAAAGACATTTATTTATTTAGGTTACAATCAAATTACTTGTTTGTGGTTGCTTTCAAACTTTTTGTTTACAAACACAACTTGGGTACTTAGATTTGACTTGACTTTTGCGTTTCGTAATTATCTAACACACCCATTGGAACTTCAAACTCCATTTTAACCATGGTAGATGAATTAAAAACACCCATTATTGTTTTCTGCTGACTCATACCCTCCTAATATGTGAGCAGGCTGTTTTTTCAATAACTTTTTTTCATTTATTTGTAATAATTTCTTATTGTGTTTTCTTTTTTTTTTTTTTTTCATTTTCCCAAATAATTATTCAAAATAAATTAAAAAAAGTTACTGAAAAAACACGGCCTGTTCACATATTAGGAGGGTAGTATGAGTCAATCAATCAATCAATCAATCAATCAATCAATCAATCAATCAATCAATCAATCATTCAATCAATCAATCACCCTTAGTTGAGCTGTTTAGTTTGTATGATGTTGATGTTCCATCAATGTCTATTCAAGTCTGCTCCATGGTCCCTCTCTATCAGACTGTAGTAGTATGTTTTGAACACGTGGGGGCGATATTAGACAAAATGTATGCATCATATGCCACTGAGCGCCACTCAGCCATCACATGTCACTCAAGCCATCACATGCCACTCAAGCACTTTGTTGGGAAACTCTTACTGACTCCTCCTCACTACTGACTCGTTGACTCGTGACATCTTCTGACTCCTGCATGACTCCTTCTGGCTGTGTTTTTTGCCACTCAGTTCAGGTTGTTCCTAAAAGCCTGATTAGACGATACAATGACTGTTTTTTTTTAAATATCCCTTTAAATAATTATAACATGTTTTGTGTTGTGATCATTGTAGTGAAGCATTATAAGTAGGCTATTAATGCGTTATTGTAACTATAACTACACAGTGTTATAAGCAGATCATAATGCATCATAAGTATGTTAATAACGCATTATAGACTTGGGATACGTTACCAAAATGATTGTTTATGAGAAAAACTATTCATAAAACAGATATAATTTCTGTCCTTGAGTAGGCCTATGATTGGCTGAAACACATTCATTCAAATGCTCTTTAAACACAAAGAGGTATGCATCACATGCCACTCAAGCAGTTGGGAAACTCCTGACCTCCTCAGTCGTCACTCCTTCTGACTCATGACTCCTGCTATAACTCCTAATGACTCTTACATCTTTTTTTTTGTTCTCTCATTTTCTTTTCTTTACATATCTACTGCATAGTACTGTGTTCTATTCGTCTGTCATTCAATGTTATATGAGATACTTTAATGGTTTCCTGTGGAAATAAGCTTAGTTTTCTCATGGATCTCCTTTTAGTAGACCTTGTACCAGTGAACAGTAACGTCATGAAACTGTACCTTTTCCTATGCAAACTTCTAATAAAGTCTTCAATCAATCAATCAATCAATCAATCAATCAATCAATCAATCAATCAATAAATCAATCAATCAATCAATCAATCAATCATTCAATCAATCAATCACCCTTAGTTGAGCTGTTTAGTTTGTATGATGTTGATGTTCCATCAATGTCTATTCAAGTCTGCTCCATGGTCCCTCTCTATCAGACTGTAGTAGTATGTTTTGAACACGTGGGGGCGATATTAGACAAAATGTATGCATCATATGCCACTGAGCGCCACTCAGCCATCACATGTCACTCAAGCCATCACATGCCACTCAAGCCATCACATGCCACTCAAGCACTTTGTTGGGAAACTCTTACTGACTCCTCCTCACTACTGACTCGTTGACTCGTGACATCTTCTGACTCCTGCATGACTCCTTCTGGCTGTGTTTTTTGCCACTCAGTAGGCGTTCACGCATAACCTCCAGGTATGATGATGTCACGCTCATACCATACTACATTACATACATTACTGCACCAAATTATGTTTTCCAAATGTCTGATTTTGTTGTGAATTTTGATTTACAAAAATAACATGTTACAGTAAGTTCTTATTAGGCCTACTACAGTATGAACATTCACTATTGAGGATCTTTCATGCATTTGTATAGGAACTTCTTTGTTTTACTTAAGATATGTATGTCTATGATTTCATGAATTCATGATTTCATGTTTCCATAATTGTTGTAATTTTATGTAAGGGCTAATACACCAGTTCTAAAAATAATAATAAAACAATTAATACTGTGGGTTAATTGCAGTAATTTACCTCCAGTGTAGCAGAGTAGAATTGATATTACACAGAGCCTTAAGGAATGTGTCTGAAAGTAGATCATATGTGGGTATGCCATCTTTATATCTGAAAACAATACAAAAAAAAAAAGAAAAATTAGTTCCATCAATATATGTAATACCATGATCACGTAGAATACTTGATTATGATTGGCAAGAAGGCATCCATTATTTGAAATAGTGACCTCATCACTGCTCTAAATTAATACGCATAATAAATACTTTTTAATCAAATCAATTTGCAAATGCTCCCGTCATACAGTCTGGGGCAACGTATTGTCTGATGATGATGAGTATATCCGGTTTGAGAAGCAACAACGCGGATTGTGAAGCTTCCCCCCCCACTTCCATTTTTACAGTTGTACACATTTATTATTAATATAAATAAAAATCATCTAAACATATACTATATTGCTGCTTATCAGAAATTATATTTTCAAATATATTTTCGAGAACGGAAATGCCAGCTTCCGATACTCACCGTTCGGGAGCTGTAGTTCCAAACTCTATATAGCATTCGGAGATTGTGGAACAGTTGTCTGGCTACGCGATACTGGGTTTCATATAGTGTTAATTTTGTGAGACATATTTTTATTGTTTGTCAGTCTTAGTCCTAAGACTATTGCCCTTTTTAGTTTTTATCACATTTAGTCAACTTCATCAGGTTTTTATTTAGTCAAGTTTTAGTTGACTAAAAGTCGAGCATTTTTAGTCTTCATCTTAGTCCAAGACAACGTCCTTTTAGTTAGTCTAGTTTAGTCGACAAAAACTGTTGACATTTTAGTCTAGTTTTAGTCAGGACATCACATTTTTGACAGCAAATAGGCTAATATAGAACATATCCAGTTAATCTAAAATTATTTCACATAACCTGAGGATTTTAGATAGTCTAGTTTAGTCGACAAAAACTGTTGACACGCAGCGTTCCTCACACCAGACGCTCACGCACACACAGCGACGCATCTAATCATTACTTCAGAATCAGATACAGTATTTTAAGCCATTTAATTGCTCAAATCGCGGCCAAAGTGGATGTCTCAGTGACACTTGAGTTTTCGCAGTTTTCCACTTTGTGACGGCTGGTGATATGACGGCGTGAGAAATACGATGTGTGGTGTGAGAGCGTGAGAATAATAATAATAATAAAGCTTTATTTGTATAGCACCTTTCATGACATGAAATGCAGCTCAAAGTGCTTTACAGAGCAGAAAATGAAGCACAGTTACTTAACAGAAAAAATAAAATACACATGAATACAATAAAGCAGAACAATAAAAACATAAAACATTGAAGAACAATTTCAGAACAGTGTGGACGTCAATAGCATCAAAGAGATAAAAAAATAATTCAGCTAAAAGCAAGAGTAAAGAAATAGGTCTTGAGCTGTGCTTTAAAGCTATCCACAGAGGCTGCCTGTCTTAGGTGTAGTGGGAGTTTATTCCAAACTGTCGGTCCGTAGAAGCAGAAAGCTGCTTCACCATATTTTTTATATTTCATTTTAGGCACATCGAGTAGGTCAGCACTAGAAGACCTGAGTGGGCGGTTTGGAACGTATCTATGCAGGCAGTCATAGAGGTACGAAGGTGCCAGACCATTTAGAGCTTTATAAACAAGTAAAAGAATTTTAAAATCAATCCTAAAAACAACCGGGAGCCAGTGTAGCGACGCTAAGACTGGAGTAATATGTTCTCTCATCTTAGCTTTAGTTAAAACTCTGGCTGCCGCATTTTGAACAAGTTGCAAACTGTCAGTTGTTTTCTTTGGCAGACCAGAGAGAAGTGCGTTGCAGTAATCAAGCCGAGAGAAAACAAAAGCGTGGATCAGCGTTTTTGCATCGTCCAATGTTAGATAGGCTCTAATTCGCGCAATATTTCTAAGGTGAAAGAAGGCAATCTTGGTGACATGATTAATGTGTGTATTAAAATTCAATTCAGCGTCAATGATCACTCCCAGGTTCTTTACAGAAGTGTTACTTTCTTTAGACAGGTTACCAAGTCTACTTATTATTGATTCTCTCTGCGCAGTAGAACCAATTATGAGAACTTCTGTCTTGTCCTCATTTAGTTTGAGAAAGTTCTCACTCATCCAGCATTTTATGCTAGACACACACGTCAGCAATGGGTCTAGAGCACAGGGGTCGTCCGGAGCTACCGAAAGGTACAGCTGGGTGTCATCAGCATAGAAATGGAAATTCACACCGTGAGCGGAAATACGTTCTCCCAGCGGCAGTATATAGAGGGAGAATAATAAAGGACCAAGAATTGAGCCCTGTGGAATACCAGAGCAGATGTTGTGTTTGTTTGACTCAAAGTCAGCTAGATTAACAAAGTAGCTTCTGCCTGTTAGGTAGGAGTAAAACCAGGACAAAGCTGTGCCTGACAGCCCTACCCAGTGTTCAAGACGTTGTATTAGAATTGTATGGTCAATTGTGTCAAAAGCCGCCGTTTGATCCAGCAGTAGGAGAACGGATACATTTTTGTTATCAGCAGACACCCTAAGATCATTAATTACTTTTAAAAGTGCAGTTTCTGTGCTGTGTCCTTTCCTGAAGCCGGATTGGAATTTGTTGTGCACCTTATTGTTCTGCAGAAATACATCCAATTGATGAAAGATAATTTTTTCTAGGACCTTGCCCAGAAAAGGCAAATTGGAAATGGGTCTATAATTACACAGCATGGACGGGTCGAGGTTGTGTTTCTTGAGTAAGGGCTTAACTACGGCCGTTTTCAGTGTTTCTGGAAAGACACCTGATTGTATAGAGTTATTTACTATTTTTAGGATATCTCCAATCACACAGTCTACCTCTTTGAGAAATGGCGTGGGTATTGCATCCAGCGAGCAAGAAGACGATGTCATTTGCGATATGGTTTTACGAAGTTCCTCTTCATCAATTTCACAAAATGATACTAGGCTGCCCCTAGATTTATCTACACTTTTACACATGGCACCATTAACCGCATTTGCATTTGTGACAGTATTATTCATAATACCAGCTTGAATGTTCACAATTTTGTTGTCAAAGAAGGATGCAAACTCATTACACTTTGCTTTAGAGGCAAGGAGTGACTGCTTGTAGGACTGGGGGGGGGTTTAAGAGGCGTTCAATAGTGGAGAATAAGACCCTAGCATTGTTCTTGTTCTCATTAATAATTCCGGAAAAATAGACCTGCCTAGCCAGACGCATGGTTTTATTGTACGTGGCTGTTAATGACTTAAAAATCTGTAGATGGATAGTTATTTTATTTTTTCTCCAAGCTCGCTCTGCTTTGCGGCATTGTTTCTTGAGTGAGCGTATATGATCGTTTATCCAGGGTGTTTCTTTTACTTTATGTTTCTTTTTAGTTTTCATAGGAGCCACTATATCCAGAGCTGACTCTAATTTAAGATTAAAATGTTGAACCATATCATTTACTGAGGGAATATCAGGAAGGGGGGGTGCACATGCAAGATGGCGAGCAAACTCTTCTGCTGCCGATGCCCTGAAAAATCTCTTTTTTATAGTATATTCTCTATTGTATTTTTCTAGATCAGAGACAGTCATATTAAAACACAGTAAATAGTGGTCCGATAAGTCAGGCTTAGCGATGATCCTGTCCATAGAAATACTTAGCCCTTTAGAGATCACCAGGTCTAGGGTATGGCCCTGATTGTGGGTTGGCCCGGTAACATGCTGAACAAAATCAAGGGAATGTAATAACTGTAAGAAACTCATAGCAGTAACATCTGTAACAATATCCACATGTAAATTTGCATCGCCAGCAATCAAGGTTCTCTCATAGTCAGTGGAACAGATAGATAAAAGTTCTGATATTTCTGTAAGAAATAAGGCTTTGCTACATTTTGGTGGGCGATATATGGTAATCATTAGAACAGAGGATTTACTCTCAAATAAGTTAGCTTGGTATTCAAAGGATGAAAAACTTCCAAAAGACAGGTTCTTGAATTTAAAGATGTCAGAGAAAATGTACGCCAAACCTCCACCTCTTTTTCCTTCGCGCACTGATTGAATAAAATGATAGTTTGGTGGGCAGGCGACGCCAAGTGCAACAGCTCCATCTGTGCCCAGCCAAGTCTCTGTTAAAAAGATTATATCTAGCTTCTCTTCACAGATTAGATCATTTACAGAGGAGGGCTTGTTTAAAAGTGACCTGATGTTAAAGAGGGCCAGATTTATTTTTTGACATTCTACTGTACTATAGTCCCTACAGGGTATGTAAGTTAAATTTGCTAGATTAGCAGAGCCACTGCTTGTCCTGGACACTCTATTTGAAATTACAGTAGAAATATTGTGAGCCTGCTTAGTAAAAGCGCCTAGAGGAGCATCGGGTCCAGATACGGTTGTTGCTGGGTATAATATCGGACCCAACTGATATCAGTGGCTGAATGTATTGTTCAGCTGGGAGGCCATGTATTGGCCCAGTATTGTCCCAGCTCGTTGAGGTCGTGGAGCCATGTTCAGCTGGGAGGCCATGTTTTGGCCCAGTATTGTCCCAGCTCGTTGAGGTCGTGGAGCCATGTATTGTCCCAGCTGGGAGGCCAGGTTCTTCTTTCGTTTAGGTCGTGGAGGGATGGGTGGGGGCGAAAGAACCCAGGCCACAGATTTCTGGGGCATGGCAGGGTCAGTTTCGTCCGTTTTCAAAGATGGTGGTTGTGGAGCCGGGCATTTGGCCGGTGGCGGTTGTGGAGCCGGGCGTTTGGCCGGGCGTCTGGCCGGGGTCATTTTAATCCCTGTGTTAATTAATTCATTCATCCCATTCGTGAAATCTAGAAGGGGCATTGGCGATAGGGAGAAAGAGAAAGATTGGGAAGATGGGGCTTGTTCTTCCACGGTTGACTCTCCAGCCCCTTCCTCTTCCTCTGTCGACTCATCGGTTGACTCTTCAGCCCCTTCCTCTTCCTCTGTCGACTCTCCGTTGTCTGTTGACAGTTCACTCTCATGGTTCGAGCCAGCCACGGCTGAGGCAGGGAAACCATAGAACGTTTCTTCGTTACTCTCCTCTTCCTCTGTCGACTCTCTGTTGTCTGTTGACAGTTCACTCTGCTCATGGTTCGGGCCAGCCACGGCTGGGGTAGGGAAACCAGAGAACGTTTCTTTGTTACTCTCCTCTTCAAATATTTCCCTGATCAACCCAATCTCTGCATTGACGTCATCTGCTTCTTCTGTGGAGTCTTCCACATTCTCGTCTTTGGCAGAGAGGGCTTTGGCAGGGACAACGGTGTCTGTTGTTGTTTTGAAATCTCCTCCGTTCGCCAAGGCCGTTCCCCCCTCGGCCGGGGGGGGGGGCACTTCGGTAGCCAAAACACCATCTTTTGCAGCTTCAGCAGGGGCAGCTGTGACTTCAAGGGTAGCAGATAAAGGTTGCTCATCACTATCTGTTGTTTTGGATTCTTGTGTTCTGGCCGAGGCTAGAGCATGGAAAACATTTTGAGTGAATAGTTTCACCCCTTTTTTGTTTAGTTGTTTCGCATCAGCGAAAAGGTGTCTTCTGTCATAGAAAAAGCTGAAATTGTCAATAAAATGCACATTTTTGTTGGTGCATGCAGCTAAAAGCCATTTGCTCAGAGAAAACAGTCTGCTGAAGTTCTCATCTGTGCCTCTCATAGGCGGTAGGGGGCCGCTGATGCATATCTCTATGTCGCTGAGGGAGCTCAGTGTGTCGAATAGAGCCCAGAATCTCTCCCTTAAGATTTCCGACTGGTTTTCTTCTGTGTCACATGTGCCAGTATGTAGAATCAGCGTTTTCACCGTTGGGTGTTCGTTGACAAGATCCAAAATTCTGTCTTTCATGTCAGAGATTGTGTCTTTGGGAAAACAAATAGCTTTTGCCTTCCTGTTTCTTATGCTTTTGACATCTTTTAAAGCGGCATCGCCCACAATCAAAACATCAGGATCAGTCACTGAGGTGCTTCTTACCCTGCTGGGTGGGACGTTCTCTCTGTCAACAGAGGGACTTCGGGGGGCTTCTTGCAGCTGTTCTGTTAGCCAGCCCGGGGGAAATGCTGCCCCTGTCATCGGAGAGGCATCTTTGGTCCTCGGCCAGTGGCGTGAATCTGTTAATCAGCTGCACACTCGGCGTTTGTGGAGATTTGACTGCATTTGTGTTTTTAGCAGTCTTTTTCCCCTTGGCAGTGGCCCATTTATGAAGGGGTGTCGAAGCAGCGCTGTGCCGGGGTAGTGCCGGCCAGTCATCATCGGTGATAAGAGGGCTTTGGGAGGGAGTCCTGCCCGTTATACGTTCTTTCATCTTCTTTGGCTTTTCGCCAAGGGAATTCCAGGCGAGTGGTTTATCCAGTCTTCGGATTTGTTTGAATTGAAATATTTCCGTTTCCAGTACTGCCATCTTCTGAAGCAGTTTTTGATAGTCCTCTGTGGAAATAACAGGGGGCATCCTGGTGCTAGTTAGCTTTAGCTAAGTGCCACGTAACCAGTCACTGGAAATACAAAGTAAAAAAGAAAATGTATTTTGAAACGGCAGAGCAGTCCCAGACGTTTATAGCGATCCACTTGTAGTTTCCCAAAGTGAAAAAATAAAATAAAATAAAAAATCGTTATCAGCAGAAGAAATGTAAGCATAGCAAGCATAAGCAGGAGCAAGCAAGGACACGTCCGCACACGACCAAAGCAGCTGTAGAGAAGAGGGTCATTTGCGTGAGTCTCACGCTCATTGCGGGAGGGTTGGCAGCTCTGTTCATGACATAGGCGCCAGGTCTGTGGGGTATGGGGGGTTGCGGCACCCCGCAACATCAAGCCGAAATTAACACGTATGGCTTTGTTTGAGTGAAAAACACCAGCCCCCCCACATTCCTGTGGGGGGGCTGGTGTGGGGGCTGTGGGAGAGATTGAAACTAACCGTTGGGAGGCGGAGCGCTCCCATAGCCTATTTGCATGTTTGCAAATGTTGCCTATAGTTCTTTTGTTTTAACCGGGCAGGTAGAGCGCTCCCATATAGGTAGAGCTCACACGGCTGCTGAAACAAGTCCTGACCCCGTAACGTCATGCAGCTCAGAGAGGTCATTTTCAGGGCTGCGGAGACTGAAAACCTATCTGCGATCCACAATGGGACAAGCAAGACTAAACCATCTTACTCTGCTGAACTGTCACACGGAGGAGGCACTGAATTTGACATGGATGTCATAGCCATCGATAGCGCTCGATCTGGCTTCCCCGCGGCAAGGACAAAACTCGGCGCCTCTGATTAATGAAAGAGTGTGTACAGCCTTGATTGTGACAACCAGTTGCATAATTGCTCCAGTATTAGCGACTAGCTACCATGACAAAGGGCTCTATTATTATGATCCAGGTCTTATGCCTTATGCCTTAACTTCTTTGCCTTTTTTTTACTATTTTGAAAAACATTTTTAAATACTTCAAATGCTGATCTACATCTGCATGTTGTGAGCTTGCAGATCAGTTATTTGAAATATAAAAAAATATATATGTCAATATAGTAAAAAAAAAAGGCAAAGAAGTTAAGGCATAAGACCTGGATCATAATAGAGCCCTGGATGTGCTCTCGTGCACCTGCACATTATGACATGACGGTAACCGGAAGTCTTGCCCCAAAACACACTCGCTCCCAGTTTTTCTCAGCGAAAAAAAAAAAAAGAAAAAAAGAAAACCTTGCTCATACACTTTATTGTGCACTGGGTTTGGTGCATGACTGTCCTCACAAACCCACAAGAATGCGTTGCTCAATGTGTCTTTCCTTCTTGTACTATTAGAACTATTAGAATCCATTGATTCTCAAAGTGGGGTCCTGTCCTGGGGCCCTCAGTGGTCCTTGGGGGGGTGAAGGGGGGCAAGGTGAGGAACACTATAACCACTAACATTATCCTGTTATCCATGTAATTTTTAGGCACAGAATATTTTCAGATGGTGGTCCACTGCCAAACACGTATCAATTTGAAACGAATACTTATCAGTTTGTTTGAAATATGAAATATTAGAGCGCCACGCTGTTAGGCTAATCCATTGGGCGCGTGGTGATTTTCCGATGGCCTTAAAGGACAACTTTGTTTTTTTACAACAAGGGTTCATATTTTAGATTGTAATTAAAGAAAAGAAAAAGTGAGTGTTAAAATGTTTTCATTTGCTTCGTTCTATTGTTTTATCGCATTTACCGTGCTAAAATGTGGAGCATTCATACGCATGGGGGCATGCTTACAAGTGGCTAAATATGTATTTTTAGACACAATAAGCCAGCAGTTTCTTTATTGCTATTTACAGTAACACTTCTAGATCATGAAAGGTTGCGTTGTATCTTGGGAATGGGCTTATTCTGTGTAAAATGACATATTTAGCCACTTGTACACATGCCACCAACCACTGAAATAAGAATCTCTAAACAATAGAAAGAAGTAAATGAAATTAATTTAACACTCATCTTTTATGTTCTTTAATTACAATATAAATTATGAACCCTTGTTGTAAAAAACTAAAGTTGTCCTTGATAGGTATTTTGTTATGGTTAATATCATCTTTTTATCAATACATATTGATGACCACCGGACCCTAAGGCACAGCCCGTGACTGTGCCATGTCATGTACAGCATTTACAAGGCCAGACTTCTGTCTGGTAGAACTGAGGCCTTATCTACTGGAGCCTGTAACTAAAACAATGAGAATTGTTTTGGTATTCTAAGGCTCAGCCTGGGACATCTGGTGTCATCCAGACACCAGCAAGGACATCTCTCCCCCCAGGAACCCTGTATATGGACTCTTTGTCTTGTCATTGGTGGACAAGAAACATATCCTATGAACTGTTGAAACGTCATCCATTGACTGACCAAATGACCATACATAAACTCATGTCAAAACATAATTTGTCAGAGAGAGCACTACTGTACCTGTCTTGAATTCTCTCTCTCCATAGTAAAACATTCCATTCTCACTCTGAATCACTCTCCTGTCTTATTTCTGTGTGATGGATTAATGTATCTCATAGGGGAATAAGAAGGTGTTGTTGTTTACAAATAATATATTTATCAGTCCTTTAAAGTCCGAGAGACTTAAAAGCCGAAAGGCTGTTCAAATATGAGAGAGAGATTTTCAAGCTCACTGAAACTATAACATGCAGCTGTTCACCTGAGAGCGGAGACACACACACACACACACACACACACACACACACACACACACACACACACACACACACACACACACACACACACACACACACACACACACACACACACACACTCAATCAATCAATCAATCAATCAATCAATCAAGCCGTAAAAGTAGGCCAAACCAATCAGTGCAAGAGCCACAGCTGGTCTGGACTCGCTAATAACTTTCCAGCTCTGCTCTCCTCCAACTCCAAATTACATTAACTTATGGTTCTCACTCTCAAATATATGAATATGCCTGTGCTTTCTCCATGTTTCCACCTCAAAATGCTAAGTTCTTCAAATGGACCCGACAGGACCGACCTCTCTTTCTCTCTTAGCCTAATCCATTGACTATGGTCTTCTGGCTGCACTCTTCCAATAATGCTCCCCCCAAAAACTTTTGTGTGACATAGCATGATGAAGTAGAGCATTAATTACAAAACAAGTTAAGAGGTTTCTGCCCAATATATGTAATGTAGCTCTCTGGAGTGAGTGTGGAAATATAGTGACCCACCCCTGCCCTAGGGTTTATGACAGGTTGCCCGTTTCTCACAGAGCTAGTTTGGGTTTGATTGATGGAAGAATATTTTAGAAGTTTGCAATAGGAAAAAGTACAGTTTCATAACAGTACAAATCACTGGTACAAGGTAAACTAAAAGGAGATTCTAGTAAGCTTTTTGGCTTATTTACACAGGAACCACTTAATGTATCTAATATAACATTGAAAGACAGACGGATAGAACACAGTACTTTGCATATAGGATAACATCAATTACAAAAGCAGAACAAATAAAATAAAAGCTAAATAAAATAAACAGAAGAAGCAGATATTTACAGTGGAAAGGGGGAGGTGAGTATGGGCTTAATCTATTTACAAGTTACGAGTAACAGCCGTCTGGTGTTGTAGTTGTGGGCAGCCTTGACGTTTATGTTGTTTGTCAGATACATGGGAATATATTTGTTATTGTACACCTGTCCCTGACACATTAAACGTCACTATTGCTGTGAATATAAATGTCTCTTTGTACATCAATATTGAATCTTCTATTATATTGAATATTCAGAATGAATAATATGGACTTTTGATAGCCTATAAAATAAGTATAGACAGAGTCAATCTTCCCTTGATTCTTGTTAAATTTCATATTCATTGTACAAAATGTGCTAACCTGACCTGTCCAACCGCTTCAACGTCCGAATTCTGTTGTTTTTAAAGGAGTAGTTCACCCCCAAAATGACATTTCTTCTATTGATTACTCATGCCATAGACTAGAGACTTGAGTTTAAAAAGAAAATGTATTTGTCGCATTCCTGAGACAAAAATTTGATTATAGTAAATGTGCCCCCATTGATTGCGACCGTCAGGTCGCAGTTTAGTATCAAAACCTCCACCGGCCGTCCGTCCCTGAGTCACACGTCACACGTCACACTTTTGCCCTGCTCATATCTCCGCATCAGTATGACATCACACTGCTGACATCACTCTGACATCACAGAGTCCACAGCTGATGATGTGGCGTGATGTCATACAATACAAAAACAAGCCCTATATAAAGGGGCATTGTCTGTCGTACATTTCGGTCAATTCCAGTGGGGATGCCATTGAAAAGTTAATCTAGTTGTACAAAGTAATCAAAGAATGGGTTGACTGGTAGGCTGGTTGACTGCTTTATCTGTGGAGAGTGTATGTCACTGAGAGTCCTTTTATAGCGATTGAAATCATGATGAGGTCACGATGAGTCATCTATGCCCAAATATAGATTTCTAGGTCAGATGGCCCATGGAGTTTGTGATGTCAAACCTAGCAACCCAATATAAACAAACCTGATGTCAGACCTGAAGTATCCTTTTATACCCATATATGGAGATACAGAGATCTCCATACTGTATATGGGCATATTAGAAAACCCATATATGGGCATATACGGATGACATCAGGGATATCCATATATGGGCATAAAAGGGACAAGGGCTTACAGTTAAGCGATCTCCATATATGGGCATATCAGAAAGCCCATATATGTTCATATACTGATGACATCAGGAATATCCATATATGGGCATAAAAGGGACAAGGACTTACAGTTAAGAGATCTCCATGTATGGGCATAAAGGGACAAGGACTGTTACAGTAGATATAGAGATGTCCATATATGGGCATAAATGAACAAGGACTGACAAACACTGAGATCTCCATATAACCTATGGGAATATAAGGGACGAGGACAATGCGTAGCATTGTGAGCTTGTAGACCTATTTTCTAAATATTGTTGTACATTAAAAACTTGAAATGGGTCGTTCTGCATAGTACTTGGGATTTGTTGATGTAAATGTTCACATAGAGTGTAATAATTGGTAAAACAAACTTTTGGCCTATTTGTGGAGATAAGCGACCAACGGTCGCTTATCTCCCGATTAGGGAGTCTTACTGGTAGTAGATCTACAGGCACTGTGAGCATGTAGATCTACTATTTTCCCGAAAGAACCGTGTTATAGAAAGCCCCCTGACCAGTTCAAATATGATTCTTTTGGGGGTTGTTGCCTGAAAAGGTTAAGAAAGAACCACTGCTAGATGAGTGTTTTATTCATGACACTTTACATCCCATTTAAAAATCTTTACTGTCCTTATTTACAGTAATTGCTTTAAAATATGTGATTGTTGATTATTATTATAATAGGCTATTCATTTTAATTTCTGTTTATGGGTTATAATGTTATTTGTTTTAAATTGTATTTCCATATTCTGCATTTACCTTGCATGTCTTATCATGTGCCCCCTTTTTTAACTAAATATATAGGCTATCTTCCATCCTGTCTCCCTTTGAGAACAGTGTGAAAGCACTACTGCTTGTTGACGTTCTAACCGCGATTTGTGACTCATCTCCACATTTAAATGATTGACATTTGGAGGATCCAGCTGATTCCCCTAGTAACGTATGAACTGTGGGTAATTCCTTTGCCAAAGGCTGCAAATGTACAGACTTAAGTAAAGTCAACAAAAAGGGGCGTTCCCGCACCCTCACGGACTTACCGATTTTACATTGGAACAACCCTCAAGCCCTTAAAGGTCCATGAAACACAAAATCACTTTTTCTATAAATATATATTATATCAATGAGTCACTTGTGATAGGGAGCAGTGATATGGTTCAATTTGCCCATAGGCTTGGGGATTCAGAGCTTTCTGCTGTCTCTGTAGCTATGTCTGTGTACTTCCAGTTTCTAGGTCAGAAAGAAATCTTTGGCACCACTCATTAAATATTAGCTATCACTGTTCTATTGTGTAATGTGACGTAGGCACATCTAATTATTATTAACGTTTGTTTTACAGAGTCGTATCAAGGGGGGCATGTTTTCACTGTATGCTTGTTTCAGCCAGAGAGAAGAGCAGGCGCTGTCAACAGACAGTTACACTGTGTGGTGCCTGTGTTATTGCGACCGTAGGGAGCTACTTACTGTAGAAACCTCCACCGGCTGTCCGTGGCTGAGTCAGTCAGTCACACTTTTGCCCTGCTCATATCTCCACAACCGTTGCCCCCATCCATGCCAAATTTTGCACACACACTCCTTGACTGTCAAACTACAACCTCCAAGGACCCCCGGAGCCCCAGGGACCCCCAGGTCCCTGGGGGACCCCCAGATGTAAAAAATGACCAAATGTGCTCACACGTCACACGTCACACTTTTTCCCTGCTTATATCTCCGCACCCGTTGACCCGATCCATGCCAGATTTTACACACACACTCCTTGCCTGCCAAACTACAACCTCCAAGGACCCCCGGAGCCCCAGGGACCCCCAGGTCCCTGGGGGACCCCCAGATGTAAAAAATGACCAAATGTGCAAAACTGACCAAATGACCACCCCAACGGGGCTGCTCACGGGGAATTCACGGGGACCACTGACTCCTGGTGCTCCAGAACGGATGCAAAAGTGGTGGCGCCCCCAGTGGAGGACCCCCTGCCACTGCAGCGCACATAAAATGCCGTAACTCGGGCTAGGAGCGTCCGGGAGAGCCGGGGCCGGTACCTATTCGTCCGCCAAGGCAACGCGGAGACCCCACCCCTCATTTCTCACATGGCCCTATTGTAGCGCCACCTTCAGGCCGATTTTTAAAACACATTTTTGGACAGTTTTTGCCCTAAAATCACGAATATCACTACACAGCATGTCTACACTCATGTCATCAACATGGATCAGGAAGATTTTGGAAAAACTAATTTTTGCCCTATTTGTGGAGATAACCCACCTACGGTCGCTTATCTCCCGATTAGGGAGTCTTAATGGTTTTCTGTGTAGTGTAGTGTGTGTGTGTGTGTGTCAGGGCTCGAGACTAAGGGACTCCCGAAGTCCCGGGGACGTAAAAATATATATTTGGGACGCAAATTAATCTCCCCTGGGACGCAGACGGGACGTAGAGGATTTTTTTGAGCCAACGGCGCATATCAATGTCACTGCTCAAACCACGGTGTGCAAACTCGCAGCATGAGACTGAGACTCACAGAAAATGAATATGATGTAAACAGAATGTTTAAGAAGTTACCACAGGCAGTGCTGATCATCCTTTTCAGGTAGAACTTAGTTGCTAAAATGCTGCGCTATTTGAAGAGATTAAACAGCAGAATGAGGCAGAGAACAGACTGTCAATCTGGGTTACAACTAGTGGAAAATAGCCGATCTACAAGCTGTGGCTGAGAGATAAAGCATCCCCGCCCCGGCGTGGCTGAGAGATAAAGCATCCCCGCCCCGGCGCCCCCTGCTTCGCCACATCAAAGGCGCCGGGTTTTGTCCATGCCGCGAGGTGCTGAAGCATCGAGCTTATATGGGTCAGTGACGTGACGCCCCAAAAAATGTGTTTTTAAAAAAACTTTAAATTGCAGGCATAAAAGTTATTTACTTTTGTTCTACTCACTCTCAACCTTATGGAAATACATTTTGTTTTTAGATATTTTATTGGAATCAGACTTTATTCAGCAGTTTGTTGTACTTGTGCCTAAAATCGTCATATGGTGTGACATGAAAATAATTGTTCATAAAATGAAAATGGAGTACATCTTTCTTAAGTTACTCACTTTATCAAAGTCCTTTATCATAACTAACCAGTGATCCACTATAGTTTTTTGAAAATTAATTATATCTTACTAGTACTACTATCTTTTTTCATAATCGACACTCTGTGTGAGGCCCATGTTCATGATCTTACAACATATTTTAAATGTATTCTGTCAAAACTTTCTCTAAAATTACACAAATATTTGTGACTCTTCCTGATAATATTCTCTATGTAATCCATAAACATTTTTTTGGTTTAATCATTAATAAAGGTATGATTTTTCACTATTTGGAATGTCACACCAAATGATTTAGTGTAACACCGTATGATCATATCTTCATGTGTCAAAGCAAACTGTGTTTTAACCTACCTATTAGTGAGTACTGAACTTTACTGATTGATTAAACAATTACCCAGGATAACATGGCCTTAATATTTCTGAACAGGATATTATTGTAGGGCTTTAACATGGGATAAGAAAGAATTGTAGTAGTAGATGGATGATGAGGATGTGCACAGGAATGCTACGCACACCTAAGTCTTCTGCCAGCCCACGGCAGAAGGATCCTAAAGAGACAATAAGGCGCATAGCCACACTTGGAGCCAAGGCAACATTTTATTAACACCAATTAGTGGAAACAGAACTCAGCATTCAGGTAAATTGCTTTTTTCCGAAGTCTCCTGAACTTGAACACAGCATTTTGTGTTGAACAAATGTAATTAGGAATCATGACATTACACCACATCTCCACTAGCTAAAGAGTGCTGGGTTGCGCAACTCCGAAAATAGCTGATCTACAAGCTCTCGCAGCACAACGTGTTGAGAGCTTGTAGATCAGCTATTTTCGCTAGTTTTGTCTCGGGTCCTACCTTAACACTGTCAACTGTCCAGTCCAGTGAGTGAAAGTACAAAAGTATTAGATCAGATTAGATTATACATTTAGACTGTATTGTACATCAGCCAGTCGTATTTGGTGAGGGTAGCAAACCGGCTGCCTTGTTGCAGTTCTGCTATGCCACAGACAACCTCCTGCTCTTCGTAGAAAATGCAGTCTCGCCCCTTTGGCTCCTCTCTCCTTGCTGGGTCATTGTTTAGTTTCTCCCTGTACTTTCTCGTTCTCTCAGCACTTGTCATTTTCCAGCTGACAAAAGAAAATGGAATGTATAGTTTAAGACAAAGAGAAAATATTGTTTAGATTGAAACAATATGTTAAGGTTTCTTTGAAGGGGTTTCTGCTCTGTCTGATGAATTTGAAGTATCACTGAATGAAGCTAAATTACATTTTATGTAAAAATGTTTAAAACAAATGTTTAAATGTACAAAAGAAACATGGAACTTTGTTATTTATTGTTATATCTGTAGTTAAATACAGTATAAATCATATGGTGTGACAATCAAGTCATATGGCGTGACAAGCAGACATGTCACACCATTATGATTAAGTGTCACACCATATTACGTTTTCTGCATTTAGGTTTACCTTGAGGCTACTATGTACACATTAGCATGCTAACAGCATGCTAGCTATAACAAAGCAACCTAGATCTACATGGAAATATGACCAAAACTTCAAATAACTTAAGCTTTTTTTAATGAAAAGGTGTCACACCAACAGACATCCAAAGTGGTGAGTTTGTCAAAGTTTCAACAAGATGGCATTTCATGAAAATGTTAAAATCATAACTCACCTCAGACACCTGTCTTGCAGTTGTGCTGGGAGTGCTGAATAGCCTTACAGAAGAAGGACCTCTCTAGCCAATAGGTGTCCCAATAATTGCCTGTTTAACTTGTCCAAACTAGTGTCACACCAAATGATTTTGGTTTGGGGGACAAAATGTTTTTGATCAGAAATGACTGAAAACATTATGCTTTGACTTTGAAAAGATATAGGCTCACAAATAGACATTTTTTTTAGCCTAAATTCATTTTCAAATGATTTTTAGCAATTCTTTTTCTTAGTTTTATTCAAGTTCCCACTTTGAGAAACAAGGTCAGGACAGTCACACCATATGAGTTTTGCCATGTTTGGTTGAAAATTCTGAAGAAATGAGGA
Organism: Nannobrachium achirus; assembly: GCF_963921795.1. NCBI lineage: Eukaryota > Metazoa > Chordata > Actinopteri > Myctophiformes > Myctophidae > Nannobrachium > Nannobrachium achirus. The sequence continues at coordinate 64,765,125 of NC_137810.1, read as the reverse complement.
ATGAAATGTTTTAATCTTGAGTAAGTTCACATAAAGCTTAATGTCCTGCACAATATTCAGAAGGTTTTTGACAAATATATTTTTTATTTATACATGTTTGACACCGAGGACAGCGAAAACGTTACGTCACGTCACCCACCCATATATCAAAACGAAACATTCTGGAAAAAGTCAGTTACACTTTTTTTCTTTTTTTTAAGGGGGCTTCAATAATGACCTTATAAAGAAAAAAATACAACTCCCTGACATTGTAGCAATTATGCATATAGAAATGCAGTGGAACAATAAAGCTAAAGATATGTTTAGAAATGTTGACAGGCATATATTCATTGTAGCCTTTTTGCTGTGCAACACTTATGGCTCGAACACACTGTACGATTCTGCGTGGTCGGCGAAGCATCAGATCATTAGAGTATTTCACACTGCACGAGTGGCTTTCTTGAAATCGGCTCGTTGTGGTTTTTGCCGACAAGATTGATCACTGACAGATCACTGACAAGGGGTCACACACTGCCAGATATTTCACCAGGCAGTAGGCATCCCGATGATGTAGCCAATATATTACATTTGTTTATTCTAATTGCGGGCGTAAATGATTTTCCTCTCTTGCTGTGTGTGCGTGCCTGCGTGTCACACACACACACACACACACACACACACACACACACACACACACACAGCGCACTCCGCACCTGTTCGATGTTTTCATAATAACACCAGCCATGCTGCTGCTGCGGTTTTATCAACATATTGTGAGATGCGTTATTGGTTTTATAATGCTGCTATGAAACAGCATCTATATTATCATGATGAAAGACAGTCATGAAACAGCAATATAGTGATCTATACGCTGGACGGTCCGCTGCGTAATAATGCGCTCTCCATGCAGTCTCCAGCTCTCCTCATGTTAAACTCTTAATCTTCAACCCGCCGGTAGGCTATTTAAATACATGGCTGCAGTACGGGCGGCCAAACTAATTAAAACATCGGCAATAAACATACGGCCGGGCTTATATATGTATTTATGCAGGGGAGAACGTATATCTGTCTGTCTACTGTCTCTCCCCCCACCTCTCTCCCTTTCTTTCTCTCAACGCGCGTCGCTCCGTGCGTCTCCATTTGACACACACAGAGAGAGAGAGAGAGAGAGAGAGAGAGAGAGCACTCGGGTGCGCACTGCGCTGTGACAGTGACAATCAAAGCTCCTATTAGCCTATTAGGTCTATCTAGAAACGCTCGGGAAGCTGTCGGCGAGCGTTGGAATCGCGCACGTTTTTGTCGGCTTGGTTCACTCTGGGTGACATGCTGTGGCGATTTTGGTGGAGTAGATTTCAGGGCCATTTATCTCGACAAAGTTAAAATAATGTTTCCAAGTTCCAAAGCTGCTGTTGTCTCGAGTCGAGATCTCGCCAGCATTTGGAGACAGGAGAACTCTCCGCTCCGTGCGTGCCTCCGAGTGACAATGTGTGTGCGTAGGCTTTGAGTTTGTGTGTATTTTTAAGACCCGCCCAAGGCCGTCTCTGATTGGCTTAGCCTGAATCTTTAAGCTAGGTCAACCAATCATTGCTCCTCTACAGTGCATCTAGTTAGTGTGCTAAGCCAAGCATGTGTTTGACTTGACTAGTGAGAGTTACCCTATGGAGTTACCACACACACAGAGGCAAGTTTATGACCCAGGCAGCAGACAGGCAGACTCCGCTCTGCGGCCGCTCTGCCTCTGCGTGCGGAGAGAAAAAGTAACTAGCCACTTTACACGACAGTAAAGTTCTGTCCACACCGGCGAATTAGCGAAAGCGACGTGAATAAGCGAACCAAAAAGGCGAAGAATTCGCCATTCGCCCTTTTCCATACACACCAAAAAGCGACGCGAATATGCGTATAATATTCGCTTAATTCGTCTAAAAACGAGGGGGCGATATCTGCCTGCATAGCCACAGGAAAAAGGAGAAGAAAGGAGAGAGAGGAGAGGAGAGAGGAGAACGGAGACAGGGAAACAAATAAAACAATGGAAACTATATCCTCAAGTGATGATGAGACCTGGCCGTGGTTGTTAGCCTATTAAATAAGAAAAAGAACAGAAGAGACAAGTGACAACACGCGTTCTCCGTTCCCCCTCCCCTCAGCTCCGGCCGGGGGCAGAGTAGACACTAGACAGGGTCGGTCAGTGTTTTATCATGTCAATCATTATGTGTATTACCCGAGAGGACCCAAGAGGACCCGTATGTGTGTGTACTTTCTGCTTTTTATGCAAACTGTAAAGCAATCAATCAATGTGTGTGTGTGTGTGTGTGTGTGTGTGTGTGTGTGTGTGTGTGTGCGCGCGCTGTTTAACGTGTGTGCTGTGTTTTCTGTCATTTACTCGAAATGCACTCCTCTTGGGTTATCGCGCCTCCTAGCGTGCGATACAGAGCTACACATATGCTCCCGAATGACAAAGTCGGAGGGTATGCCAGTCAAAACGCCCCGCCCCAACCGTGGGCATAAGGCGCGAGACTGGCATGTGTACTTCCTCTTCCGTTCCTCTGCACGCATGAGATACGGACGTCTACACATGTTACTCTACGACAATTAATTAATTCTTCAAGTTACTCAGTATAAGACCAGTTCGAATTCAACTTTAGCCTTAGCGGTGAGTAGGACCATCACCCACGGGTTTCGTTCAACTTGGTCTGTTCTTCTCTGTTTTGTTCTTCGCTGTTTGCTGCTAACGATAACAAGCGGCTAGCCTAGGTTAGCTTAGCTTACCTTCGTCATGTCTAGCGAGGGTCTGTTTTCACCACCCCTCCCTCGACGCTGCGGGGATCCGGAGTGCAGCCGCTTTATCGCCGCTGAGGACCCGCATTCCATCTGCCTGGGCTGTCTGGAGCTACAACACGCTTGGCAAGGTTTCTACTTCCCAAACAGCTGCGTGTTCTGCGCGACGATGGACGCGGCCGTTCTTCACCAGCGTCTGCTGGTGGTCATGAACATGGACGCTGCAAGGCCCAAACAAAGCCACGTCGCTCGGGGAGCTCAGATGGAACACGGCGCTCAGATCCCCGCCACGCCAGGACAAAGAAGCGGGCCTGTTTCCAGCACCGCAGCAAGGTTTGTCCAGGCGGCTCCTAGTGTTTGCGAACCTATCCGCAGTAGCTTCTCTCCGATGTACACTATTTCTACCACAGCGCACAGTGGGGGACCCGGCATGTTCGGCTCTACCCCGCGCTTCTCCTTCACGCCCGGTCCTGGTTTGACCAGCACCGGGCCTCTCCAGGCCTCCGCCGCCCTGCAGGCTAGCCTCCAGGGACCACTCCAGGCGGGGCCATTGTCTCCGGTCGCCGCCGAGGCGGCCACCAGTGGGACTCCTCACCCCACCAACCCGTTCCTGATGACTCCAGCGGTCACCGCCCCCCCCTCTTTCCCCCCTCTCTTAACGTCCCAACAGAACGTGCCACGTAAAGTGCCTCGTGGCTCGGACGAGTTTGGCACCTCCGAGGAGGAGGAAGATGCCATGGAAGGAGAAGAGGAGGAAGATGAAGAGGAGGAGGAGGAGGACGGTTTGGTTCAAGAGGAGACAAGTGAGGACATTGTGATGCTAAGCCCCCGTCATGGCGGCACCCCTCGCACCTCACCCCAAGCCCCCCCCCATCGCCCCTGCCAAGAAGGCAGCGGTGGATAAGGAGAAGGTGGGCGCCACAGCAGAATCCACCCCACAAGAACTGGACCTGCTGGCAGTGGTTGAGCTGGCGGTGGCCAAGATGGGCCTCACTATGCCAGTGGAGCCTCGCCCTGCGAGCTCAACGGAGATCAAGTTTGCGGGCAAGAGAGAGGTACAGACACCAGTCCCTCGCTCTCAGAAGCTACCCGCTACCCCGGGGCTCAAAGAAGCTCTCCATTCCACATGGAAAGAACACAGAGAGCCCGGGAAGATGGCTCTGTCAACCTCACTGGCGGATGAGGACAAGTTTGGCGTGGGCGGCCTTCCCCCTGTGGATGTCGCCACTAATCAGTTCTTCTGTGCCCAGTTTAAACCCACGGAATGCCCCTTCACTCAGGAGCCTGTGCCCAAGTTCAAGAACAAGGACGAGAACAAGGTCTCCAACATGGTAAAAAATGTTTATAAAGCTGCAGGGCTCTCTGTGAAAAGTTTAAACGTGGTGGGGCTGATGAATGGAGCCATGGCAGAGATGCTGCTCCAAAACAAGGACCGCCTCCCTCCTGAAGCCTATGCTGAATGGGATGGCATGCTACAGCTGGCAATAGTGAGCAACGTCCATGCCATCCAATGGGCTGGCGGAGGGATGGACGTCGCTGTCAGCATGGAGAGGTTCAGGTGGCTGCAGAAAGTCCCCTTCCAAGGCGACGAACCAAAGGCCAGCGAGAGGCGAGAGGAGCTGAGGGGCCTGGACACAGCCCCCAACAGTCTCTTCGAGGGAGCGTTACCCTTCCTCCGTGTCATCACCGACACCAATAAAGCCCAAAAAGAAGTGGTGGATGCTGTTTTGGGTAAACCTGATAAAGGGAAAGAACAGTCAGGTTACTCAGGACGCTCTTCCCGTAATAGGGAGAGATATCAGGGACCCCCCCGACAGGGCGGGAAACCCCATCGTTCTCCTAGAGCTCCGTCTTCCTCCTCGGGCACGAGCAGGAACAGAAGTCAGAGCAACCAGGGCTCCCAGCACCAGGAGATGCGCCCACCAGCTCGCCCTTCATACAGTGCAGCAGTGAGGGGGCGTGGGAGAGGGTCGAGAAAATGACACTTTGAGAAAGAGGGCCTTCTCACCCTCGGCGCACGGAGACAGGGTCATGGACGGCTCTCCAGCGCGCAAGCACAGTGCACTTTTGATCCTGCCACCCAGGGTGGAGGAATCCAATGTAAATGTGAATTTTGTTACTGTGCCAAATGTTTTCTCCCCAGTAAAGAATGTGTCTGCGAAACAAGGTCTCTTCTTTCACAATGCACACACAATGGAGAATCCCCAGTGGGGACATCCATATATAAAATATGCATGCCCAGTACCACAATCACAAACACAAACAGCCTTCAAGGAAACCCCCTTAAGGGGCATTTCCAATATAAAAGGTTTAATTGTTCCACAGCCTCAACTCAAGGGCCGGAACAACAAGTGTTCCTCCCTTCCGACACGAGAGGGCGCAAAAGCGCCAGTCAAGGTAAGAAGGTTGCAGAGAGGTCTCTCTTGTTTAGCTATCCCAGCCCCAGCTGCGACAGCAGTATTAAACAGGGTTTTAGACAGGACGTGTTTACAAGAATGCGTTCCTTTTTACACTCCTCCTCTGCCTCCTGTCCCACCGTGCAACAAAGTGTTGTCGCCGGTGATAAAGGCATTAAACGTAAGGCCCTCGCTTCACAGCAAGACGGTGTCACGCTCAGTAGTGAGTCACGTGTCTCAGTCTCGAGTCCCTTTGACTTCCGCGTTACCGGTGACGTCAGTGTCGTGTCCGGGGGTGCACATACCGTGCATTCCTATCAATCACATTCCGTTAGGTCTGACGTCAGCTCCCATTCAGAATCCTTTGTCAAAGCATTTAACTCAATGGAAAGCATGCAAGCCGTGTCCCTGGGTGCTTCGCACCGTGAGGCAGGGATACAGGCTACAATTCTCAACCCAGCCTCCCTTGTCAGACAGAGTGATATTCACGCACGCAAAGGGGCAGGCCGCTTTGATTCTGAGGGAGGAGATTCACTCTTTATTGGGGAAAGGAGCGATCAGGGAAGTTTCCACAGATCAGCTCGGTCTGGGGTTTTATTCTCATTATTTCGTTGTGCCAAAGAAAGGGGGGGGGCTGAGGCCCATTCTGGACCTAAAAGCCCTCAACAATTTTCTGGTAAAATACAGTTTCAAAATGTTGACGAACGTAGCGCTATTGCGCTCGATCAGAATCAACGATTATTGGACGTCCCTCGATTTGAAGGACGCGTACCAGCATGTGGGAATTTACCCCCCACACAGAAAATTCCTGAGGTTCGGTTTCGAGGGGAAAGTGTACGAATACACTGTTCTCCCGTTCGGCCTCTCTCTGTCTCCCCGCGTGTTTGTCAAAGTGACACAAGCGGCTATAGCTCCCCTGCGGCAGCAGGGAATCAGACTTGCGACGTACCTGGACGATTGGTTAATAAGCGCAAGTTCGAGAGAGGAGGTGACACGTCTCACCAATGTGGTGATGTCGCAGTTAACCTCTCTGGGGTTCAACATAAACTTCAAAAAGAGTATGTTAACACCAGCTCAGCAGACCACCTTTTTGGGGATCTCGCTGGACTCAATAAATATGACGGCTCGACTCTCACAGGAGCGATTAGTCAAGATCGTGGCCTGCGCGAAATCTTTTCGCGTGGGCAGAGTGGTCACGTACAAGCGCTGCATGATTATGTCAGGGCTGATGGCCTCAACTATCCATCTACTCAGGCTGGGCAGGCTGTATATGAGGCCTTTTCAAAAGTGGATGTTGGCACTCAAAATCCACTCGACACAAGGTCGCCGCAAGGTCAAGGTGTCCCCAGGGTGTGTGTACACACTGAGACCGTGGGTGGACGTGACTCTTCTGTCCCAGGGGGTCAGTATGGGCGTGGTGGTGTCACGGAAAGTGATCACAACGGACGCCAGCCTCAGTGGTTGGGGCGCAACGCACGAGGGCCGTTCGGTGAGGGGAGTTTGGGACTCCGCTCTACAGAAACGGCACATCAATTTTCTGGAGTTAAAGGCAGTGTTTCTGGCGTTGAAACATTTTTTGCCTTTCGTGGAAGGATGTCACGTGTTGATCAGGACAGACAACACGACGACCATGTGCTATATCAACAAGCAGGGGGGCCTCTCCTCCCCGGCTCTCAATCAGCTGGCGCGGGATCTGACGCTGTGGTGGGAACCACGTTTGGCGTCGATCAAGGCGTCGCACATTCCGGGGCTTCTGAACAGCGGAGCAGATCTGCTGTCCAGGGGGGAGCCCCTTTATGCGAATTGGTCCCTCCACCCGGGAGTGGTGAGACAGATTTGGAGCAGGTTCGGTCAGCCTCAAGTCGACTTGTTCGCGTCAGCAGAGAACGCGAAGTGTACACTTTTCTTCTCTGCGACGGGGCCAGCCCCACTGGGGCTGGATGCTCTGGCTCACGACTGGCCGAGGGAACTGCTGTACGCGTTTCCTCCGTTGGAACTGATCCCCCAGACTTTGGAGAGGGTCAGGCGGTTCGGCCTCAAACTATTGTTGGTGGCTCCGGGGTGGGGCGTGTGGAGGTCGGAGATATCTCCCCTCCTTTACGACAACCCGTTGCCTCTGCCGCCAATCAGAGATCTGCTACGGCAGGCAGGGCAGGAGATCTTCCATCCCGACCCGGCGAAGCTAGACCTTCAGGTTTGGCCCGTGAAGGGGAGTCTTTGAGCGCTTTGGGTCTGACGCCAGGGGCGGTTCAGACTATTCAAAGTGCTAGGGCTTCGTCCACGCGGTCGGCTTATGATAAGAGGTGGAGGATCTTTGAAGACTGGTGTGCGGAGCGTACGTCGCCGGTGGTGGCGTTTGAGGCTCCGGTCCAGCTTGTTGTGAATTTCCTTCAGGAAAAGCTAGAAAGTGGTCTTGCCTTTTCTACCATTAAAGGTTACTTGGCGGCGCTGTCAGCGTGCCATGTGGGCTTTGAGGGTAAGACGGTGGGTAGGCACCGTCTGGTGGCTCGGTTTTTAGCGGGTGTGCACCAGCTTAAACCGGTTACTAGGTCCCTTTTCCCATCGTGGGATTTGGGTGTGGTGTTGGACGGGCTGTGCCGTCCACCGTTTGAGCCTCTGGAGGCGGCGAGCTTAAAGCTTTTGAGTTTTAAGACTAGTCTTTTGTTGGCTTTGTCTACAGCCAAGAGAGTCAGTGATCTACATGCGTTATCGGTGGACCCGGTGTGCATGAGATTCTGTGAGGATGGCAAGAAGGTTCTGCTAAAACCCCATTTGGCGTTTGTCCCAAAGAACCGTGTGATTATACATGAGCCAACCGAGTTGGTGGCTTTTCATCCTCCTCCGTTTTCTTCGGAGGAGGATAGGCGTCTACATTGTCTTTGTCCGGTAAGATCCTTGAGGATTTACTGTGAGAAGACGAGGGCTATTAGAGCGTCAAACCAACTGTTTGTCACTTTTAAAAGTGGTCCTAGACGGAAAGCGGTGGCTAAAGCTTCACTTTCAAGGTGGATTGTGCAGGCCATAAAGATGGCCTACACTTGTGCTAAAGTCCCGGTTCCTGAGGGCCTAAGGGCTCATGACACTAGGGGAATGTCGACCTCCTGGGCTCTAGCCAGGGGTGTCTCGATCCAAGAGATCTGTTCGGCGGCTAACTGGTCGACTCCGTCGACTTTTGTGGTTTTTTACCATTTGGACGTGGCTCCATCTTCATTGGCGCATTCGGTCCTGGGTGTTGCCGCCTCCTCTAGTTAAAGACTTTTTTCCCCTTTTTTATAGCTGAGACCAAGTCCCTTTGCTCTCGGTAAAAGGGGGAGACCCTGTTTCCTTATAAAACGGCTGCTAGTGGGCCTATTAGTGAATAGGCGGGCTCCAGCCTGTCAGGGTTTTATGAGGCGGACCTGGTCGGCCTATTAGTTCATGAGGCGGATTTCGGTCTGTCAGGGTCTTTCTACTTTCTTCCGCTCTCGAGTCCGGTGGGCTCGGGGCTCCGTGGGGGAGGGGCCACGCCGGGGGTGTGGTCTCCTGTCAGGCGGAGCGGGCGGAATTTGAGGGTGTGCGCTTCCGGGGGTTTATGTGACCCAAGAGGAGTGCATTTCGAGTAAATGACAGAAAACGAAAGGTTTCGTACGAAACCATGGTTTTCTTAGTTTAGGAGAAATGCACTCCTCAAACGCCCCTTCGCGCGCATGTTGCGTGCAGAGGAACGGTGTTGTTAAGAGGAAGTACACATGCCAGTCTCGCGCCTTATGCCCACGGTTGGGGCGGGGCGTTTTGACTGGCATACCCTCCGACTTTGTCATTCGGGAGCATATGTGTAGCTCTGTATCGCACGCTAGGAGGCGCGATAACCCAAGAGGAGTGCATTTCTCCTAAACTAAGAAAACCATGGTTTCGTACGAAACCTTTCGTTTAGGCTGGCCTGACCTAGGATCATGGTCTGTTAGCCGTGAGGCAGCGAGATGAATGGCTGTGTAACAGTGTGATGATAATGCTGGTCTAGGATCAGTTTAACAGCAGGGGGAAAAGATATTGGTGCGTGCGTAATGCATGCGTGATGCGTAGCCTGCTGCCAGGATGATGAGATAGCAGCCGCGACCGCGTACGTTAAACCATGACTTACTTACTTCTCTGTAGTTAGAAAATAGCCTAAAAGTATTCCTTTTAATCTCTGGCTTTTGTTTCGATCTTAATATTATAGATTCCTTGGTAGCCTTCTTCTGCCTGTCAATCAGTTAACAGCGCACGCTGCACGGCTGCAGTGAAAGAGGGTTTTAATAATGATTAAATGGTCGGGTCTCTCGGAAATAAAAGGATCTCGGTCTGTAAAAAAAGAGTCAGTGTAAAGTAACTAAAAGTAGCCTACATTTACTTGAGTAGCCTGTACTTGTAGGTATTTGTACTTGAGTCGAATTTCCAGTACTTTCCTTCTAATCGACTCATTTCGGATCCTATTGTAGGCTATTTAATACCCAGCGATTTATTTTTAAACATTAGTCTTTTTGCAGATATAAAGTAGCCTACAATAACAAACACATAAACCATGTTTTTACCAGTAAGACATTCGAGTAGGCTACTTTTCCCAAGCAGCCACGCAGACGAGACACGGAAAAGGAGAAAGACACTGTTCCCCTCGGCCTCAATGTAACGTGAAGGTCCCTCCACCATTCTCTCTCTCTCTCTTGAAATAGGGTAGAGTGAGGTTACTTTGATACAGAGAGAGAGAGGAATTCGCCTTTGAACGTTCGCTTAATTCGACACAAGGGCGAATAAAAAACAGACGCCTTTTCGCTTTTTTGAAATTCGCGTTTGGTGTGGATGCTTCCATTGACTTTATAAGGTTTTAAACAAAAGGCGAATAATACGCTAATTCGCTATTCGCCAATTCGCCCTCTGTGTGTACGAACCTTAACTAGAACGGCGTTATTGAATGGGGAAAGGTAACGCGTTACGTTAAAAGTTACCGAGAAAAGTAGTTTCGTTACGTAACGTAACGTAACGTAACGGCGTTCTTCCCAACACTGCTCCCCAGTAGTTTGAAGTTATTCTAATAGCCAATTAAATATTTCTGCTTTAATATAATGCACATGCCCACAGGCTTTTCTATTTAAAATCACAGACTTTAAAGAACATTCTGGCCAGCTGAGAATGTTTTTCTCCATAAGTAAAAAAAGACAAAGAAGTAAAAACACCACTTACCTTACCTAAGATTGCTATGGTTAATATGTTGAATCTGTTTGTGTTGCTAATCCACCATCCACACGTTCTTGAACTTGTTTCCACTCAGTCTGCACTGGGCCACCCTCTCACACTCGGATGGTCTATTTGGCTTCAAGAGACGGCCCCTCCTCCGCATGCATCGTCATCCAATAGCTCTCAAAACATTCCCACAACACACGTGGTTTACAGTTAGTGAACAGTAGTGGCAGCCTGGCAGACTGCCAGCCTCATAACATAAGCCACCATATGGCGGAGTCAGGTTACAGCCTTGAATGACCCATTTTGCGGATATATCCTGACATTCAATTCTTGTGGATAATGTCTTTCATTCAATAATATATGAGTAAAAAAGTAAAAAAAAAAAAACTTTCCAATGAGTCTTCAATCAACAATAAAACAGCTGCAAGGGTGGCCTGGACACACCCTTTCTAATAGGATAATAATAATAATAATAATAATAAATGTGGGGTTTTGTCTGTTATAAAGATCCTAGCCTACTGGAAAAATCCTACTCAAAGTAAAAGCATTGTTACTTTAGTGAAAATTTGCTCAAAGTACTATTATAGTCCAGGAAATTAAGTAGAGTAGGCCTACTCAAGTAGGCTATTTAAAAGTAGTCAAGTAATTAAAAAGTAAATGTACCCCCCCCCCCCTTTTTTTAACATTAATTACATGTCACGTTACACGTTAAGCTGTAGCCTAGGCCTATCAATTGATGTCATGTCATTGACCAGGAGAAAAAAAAATACTATTCAGAAAACCGTTATCAGTTGCAATTTACAGTTTAGGCTAGCAGACGCTTTTAATCCAAGGCAATTTAGAATAAGCAGGTAATACATCAACATAATAAGCAAGCTAAGTCAGTACATCAACAACAGTACAACAAATGAATAGGAATATCAATCTAGAAAAACAATAACAGACCACACACCTAATCAGTACAAAAACGTTTCTAAATTTCTGGATTTAATTTAATCATTACCCATTGTCCAAATTACAATAAGTACAAGTATTTACTATTTAAATCACTCAAAATAAGAGTATTTAAAAATTACGTTAAAGGTACAGATCCTCCAAAAAAACAAAACAAAAAAAACAAGCTACTCTTGAGTAATTACTTAAGTACTTTTATTTTCCACCTCTAGTTATATAACCTTGGATCAGGACTATCATAGATGTAGGGATGTCACACTTGGATGTCCATTGACTTATGGGGGGTACTGGTAGAGACCAAGACTCGACAAAATACATCTATGATAATCTTGTTCCAAGACTAAGGCCTGTTCAAATGTGCTATTTCAAATTGTGCTATTTTCTGTCCATGGCATGGCAGAGTAGTAGCCTAGCTCTGAAAGATTCCCAATTCCTGCCAGCTGGCAGCCTGCCACTGGCAGTGACGGGCGACATCATCCGCGGACTCTTCAGAGCCAGAGCATAGATCCCTAAATATATGCTGAGCCTGCCAGCTGCCAGGCCGCAAGGGGTCCTCCCTATGTTCCCCAGGTTCTATGTTCCCCACAGGTTAACATTTCACCAGCGTTAGTTTTACTGAGGTTAGGGTTAAGGTTAAGGTTAGGTTTAGGTGGTAAGTGGGGAACATAGAACCTGGGGAACACAGAACCTGGGGAACCTAGGGAACATAGGTACGGTCCCGCTGCAACCTGAAATACCGCCCTGAGCTTCGCATTCATGTGGGTATAGCTAATCTGGCAAACAAACAGCAGTCTAATTTCACCCATTTTTCTACACCAGCAATTACACATAGGAGATGGGCCTATTCTTACTGAGAAGATCCAAAATGTGCATAAAACCGGCTTTAAAAGAAAGTGGGCATAGGTAAATAATCACTAATGCCTCATTCACATACAGAAAAGCCAAGCTAATGGTTGGCTTGGTAATTCAATGTAATATCTATGCAAACCAGCTTTTGAAATGTCCAAGCTGGAAAAAAAGCTTGGAATTTTTTTAAAGCTGGTTTGCATAGAGATTACATTGAATTACCAAGCCAACCATTAGTTTGGCTTCTCTCAGTGTGAATGCAACATTAAGCACTCAGCTTTTGGCACTTGACTGGGCAGTCTTGCATTATATAAGTGCATGTAATACTGAAGAATATTTAAAAGCAATTACTTTTACTTGTAAGATTTTAACTGATTTTAACTGAGCTACTTGTAGTGGATTACATTTGACCATTAGTATCTGTACTTTTAGTCAAGTACTGGGTTGATGACTCAACCTTGCACAACCCTCTGTAGTAGGCTACGCTATACCCCCACCCTTGGAATGTCTATTTGTCTTCAAGCAACGGCCCCTCCACGACGTCATCCATGGACTCTGCACTGTTGGCAGAGTGAGACCATAGTGGTTCTCAAAATATCCCCACACGTGGTGAGCCTGCCCATTGGCAGGCTGCCAGGCTGTAACCTGAAGAACGCCTTGAGCTGCCCATTCTCGTGGGTATATCCTGCCCGCTGCCATGCTGCAAGGGTCACACCATTTCTTAAAGGAAACCTTTTACAACAAGGGTTCATATTTTAGATTGTAATTAGAGAAAAGAAAAGATGAGTGTTAAAATGTTTTCATTTACTGCTTTCTATTGTTTTAGTGATTTTAGTGTTTTGGTTTCAGTGGGTGGGGGCATGTGTACAGGTGGCTACATATGTATTTTTAACAAAATAAGACGTCAATTTCTTAGTTACTATTTACACCAGCCCCCATAAGTCACATCTGCCCATGAAAGATTGCAGTGCATCTTGGGAATGGCCTTGTGTTTAAAAAGATATTTAGCCACTTGCATGAATGCAAATCAAAATCGTTAAAATCACTGAAACGATAGAAATAAGTAAATGAGAACATTTTAACACTCATCTTTTCTTTTCTCTAATGACTATCTAAAATATGAACCCTTGTTGTAAAAAAACAAAGTTGTCCTTTAACATGAGGCTTAAAAACGTATTATGAAATGGCTTTCAAAATTAATCCTTCTCTGAGTGATATACGGCATATACAGTAAATAATGGAATGATCTGGAAATTGAGAGGATGAGTCACAGAGCAGAAATGGCTAAGTTGGATATGGAGTACAGTAGGTGGTAATGTACATAAGTGAGAAAAAGGTGAAGACTGCATCAGAGGCTGCTGCACTGGCAGATGATAATGTTGACCCATAGAGTTACAGTAGGACTAGGGATGCCTACTCTTATTCAGATACGGGCGATAGAGAAACTGACTCTGCTGGTGGGTGGGGTGTATTTCTGTGACTGTTCTGGTGGAAATCTTGCAGAACAGGGTGATCGTGCTGCCCGTATCCGTGACAATGAAGGAATCAAGGAAGGTCATTGGAAAAATAACTTATGGCTAGAAAAAAGCTCTGTGGTACCCGGGTCAGTGACGTGACGCCCCAAAAAATGTGTTTTTAAAAAAACTTTAAATTGCAGGCATAAAAGTTATTTACTTTTGTTCTACTCACTCTCAACCTTATGGAAATACATTTTGTTTTTAGATATTTTATTGGAATCAGACTTTATTCAGCAGTTTGTTGTACTTGTGCCTAAAATCGTCATATGGTGTGACATGAAAATAATTGTTCATAAAATGAAAATGGAGTACATCTTTCTAAAGTTACTCACTTTATCAAAGTCCTTTATCATAACTAACCAGTGATCCACTATAGTTTTTTGAAAATTAATTATATCTGTATATTTTTTTCATAATCGACACTCTGTGTGAGGCCCATGTTCATGATCTTACAACATATTTTAAATGTATTCTGTCAAAACTTTCTCTAAAATTACACAAATATTTGTGACTCTTCCTGATAATATTCTCTATGTAATCCATAAACATTTTTTTGGTTTAATCATTAATAAAGGTATGATTTCTCACTATTTGGAATGTCACACCAAATGATTTAGTGTCACACCGTATGATCATATCTTCATGTGTCAAAGCAAACTGTGTTTTAACCTACCTATTAGTGAGTACTGAACTTTACTGATTGATTAAACAATTACCCAGGATAACATGGCCTTAATATTTCTGAACAGGATATTATTGTAGGGCTTTAACATGGGATAAGAAAGAATTGTAGTAGTAGATGGATGATGAGGATGTGCACAGGAATGCTACGCACACCTAAGTCTTCTGCCGGCCCACGGCAGAAGGATCCTAAAGGGACAATAAGGCGCATAGCCACACTTGGAGCCAAGGCATTGAAGGCAACATTTTATTAACACCAATTAGTGGAAACAGAACTCAGCATTCAGGTAAATTGCTTTTTTCCGAAGTCTCCTGAACTTGAACACAGCATTTTGTGTTGAACAAATGTAATTAGGAATCATGACATTACACCACATCTCCACTAGCTAAAGAGTGCTGGGTTGCTCAACTCCGAAAATAGCTGATCTACAAGCTCTCGCAGCACAACGTGTTGAGAGCTTGTAGATCAGCTATTTTCGCTAGTTTTGTCTCGGGTCCTACCTTAACACTGTCCACTGTCCAGTCCAGTGAGTGAAAGTACAAAAGTATTAGATCAGATTAGATTATACATTTAGACTGTATTGTACATCAGCCAGTCGTATTTGGTGAGGGTAGCAAACCGGCTGCCTTGTTGCGGTTCTGCTATGCCACAGACAACCTCCTGCTCTTCGTAGAAAATGCAGTCTCGCCCCTTTGGCTCCTCTCTCCTTGCTGGGTCATTGTTTAGTTTCTCCCTGTACTTTCTCGTTCTCTCAGCACTTGTCATTTTCCAGCTGACAAAAGAAAATGGAATGTATAGTTTAAGACAAAGAGAAAATATTGTTTAGATTGAAACAATATGTTAAGGTTTCTGTGAAGGGGTTTCTGCTCTGTCTGATGAATTTGAAGTATCACTGAATGAAGCTAAATTACATTTTATGTAAAAATGTTTAAAACAAATGTTTAAATGTACAAAAGAAACATGGAACTTTGTTATTTGTTGTTATATCTGTAGTTAAATACAGTATAAATCATATGGTGTGACAGTCAAGTCATATGGTGTGACAAGCAGACATGTCACACCATATGATTAAGTGTCACACCATATTACTGTTTTCTCCATTTAGGTTTACCTTGAGGCTACTATGTACACATTAGCATGCTAACAGCATGCTAGCTATAACAAAGCAGCCTAGATCTACATGGAAATATGACCAAAACTTCAAATAACTTAAGCTTTTTTTAAAGAAAAGGTGTCACACCAAAAGACATCCAGAATGGTGAGTTTGTCAACGTTTCAACAAGATGGCATTTCATGAAAATGTTAAAATCATAACTCACCTCAGACACCTGTCTTGCAGTTGTGCTGGGAGTGCTGAATAGCCTTACAGAAGAAGGACCTCTCTAGCCAATAGGTGTCCAAATAATTGCCTGTTTAATTTTTCCAAACTAGTGTCACACCAAATGATTTTGGGTTGGGGGACAAAATGTTTTTGATCAGAAATGACTGAAAACATTATGCTTTGACTTTGAAAAGATATAGGCTCAAAATAGACATTTTTTTTAGCCTAAATTCATTTTCAAATGATTTTTAGCAATTATTTTTCTTAGTTTTATTCAAGTTCCCACTTTGAGAAACAAAGTCAGGACAGTCACACCATATGAGTTTTGCCATGTTTGGTTGAAGATTCTGAAGAAATGAGGAATGAAATGTTTTAATCTTGAGTAAGTTCATATAAAGCTTAATGTCCTGCACAATATTCAGAAGGTTTTTGACAAATATATTTTTTATTTATACATGTTTGACACCGAGGACAGCGAAAACGTTACGTCACGTCACCCACCCACCCATGTAAAGCTATCAGCATTGGCTGTCTGTGCCAATCTCCAGTGCCTCTGTTGGTCAATCTAAAGAGGAGATAGGTTTCTGTGAACATTTTACGAGGCACATTCCACACATTCATTTGTCCTTGGGTATGTTTTGCCTTTTTTCCAAGGAGTAAAACAGGCTGCTGTATTCCAGTGTTGGGCATGGGCATGTTTATGTTTCAGGTGCCTTTTGCAGTTCACCTAAAAGGTCAACTAAAAGGATAAACACCACAAGAAAGCAGTTAGGCTTGTTTACTCAATTCATACCACATTAAATGACAGACAAATAAGGATATGCTTTGTCTTTTTTGCCAGTTTTGAGTTGCAGCCACCTGTAAGTGACTTTTCAGAGCGGTTTTAAAGGAGGGTAGGGATGTACACTTCTTTAGGGCCGTCGTTAGGGCATTCCACATTTTTGCGGTATAGCAGGAGAACAAATGTAACCCTATGTTTGAGCCAAATCTGGGTTGGACATGATTTGTGGAGCTGCCTCTGGTGTTGTAATTGTGAACTTTTGGAAGTATTTTGTCAGGCATGGGAGTCTTAGGGGGTCATTACATGAGGTCGATTTTTTTTGTAGACGATAGTTTTTTCTATTGATTCGGCCATTTTGACACACGGAGACGCGGTTTCATGACCCTAACCGATACTTTTCGGAATTCGGCTCTGAAAGTGCATTTCTGCGGTTTCGCATCAGTTTCGCAATGGTGTAATATCGGAATTCGGCCGTGAGGGAGAGTGCGATGATGTCATAGCACCCCCTCCTCTGCTCCCCTTCCCCTGCTGCATATAAGTGTCAGTCTGTCAGACTAACCGAAAATGTATTATTATTATTTGTGTTGTTGTAGGCCTAATTAAAACCCAGAAAATAGCCCAGTGATCTATTAGCACAAACCTCATTTGAAAAATGTCAGGAGTAGTCTATATGAAAGCCTTTTAAAAATGTCTAATTACGCACAAGTCGTCGCACCTGGGCTGGTACCCTAGCTGGCCTGTCGGAGTTGCAACAGCTCTCCTCTCCGCAAAGTTAAATTAAACCATTAGGCTATGGTATTCCATTCTAAGCAAAGCAAACCAATGATTAATGACTATTTGCGTTCCCCTTTTTCAACTTCTCACCAAAAAATACTGGATTAATTCTTCATGCACCGCGCCACATCACAGACGCAGCGGACTTCAGGTAATGAGTGAGTTATTGTAATATGCTGAGTCTTGCTGACAGACAGACAGAGAGACAGACAGACAGACAGACAGACAGACAGACAGACAGACAGACAGACAGACAGACAGACAGAATAAACATAACTGTCCAGTCAGTCAGAGACCATCACAAAAACTTCCTCCATATCCTCGCTCCCTCTCCTCCAGTCAAAGAAATCATGTCGCTTTTTCTCTCCAGTGCGTCTAGCCTCCTCTTAAGGCACGCATGTTGCTTAGTAGGCAATTTACTTAAAGCCATAACGGAAGGCTATGATTGTGACTTCCAGTGAAATAACAGACTGCCAGTGGCGTATGGCGTCAGTTCATTAATTTATTCCGTTAGTTTATTTTGCGACGGCACATCACCCTCCCAGTGCAGTGCGTCAGTTCAGTAAGAGCTAAGGTATGGCAACATGACTGTTGTCTGGTCTTGCACGTGCAAGGCACGCATGCAAGACAGTCATGTTGCCAATACTTAGCAACAGGCATGATGAATTTATTTTAAGAAGTACATTTTATTATTTTCCCTTGTAATCAAGGTATGGTAGACTACCATACCCATATGTGCCTCTGTATACTTCTGTGTTGCAGATAGAAGACAGAACTCACTTAATATAGCCCATCCCCGTAGATAATGTCCAGAAATATGGTCCATAGGCTATAAATGTTCCGACCTTCATCTTCCAGGTGACTTTTGTTGGTGTTTCACTTCACCTCGCTAAAAACCTCCTTTTGCGGGACTCATTGAATATGCGAACAGACGATAATAATATGGATTTGGGAGCATAGCCCAATTACAAAGCATGTCTCATTAAAAACAATATATATTTTATAGTTGAAGGGTAAATACACAGTATAGGCCTATGTAGGCTGGGAACATGACACATTTTGCTTGAATTCATGCGTTGTCAACTTGTAGTATAAACACAGAAAAACGAACCAACAAGGTGTAAACGTGACGTTTTTTTGGGTAATAAATCCAAAACGAGACCGGCAGCGTTTCCAATCGTCCTGGTATAAAGACCCCCTTAGTGGTGTAGTGTATCTTGTACACCAGGCCCATTGCAAGATGCTGTATTCTGTCAGCCATCCCACACTTTCAAAATGATCAGGGGAAACGTGAGCCCGAGATGGAAGGTTAAGCCTAATCAGTTTGACCTTAGTGTCAACCCCTGGTCTCAGGGGTCATCACCATGCAGGGTTGTAAATGGACATTTTCGTGTTTTTCTTTCTTTCTTTCTTTTTTTTCCCCTTTTTTGCCAGACACACAAAATGAGATGCCAATAATATTACCAGACACACTTATGCCTATAGTCCTAAATGTCTACTACTGGGCTCCTAATGTGCCATAGCGCCCATACCAATACGCTACACAATGTATGTTGTCACAATGATGGTATTTTTCAGGGGTAGCCTATATAAATATTCTTGAAAGCCACACTTTTCTTTTGTGCCTATGCCTAGATGGCGTAGTTGGCCACTCTTACCGTAGTTATAGCGCCCTGTTACACATGCGTCCAACAACATAAATCTTTTTTGGGTTGACACAAGAACACTGCTATTAAAATGTCACATAGAAATCAGAAAGGGTCACATTAGTCTGCCACTGCCTACTCCTACAACATCTCTCTCCACACAGCTGAGTCAAACTAATGATCATCAATGGCTCTATATTTGATGCTTGCTCTTAGCTGTAGACCAACTCCTGTCCCTGAATCGATGATGATTAAATGGTGTGTGGAGGTAGATAGGGAAGTAGGCAGACTGATTAGTAATGTGACACATCCTTTTGTTCCCAGTATACATTAGGCACTTAGTTCACTGATTTGATCCCTCAAATCCAGTGAATGCCAGCATTGTCACACCCACACTTTTCCCCAGTGAGCTCCTTGGGAAAACAGTCAAACAAGTTCAACCAGTATTGGTATGTCCCAGACTGCCAAATATAAACAACAAAACAACTGCTCCTGGTATAGGAGTGGTTGATATTTAATGACTGTGGTCATAAAGGCTTCCTATAGGCTAAGGTCAAGGTTGTAGGCTATCTCTAATACAGACACTTCCCTGGACTCTTCATCCAACATCTGGTGATGATACATAGTCATCACATACTGTATGCTTTACATTCCCTCAAAGTTTATGAATCCATTTTGTTTTTGAAGATAAGTTCAATTAAATACTTGTTAAAAAGTCTTATGTCTAGCATCGCAGCAAAAGTGGTTTACTGGTGCCACTAAAAATCTGCACTTAATTTTCCCCATAGACTTTTACAAAAATATTTAGGAACTCAGTGAATCATGATCATAAAACCTTTGATCCTATATAAAAACACATTTTAATATTTAATTATTTGATACACTACATTTAATAAATACCCTTTGTTTAGTGATGGTCATGCTTCACAGTCATCCTGGATGGCTTGGTTCTAGGCTTATAATAATTTGTGAAAGTCTATGAGGAAATGAACGGGAGATTGTTTAGTGGCACCAGTAAACCACATCCATTGTGATGCTCTATACATTTAGAACAGTGATGAGGTCACTACATGCAGGTAATTATATATGCAAATAATGCACACCTTCTGGCCAATCGGAATTGAGATGCTACTACATGATAATGATATAATATTGATGTATGGAACTAAGGCTAAGCTTTCTTTTTTCCCCTATTTTTTGTTGTAGATATGAAGATGGTGTACCCACGTGATGTATGATCAGAGACATTCCTCAAATCTTCTTCTAATTTCACTTCTGTATCTGCTCTGCTACAGCGGAGGTAAATTACATTGGTAATTAACCCTAACCCTAACCCTATCCTAATTAAAACTGTTTAAAATAACAATTTCACTGCTAGAATGATTTCTACAAGAAGGAATTCCCCTGCAAAACAAAATAGTTCTATATGAATGAATGAAAGATCCTGAATAGTGAATATGTTGTAAACATGCCATAGTAAATGTGAAATGAATCAATAGAGCAAATGCACAGCCTGTTACTTACCTATGATATTAGAAAATAGTGTGTGCTGACCTGCTCGAAGTGGGTCTGGGGATATAGTATATCTGTCAGGTAGGAATTGAAATTGAAATAACAATTATTTTGATTTTTGATTCAGAAAAAAAAGCTACAATGACAATTAACATTTATAAAACCATCTTCCTATCTGCAATATCTTTTTTAGATATACAAAATCACGTTTATCCTAATTAAAACTGTATTCTCACTATAAAGATATCCATAATAACATTCCTACAAAAAGAACATTTATTTCAAGATGATCTAGAATTTAATTCCTCCTAATTACAATTCTATTTCAGATATATTTAAATCCTTAAAAAATACAAGTGGCCGTTTTAACAGTTAGACTGGATATGTACTGGTTATCTAACTTATAATGTAGTTCTTCCTATTAAAAATTAGGTACAAGAGGGGTCGGAGTTATATTTCTTCTCTCTCCTTTTTGGATATGTTATTACTTTTTATTATGTATTTACGTTTTTATTTTTGCTATATTTTAATCTGATATTATTTTCTATTAGTTTTCTTTGATTTTGAAAGTGCAAAATTGTACTGTTTTATTAGACATAATTTATTTGGGGAAAAAAAGACTAAACTAAACAAAAGATAATAACATCCATGATGTCATTCTTCCTATAGGTGGATAACGTTGCTTTTGCCATTCATGTGAATTGGGCTCTAAAATCAAGAGATCTACAATGCAATTCTTACTAGGACAAACTACCATTTCAGATTAGTTGCGACCGTAAGGGAGCAGTTTACTATGAAAACCTCCACCGGCCGCCCGTCCGTCACACGTCACACGTCACACCTTTGCCCTGCTCATATCTCCGCATCAGTATGACATCACACCACATGTGTACACAAACCTTTGTGTACGTTGCTGTGGCAACAGTCTGTTGTTGCTGGTTTGTTAGTGTACGTTAGCAACCACCTTAGCAACCATGGTTTTACCCTAGCAACCAACTGTTTACCCTCGCAACCAACTGTTTACCATAGCAACCATGTTTTTTTACCCTAGCAACCAACTGTTTACCATAGCAACCAGATACGCAGAGCAGGGATCTCCATATATGGGCATAAACAGGTGACATCACACTGATGTCAGATACTCAGAGCAGGGATTTCTCCATAATATATGGGCATAAAAGGGATTCTGTTAGGGATCTCCATATATGGGCATAAAAGGGATTCTGTTAGGGATCTCCATATATGGGCATAAAAGGGATTCTGTTAGGGATCTCCATATATGGGCATAAAAGGGATTCTGTTAGCTGTTAGTGATCTCCATATATGGGCATAAAAGGGATTCTGTTAGGGATCTCCATATATGGGCATAAAAGGGATTCTGTTAGGGATCTCCATATATGGGCATAAAAGGGATTGTATCCCAGATGATGCCCTGTTAGGAGATCCACACTAACAGAATCCATATATGGTCCTACCGACAGCTGCTATAAGCCAACCCTGGCGATAAGGTCTGAGTCGAAGAAATGCTTCTTTCCTGGCAAGAATTGCCCCTTTATACTGTAGGGCTCGTTTGTGTATTGTATGACATCACGCCACATCATCGGCTGAGGACTGTGTGATGTCATCATATCTCCATATATGGAGACATAAGTTGCTCATGCCCAAATATGGGCTGGTGAGGTCAGACTTAGTGTGATGCGTAGGTTATCTCCATATATGGAGATTCAACTTCAATGAGTAACCATGGCAAACTGTCAACTGCCCGTATGTCTTGATAATTGGTAATTGGTCGCTTATCTCCCGATTAGGGAGTCTTACTGGTATTAGACTAGGAACAGTGCAATTACAGATATGAGTGACCAATACATAAGACCCCATTTTAATTTTGGATATCTGGAAGGGTAGTTTGTCCTGGTAAGAATTCAATAGATATCCAGAATGTTGATTTTAGATAAGCAGAATGCAGTTACAGATATCTGAAACTAAAAGCCCAATACACATGAATAGCAAAGGTTATGACATTCCTACCAGGAAGAATGTGCATGTCTGACAGTTATGGTCATTGTAAATATCCACAACTGTAAAGCACAGCTCAATATCAATTTCTTCACTCTTGATTGTAGTTTATATTTTAACTCTCTGTGTTGTTATTCATGTCCTCACTGTTTTGCCAGATTCACTATTTCTTAATTGTTGTTTATTTTACTACTATCATAGGCTACACTGAATATTTGCCCATGCAAACACATTTGTGTCCTGGCTGCAATTATGCAGTATTATAATACTATGCTTTATAATGTGTTATGATTATTGCTATAAAGCATTATGAGTTGTTAGAACTATACAGTATTATTATAAGCCGATTAAAACACATTAGAAGTAAGTATGTTTATTTATAATGTAGGCATTTAGCAGACACTTTTAATCCAATTAAGGACAGCATAAGGTAGAGCAATCTAGGATCAGGTAAACCAAGAACCTACAGTATCTCATGTCTCCCATATTTGATTTATGATGGCTTTAAAAGTAGGCCCTACATGTTGTGAACATGCATGGATTGGGTTTAACCAATCAATCCCAATTTGATCAATCCTCATCCTACAAATTGAATCATCTGTTGTTGAACTGAGAAATCTGTAAATACAAGTCTGGAATATATCCCTGACATGCAGTCTAAAATAACATACCTATCTAAATAGCACAAAGCAACACAACAACAGTTCTCAAAGTGGAATTCAGGACTCTGTGGGTTCTAAATTGACCCATAAAGTCTGTAACTCTAACAGTGTACGCTTGGAACCAAATGAACCATGACGGTCCATTTTGGTTCCACTTGTACACTGTCTGGGGAGAACTTGAAATGTAAAAGTTTGAGAAACAACACGTGGTTAACATTACATTGTTTGCCTAATATCACCCCCTTGTGTTCAAAACATGTAACTACTCTGACAGAGAGGACCTGATTAGACTTTGGTGGAACATAAACAGCTGTTGTTGACCAATGATTATTATGATGATATTTGTATATGTATTTGTTTTAATAAAGTCAACATTTGGACCGAACATGTGTTTTAGTTCATCTTCTCTGTTTGTGTCCACCCTTGATGGACAGCAACTGATGTGACTATGTGACTGTGTCTCCAAAATTTTCTCCTTTGTGTCTGCATAGGAACTGCTGTGAATGGTGATATTCTGCTTAAATTAACACTAGAACTGTTCACTGTACTGAGCCAAGTCTCCTGGATGGGAGTCTCCAGACGTAACACAGAACTGTTTGTTGGTTGAGGCAAATACAAAATATCTAAAAATGAATGAAAACAATCAAACTAATCATAAACTGTTGCTTACTACTTGATGGATTTTGACAGAGCTAGTCGTAGCTTCTGCCTATGACTGAATTATTACTGTGCTGATAATCACTACAGCACAATATGATATTGCTTAATGTCCATTTCAACAAGTTCACGTTATCATCATCCTCAAAAAACATATTCCTAGGAATGTCTTTGTTATAGTCTGCATGATACAATGTCATGTGTCAAAGAGAGAGTGAAATGATTTCAAGAATAATACAGAACAAAACCAAGAACAAAGCCAAGTCAGATAACAAACAAATGTTAAATGGTTATATAGCACTTTATTCCAAAGCGCTTTACATAGATTGTGCATTACATTCACCCATTCACCCATTCACACACACACACCAATGGCGGAGGAAACCATGCAAGGCACGAACCTGCTCATCGGTAGCTCATCTGGGGGAGCCTGGGATTGGACTGGGAACCTTGCGGTTCTCCATTCGGCTGCTCTACCGGCCACTCTACCCCTGAGCCAGTGCAGCCCGCACAAGGCATATTGATTGATTGATTGATTGATTGATTGATTGATTGATTGATTGATTGATTGAAGAATTTATTAGAAGTTTGCAATAGAAAAAAGTACAGTTTCATGACAGTACAAATCACTGGTACAAGGTCAACTAAAAGGAGATCCTAGAAAGCCGAGGCTTATTTCCACAGGAACCACACTTTAAGTATCTCATATAACATTGAAAGACAGACGGATAGAACAGTACTTTATCTAGGATAATATCAGTTTCAAAAGCATAACATCAAATACAAAGGCAGAAACGCATGCCATAGGCCTACATACATGCACATGCATGGCCAATATTTTAGGCCTATACTCTGTAGACCTTGCTGTAATCTTAGATCTGCAGACAAGCTGTTAATCAGTTCCGATGACAGGGCTTGTAACAGAAGGGAATGCATTTGCCGTAAGCCACGAGGGCTCCACCTTCAGCTTTGGAAATCAGAATACGCAACCTCACTGTCCACTTTTAAAAGTCTTAAACAATCTTTTATAAAAATGTTTTAAAATGTTCTATGCTTTCATAAATGCTATGCTTTTGTTCTTATTTATTAACTGCACTGCATATATTTTACATGCACTTTGTTCTTTGTCTGTGAAGCACTGCAAACATGTTTTTGAAAAGTCCTATAAAATCAGGTTTATGAATAGCAACTGAGCAGCAGCAGTGGGCACACTTGCACAGCAAATGTTTTAACGTGAGACATGGGAGTTCATCATGCGTGCGCGCGTGAGTGAGTGGTGTATGAGTGCCTGCCTGTGTGTTTTCTGAAATGTTGAACCACTGCAGTTAACAGCGATGTTTCCATTGCCACTAAAAGTAGTTTCTTGCACATGCAGGATACGTTTTTTTCTTTCAAAACTCACAAAGTTGAGATCATGGGCAATGTCATTAGGCTATTATTACAATATACAGGATATTATGCAATATGCATGTCTGAGGACGTCTCTGGGTCGTCTGAAAACGACCTAGAGAGATGCACTATATGTCTCATTAAAGTCTGTGGTTATGACAGAGTAATGTCAGTCTTATGAAAACATCTTAAATAGCCTAATCATTTAAATGGAGTTTTTGTTGGGTTTTCAAGATATTTTATCATTTTTGTGTAAACTATCCACTTATCAAACAGTTCATACATGAGTGTTCATACTGGAGCACAGAACAGAGGGTCGTTTTCACACCTGCAAACCACAGCACATTATTTCCTCTGAAACAGGATGCAATACCAGTGGGCTTGTTGGCTGCAGACCTTGTTGTCATAGAAATGTTTAAGTGTTCTGGAGAGACTTTCGGAAATTTCCACTTGCACAGAAATATTTGTTTGTTCCAATTAAAACTCACAAAACTGTGATAATTATAGGGCTCTGTCTTTTTTTTAGCAAGCATTAAAGCAAGCATTCAGTGACTCTGCAACCTTTTGGGGAAAGTCTCAGGTTCGATCCCCGGCCATGGCAAATGACTGATTTGTCAGTTGACACTTAACCCCTCACTGGATGGATGGATTTCTTACTCCTCCCTCTCTTACTAACACTGTCAATGTATCTGCTGTTGCTACTGTAAGAAGTATTCATTGGTGAAGATTATCTTGCTCAACAAAATGTGTAAGGATGGAATGTGGGTAAAAAGTAAATTAAAACAGTGCATCTGTATTTACTGAGACACGTTTACAGATGTCAGTATGAATGAAACAATGTCATAACAATGGTCACTAACAGCTCTGACACAAATATTAAAACATATATTTTATATGTGAAGTGAGCCTTGCTCATGAAGTATAACTGTCCTCCTCACTAACATCAAACAGTCAATGAGGCCTGAACAGAGGACAGAGGTTGTGGTTTTTTGCATATTTCCCCTCATGCAGGATGCCACATCTAGTGAGCTCATATTAACAGACACTATTCTTGTGGTTTCGATACCACTAGAAATACACTCTTCCACGAACTACTTAGGTAGATCATGATGGTGGAGGGGGGGGGGGGGGGGGGGAGCATGTATGTGTTCAGTGTGGGATACAATGCATAATCCCCTTTTGTCAAGGGCACCAGGAGGAAGACAACTTCTGGCATGGACTGTGTAAATACTTATGTCAGGCCTGGAACACTCTAGAATGGAATTGAAGATGTTCATTAACAGCTCTGACATAAAGAGGATTTATTTATTCAAAAATAAACATTGTTACAAAATGTTGAATGTACAGTAAATTGTATTCAATGTCATAACACTCTTAAAGGCATTATGCATGTACTGTATGACTCCTTAAAGCAGGGGTGTCCAAACTGTTTTCAGCCACATTAGAACATATTAAAACACCCAAGGGCTGACTATATCTCCTGACATGTAGGCTACTTTCGGTGGGTGGGACCATAACAAAGTCACCTACATATGCATCGCTTTTAAACAATTACTTAACTATCATCAACAATATTTAATATCAATGGTCTTTTGTCAGGTGTGTGCTCTGAACAAAACACAAATAACTCTCATTTCACATTACCAATGTAACCAGACGTGCAAGGTAAAAAATACAATAAAAGAGCCTTTGACGCCTTCAGAATGAGACAATTTATACTCTGGGGAAATATTATTGTTTGACGGTGCTGGCAGGCCGTTTATAATACAATTTAGGAATGAAGCCGAGGGCCGTATAAAATGTGTCCTCGGGCCGCGCTTGGCCCCCGGGTCGGACTTTGGACACCCCTGCCTTAAAGCCAAAAAGGAGCACATTGATAAGTAACAACACTATCTCTCCTGTCCTGACAAGTACAGTATAGAAGTGGATCAAATACTGTTTAGTTATAAACTTTGACCTCTGACTTGGGTATTACTCCTATAGCTGTTGCTTGTTGTTATGTTGGAAACATCATACTCATCTTCATCTGTGTCCCCAATAACAACACTTATCACCTGTGTACCCAATAATAGCCTATAATGCATGCTGGTTCAGTTTAAAACTAGAAAAATATTGTTCCTTCGAAACAATTGTGGGCTCGCTTCAAGCCAGAAAACAATGGCTATAAAAGTACAAAATGTCAAGATCGCAGGCAGTGCTGTCTTTGACGTTACTGACGTCAAAGATTGGTCCATTTTGTTCCAAAAATGTGTTGTGCAAAAGTTGACCCGCTGGTGGCGCTATAACAGGCCAATGTAAGAAGGGTGGTATCTGTTCCTTGACCTATTGGGAATGTGCTTGCAAGATTTCACGCACATTGCAGGCTGTGTTCATGATTTGAGGTGTTTTTGGCTTTGGCCACTTTATCGCTGCTTGCAGCTATATTCATTATTATTTTTTTTGTGTGTGTGCACTTCATAGGCATATTAGACAAAGGTCCTTAGATTGTGTGTAGAATGTTTCATGCAAATTGCAAAAAAAAAATCCTAACGGGTTTAAGCGTTTCACAAACTGCTCAAAATGATATAGCGCCCCCCTTTGGCCAATTGGGGTAAGATTGGTTTTAGTGATATTTGGACTAACACTCTACATCTTTGCCAAATGCCATGAACATGTTACTTTGCATGTATGATTTAGAGGCAGAAGAATAATTTGCATAAAACTGCAATATTCATTGAATTTATTTTAAAAAGCATGTTTCAATTTTAAAGAAATCCGATCTGACAGATCTTTAGATATCGGTCCAAAGTTCACGTAAAAAAAGTTTTGTGCACGTGGAGCGAAAATTCCAGAATAAAAGCAGGTTTACGCGTTTTACAAACTGGGCATTCCACATATCTGTGGCATAGCAGAAGAACAAATTTGACCCTTTGTTTAAGCCAAATCTGCAAGATGCTGTACTCTGTCAGCTACCACGAGCCATCCCATAATTTCAAAATGGCCAAGATGGAAGGTTAAGCAGAGTCAGTTGGGTTTTCATAATGGTCTTTTCTAGATTTCTCTGTCTCTCTAAAAAGCATCACCACTATCATCAAACCATTCAAACATGGTGGGTGTTCACGCTGAAGCAGAGGGAAGTATTTGTGGAGTTTGTGATTGTTTTTCTACTGAAGCAGAATAAATGTTTACGTTTTGTGGTTAATTCTTTCCTTGCCAGCCCAGAAGACAAAATGGCTCCAACTTAGATGTGCCCAGATTTTCACACACACACACACACACACACACACACACACACACACACACACACACACACACACACACACACACACACACACACACACACACACACACACACACACACACACACACACACACCAATGGTGGAGGAAACCATGCAAGGCACCAACCTGCTCATCAGGAGCAATTAGGGGTTCAGAGTCTTGCTCAAGAACACTAACTCTGGGGGATCCCGGGATCGAACTTGGAATCTTGCAGTTCTCCATCCAGCCGCTCTACCAGCCACTCTACCCCTGAGCCACTGCCACCCCGCACAAGACATATAAATAAGCATGCCATTATACATACATGCAAATGCATGGCCAAAATATTTTAGGCCTGTACTCTGTAGACCTTGCTGTAATCATAGATCTGCAGACAAGCTGTTAATCAGTTCCCATGACAGGGCTTGTAACAGAAGGGAATGCATTTGCCATAAGCCATGAGGGCTCCACCTCACTGTCCACTTTTAAAAGTCTTAAACAACCTTTTATAAAAATGTTTTAAAATGTTCTATGCTTTCAAAAATGCTATGCTTTTGTTCCTATGTATTAACTGCACTGCATATATTTTACTTGCACTTTGTTCTTTGTCTGTGAAGCACTTTGCAAACATGTTTTTGAAAAGTCCTATAAAATCAGGTTTATGAACAACTGAGCAGCAGCAGTGGGCACACTTACACAGCATATGTTTTAACGTGAGACATGGGAGTTCATCATGCGTGCATGCTTGAGTGAGTGGTGCATGAGTGCCTGCCTGTGTGTTTCTCTGAAATGTTGAACCACTGCAGTTAACAGAGATGTTTCCATTGACACTAAAAGTAGTTCCTTGCACACGCAGGATAAATTTTTGTTTCAAAACTCACAAAGTTGAGATCATGGCCATGGGTAATGTCATTAGGCTATTATTACACTATACTGTATGGGATATTATGCAGTATGCATGTCTGAGGACATTTCCTTTGTATTTGATGTCATGCTTTTGAAACTGATATTATCCTAGATAAAGTACTATTTTCTATCAGTCTGTCTTTCAATGTTATATGAGATACTTAAAGTGTGGTTCCTGTGGAAATAAGCCTTGGCTTTCTAGGATCTCATTTTAGTTAGGGTGACCATATTTTCAGCAACTCAAACCGGGACGCAAAACACTGTTGCCTAAAGCTGGGACCCTAAAAGCAATGCGCACGTTATCGCGCACGTTACCGCGCACGCGCGTGCCAATTCTCTAACGTTCGTGCACGCGCACACACGCACCGCAGGGTTGCACACAGGCAGTGAGTGATTGACAAACAGCCTCAGCGTTGAATTCAGACACGCAATGAATTTGATCCTTTTTTCTGATTGGTTAGGTGAGCATGTTTTCATGAAAAGAACATGATAAATGTCTATGCAACCACTGAAAACAGCTACTATTATTCTAATTCTGGCGAAAACCGGGACAATTTTGCAGTGAATGTTGAAAACCGGGACATATTCGTGTTTTAGAGATATTTGTCGGGACACCGGGACACGCAGCTTGAAAACGGGACTGTCCCGGGTAAAACGGGACGTCTGGTCACCCTACTTTTAGTTGACCTTGTACCAGTGATTTGTACTGTCATGAAACTGTACTTTTTTCTATTGCAAACTTCTAATAAATTCTTCAATCAATCAATCAATCAATCAATCATCTCTGGGTCATCTGAAAACGACCTAGAGAGATGTACTATGTCTCAATAAAGTCTATGGTTATGAGTAATGACAGTCTTATGAAAACACCTTAAATAGCCTAATCATTTAAATTTAGTTTTTGTTGTGTTTTCATGAGATCTTTTATCATTTGTGTAAACTATCCTCTCATCAAACAGTTCATACATGGTGAGAGTGTTCATACTGGAGCACAGAACAGGGAGTTGTTTTCACACCTGCAAACCACAGCACATTATTTCCTTTGAAACAGGATGCAACATCTATACCAGTGGGCTAGTTGGCTGCATACCTTGTTGTCATAGAAATGTTTAAGTGTTGTGGAGAGACTTTCGAAAAATGTCCACTTGCACAGAAATATTTGTTTGTTCCAATTAAAACTCACAAAGCTGAGATGATTAGGGTGCTCCGTCTTTTTAGCCAGAATTAAAGCAAGAATGCAGTAACCCATGAAACTCACCGGTCCAGGCAATGCCTGATTTGTCATTTGACACTTAACCCCTCACTGGATGGATGGATGTCTTACTCCTCCCTCTCTTACCCACCGTCAATGTATCTGATGTTGATACTGTAAGTAGTATTCATTGGTGAAGATTATCTTGCTCAACAAAATGTGTAAGAATGGAATGTGGGTACAAAGTAAATTAATACAGTGCATCTGTATTTACTGACACGTTTACAGATGTCAGTATGAATGAAACAATGTCATAACAATGGTCACTAACAGCTCTGACACAAATATTAAAACATATATTTTATATGTAAAGTGAGCCTTGCTCATGAAGTATAACTGTCCTCCTCACTAACATCAAACAGTGAACACACGCTGGGTGTTGGTCACAATGAGGCCTGAACGGAGGACAGAGTTTGTGTTTTTTTGCATATTTCCCCCTCATGCAGGATGGCACATCTGGTGAGCTCATAGGTTAACAGACATTATTCTTGTGGTTTCGATACCACTAGAAATACACTCTTCCACGAACTACTTAGGTAGATCATGATGGTGGAGGGAGGGGGGAGAGTATGTATGTGTTCAGTGTGTGATACAAGGCATAATCCCCTTTTGTCAAGGGCACCAGGAGGAAGACAACTTCTGGCATGGACTGTGTAAATACTTAGGTCAGGCCTGGACCACTCTAGAATGGAATTGAAGATGTTCATTTACAGCTCTGACATAAAGAGGATTTATTTATTCAAAAATAAACATTGTTACAAAATGTTGAATGTACAGTAAATTGTATTCAATGTCATAACACTCTTACTAAGGCATTATGCATGTACTGTATGACTCCTTAAAGCAGGGGTGTCCAAACTGTTTTCAAAGGGGGGCACATTAGAAAATATTAAAACACCCAAGGGCCGACTATATCTCCTGACATGTAGGCTACTTTCGGTGGGACCACAACAAAGTCACCTACATATGCATCGCTTTTAAACAATTACTTAACTATCATCAACACTATTTAATATCAATGGTCTTTTGTCAGGTGTGCTTTGAACAGAACATAAATAACTCTTATTTCACATTACCAATGTAACCAGACATGCAAGGTAAAAAATACAATAAAAGAGCCTTTGACGCCTTCAGAATGAGACAATTTATACTCTGGGGAAATATTCATGTTTGACGGTGCTGGCGGGCCGTTTATAATACAATTTAGGAATGCAGCCGAGGGCCGTATAAAATGTGTCCTCGGGCCGCGTTTGGCCCCCGGGTCGGACTTTGGACACCCCTGCCTTAATGCCAAAAAGTAGCACATTGATAAGTAACAACACTATCTCTCCTGTCCTGACAAGTACAGCAAGTATAGAAGTGGATCAAATACTGTTTAGTTATAAACTTTGACCTCTGACTTGGGTATTACTCCTATAGCTGTTGCTTGTTATGTTGGAAACATCATACTCATCTTCATCAGTGTCCCCAATAACAACACTTATCACCTGTGTCCCCAATAATAGCCTATAATGCATGCTGGTTCAGTTTAAAATAAAACATAAAAGCATATCAATAAAATAGTCAGAAAGCAAATGAGTAAAACAACAATGAATAAACAACTGAAGAACTGATACTAGCAAACTTACACAGAGATACAGTCAAAAATATGTAACTAGTTTTTTAAACTGCTTTACAGCCCCTAGCCTAGATTATGGAACAATCTCCCCTAATACTTAAAGGGATATTTCACTTTCAAATAAAATAAACATTTACAAGATTTATAAAAATACATCTTAACAGTAAAGGAACAGCATGTGGGGCCGTGATTTTTCCATTCATTTGTTCATCTTCCACATAAGGGTGCATACAAGTACTTTGAAACATGATAACTGTTTCAAATGAATAGGTTTAGGCTACTTATTTCATCTTATTTTACATTATCATCCTATGGTATCTGCATGGTACGTTTGTGTGTAGTTTGATCGATTGTTAAATAACTTAATCAAGTTTGCATAGGAAAGAGTACAGGACAGTACAGTTCACTGATACAAAGTCAACTAAAAGGATTTAAATCACAAGAAAGCTTAATGGTTAAATTGGGGTCCTTTTGAACTCAATTCATATAAACATTCAATGACAGACAAATAAAACACAATGCTATGCAAAAGTATCATCATAAAACAGTCAAAAAACGGAATAAAAATAATTTGTATTTACAGTAAAAGGGACGGGGTTGTAAGGCATTGTCTTTTTTTGAGCGGTGGTAGACCGCTCCATAGCATGGCCGTGTGTGTATCCGTGTATGTATCCGTGTATGTATGTATGTATGTATGTATGTATGTGTGTATGTAGCCTGAACTACCACTCAGTGACCAGAGAGGGTGCTCTTGAGTCTAGTCTGAGCATCAACTGCAATATTCTCTCTCTCTCTCTCTCACACACACACACACGCACACAGACACACACACGCACGCACGCACACACACACACACACACACACACACACACACACACACACACACACACACACACACACACACACACACACACACACACACACACACACACACACACACACACACACACACACACACACACACAACCACAACCACCGCTCAGTTCACACGGGTGTGATTTTTTTTCCTTTCTTACCAGTTTTGAGTTGCAGCCACCTGTAAGTGACTTTTCAGAGCGGTTTTAAAGGAAGGTAGGGGTTTTACACTCCTTTAAGGCCATTGGCAGGGCATTCCACATATTTGCGGCATAAAAATAAGGAATTTGACCCTTTGTTTAGCCAAATCTGGGTCTGACGTGATCTGCGGAGCTGCCTCTGGTGTTGTAATTGTGAACATGCTTGACATTTTGGAAGTATTTTGTCAGGTACATGGGTATCTTAGTGGTGTAGAGTATCTTGAACACCAGGCCCATTGCAAGATGCTGTACTGTCAGCTACCATGAGCCATCCCATCATTTCAAAATTGCCAAGATGGAAGGTTAAGCAGTAGCCTAACCAGTTTATTTTGGCCTTGTTTTTAAGGCCTTTGAGGTGCTGTGGTACCATACGTGGACTCCATAGTCAAAGAAGGGTTACAGACTCAAGTCCCTGTTTCCCTGTCACACCTGTGGGAATGACACTTAATGACAACAGTTCATGACAGCTGTCAAGTCATGGTCATGACAGCGTCATGTCAGTCTTATGAACATGATCTGTTCTACCATTCATTTTAACAGTCAATAGTAAAGTTGGGTTTTCATAATGGTCTTTTCTAGATTTCACTGTCTCTCCAAAAAGCATCACTGTCCACACTATCATAAAACCATTCAAATTTCAAACACGGTGGGTGTTTACACTGAAGCAGAGGGAAGTATTTGTGGGGTTTTGCATGTTTTCTACTGATGCAGAATGCAACATTTCTACCTCATAGGTTAACATACCTTTTGTCACATAAATGTTTACGTTTTGTGGTTAACAGAGTTGTTTCAATACCACTAAACTGACAAAGGTGAGAAGATGGCGGTGGAGGAGGAGGAGGGGAGGTGAAGGAGGTGAAGCACACCATAAAGGCCTGTCCATACTTTCTCCGAAACCGAACTTTTCGTCGGACCGCGAAAAGCATACACCAAATTAGAGTAAGGAAGTCTGCACGTCGGGTAGTCGGAACTCTCTGAAGAAAAGTTCTGTTTCGGGGAGACTATGGATAGGCCTTAAAGCAGAAACATGCCTCACACAGGAGTCTACATCAATGTGCAGTGCCACGTCATTATTCATTGACACTCAAATCATGTAGGCTTATTTAACTTCAAAATTACAAGTATTAAAAACATACTGGTGGCGCTGGAGCACTCACCCATGACCAAATCTCTCTTTTCTGATTGTTCACTTCCTGCTTTTAAAAGCAGGCCCAGACCATGATTGGTTGGCATCAGAGTGGCTCACCAATCCTCCTGATATGATGCACCGAATCTCCACACATGTACACCTGCAGTCAATGACACAATAACACCACAATCAATTTGTGTCCAAGACATTCACTGAAAACTCCACCCGGTTACACTTACAAACTCCAATCTCTAGGCCTAAAGGGTTTTGCAACATGCACTATATAAATCAAATTGATTACAGTATGCTATTTAATAGTTATTTCTAGTATAGTCATTTGATCAAGACAAATTCTGTGAATTATTACTTGTGCTGATCTTCATTACAATAGCACAATATGATATGATATGATATCGCTTAATGTCCATTTCCTCAAGTTCACATTGTCATCATCCACAAAAATCGTTCTCCTAAGGATGTCTTTGTTACAGTCAGCATGATACAACTGTATGTGTTAAAGAGAGAGTGAGATGATTAAAAGAATAATTGCGACCGTCAGGGAGCAGTTTACTATGAAAACCTCCACCGGCCGTCCGGCCGTCCGTCACACGTCACACGTCACACCTTTGCCCTGCTCATATCTCCGCATCAGTATGACATCACACCACATGTGTACACAAACCTTTGTGTACGTTGCTGTGGCAACAGTCTGTTGTTGCTGGTCTGTTAGTGTACGTTAGCAACCACCTTAATAGCAACCATGGTTTTACCCTAGCAACCAACTGTTTACCCTAGCAACCAACTGTTTACCATAGCAACCATGTTTTTTTACCCTAGCAACCAACTGTTTACCATAGCAACCAGATACGCAGAGCAGGGATCTCCATATATGGGCATAAACAGGTGACATCACACTGATGTCAGATACTCAGAGCAGGGATTTCTCCATAATATATGGGCATAAAAGGGATTCTGTTAGGGATCTCCATATATGGGCATAAAAGGGATTCTGTTAGGGATCTCCATATATGGGCATACAAGGGATTCTGTTAGGGATCTCCATATATGGGCATAAAAGGGATTCTGTTAGGGATCTCCATATATGGGCATAAAAGGGATTCTGTTAGGGATCTCCATATATGGGCATAAAAGGGATTCTGTTAGGGATCTCCATATATGGGCATAAAAGGGATTCTGTTAGGGATCTCCATATATGGGCATAAAAGGGATTCTGTTAGCTGTTAGTGATCTCCACTAACAGTGGAGATCACATATATGGGCATAAAAGGGATTGTATCCCAGATGATGCCCTGTTAGGAGATCCACACTAACAGAATCCATATATGGTCCTACCGACAGCTGCTATAAGCCAACCCTGGCGATAAGGTCTGAGTCGAAGAAATGCTTCTTTCCTGGCAAGAATTGCCCCTTTATACTGTAGGGCTCGTTTGTGTATTGTATGACATCACGCCACATCATCGGCTGAGGACTGTGTGATGTCATCATATCTCCATATTTGGAGACATAAGTTGCTCATGCCCAAATATGGGCTGGTGAGGTCAGACTTAGTGTGATGCCTAGGTTATCTCCATATATGGAGATTCAACTTCAATGAGTAACCATGGCAAACTGTCAACTGCCCGTATGTCTTGATAACTGGTAAAACAAACTTTTGGCCTATTTGTGGAGATAAGCGACCAACGGTCGCTTATCTCCCGATTAGGGAGTCTTACTGGTCATAAGATTACAGAACAAAACAATAACTCTGGGGGAGCCAGGGATAGAACTGGGAACCTTGCTGTTCTCTATCCTGCCGCTCTACCGCCCACTCTACCCCTGAGCCACTGCTGCCATGCACAAGGCATATACATAAGCATACTGTCTGTACATATACATGCATGGCCAAAATATTGTTGGCCAACATATACTACTATGTAGACCAGACTTGCTGTAATCTGCAGACAAGCTGTTAATCAGTTCCCATGACAGGGCTTGTAACAGAAAGGAATATGCATTTGCCCTAAGCCACGAGAGCTTCACATTCAGCTTTGGAAACCAGAATAAGCTTCCTCACTGTCCACTTTTAAGTCTTAAACATTTTTTTATAAAAATGTTTTACTATGCTTTCATGAATGCTATCCTTTTGTTCTTATTTCTTGACTGTATTGCATATATTTTACTTGCACATTGTTTGTTCTTTGTCTGTGAAGCAATCTGCAAACATGTTTTTGAAAAGTGCTATAAAATCTGCTATATAATTGGCAACTGAGCAGCAGCAGGGGGCACACAGGATATGTTGTTTTAACATGAGACATGTGAGTTCAGTGTGTGTGAGTGCCTGCCAGCATGCGTTTGTGCGTAGGGCGTAGGCCTATGTGTACATGCGCTTGTGCGCGCATGTGTGTGTGTGTGTGTGTGTGTGTGTGTGTGTGTGTGTGTGTGTGTGTGCGCGCGTGTGTGTGTGTGTGTGTGTGTGTGTGTGTGTGTGTGTGTGTGTGTGTGTGCGTGTGTGCATGCATTCCTGTATACTTTCTCCACTCACTAAAGATAACAATGACATTTGAGGTCTTATAAAATAGTCCAATTCAACACACAGCCTTATGCCTATACTCCAGTCAGGTGTATAAGTCTAACAAAGTACCAGAATGGCCTTTTCCCTTCTTACTTGTACTATCAGCAGCTCGTTAACATTAAACAATTAATACTTATTAAAGTGAGAGTTAACACCGAGGACTGGAACTGATGGCTGTGGGTCATTTCCACCTGAAAACCACAGTGTATTTATATCTGTTGCATGCAACACCTACAGTACAACAGTGAGATTATCGCTCGACATTTTTCTGTTGAACCGCTGCAGCTAACAAAGTTTTGATTGCCACTAAAAGTAGCCGCTTGCACATGCTTCTTTGTTCCAAACCTCACAAAATTGAGATCATGGGAAGTCGGCAGGGCAACGTAATATAGGCTTTAACTCTATTATTACATTATGCAATATAGGTCAGTATATGTCTTATGGAAACACCTTAAATAATCATTTAAGTTGGGTTTTTGTTGGGTTTTCATGAGATCTTTTAACTTGACAAGTAAAGAGAGTAAAAGGTCCTGTCCAGTCACTGAGAGTCTTTATATTAATATTCTGTATATAGAACACTACACTATCCACTCACTAACATCAAACACTTCATACATGGTGAGTGTGTGCATAGGACAGAGGGTCGTTTTCACAACTGCAAACCACAGCACATTATTTCCTCTGAAACAGGATGCAACATCTATACCAGTGAGTTGCAGACCTTGTTGTCATAGATATCTTTAAGTGTTGTGGTTAACATAGACGTTCCAAAAAATTCCACTTGCACAGAAATACTTATTTGTTCCAATTAAAACTCACAAAGCTGGGACAATTCCCTCTTTTTAGCAAGAATTAAAGCAAGCATGCAGTAACCCATGAAACTTTTCAGGGCCACCATACGTAGCTGAATGGGAGAGGCCGTTTGGGAGAGTCTCAGGTTCGATTCATAACAATGGTCACTAGCTCTGACACAAAGAGGATTTATGTATTAAAAATCACACCTAGTGTGAAGTGAGCTTTGCTATGAGTTCATTTCATAAAGTGTCCCGCTAGCCAATCACAGCGCGTCCTGCGAAGCTGGACTCTGGGCGTATAACAAACCTTGAGCCGTTTGTGCCAAGATGTAGGCCATATCTAGGCCAGATGTAGGCCAGGCATCCCACGCTAAGCCCCGGAAATTGTTTAACACGTTTTTCCCATCGGCTTTTGACCTGCCAGATGTTCTAGGAGCACGCTCAGAAAAATTGTTTAACGCTATGTAAAAATTACACCAGTGTGAAGTGAGCGGTGCTGCTGCTAATAGACCAAGTATAACTGTCCTCCTCACTAACATCAAACAGTTAACACTCGCTGGGTGTTGTTGGTCACATGAGGCCTGAACAGGGAACAGAGTTAGTGGTTTTTGCATATTTCCCCTCATGCAGGATGCCACATCTAGTGAGCTCATAGGTTAACAGACATTATTCTACTAGTTTCAATACCACTAGAAATACACACTTCCACATGAGGCCCCATATATTCAGTACAGCCAAGACCTGACGCACAACAGCCCTGCCAATCAGGCTCAGCCCTATTGGCACGACAGGTTGCGTGTCGGTCTGGTGAGTGGAAGTCTCGGGTTCAATGCCAGCTCATCGCGAACACACAAAACTACTTGGGTAGATCGAGATGGTTTGGTTGGGTTGGGTTGGGGGGGTATGTATGTGTCCTCAGTGTGTGATACAAGACAAAAATCTAAAAGGAAGCCAAGCTTCATTCGTAAATTCTTTGTTAAAATCTCAATGTGTGTTAAATTAAGGACATTATGCATATCAACATACAGTGTGTGTGTGTGTGTGTGTGTGTGTGTGTGTGTGTGTGTGCGTGCGTGCGTGCGTGCGTGCGTGCGTGCGTGCATGCGTGCGTGCGTGCGTGCGTGCGTGCGTGTGTGCGTGTGTGCGTGCGTGTGTGCGTGCGTGCGTGTGTGCGTGTGTGAAACAAGCAGTAAACTTACTTTGAACGCTTCCTCTCTTCTTCACTCAAACATCTCCTCCTGTAACAATAAAACAATAAAAGATAAAATGTAACATTATTAAGAATGTTCGGCATTGATGCAAATATTTGTTGAATACTCAATTCTGATTAGTCAGTCAATAAAGGCATCCAGTGGTCTGTTATTTCTAAACAATAAACCACTGTTCTGCCTCTATTTCTTTACGTTTTGATGAGTGCTCTGTCAATTAAAGTTTATTACTATTCCATACCTGTGGATGTGTTCACTCAAAGTACACAAAACCTAGGTACTGTAGGCCGGGATTGATCAGTTATCATGGCTATATTTATCCTGACTTATCCATGAAATGCCGAATGTATCTAGCCATAACTCGTTATCCAGCTAAGTTTGTTCATGACTCAGTTTCATGAAAGCAGAGGCATGTAAGTGAAGGGGACGTTCTGTGCATTTTGTTTGTTTAGCTTTTAGTGCTATCCTCAAGATCTTTTATTTCAACATGTTGTCATGGGATGACATCTGAATAGAGTTTTGTACATAGCATTTTATATTGATGTTCAACAATAGATTGTGCTTAGACAAACTTAGACAAACTTTCTGCATCTTAAATAATAGAATACTGCTTCTCACACATCTTCATAACTGAAAAACTACAATATTACTTAATCTTGAACTTTTACACCAAATAACTGTCTCCCTCCCAGCTTTCCTACTGTATGAATAATTTTCAAAAATAAATGTTGGTACCCAAAGCTAGAATCCATCAGTAGGTCCTAAATAAAAAATAAATAAATACATAATAATAATAATAATAATTAAATTCTTCACAGCCACCCCACTATGTCTCTCCGACGCTGACCCTGAAAAAAGTGTCCGCCTTTAGGTATACCAGGCTTACGAGTGAGTCGTGATCGTGTCTGACCTGGTGAACAAGTGGCCTCACGTGATGCACGTTATTGAGCATCACTTATACGTTCAATCTGTCAGGGCCTTAATACCTATAAAGCACAGAGGAGGAGGGTTCTCCATATGTAAGCTAGGCTAAAGCCTAAACTAACTAACTGTTCTCTTGTCATGGAAACCAGACTAAAGAGTGAGTGCTGAATCTTAGATTAAAAGCTATCAACATAATTAGCTTTGTACATTGTGACTGACCCGTGGGTATCTTCACAGTGGAGTAGATGGCTTGTCCTGCAGAGCTCTGGTCTGGTCCTTCGGTCGCAAGGAAAAAAAAGAGTTAAAACATTTAACACAGAGATGGAAACAACAATTAAATAACAGAATAAGTGAGTGATGTCAGTGTGTTTTAATGTTACTCCACCTGTCCTCCTGGGTTGAGCAGGCGGCTTCACTCTCACATCAGCATACAGCACATCTTCACTCTGTCTGGCTGTCCTACGGCCTGCAGCACACAAATACGTCTTATAGTATATCAACTCTTACTTATGAATATTAATGATATCTTCATTATTTGTTTAGATTGAATATCGATATGTCAGACAAGGGAGTGGTTTGAATTGGGTCATTCAAGTTATGCACTTTGACCTGTGTGTACAACTGACATTACATTGTCATAATAGTGGGCCAGACCAGAATTTGCAACCACCAGCTAAGGTGGCAAAAACTCTCAATAGTGCTTTACAGGTTTAAGAACATAAAGGCATATCAATAAAATAGTCCAAAAAAGCAAATGATTAAAATATCAACAATTAAACAATTGATAAAAAAGAAACAGCAAATCGCAACAGTCACACAATAACTAGGCCTATGGAAACGCGTTTCTGAAATTGTGAGTAATCTAGGGGCTGTAGATGCAATGGCTCGCTCGGTCACATTTGGTCTTTAGGGACAGCAAAACAAGCCCTGGACTGAGGGACGTAAGGGTACGTTGAAACATAACCGTTTCAAATAAATAACCAATTTTGGGGGGGACAATCATTGTTTTTCACATTGTAATCCTACAGTATCTGCATAGTAGGTTTGTGTACAGACTATTGTTAGGTTTGCATCTGAAAACCACAGCACAGTTTTTTCCCCTGAAGTAGAATGCGACATGCGTCATGTCAGTGGTTGCACAATTTGTTCTCTGAAATGTTTAACCACAGCCACTGCCCCTACTAGAGAGTTTCGATACAAAATAAGAGAAGAAAATCCACTTGCACAAAGCCATTTCCAAAACGTGGTGTGTGTGTATGTGTGTGTGTGTGTGTGTGTGTGTGTGTGTGTGTGTGTGTGTGTGTGTGTGTGTGTGTGTGTGTGCGTGCGTGCGTGCGTGTGTGTGCGCTCACGTGCGTGTGTGTGTATTTGAGCGACCTCATGGGAAGTAGGGGTGCGGGGGCACAGGGGATCAGGTGCCGGCCGCCCCAGACCCCGCTTTGAAGCTATGTTCAAAGCAGTTGTCCTCAAACCACTCGTCATTATGCTCCGTCCTCGTTGCGCGTACATAACGACAGCAGACCTCCAAGCTCACAACAGCCGCTTCTGTAACGAGCTGTGAGTGTGAGCTTGTATATCAGCTGTTCTCGTGCGCAATGCCGTTGCAGGGGTGAAGCATGTATGTGGAGCGTCTCTTCACACTCACAGTCACCAGCCAACACAGAGGGAAGGTTGAATGAACTGAAATCTGTGCTCCCCAAATCAACAGGTTTGGGGATATTTTGGGAACTGAATGATTATATGAAACAGGCAGGTGCAGTCTCAATGTTGGTAAACAAGAAATCTGTCTATACTGTATATCCTGCTGGCTGGCGTCAGTGGACTGACCACTGTGTGTGAGCCATTTGGCTTTTTGATTTGTCTCCATGCTGTCCACAGCATGATGTGGAGAGGGGACCAGAGGGGAAGGGAAAGTGTAGTGTCTTGATTGTGTTACATTTAGCTAAAAACTTAACTGTGGAAACACAATAATAACATCAACAAAACCGGATAAAACCAGTTTTTCTTTTGCATGTGCTGTGCACATTAAAGCTGAGTTATCCAGGATAACGGCCATTTAGCCTGGCTAAGTTAATCTATATTAATCTAGCCCAGGGGTTAGCAACTTTTTTGAAATAATGTGCCATGTTTTTATTTTCTAGAGTGTCAGTGTGCCAACATAAATTTGAATTACACATATTTTGACATACGTATTTTGATTGGCAGGACTTAACGATCATTAGACCCAGAGCAATAATCCACCTATCTCCCTGACTCCCTCCCCAGTCAGAGTTCAGAGAATTTTGTGCAAGATATAATTTGCTATAAATGAGCTAACTTCATGTAATTGACCATGTTTAAAAAAGATTTGT
The DNA here is from genome assembly GCF_963921795.1 of Nannobrachium achirus. Classification (NCBI taxonomy): domain Eukaryota; kingdom Metazoa; phylum Chordata; class Actinopteri; order Myctophiformes; family Myctophidae; genus Nannobrachium; species Nannobrachium achirus. The sequence goes on along the minus strand of NC_137810.1, from coordinate 64,722,974 downwards.
TTTTAAAATAAAAATCCTCTCTCTCACACTTCTGCCAGTGTGCCGGTGATCACCCTCCCCTGTGCCAATGTTGGCACCCGTGGCTAAGGTTGCCTACCCCTGATCTAGCCTATATGAATCGGTTTCATGAAAGCAGTGGCACATAAGCAATTTTGGGAATAAATTAAGTGACTGTCTCCCTGTCAGCTTTTACTATCTGTCTCTCCTACTGTCTCCATCCATCAGCTTTCCTACTGTATATCTCTCCTATGCTGTCTCCCTCTCAGCTTTCCTACTGCATATCTCTCCTATGCAGGGGTGAGATGCCGTAGGAGCTCAGAGGTACGGCGTCCCCATTCTTTTCAAGCTGCACGCACGTGCCCCCCACATGCATGCGCGTGCATGCGGGCCGACATGATGTGTGACGGCGCGGTCCACGCTTTATTCCCCTACCTGGCTGCTTTGCATAACACTACTCGGGCAAGCAGGCCTCACCTACGTCCTCAGTTACACTGTAGAAACTTTGCAGAACAATACTCGGGCAATTGAATACAGTGTTTCAATTAGCAACTAAGCCGCGTGCACACATGTGTAGGGTGGCCATTCGTCCGGATTTGCGCCGGACAGTCCGGTTTTTGACCGTGCTGTCCTCCGCCCAGCGCAGCCTCTGGCCGGACACCTAATTGTCCAGCTTTTAGATGGATTTAGGCTACAGTGCACGTGTTTACTTAATGGCTACATTTACATTTCTCCGCAAATCTCCCGTTTAGCAGATAAGCTCACAGGCAGCGCAACACCGCACCGCAGCTTATCGTGTGCTATGTGTGTGTATTTACACACAGCAAGCACAAGTTGCACTACTCACATTGAACGCTCCAGTCGCTCCTCCCACGCGTGTGGATAAAACCGACGGCGAGTAGTTGTTAGAAAGCCTGGTGAGGCGAGGTTAAGTAGTTGTAGAAGATGAACTGCAGCTCAGATTTGCCCAAAAGACGCAGAAACGAAACGTCATTTAGCCAACATGGAGCAACGTAAATTAGTTAAACAAGAATTGAAATATTTCAATGTTAAATGTTGCTTGTTGTTTTCTTAAGCATAACAAAGAATATGCACCTGCAGCACTGTGTGTAATGGCTTGATGTCAGCAAAGGAAAGGTAGATGCATGCTTTGACTGACAGGCAATAACTTAATGTTCTGCAGCTATAGGTTTTCCTCTAATTTCTAAAATAAGTGCAGCTGAGCTATCTAGTACCCATATGTCCACAGGTCTCCCCTTCTCTTCCCCTCTCTCTGTTTTATTATTTCTGATGCCAGTCATGTGGAATAGATTTCAAATGGGACACTTTAACTCAAGAATAAAAGATACAGTGTAGGCCCATCATAAAATAAAATAATTCACGAAGGGTCATACATAAAGGAGGTTGGCTAGCCTGTCTTAGTTTAAACCACTTTAAACCTATTTCACACAATATTAGTAAATATATCCGATCTACAAGCTATGAACTTGATTTATTTATTTATTTTATCAAAAAGTGTACAAATTTGGAATAATATGTGGGTCCCTGGCTGGCACAAAATATTGTGAGAAGGGGGTCCGCGACTACATATCAATTTGGGGGACCCATACAGCGCGCCCCGGAAAAGTGTCCTCCTTTCTGAGGTCCTGCTGGTGGCCACCCTACACATGCGCGTGCACGTGACGTGCACGTGACGTCATGAATTTAGAGTAGCCACACTTCAAAAATCCATATCACACCACTGCTCCTATGCTGTCTCCCTCTCAGCTTTCCTATGCTGACCCTGACTAGATCTATTCAGCTTTCATAAAACCAGGCTGAAAAGTGAGGGGAGCGTTTCGCTGTTACTACGTATCATCTTTTCGACACCCAAACCAAACCTTTACCCTAACCCTAACCTCTCTGGGGTGAGTCGCTAACCCTCCCGGCGCTCCGTTGTCGAAATGATGACGTGTAGTAGTAGCGAGATTTCACCAAAAGTGACCCCTGAATCTAAAACCCATCACCATACAGTTGTGTCCATTATGACTGACCTGTGCTCATATCCACGGTGGAATAGATGACTTGTCCTGCAGAGGCCTGGTCTGGAAAAAGCAAAAACAAAAGAAACAGCACAAACCACTTTGTGAAATAATGTAAACACACAGAGAAATAGAAATTATGTGAGTGATGTCAGTGTATAGTAGAGGGACTCTACCTGTCCTCTTGTGGTCAGCTGGCTGCTTCACTCTCACATCAGCATACGTCACATCTTCACTCTGTCTGTCTGTGAGAAATCATTGTTTTAATCAAAAGCTGTTTACTGGCAAAGCATTTTCACTTACAAGGACTTTGAATTGTTGCATTTAATTCGAAAAAGTCTTGATTTTTTCCTCCGTTGAGGATAGTTTGAAAATGGAGTGGAAGCACTTTGATGTCAAATGAGCAAAACTTGTGGGAAGAGATGTATTTAATTTGTTTTACAGAAAAAAGATTGTGATGTTTCTCAATAATTACCTCCCCATTGATTATCCCTTGCTTATCGACGTGGACATTGGTGTGTGTGTGTGTGTGTGTGTGTGTGTGTGTGTGTGTGTGTGTGTGTGTGTGTGGGGGGGGGGGGGGGGGGGGGGGGCTTTTACTTTGAATGACATACCTTTGCACTTCTTCCAGAGACACAGGCCCAGAATCAGCAGAATGATGGAGACTCCAACTATTATCAGAACGTAGAAATATGCAGGCAGAGAGGAGGAGGGAGGGTGTGGAGCTGTGAAACCACAAAGGTGAATAATTGTAATTCAGCCTCAGCATAATTTATAATTATGCTAGAAGTAGGGAGGATGCAGATGCATCTGTTGTGTACCGGCGATAGCCTCAGCCACGCTGTGAGAGAAAGAAGCAACCAAGTCTATGAAAAGAATCCCAAAATAAGTGTCTATAGTGGCAGGTCAGTCAAACATTATTGTCTATTGTTGTTTTTAGAGCAGCGGTTCTCAAACACTTTCCTGTCAACAACCCCCAGTATTTACAAGGAAAAAAACAAGCCCAATGTCGCTTATAATAAGCAGACACTGGCTGTGAGTGTAGAATGGAGCCAGGGAATGAAATTATTTAAAAAGTAAATTAACGAGTCAGGCGCCTGACTTATGCAGCAGAACAATCAGCACAATTTCTGTCCTCCTCGTGTGCAGGTTTGGAATAGAATAATTATGTGACACAGTGATCTCACCTCTCACATCCATCCTGTCCTCTAGTGACCCTCCCAGGCCAGAGATGAGACACTTGTAGAATCCTTCATCAGACTTGGAAACACTGTGGATGGTCGTCTGTCCTGTAGACTCACTGCTGATGAGGGATCCATCTTTATAGAAATCAGCTGGACGGTCAGAGGATGGTTTAGCAGTTTGCTTGGTTTTGGACCAGCAGTGCAGAGTGACATCACTTCCTTCCATCACAGGAAGTACAGGCATCCCCAGGATCACATCTCCACCTGAACAATGAGAAATAACATCAGAATAGAAGAACATTAGACTGAGGTTACATCACTCTGAACAACACTATGCCAACATGACGAGGATTTAACACAAAATACTTTAACAAAGAAGACAACTGAATAAAACATCTGAACAAAGTTGACTTGCTGAACGTACCAGTCACAGTGACATTCACAGTGTTACTCTTTCCCTTTGAAGACTCACACCAGTAAACTGCACTGTCAGAAGATTGCATGGACCTGGCAAGACATCCTGTGTTGTTCATCTTCCCCCAGAGACGACCATCACCTCCACACTCTGAGGTGATGTTATTGATGTTGGTCCTCTTCACTCTCCAGACAGTAGAGTCAGACTGTCTGTCCTCACAGCTCAGGAAGACAGACTCAAAATTAAAAAACTGAGATCTGTCAGGACTGAGTCTGAGAGAGGCTGTGGACATGCAACTAACCACTAGAGAGAGAGAGAGAGAGAGAGAGAGAGAGAGAGAGAGAGAGAGAGAGAGAGAGAGAGTGTAAATACAATAAAATGAAATGAAATAAAATAAGTAACTAATCATCCGATGATCAACTGCCATGCCATAACGATAATTAGGCTTAATTCTAACCCTAATGTAGAATTAATTCTGCATTCTGTCCTCAAGAAGGAAATGGTCAAACACATACAAATACATGTATTATAATTGTACAGTGTGTTGGTACTCACAGACTAGAAGGTAGAGAGATGTTAACTCCATGCTGCATTTTGCTCACTGGCTCACACACTGTTATGACAGAGTTAGTAAGTGACAGTCTCCTCCTACTGCTGTTGTTGTGGTAAAGAGGAGGCTGCACTGAAGGAAGTGACAATGCAGTGATCTATGGTGAATTGGTGATGTGGTCGGGACTCGGGAGGGCGCTACATTGAATGAACTGGTGAGCAGGTTTCATGAAGAAATGTGGGCTTATTATTATTAAAAGCGGCTTAGGTAATTCTGTGGTATACTGTAACATAAATAGTATCTACTAAATAGTAAATAGCCTACTTTTAATTAGCCTCATAAACCATCCTCCTCCTGCAATTCTCATTTGACAAGGCTAACTTTTAATATTGTTAAAGATGAATACTGTACTGTAGGTGTACTGTATTAACCTCTGCTGAACCATGTTAAAACTTGACTGAGCTAATGAAATCCTCCTTTCTGGATACCAAAATGGGGGTCGGGATTCTGAAACCAACAGTGAGTTCCCCCAACGATTGACCAGGTGCATGTGCAATTGTGCATAGATTTAAGCTCTTCTTAAATTTTTACTATGTGACATTTTTACTATATTTCTTTGCGTAGGCCTGTCCCTAAATAAGACCAACATTGGATTCATGAAACGTGTGTACAGCCTTTTTTGTATGCATTTATTAATGAAGAATGCCACTCCTGTCCTATATTGAATGCACGTTCATGTGTGAATCAACACTGTATTTAACACCAAAAGCATGCATCCAAGGTTCGTGTGCAAGAAGGATAAAAGCCAGGGCTGGATTAACCATTGGGCCAGTGGGGTCGTTGCCAGGGGCCCTTGGCTCCCAGGGGCCCTTGGGGGAACTGGGCCGTGTGGTCATTGTCAATTTTACTAAAGTTAAATGTATACGTTAATTCAAAATCAAATGTGCCGGCCCCTCCTCTGTTGTCTACAGGTGCTTATTTGGTCCACAGATGATCATCATGGCTTAAAATCCGAGCTGGGTAGTGCGCGTCGGGACGGAGGGGGGGATAGGGTGGAGGGTGGGGGGGCCCTAAAGAATTAGCGTCCAGGGGCCCTCGCAGGGGTTAATCCGTCCCTGATAGATGCCTACTCCACTCTACTACAGTCACTCATCAAAAAGAACAAATCTACAAGCTGACAATTCTTTTCATCACGACACCTTGTTAGCAGCTATCAAGATTAAAGGGCCATTCACAAGGATAACCATTTCGTTCACCATTGTTTTTTGGGTTTTTTTTCATAGTTGGTGTGAACTCTGCCATCCGACTCTGGCTATATTTATATTACTATATTTTTGAGCGGTGCTAACCGCTTCTACGCCTGGATTTGTGTGTATAGGCCACGCTGCTGGTGTTATCTACCCAGCCATATATTTTTGTTTTGATGTCATGATTCGGCCTATTTGCATGTAAAAAATAACAATAATAATAATAAATGAGTCATTCCACGAAACCGGTACGATTTGAGGTCCCTCTAATCCTTTTAGCTGTATTTTTATCTATTTGGTCACCAAAATTGATTTTTAAAAGCTTTTTGTCATTGATTGAAATGTTCCCTTTAATATTGTGTAAAACTTTAATTAATCAGAAATTATCTTCCCTTTTTTTAGTAGACACCACCTATTTTGTCCATTTTCTCATGTCCCAGATGGCTGCTAAAGAAAGTGGACTTGAGATATGACTACTAAAAATGTAAAATAATCCATTAATTTTGCTATTCACATAAAACCAGCAATGTACTCTATTGCTGGTCATGTTTAGTATTTTAATAGATAGATGATTTATCATTAAAATCACATTATATAGCTCTGTCCCCAACTCGCACTCAACCCTGTTACAAAGTCATTCTCCTCTCTGTAAAAAGTATGAACTGCTCCTTTAGTGACATCAACAACATGCAATGGCATTATACAAGTCTTCTGAGCAAGGTGCTGCAGAAAGAGGACATTTCCCAACTTTCTACACCTATTTATAGTCATTTATACTTTCATAGTGTGGTCATAAAGCTTAACAACTCAAACCTGTTACATGAAATAAAGATATAAAACAATCATTTGTGAAAACTATCTTTGTTATTTCAACAATCTGATTTCCTAATGTCATGCATGCCATGTGGTCTTCTTCTTAATCACCACAGGTAGAGTAATTGCCATCTTGAGTAAAAAATCTCAACCCCGTTCCACTCAACCCCGTTATCAATGTCAACCCTGTTAAATGGATTATTCCATATACAAATATTAATGTAATGCCTGAGATGGGAAAATATGTTTTTCTGCATGTTAAATATGTTCTTAATGGTGTGGGCTATTCAAAAAAGTAATTCATTTCGATCAAATTTTCCCGAAAAAAATGTCCAAATCTTACCGGTTTCGTGGAATGACTCAAATATAGCTGCAAGCAGCGATAAAGTGGACAAGGCAGAAAAAGCAGGAAAGCAAAAAAGCATCAAGGGAAAGCAAAGAAGAACGAAAGAAGAAAGAAAAACTAGAAGCAGTGTTCTTCCGAACAGGTCTCCGGCAGGTCAGGTGTTTTTTTTTTTTTTTGCCTAGTGGTGACTATAATAGGCCAAAGTGAAAAGGGTACCACGTGTTCTTGGGCCTTTAACGGCAATCGGACGCTGCATGCGGGATTTCAGGCATGTTGTTCCAAAAATGTGTTTTGCAAAAATTGACCCGCTGGTGGCGCTATAACAGGCCAATGTGAGAAGGGTGGCATCTGTTCCTTGGCCTAGTGGGAATGTGTGTGCAAAATCTCACACAAATAGCAGGCTGCGTTTGAGACATTTTGTTCAAAAAGGAGCAATCCTGAAAACCTTGGAATTCAATGTTAGCCAATTAGATAGAATATGATATCGGACAAATCCGTCATGATTACATCACTGTAGAGATACTGTGTACTGATTTGTGTGATTTTCGGATAAAATCTGAAGGAGTAATATCGAAGAATGTGTTTTCGGCCTTCTGGTGGCGCTATAAATGACAGATGTGAAAAATGCAGGGCACAGGTTTTTCCTTGGCCTCTGGGAAGTGTGCATGCAAAGTTTTACACTAATCGGCAGAGTTATCGGTAAAAGCACAAATTGACCTCTACACAACATGTATGCAAAAGACTATTATGCAACAGACATAAAATGCTGTGATACTATTCACCTGGACAGTTTGATGCTGTACATAGTAAGCCTTGCCGAGCCATGGGGCCCATATGACTCGGCCGAACCATGAGGCTCATAGGGCAGGAGCCTTCCTGTTTCTGTAGCGTGAGGCAGTTTAATGTACAAGTACACCCCCTGGACATGACGCTTGTATGTCGCAGGGACTTACCCCCAATCCAACCCTTGATGCTGAGTGCCAAGCGGGAGGCACTGGGTCCCATTTTTTAAAGTCTTTGGTACGACCCGACCAGGGTTTGAACCCCGATCTCCAAGTTTCAGGGCAGACACCCAAACCACTAGGCCAGCTGGTACATGATATCATTGTAATCCTTGGCCATGACAATATGGATAGGTGTAGACATCACATCGTTTGTATTATAATGCTTGGCGGATATTAAAATACACATCGAGGGGCATTTTTGGGAAGGCTCCATATCAGACATTGTTCAAGGACCCAAACTGTACAAGTCTAACACATTTCATGGTTTTATGCTTATATCAACCCCAGGTGGAATTCTATCCACCAACCTACTGCATAAAAGGCATATGCTCTAACCACTAGACAGCCACACATTTGGTGTCAGTCACTCATGTTTGCTAAAAAAAGAAAAAGTTCTGTGTAGGCTGAGTGCCTTCGATTAAACAATGATTCATTAGCCGTTCCACAGTATTTTATAGATTTTCCATATTTGAGGCTCAGGCTAAAAGTAATCTGAGTAAATGTAATCTGAGTATTTCTGTAATTTTTATGTGATCGTATTCTTTCACTCGGCATAGGCACTAACCATTGGCTGATGCACATACATGAGCAGTCATGTTTAGAAACAAAAAAGTTCCATGTAATGTACTTTATATAAATATATATATATATATATATATATATATATATATATAAATATATATATATATATATATATATATATATAGTTATTGTGGGGGCTGAGACCAAACCAACACTCAGAAACAATTGAACGGTGTAGCCACACTGGCACATTCATTTAGAAAAAGGAGGACAAGCAGCAGCGGAGCTCCGCTCCATAATACGAATGAAGTAGATAATCAAATGAGGAATTAGAGTAGTTCAGCTCCAAAAATACTTTTTTTTCCTACTCAGGCCATGGAGACTTGAGTTCAATAATGTTTAGTTTTTTGTCGCATTCCTAAAAGAATTTGCTTTCAATAAATTTACCCCCATTGGCTCCGGATGGGGACCCACATGCATTCGGGTCCCCATCCGGAATCAATGGGGATAAATGTACTATAATCAATTTTTTGTCTTAGGAATGCGACAAATACAAAAAATAATTATTGAACTCAAGTCTCCATGGCATGACTAATCAATAGAAAAAAAGTCATTTTTGGGGGTGAACTACTCCTTTAAACAATAAAGCTATTTTCAATGGAATCAATCGTCGGACCATCTAGAATCACTCGTTGGAAAGCGTAGGACGAGCCAGGACCACCCACATCTCTACAAGCAGCTCATGGTAAGTAAAATAGCAAAAAAAACATTGTATTGGATTGAAATAAAGCCGAACTTGACCGGGATAGGCACAAAAAAGGGTTAAGAATGCTCGTTCCACACCATTCTTTTGCTCCGAAATGCACTCAGTTGTTCTCCACGGTCATGTTCTCCTATATTTCCTGAAATGACAGATACGCAACATTAGGATTTCATTTAACTATATGGCATTTAAAAGGACATGGAGTGTATAATTATTTTACCACTGTCAGCATGGAGGAGTCAGTGGAGAGAGCAGGCACTTCTGATTTAAGAGTGCGGCCCAGCCCTGCTCTCTGCAGGTGTGCTTAGATTAGGCTGATTGAACGATTGATTGGGCGTTGCCTTCTCAGGCCACCTCTGTCTACACTGAATCAACATGCTGTACAGATAACAGCAACCGAATAAATCGTTACTTTATAAATAAACAAACTTCATTACTTCAAAACTCGAATACTTCAGAAGTGAATAATCAAAATTCAAGCCCATGAATTAAACACAGTTGGGTGTCCAATGTAAAAAAAATATATTATACAGTAAAAAGATCTTATTAGGGATGTTCCTTTTAGGCAGGGTGTTTAACTGTACTTGTACTGTACTACTGTACATTACTATTGTATTGACTATACTTGTACTGTTCTCCATTTTGTCTAATAAAATAATCAAGCAGTTTGAGCTTGTGGCTCTGCATTTGTTTGGTCTGCTTGCATTTTAGCACAATGGGGAAATCCCATGTTAAAGTTAGCCTAAAAAAAAACAACTAGCATCCCATTTCAACATATTTTAGCAAAACCAACCAACCAAGCCATTGACAATAAACCATTGCACTGTTAACTCACCACTGAGTAGAATGTAGCACTGGAGGCAGCAACCAGCAGCATGGGCCATGCGGCTTCCAAACAAAGGAGGGAATGACCTCACCTCAACCGTTTTGTATACTCTCTTGCTTAACAAGGTTGCCATGTTTGGTTGGGTTGCCATGTTTGATTGCAATACCAGGGTTTTCACGGCAAATTTTTGTGAAATGTATTTTAAATGCATGAGGTAAGGCTTGAACAGGGGACCTCTGGAATGATAGACAAAGGCCTTACCAGGTGAACTATGCACAGCTCTGCACAGTGAGAAAATATTACTTTAAATGTTTGTTTTAGAAGCAGAAGAATAATTAGCATAACACTGCAATATACATTGAATTATTAAAAAAGCATGTTTCAATTAAAAAAAATCTGATCTGACAGATCTTTAGATATTGGTCCAAAGTTAAAGTAAAAAAAGTTCTGTGCACATGACGCGAAAATTGCGGAATAAAAGCGGGTTTAAGCGTTTTACAAACTGCTCAAAATGGCGGAAAATCGAAGGGCGGAGCTTACTTAACAAAGACACAGATGTCTTTTGCTTGAGTCAAGGCACGCGTGTAAGCAAGTTGCATGTCTTCAAACGAAACGAGGCATGACTTATGCCCCTTTAAAGTTTGAGTTTTCAAACGCTTCGTATAGCGCCCCCCTTTGGCCAATTGGAGTAAGATTGCTTTCAGTGATATTTGGACTAACCCTCTACATATTTGCCAAATGCCATGAACGTGTCACTTTGCATAGAGGCAGAAGAATAATTTGCATAAAAATGCAATATTGAGTGAATTATTAAAAAATAATGTTTCGCTTTAAAAGAAATCCGCCGAGACAGATCTGACTGTATTGGTCCAAAGTTCATGTAAAAAAAGTTTCGCGCACGTTATGCAAAAATCCCAGGAGGAGATAGATTTTGAATGTTTTTCATATAATTCAAAATGGTGGGAGAAGTAAAGGTCAGAGGTCAAAAGTCAGAGCGTAAAAGTTGTTCGGCATGAGGAGACGCATAAGTGTATACAGGTTTCATGGCTGGACCTGAAACCGAGCATGAGCTTTACCTGTTCAAAGTTGGCATTTTTCAAAGGCTTCCTACAGCGCCACCCTTTGGCCGATTGTTGCGAGCTTCGCGTTTTAGCCGTTTGGCATAGTCCTCTGCCATACTGCCGAGTTTCGTAAAAAGCGACTGCACGGTCTAGCCGCTAGAGAAAAAGTGGCGGAAGAATAATAATGATGAAGTCCAATATCAATGAGTGGCCCTTTGCCACTTTGTGGCCTTGGCCACTAATGATGAAGTCCAATATCAAGGAGTGGCCTTTTGGCCACTTCGTGGCCCTTGGCCACTAATAAACAAGTAATCTAAGGGAAGGCCTTGCTGTAGAGCAGGGGCGGGCAACTTTGATGATGGCGAGGGCCACTTTATTTCCACCTTCACTCCAGAGGGCCAAATTGCATATTGCTATGTCCTACTTTGTCATTCTAGTATCTCATACAAAAGAAGCAAAAATAGCAAATCTACAAGCTCAAAACGCATCAGCTATTTTTGCTTCTTTTGAATTGGAATCCTGAATAATTGTTTTGTTATTTTTTTAATAGGAATCTTGAAATGTAACATTACGATTTAATTTCAAACACATTTAGTTATATACTCATGTTAATTTATGAACTTAAATACAAATACATTGGACATAAAAAAGGAAATTTTAATACTACTGTACTATACTATATAGACTGAAGGAATTAAAGCAGGTTATGTTTGGAATTGTAACAGCTGAAATCAACAATATATCAGTATTGGTGAGTAGTCTAGCTGCTGAATTTTGTATGAGTTGGAGGCGAGAGATGGCCTTTTTGGGGAGTCCGGAATACAGGGAGTTACAATAATCTAGACGTGAAGTGATGAATGCATTGATTACTTTCTCGAGGTCTGTAAAGGTGAGGAATGATTTAATTCTGGAGATGTTTCTCAACTGGAAGAAGCAGGACTGAACTACTTAGTCACTAGGCCATCGAAGGACAGGTCAGAATCAAACCACACGCCCAAGTTGCGAGCTGTGTTTTTTGTTGTTCGATAAGCTACCTAGCTGTGTCTGAATAGAAAGGGTGGAATCTGGTAGGCCGAACAGGAGGATCTCAGATTTTGACTTGTTTATTTGGATATTGCCCGCGTTGTTGTGTTTGAGTGGTATATATATATAACTGGGAGTCATCTGCATAACAGTGGAAATTTATGTTGTGGTTTCTAATAATATGGCCGAGTGTGAGCATGTAAATTGAGAAGAGGAGTGGGCCCAGAATTGAACCCTGGCTGGGGGACGCCACAGGACAGGGGGACCTGAGAAGATGGTGCCTCCCCAATCACTACTGAAAAGCTCCTGTCAGTAAGGTAGGAGTGCAGCCAATTTAGTGCTGTGCCCTTGATGCCCACCCATTTCAGGCGGTCAATTAAAATAGAGTGGTCTATGGTGTCAAAAGCCGAGCTGAGGTCTAAAAGTATTAAAATAGAACAGTCACCAACATCAGTTGCAAGTAAAAGGTTTTTTGTAACTTTTAAAAGGTTTGTTTCTGTGCTGTGGAAGGTGCGGAAACTGGATTGGAAGTTCTCAGAAATACTGTTAAAATTCATAAAAGATATCAGCTGATTGGACACAATCTTTTCTAAAATCTTTGCTAAAAAAGGCAGCTTTGAAATAAGCTTAAAATTGCTTAAATCAAGGGGTCGAGAGTAGGTTTCTTTAGGAGTGGTTGAACTAGAGCAGCTTTGAGGGTGGAGGGAAAGAGGCCACTGGACAGGGAGCAGTTAACAATGTTTAATATATTGGGTCCAATTGTCTGTAAAATGTACTTAAAAAATCTGGTAGGGATAGTATCCAGAGGGCAGGTCGAAGATTTCATCTGAGAAAGTAAAGACCTGATTAAAGGTGGTTAGGAATTAGCAGGAAATACTTTCTATGCTTTCATGAATAGACAAAAATACTAAGCCTAGGTTTTCTTTTGTTCCCATTTCTTGACTGCACTACATATATTTTACTTGCACTTTAGTTTGTTCTTTGTTTGTCTGTGAAGCAATCTGCAAACATCTTTTTGAAAAGTGCTATAAAATCAAGTTTATAAATTGCAACTAAGCAGCAGCAGGGGGCACACTTGCACATGATAAGTTGTGAGACGTGAGTTCATTATGCAGTGTTCATTATTCAGTGTTAACCTCTAGACCAACTGTATATAAACAGAACCTTTAAACGCATTTTAAAAAAAAATGTTTCCATTGCTATTAAGTAGCCGCTTGCACAAGCAGGCTACTTCTTTGTTCCAATTAAGTCGGCAGAGCAATGTCATATAGGCTCTAACTCTATGCAGTATACACATACATGTCTGAGGAGATGTAATCTCTCAAGAACAGATGTAACAGAGAGGGCACTGTTTTTCCCTTTTCTTTGACGATGGTTAGCCAGATTGGAGGAGATGTAGGCTAGTATGTCTCAATTAAGTCTATATGGTTATGATAGAGTATTGACAGTCTTATGAAAACACCTTACATAATCATTTAAGTCATCATTTGTTTAAATTATCCTCTCACTAACATCAAAAAGTTCATACATGGTGAGTGTGTTCATACTGGAAGGCAGGACAGGGTCGTTTTCACACCTGCAAACCACAGCACATTATTTCCTCTGAAGCAACATCTATACCAGCTTATTGGTTGCAGACTTTGTTGTCATAGAAATATGTTGTGGTTAATAGTAGAGTCTCAACCTGAGGTTCTGTGACCATCCTCTGGGAAGGATGGTTTGATGATTTTTTGCTACAGGGCCAAATTCAAAATGATGCCCAGCGCCATCTCTAAAAATGAACTTTTGATCCAGATGACCTAGAATCATGTATGAAGACACTTGTTCATACAAGAAAACCATGAGGATCCAAATCTGACATACCTTTAATCATAAGACCTTCTTTAATTAGCATAATGCATGTTTAATCAGCATATATCATGCATGGTAACAACTCAAAGTAAACACATGGTCATTTTCTGTTCTGTGTTATTCCAAGTAGTTATGTTTTACAAATATTATTATTCCTGTACATCTGACCACTACTGAAGCAGTAAATAATATATAGTAAACGTTAAGGATGCCCATAATTACAACACCAGAGGCAACGACACAGATCACATTCAACCCAGAGTCAACTCAAACAAAGGGTCAAACTCCTTCTTCTGCTATACCACAAAAATGTGGAACGCCTTACCGAAGGCCTTAAGGACCAGGTCACCTCTGGGACAACCAGATCTTATTTTATTGTTGTGTGGGACACGATCAACACAATCCTGATTTTATTTTTGTGTTCAATCTGTGTTTTTAGATATGTTAGTATTTCAGCATGCTACAACTGGTCATATGATGCATTTTGCATCATATGACCAGTTGTAGCATGCTGAAATCGGCTGAAATACTAAAATATCTAAAAACACAGATTGAACACAAAACATAACTCAGGATTGTGTTGATTGTGTCCCACACAACAATAAAATAAGATCTGGTTGTCCCAGAGGTGACCTGGTCCTTTAAAGGAGTGTGGATCTCTAGCATCCTTTAAAATCGCCCTGAAAAACCACTTACAGGCGGCAGCCGTTCGCAACTGGTAAAAACAGACATAGCCCAGCCCCCCCCCCCCCCCCCCCCCCCCCGACCCTTCTTTGTATTTTTTTCCCCGTTTATTTCCTGACTATATCTACTGCATAGTACTGTGTTCTATCCGTCTGTCATTCATTGTTATATGAGATACTTCAATGGTTTCCTATGGAAATAAGCTTAGTCTTTTCTAGGATCTCCTTTTAGTAGACCTTGTACCAGTGAACTGTACCGTCATGAAACTGTACCTTTTCCTATGCAAACTTCTAATAAAGTCTTCAATCAATCAAACAGACAGACAGACAGACAGACAGACAGACAGACAGACAGACAGACAGACAGACAGACAGACAGACAGACAGACAGACAGACAGACAGACACAAAGATTTATTTATTCAAAAATATTTTCACATGATATGAAAAGATTGTTACAAAATGTTGAATGTACAGTTTATTGTATTCAATGTCATAACACTATTAAGGACATGCATGATTGTACTTTATGACTACAAAGCCAAAAAGTAGCACATTGATAAGTAACAAAACTATCTCTCCTGTCCTGACAAGTACAGCAAGTATAGAAGTGGATCAAATACTGTTTAGTAATGAACTTTGACCTCAGGCTTGCTTGGGTATTAATCCTAGCTGTTTCTGGTTATGTTGTAAACATCAAACCACTTCATCTTCATCTGTGTCCCCAATAACAACATAGTCTATAATGCATGCTGGTTCAAGTAAAAAAAAAACATAAAAGCATATCAATAAAATTGCCAGAAAGCAAATGAGTAAAACAACCAACAATCTAACAACCCATACTTGCAAAAGACTTACACAGAGATACAGTCAAAAATATAAAAAGAGTTTTTTTCCTTTGCATCTACAGCCCCTAGATTATGAAACAATCTCCCCCTTATTTTCACTTTCAAATAAAATACATTTTAAAAAGATATATAAAAATACATTTAAATCACAACAAAGCTCAATGGTTTGTTTAAATTTGGCTCCTTTTGTACTCATATAAACATTCAATTACAGACAAATAAAACAAAACACTATGCAAAAATATCATCATAAAACTGTTGAAGAATTTGTATTTACAGTAAAGGGGTCAGGGGGAGGTAAGGCTTTGTTATTTAATTTTTTTTACCAGTTTTCTTTTACCTGTAAGTGACTTTTCAGTTCGGTTTTAAAGAAGGGTAGGGATTGACACTCCTTCAAGGCTGTCGGTAGGGCATTCCACATATTTACGGCATAGCAGGAGAACAAATTTAACCCTTTGTTTATGCCAAATCTGGGTTGGACGTGATTTGTGGAGCTGCCTCTGGTGTTGTAACTGTGAACATCCTTGACGTTTTGGAAGTATTCTGGAAACCATTTCATTCCTCCTGGATAACGGAAGTTGGTCGTTTAAAGAGGCGGTGCCATAGTTTTGTACTTTTTCTGGTTTTCATGTGTCTAGGAGGTTGACAGTACTTCATTAGACCCCCTGGTGTGGTTGTTATGAGCAATTATGTATTGCCTTTCTATTTGGGTTTAGCTGTAGGCTGCCACCTTGTGGGGTCAAACGTGCCGGTCCAAAAACACACATACTTCTTACATCACAGAATCAACCCCTCCCCAAATTACCATTCACCCAACATACATGGGTGTGGCTAACTTCAGCTGGGTCACCACCCACCATGACAACCACGCATACCAATGAACTGGTGGGTGTGGCCACATAAAAACATAATTTTAACTCTTTCTGTACACTTTTTTGGAAAAAATCTTCCTCTTAGTATAATCACCAGTAAGACTCCCACTGCTGACATCAGTATGACATCACACCGTACACAAATGACCCTTATATAAGACCGGCATTATCTACCGACAGATTTGTAACAAGATGTCAAAATCGTTGAAGGTTGAATCTCCAGATATGGAGATAACCAACGCATCCCTCCATATATGGAGATAACTGACGAATCTCACTAAGTCTGACCTCACAAGCCCCATATTTGGACACGAACAACATATAACTCCATATATAGAGACATAGCTGCTGACATCAGTATGACATCACACTGCTGACATCAGTATGACATCACACCGTACACAAATGACCCTTATATAAGACCGGCATTATCTACCGACAGATTAGATGCAAGCAGGATCTCGACTCTGACACAACTCATCGGCTCATAAGCTGGTTCTCCCTCCATATATGGAGATAACCGACGAATCTCACTAAGTCTGACCTCACAAGCCCCATATTTGGACACGAACAACATATAACTCCATATATAGAGACATAGCTGCTGACATCAGTATGACATCACACTGCTGACATCAGTATGACATCACACCGTACACAAATGACCCTGACGGCACACACCAAGCAGTGTGATGTCATACTGATGCGGAGATATGAGAGGGGCAAAGGTGTGACGTGTGACGTGTGACCGACGGACGGACGGACGGACGGACGGACGGACGGACGGCCGGTGGAGGTTTTGATGCTAAACTGCGACCTGACGGTCGCAATAATACCTGATTAGTGATAATCATGTTTTAGAGGGGGGGAAAATCATGGCACCACCTCTTTAAGTAGTGTGCACCAGGCCCATTGCAAGATGCTCTACTCATGTCAGCTATGAGCCATCTATGGGGTTATATTTGTGACAATAATAATTCGTATTCGTACTTTGCCTTTTTTTAACTCGTAAACATTTTTGGAAAAAATATCCGTAAAAAAAAAAAGTACAAATGTTTTTTTGGAAGCTGCAGTGATTATTATGCCAAAACTAAAAAAACAAGCCAAAATACGAATATTTTCTTACTGTTTTACGAGTTGTTTTTTTGGTTACTTCATCACGAATGCTTTCATCATCTGCAGGACTACGAATCTCAGTCAGCAGTTAGGAAACTGCCAAAAATCACATGATCGGCAGAGAGCCAATGATGTGAGGCCTGTGCCACTGGCCAATCAAAAGGCTCAGGAGTTGGCATGGCAACCAGCTGTTGCCATGTCTTGTAAAAGTGAGTACTCTGGGCTTTCTTATCCATAATTTTAGCTAATTCCATCACCAGTCCCTATGGAAGTCTAAATGCTCAAAAAATAATACATAAATACTAAAATGAAATGAAATAAAATAAATAACACAATTATATAAATAAAAAATACATAGTTCTATAGATCTAGGGAGTCATCCATATGTTTTCAGATCTATATGCCCATCCCCATGTTCTATTAATAGATCTATGGAGTCATCATATGTTTTACGGGTCCACATGCCCATCCCCATGTTCTATAGATCTATGGAGTCATCATATGTTTTACAGATCTACAGGCCCATCCCCATGTTCTATAGATTGGTCAATCCATGTTTCTGTCCCATCCGTTTTATAGATCATCTATTGATCCATCCCTATGTTCTAAGGTTCTATGGACCCACATATTTTATAAATCTAAAGGCCCATCTCCATGTCTTACAGATCTATGATGGTCTCTAGATCTATGGACCACATATGATGCATTGTGAGCTTGTTGTAGATCTGCTATTTTCAAAAAAGTAATGTTGAAAAACATGAATAAACTAGAAAGGTGCCATCCTGGGAAATTGCAAGTGTGGTTGCACTGACGCAAGTTGCTGGGAACTGAATTCCGTCTTTGCATTTCTATAATTGTATTAAATAAGAGAAGTACTCTTTGTATTGTACTTCTTTTAAATAAAGGGGCCTCGGCATCGGCCGAAGGCCCCCCCGGGGACCCCTTGGAGCTCCGGGGACCCTTGCGGACCCCCTGGCGCCGCCGCAAAGGGGCTCCGAAGGGGCCCAAAAATAGGAGCGGCACTTTCATGGGAAATTCGGGACTCTCCATGGGTGACAGGACCGAAGCAAACGTGACAGCGCCACCTGGTGGCGGCCCCCCGGTACTGCAACGCACATAAAAACCCATAACTCGGGCTAGGAGCGACCGTTCGAGACGGGACCGGTACCCAGGCGTCTGGCTCGGGGCCCCGGAGCCGGCCGTGGCGGAGCGCCACCCGGCGGCCAAACGCCGGTACTGCAGGTGGGTAAAAAAGGCCGTAACTCTGCCCCCGAGCCACCGGGAGAGACGGGGCCGGCTGCGGGGGGGTCCCTGAGGGGTCCCCCACTCCGGGGACCCCCTGGAGCCCCTGGGACCCCCGCGGACGCCCTGGTGCCGCCACAAAGGGGCTCCGAAGGGGCCCAAAAATAGGAGCGGCACTTTCATGGGAAATTCGGGACTTTGACCGTGCTGACCCTCTCCATGGGTGACGGGACCGGGGCAAACGTGCCCCCGGTACTGCAGCGCACATAAAAACCCATAACTCGGGCTAGGAGCGACCGTTCCAGACAGGACCGGTACCCACACGTCTGGCTCGGGGCCCCGGAGCAGGCCGTGGCAGAGCGCCTCCCGGCGGCCAAACGCCGGTACTGCAGGTGGGTTAAAAAGGCCGTAACTCTGCCCTTGAGTCCTATTTTTAGGGGCCCTTCGGAGCCCCTTTGCGGCGGCGCCAGGGGTCCGCGGGGGTCCCCGGAGCTCCAGGGGGTCCCCGGGGGGGTCCCTCGGCCGATGCCAAGGCCCCTTTATTTAAAAGAAGTACAATACAAAGAGTACTTCTCTCATTTAATACAATTATAGAAATGCAAAGACGGAATTCAGTTCCCAGTGGATTCCTCGCGACTTGCGTCAGTGCAACCACACTTGCAATTTCCCAGGATGGCACCTTTCTAGTTTATTCATGTTTTTCAACATTATTTTTTTGAAAATAGCAGATCTACAACAAGCTCACAATGCATCATGGTCCATAGATCTAGAGAACATCATAGATCTGTAAGACATGGGGCCTTTAGATTTATAAAATATGTGGGTCCATAGAACCTTAGAACATAGGGATGGATCAATAGATGATCTCTAAAACATATGGATGGGACATAGAAACATGGATTGACCAATCTATAGAACATGGGGATGGGCCTGTAGATCTGTAAAACATATGATGACTCCATAGATCTATAGAACATGGGGATGGGCATGTGGACCCGTAAAACATATGATGACTCTATAGATAATAGAACATGGGGATGGGCATATAGATCTGAAAACATATGGATGACTCCCTAGATCTATAGAACTATGTATTTTTCATTTATATAATTGTGTTATTTATTTTATTTCATTTCATTGTAGTATTTATGTATTATTTTTTGAGCATTTAGACTTCCATAGAGACTGGTGATGGAATTAGCTAAAATTGTGGATAAGAAAGCCCAGAGTACTCACTTTTACAAGACATGGCAACAGCTGGTTGCCATGCTAACTCCTGAGCCTTTTGATTGGCCAGTGGGACAGGCCTCACATCATTGGCTCTCTGCCGATCATGTGATTTTTGACAGTTTCCTAACTGCTGACTGAGATACGTAGTCCTGCAGATGATGAAAGCATTCGTGATGAAGTAACCAAAAAAAAACAACTCGTAAAACAGTAAGAAAATATTCGTATTTTAGCCTAGCTCAGCAGGATGAAATGACTAAGAGGGCTGTTGAAAATTGTGAGGGGGCACATATTTTTTTATATAGGCTACTAATAATGAACATTCTTTTTATTATCTATAATACCTACAACAGATGCCAGTTTTTGGGAGCTGAAATAACAGTCAAACCGTTAAAACATGGTGGCTGTTCACACTTAGGACTGAAGCAGAGGGAAGTATTTGTGGGGTTTTGCAATTTTTTTCTACTGATGCAAAATGC
The DNA here is from genome assembly GCF_963921795.1 of Nannobrachium achirus. NCBI lineage: Eukaryota > Metazoa > Chordata > Actinopteri > Myctophiformes > Myctophidae > Nannobrachium > Nannobrachium achirus. The sequence continues at coordinate 64,702,885 of NC_137810.1, read as the reverse complement.
AACATTTATACCTCATTTTGTCACATAAATGTTTACTGTTTACAACAGAGTTGTTTCAATACCACTGACAACAAAAACACTTCCACTGAACTGCTTGTTCCAAACTGACAAAGGTGAGAAGACGGTGGTGGAGGAGGAGGAGGAGGAGGTGGTATGTGTGTGTCCTGTCACATGAGCAACATGAGAACTGTCTGGACGTGAGTTTGAATAGACTCACATGACCTCAGAAGAGTTTTCAAGTGAAATACCGAACAGTTCATGAGTGATGTAAAGTCGTGGTTATGACAGAGTTATGTCAGTTTTATGAACACACCGTCAAATAACATGTTAATATTATTTTATCATTCAATAGAGTTGGGTCTCATGAGGTCTTTCATTGTTTCCTGTATACTAACTATGCACTCACTGACATCTAACATGGTGGTGGTGGGTGTTCACTCACATTGAGGACTGTCTGCCGTAGGGGTATGTGTGCGTCAGGTGGTTCTCTCTCTCTCTCTCTCTCTCTCTCTCTCTGTGTGTGTGTGTGTGTGTGTGTGTGTGTGTGTGTGTGTGTGTGTGTGTGTGTGTGTGTGTGTGTGTGCGTGTGTGTGTGTGTGTGTGTGTGTGTGTGTGTCCCAGCCTTCGCAAAGAGCCTGAAGGATACAGTATTCAACCGTAGCCCCAGACAACCCACTGGACCCAAACACAGGAGACCCTCCGGATTCTCTCCTGCTTCACCCAAACAACCTCGTGCCACACACCAGGGTAGCCCACCCACACCCCGGATGCCCCCCCCCCACACCCCTGATGGCCATTCACACTCATCCACCACCCACACCCCGGATGGCCCTCCCCACTCATGCACCATTCACACCACTGATGGACCTCCCACTCACTCATGCACCCACTCTCCCACACTTATTCTCACAGGCAGTGACCAGAGAGTTCCCCACCCCCACCGCACACATCTACCAGATGATGATGAAGGACTTCTGCGCATACTGGCAGAGCACCCAGGGAATCTAACAATGTGAACTATGGAGTACAAATCACTCACTATATCATCCTGGAATATACAAGGACTGAGGTCGAGCGCCCTTGGCATCAAGAGCAGAACCCCAGACTTTTCCAAAGAAATTGCAAACATGGACATCATTGTTCTACAAGAGACATGGCACAGAGGTTACTGCCCCACGGGCTGTCCTATTGGCTACAGAGAACCTGTAATACCATCTACAAAGCTAGCAGGGGTCACCCAGGGAAGAGACTCTGGAGGTATGCTAGTATGGTACAAATCAAAACTAACCCACTCAATTAAGCTAGTCAAAACTGGAGCTTTTTCTATATGGCTAGAAATAAACAAAGAACTAACCACAACTGAAAAAAATGTATTTCTGTGTGCTACCCATTCCCCCAATAGAATCCCTTTATTTTAAGGAAGACATGTTCTCCACTCTAGAAGAGGAAATTAGCTATTTTCAGGCGCAAGGTCACATTATAGTTTGTGGAGACTTTAACGCCTGACACCCTCAGCACACAGGGAAACAAACACTTACCAGGGGGGGAAAATATCAGCTCCCCAACATGTCCCCCGAGAAACAATCACGATAAAGTAACAAACAAACATGGGTCACAGCTGCTGCAGCTCTGTCGCTCACTGGGTCTGTACATAGTTAATGGTAGACTCAGAGGGGACTCCTTCGGCAGATATACATACAGCTCATCCCTGGGAAACAGCACCGTAGATTACTTTATCACTGACATAAACCTGACATCTCTCAGAGCTTTCACAGTCAGCCCACAAACTCCCCTGTCAGACCACAACAGAACCACAGCCTACCTAAACAGATCAACACACAGCCACGAAGAACAAAAACCAAACAAACTACACAATGTAAGAAAACTCTACAAATGGAAGGAAAATAGTTTAGAAGCATTCCAAAATGCTATTAGGCAAAAACAAGTCCAATCACGTCTAGATCAGTTCCTAGGAAAAACCTATCAAGAAAACAACGAAAGTGTAAACATGGCAGTAGACGACCTAAATAATATATTTGACCTTACAGCTTCATTAGCTAGCCTAAAGGTATCAAATAGGAGAGCCAGGAAAAAACACGAGAACGATAAATGGTACGATAACGACTGTAAGAATCTCAGGAGTAAATTAAGGAAACTATCAAACCAAAAACACAGAGACCCAGACAACCAGAACACACGTCTCCAATATGGAGAAACACTGAAACAATACAAGAATACAGTAAGAGAGAAGAGAGATCAACACACCAGAAACCAACTACAAGATATCGAGGACTCCATACAAACAAACTTTTCCAGCCTCTTTGGCCCAATAGAGAAAAACAAAGAGCAAAAACAGATACAAGATAAACTGCAAAACCTAGAGTCAGCCATAAAAGACTATCAGAACCCATTAGATTCCCAAATCACCCTAAAAGAACTCCAAGACAAAATAAAAACAATAAAAAGTAAGAAGGCCTGTGGTGTTGATGGCATTCTTAATGAAATGATAAAATTCACTGACCTCAAATTTCAACTGGCCATATTAAAACTCCTTAATATCGTGCTCAGCTCTGGGATTTTCCCCAACTTATGGAACCAAGGGCTGATAACACCACTCCATAAGAGTGGTGACAAATATGACCCAAATAACTACCGTGGGATCTGTGTAAACAGCAACCTCGGTAAAATTCTCTGCATGATCATCAATCACAGAATTCTACATTTCCTCACAGAAAGCAACGTCCTGAGCAAATCACAAATTGGCTTCCTACCAAACTATCGTACAACAGACCACATTTACACCCTCAACACCCTTATCGACAACCAAATAAACAAAAACAAAAGCAAACTATTCTCCTGCTTTGTTGACTTCAAAAAAGCATTCGATTCAATCTGGCACAAAGGTCTGATGTACAAACTGTTGGAAAGCGGTATCGGGGGAAAAACCTATGACATCATAAAATCAATGTACACAAACAACGAATGCGCAGTTAAAATAGGAGAAAAACGCACAGACTTCTTCCCCCAAAGCCGGGGAGTTAGACAGGGATGCAGCCTGAGTCCAACTCTCTTTAATATATATATAAATGAATTGGCAAAAACTTTAGAACAGTCTGCAGCACCAGGCATCACCCTAGGCAAAACAGAAGTCAAATGCTTACTCTTTGCAGATGACCTGCTGCTACTGTCTCCAACCAAAGAAGGACTGCAGCAGCAACTCGATCTCCTGCACAAATTCTCCCAGACGTGGGCCCTTACAGTAAACTTAACCAAAACTAAAATCATGATATTTCAAAAGAGATCCAGCCGCCAAAACCAGCAATTCTTTCTAAATACAATCCCATTAGAACAAACAAAAAACTACACCTACCTTGGCCTAAACATCAGCATTACAGGAAACTTCAACCAAGCTGTAAAAGACCTGAGAGACAAGGCAAGAAGGGCTTTCTATGCCATCAAAAGGAACATCAAAATAGACATCCCAATAAAAACCTGGCTAAAAATACTGGACTCTGTGATAGAACCAATTTCCCTCTATGGTTGCGAGATCTGGGGACCAGCCGCAAACCAAGACCTTGAAAAATGGGACAAACATCAGATAGAGACCCTGCACACAGAATTCTGCAAATCAATTCTCAGAATTCAGCGGAAAACACCAAATAATGCATGCAGGGCAGAATTAGGACGATACCCTCTCATAATCAAAATAAAAAAGAGAGCATTCAAATTTTATAACCACTTAAAAGAAAGTGACCCAGATGCACTTCATAACAAGGCACTCACACACAGAGAAACCCTAGAGAGATGCCCCCTCAGCCAACTGGTCCGGGAACTCTGTACACAAACACAAGCAGAGCCACCAGACAGACAATTCACCGGACTAAACCAAATTATAAAACAGCAGAAAGAAAGCTACCTGACACATTGGAGAGAAGCAACCCAAAAGCAGAGCAAACTAGAATGCTATTTGGCCCTAAACAGAGAATACACCATGGCAGAATACCTGAGCAAGGTGGCCGACCCAAAACAAAGAAAAATCTTGACTAGGTACAGACTCAGTGAGCACAGTCTTGCAATCGAGAAAGGACGTCACAGGCATACCCGGCTCCCTAGAGAAAACAGACTTTGCACCCACTGCACACAAAATGAAGTGGAAACTGAGCTACACTTTCTAACCACCTGTCCGCTGTACCAAGACATCAGAGACACATACTTCCCACAGATCATAACCACCCAAGGAGAGTTTCAAAATATGACCAATGACGAAAAACTCCCATACCTGCTGGGGGAAGTAAAACAATGTGCAAACACAGCAGCAAGATTCGTGAGCTGCTGTGATAAGAGAAGGATATCAAATGGAACCCAACCACCTTAAAAACCATTGTATATATCACTGCTCTGCCTGCACGTTACCGTGATGCATGAAAACTGTTTTCACCTGTATATATTCTGTTCTGATTGTATTGTATTGTATTGTATTGTATTGTATTGTGTACACTTCTGCTTTGGCAATGTAAACGTATGTTTTCTCATGCCAATAAAGCCCCTTGAATTGAATTGTGTGTGTGTGTGCGCGTGCGTGCGTGCGTGCGCGCGCACGTGCGCGTGTTTGCTTGTATTACTATACTTGTGATGTCCAAAATAGACTTTTTGAGGACCATTTGTCTGGTTCTCACAAGGTAACTGGTAGTTGGTAAAATACATAATTTTTTATAGTTGGGCTTACAATCCTATGGTTGACGTTATGAGTAGACATTTAGGGTGAGTTTTCCCTATGTTATAATTAGTTGTGCTGCAATGTCCCAAACTGAAAACCAAAGTTGAATATTTTAACATATGTGTACTTTGTTGGTTTCCTATATACTTCAATTAATCAAATATTGGATCAGGAATGTGACAAAAAATCTGAATGAATTCAAGGCTTTACAGGATTAGTAATTAATTGGGGGGAAAAGGTCAGAATGATCATTTATCACCTGTGTTTGTAATAGCATTAGCAACATTAAACGTGTAATGCATGCTAGTTTAATACTTACAGTGGCATGTATGGTAGTTTATCTGAAGGTGTGTGAATATGACTGTCAGGTTGTAGGTGAGTCACTGGATCCAGATTCAAGTCTCCATTCCTCCAGTGAAGTCCCAACCCTGAGTCACTCTGTGTCTGAATGACTCTTAATGACAACACTTCATGATGGTTATGACAGAGTTATGTCAGTCTTATGACAGCTGTCCCCCTATTGTCATCACTATTGATGAGGTTTGCAAGGTGTTTAAGAGCATTAAGGTGAACAAGGGCCCTGGGCCTGATGCTATTGACCCTCACACCTTTAAGGTCTGTGCTGATCAGTTGTGCCAGGTTTTTCATTCTCTGTTCTCTCTGTCACTGTCCTTACCTGCTCTTCCTGCTATGGTTAACATCATGTCTTGTTCCTATTCCTAAAAAGAACAATGTGCGTAATAGCCTCACTAACATGAGACCTATTGCTTTAACATGCCACATCATGAAGTGTTTTGAAAGGGTTGTGTTGGGCCACCTAAGAGAGAAGGTGGCTCCTTATTTAGACCCCTTGCAATTTGCATACAGGAAGCGTGTAGGAGTTGATGATGCACTGATTGTTATGTTACATCATGTACACTCACCTTCAATCTACTGCCAGTTCTGTTAGGGTAATGTTTTTAGATTTTTCTAGTGCCTTCAATTCTATACAGCCCAGAGCCCTGCAACGGGTCAGGGCCCCGTGGATACCCGACGGGTACCCGTGTTTGACGGGCGGAGACGGGCGGAATATATACTATTATAAATGTGCGGGTGCGGGGACGGGCGGTGCGCGACTAAACACGGGCGGGTGACATTTTACTGTGAGAATCAGACAACTGTTTCTGCCTAAAACAACGTCACAAGAGCGCACACAGTGAGCAGCAGGACAGAACCACGGCATGCATACAGCACTGTTTCCACCTAAACGTCAAGTCACACACATGGAGCGGCGGCAGCCGGCTGGAGCGCAGCTGAGCGCACTCAGCACAGTGAGGAGGACACCAACACACAACTGAATAAAGTGGCCGCGAGTGATCTGCTTGCCTAGCGCGATGTAGTTGCCCAAACTAATATGATTTGGGCTTTAGCCTACATCTCATTAAAACTTAATATGCAAACCTACAAGTCTGAGGGACTGTTTGTTTTATGTCATGATGATGGGGCGCAAGGAAGGATGACTTGCCTGCAATCAACTTGTCCAATTCAACCACATCCATTGCTGCGATCAGAAAGGTGCATGATTGTATAATATCCATCCATTATTATCGTCACATGGGTCCGGTTTTGTTTAGATAAGCTCGGGCTGTTTATCATCATAACAGTAGCCTAAACAGTGATGAACCAAGACAGACAGACAGCGAGTGGAGTTCCCTTCAGCTGTGAAAAGCTGGATATGTTCTTCACCGTATGACGGTGCGTGTCGAGCATAACAGACATGCAAGCTCACAAAGCTGCAAGTTCCGACATGTTGTGAGCTTGTAGCTATGATATCTTCAATGCGCGACACCATCGTTATCACGCCCGGGGAAAAAACCCGGCCTCAGCACTAACAGGCTGAGGAAAAAAAACAACCCAAAAAGTATTCACTAAAAGAGTGGTAGGTAACCCAGGTGCAGAGGCCCAATAATAATAATCCAATTCCAGAATTGAACAAAGGCTTTAATCTCAAAATCCCAAAAGTTTCACAGTTCTCCAAAACTTGGTTCAAAAACACACAGAAGGCTACAAGCCAATAAGTCCAAAACTCTCATGAAAGGTATGGGAGGACAATGACCAAACACAGTGTCGATAACTCAAAGACTAAGCACTGTGCAGAGGAGAAGGCAGGGTTTAAATACTCAGGCAAACAATAAGCAATCAAGGGCACAGGTGAGGTGGGAAACAAGGAGGAGGGGCAATCAATAATGAGGCAGGCAAAAATAAACCACAGTAAATAACAGAGAAAAGTCCAGAAAGTCCTCAAAACCCCCCAAACCATGACAATCGTATGACAAATACAACTGCACAAAGCAGCGGAGGCATAAAGCAGCAGCAGCAACAAGCTGTCGTGACAGATCATGATACGATTTTAAATGATTATGATTGGTTTTAAAGGTTGTTCTACTTTATCCAAATAATAATAGACCTATTAATAATAGGCTTAATAACGGCGTGCAGGGGGATCAACTATGGAGTGAAAATAGAGTGCGATGCCATTGGAAGAACGCACGCACGGCTGTAGGCTATTTACTTCAATGCATGTAATCACGGGTAACGGGGCGGGCGACGGGTCCATTTTTTGACGGGCAGGGCGGGTCTGGTTTAGATTTTTAAATATTGACGGGTAACGGGCGGTCCACGGATCTGATTAATGACGGACAGGGCGGGCGCGGGTTGTCAAAATTGGACCCGTGCAGGGCTCTGATACAGCCACATATCCTAGCTCAGGGGTCTTCAACAGGGGGTCCGGGACCCCTAGGGGGTCCTCAGAGTTACTACAGGGGGTCCTCCAAATCCTCCAATCCTTTTTATATTAACAACTTGAACCCTAGTGTCCATATTCTGAAAAATAGCAGATCTACAAGGCTATTTTCGGCAAAGAGGTTTGGTGTAGAGGGGGAAAAAGAGCAGGCTAAGTAAGTACAGAGTGAAAGGTCAAGTTTATTAGGTAATGACGGCTCAAATATCTGAAAACACAAATTGACATGAATCCAAAATACACTGACGATTGTGCTGTCAAACAATGAAACTATATGGAATCTATGAACAGATTCTGGGGGTCCCTGCTTCATCTCTCTCTATAAGGGGTCCTTGGCCCGAAAACGTTGAAGACCCCTGTCCTAGCTAATAAATTGAGGCAGTATAAACTGCATAATTCAACCATCACCTGGTGCATGAAATATCTAGTGCCTCGGCCTCAGTTTGTTAAGCTAGATGATGCAGTATCAGATGTCATCTGGACAAAAACTGGAGCCCCTCAGGGAACAGTTTTAGCTCCCTTTCTATTTGTCCTATACTGCCGATTGTAGGCACAGTGAGGTGAAGTGTCACATGCAGAAATTCTCTGATGACACTGTTCTTATTGGTTAAAAGAACAAGATGATGCGCACATCCTTTCCAAGTGCTGGTGCTGGGCTCAGGTTGACATGAGATTAAAGAATGGAGGTCCGCACACAGCTCAATGCTCCACAGTGTTTATTTAAAACATAAAGTTAGACGACGTTTCGGCCATCAGCTGGCCTTCATCAGGTGAAAATCATTAGTCATTGTCTTCCTTTTATAGGATAGAGAGTCACATGACATATCACATGACCATACTATTTTCAGTATACCATATAGTGAATGCAAAGTTACATAGAAAAGGTACCACCACATCATATTTTTAGGATGTTTTTAGAACAGTGTTTTACAATTTTTTTTTAATATTTTTTTAAGTTACAAGTTTTACAATTTTTTAAAACAGTTTTTTAAAGTTAAAATCAGTTGTGTACTTCAGGTCAGGGTGACAGTCCATACAGCGTGTTTGAGGTGTCCAATGAATGGCCATTACTGCAAACAAGAGAACATACAATGAGTATACTGTAGACATAAGACAATAAAGTGTCCTTCTGTGGGTTTCAAAGGAAGGCTGACAGTTCATAATCTTCATTTAGACCATCAGGCTGTAGGGTGCGCAGGGTGTAAATCCAAAAAGCCTCACGTCTATTGAGGAGGTTGTGTATATCTCCTCCTCTTTGGGGAAGTATGACCCTCTCTATACCCACATACCTCAGTTGGGCAACAGAGTGTCCCATCTTATTGAAATGCTGTGCAACTGGACTTTTTGGATTTTTTGTTCTTATGTTAGATCGATGTTCACTTATACGGGTCTTCAGGGCTCTGCTAGTTCTTATTGGTCTCATCAACAAGGATGACGATCAGGCCTATAAAAAGGAAATCGATCTATTCGTTCGCTGGTGTGATGATAACCTTTTACTGCTTAATGTAGAAAAGACCAAAGAGCTAGTTGTTAACTTTTGTAAAAAGAAGGTGCCTATTTCACCTGTCATCATTAAAGGGCAGGAGGTAGAAATAGTCCAGTCCTATAAGTATCTTGGTGTCCACTTGGACAGAAAGCTGGACTGGAAGATGAACACAGATTCTGTTTTCAAGAAAGCTCAGTCTGGACTTTTTAAATTGAGAAAGCTCAGATTTTTTTAGATCAGTAGGTCACTTCTTCATGTTTTCTACCAAGGTATCCTTGCTAGTGTCCTCTTTTATGCTGTGCTCTGTTGGGGGGGGCAGCATTAGGCAGATGACAAAAAACGGATCAATAAATTGATTAAAAAGGCTGGCTCAGTGATTGGCCTCCCTCAGGATACTTTGGATATCACTATAAAGCGAATGAGGACCAAATTGAAATCTATTCTTTCCTTCGAAGGCCATCCTCTTTATCAGGTATTTAAGGACCTGCATAGCAAGTTTAGCAACATGGTTTTTGATGCCTATAATCTCTACTGAGAGAATGAAGAGATCCTTTGTTCCTGCTGCTGTTAGATTCCTTAACGAACACCGCTAGCTTTGTTTTGGGAGGGTGTTATGTCATTTGTAAAGTCTGTTATTGTCACTTGCTGTGTATTGTATGTTTGTTATCTGTTGTTATTGTTACTTGTGTATTTGTATTCGCTCTGGTGGCAAAACATGTTTCCCCTCTCGGGGACTAAAGCCTCTATCAGATTCCAGGGTGAAGAGCTATTCACTTCACCACGTTATAGTTTCCTAGCTATCACCTAGGCTTTATGTATTTTTAGGTGATAGCTAGAAAACTACACCGCGGTGAAGTGAATATCTCTTCACCCTGGATTCTGAAAGAGACTTGAGCAATAAACCCATACCATACTACACCTTCAGATAAAGTGTTAACATGTATTTATACTATGTGAATACAAAGCATCACCATCCTTACTAGCATCCAACAGAGAACGGGACAGGAGAGCGTTTTGGTTTTGATACCACTACACATATCCACAGAACTTGGTGTCTGTGCGTGTGTGCGTGCGTGCGTGCGTGCGTACAAACACATTTTGAACTTTTCATCTCTTCTCCACCTGTAACAATAAAACATAAACTATAATATTATAAGGAACTGGCCTGCATTGACAAAAGATATTTGTTGAATACTCAATTCTGCTTGGTCAGTTCAGGCATCCTGTGGTATGTTATTTCTGAATAAAAAACACTGTTGCACCACTTTTTTTTACATGCTTTCACAGAAGCTTCTAAGCAATACAACAATTTTAATTTTTTTATATTGATATTTCAGTTATACATATTATTTTTTATAGACAAGGCTGATGTACTCCTCAAAGGTAGGTGACAGGTGCGTAGGACACAAAAGTGCATATATTAAAAAAAGGATCTCTGATAATAAAATCATAGGGAAGAAAAGTAGCTTTATAAAGCATAAAGCTACTTCTAGGCAAGTTCTTGACAGTGCCTCTTCTTTGATTTTATTATCAGAGATCCTTTTTTAGTTATACATATTATATAATACTATTATATCTCTGCTGTCGGGCCAAAACCTCCTAACTCCAAAATGTTCATTTTCGGGAAGATGAGCTCAAGTGGAGTTAGGAGGTTTTGACCAAAGGGCTTTTTACTACTTTCCATTGGTTCAATATTATTTTAACCAACACACAGCTGTAAAGGGTGTTCAATAGCCCTGATTTATACCAAAAAAATCTAACACCTCAAAAATGGAGTTAAGAGGTTTTGGCCAGACAGTGACAAAATATAATACTACCATTTTCTACATGTAAGATGGGCCAGTCTTACTGTTACGTCAAAAATAGCTATATTATAATAATGCAATACTATTAACCATTTACCATTAAAGGAATATATATATATTACTGTTGTATGATTATTCTTATATAAACCAAAATGGAAAAGGGGGACCTTTGTTGCCGGACAACGCCAGTTGGATTCTAACCAACAAACCATTAAAGGTTTAACACCACTAGGCTAGACACAGGTTCGTAATTAATACCAGGTAGGAGAGCAATAAGTGGGCTCGAACACCCTTGAGAGACTGACACCAGACGTTTGTTTCGGGGGGGTACAAAGGTACAAAAATGTTTATTATAAAGCCTATACAGGGCGGGGACTCTAAATTACCCTAAAATGCAAATACAAAAAGAAACCCTAAAATCTAAAAGGCGCCACTATACTAACCATAATGCACATACTTTATTAATGATTAAAATATTCTTAAAAAGTTCTTGGGTCCACTAGTAAAGTGCAACTCGTCAGCACTCCACTTGTACTCGTCTGTTTGACGAATGGTAGTCGGGGGATGGGCACCAGGGAGCCACACAGCTCAGCAAAGATAGGATTCCTACGTCGTTCTGTAACACACAGAAACAAAGGGGGCCGCCAGCTTATCTGTTCATGGGTACAGCACGGATCGCCTTAAGGGTACAGTGTTTAACTTCATGTGTCGCCAAGGAAAGTTACTTACACACCCGGGAAACAGATGTTTCCCGGTGAGTGTTGCAGACGTGCGACACAAGCAGAACCGTCCCTCTCCGCCTCTCTCACCGGCAGGTCAAGCGATCATCTCTCCGTTCTCTCACAGCTCACAGCGGACCAGCGGTCGTCCCTCCGTTCTCTCACAGCGGGCCAGGCAGCCTCTCTCACCGGCAGCCAGTCTCTCCGTACGCTGTAACTATAAAGTTCACACAATGTCTCTCACTTAGCGTAGCTTAGCTACTGCACTCAGTCCCACGAGTCTTCTGGCTCTCTCACAGCACACCTGTGCTCTTCCCCTGCTCAGCCTGAATGAAAGCCAGCTACTCATTCATACACTCAGTGGGCTCCGCCCAGCTGCCTAGGTTGGCCAGTGGGGACATCAGCCCTCGCTGCATTGGTCGAGTCCTCTCTGCTAGTTACCCTATCAAGTGTCCTCATTCACGTAAAGTCTCTGGAGCATATTCAGTTATCATTCATAAAACAGACATGATTAGGGGAAAGGAGTATTATTACAACATAAATATCATAACGAAAATACAATGTGTTTAAATAAAAGAAACAAAAAGAAAACATCATTGTAGTTAAAGAAATAATACAAAAAATGAAAAAATAACACACCTTCCTTTCATCCCTATCACATACATTTAAATGACATATAAACAGCATTACCTCCCCATCCATTATCAAAAGGTTTCATCGTACGCAGACTCATTCCTGATTCCTGACGTTTGAATAAACTGGATCAGCTGCACATTGAGGTCTTGATGATCCTGTGACTGAAACATGAGTTGAAAGATGATTAGAAGCTTTAATGTGGCTCATACACGTTATGTTGTTATTCATCTTTCGGTTGGTTTTGTTAAGAGTTTTGTCGTCCACTGAGTTCAATTCCCATTCCATTTTAACAAATCACATTTAAGGGGAGACATGGCAGGTGAAAACATGTAAAAATTCAAAATTTTAAAAATGTAGATTCTTTACTATTTTGCTTCCTAAACATGTTTTCTTTCAAACTAATGCAAAATAAACGTTCGAAATACACATATAGATGTTCATTTCATACGTGAAGGTGCCGAGTTAACAGCATTTGTTTCCATACATTTTTTATAAAATATATATACTGTATATAGACAATAAAAACTAAATAAAAGATGAATCAAAGAATCATGGCCCCCTCCCATATTAGGAGTATGGCAGTATGAGTCACTAGAACCGAGGACAGGTGTTTTTGATGAATCTAACATGATTAAAATGGATTTTGAAGTTACTATAGAGCGTCGCAGTTGAAGCCCCACCCCGTCTTCACTCTGGTGTCGGAAGCGTTTTCCCCATTCATTTCTTCCATAGAGATTTCATAAAGTATTTATTTAAACGTTTTTAAGCCTTGGACAAAGCTAGCCTCGTACCCGCCCTCTTCCGGAAACCATTTCATTTGTTTCTGGAGAACGGAAGTTGGTCGTTTACTAGGCTAGGACAAAGCCACCTCGGCTGGAGAGGAATCATGACAATATTCCATTTTTTTTTAAATGCAACAATTAATTAGAAATCTGAAAAAAGGTCAGGGTACAAGACTGTGTACATCATTATTTTTTTAAATTGCGGAAACTACACTCCCAGAATGCATTGCCAATGACACTTGTTTCCTGAAATATAGCCCTTGAATCACGCTCAGTTTAGTTATCCAGGCCAGCATATGGCCTGACATGTAGTGATTGTCATCTCTGTGGACTCTCTTATCGTCATCTTTAACACAGTGCATCATATTTGTAAAAGAAAGAAACTCGCTCATGGAGTTCTGCTGAAGTGCAATAATCTGCCGGGCAGACAGGGGGCAGTAGCTACTTCCGCGGTAACCGCAAGATATGTGAAAGAAGAAGAAGCTAGACCAATCACAGACGTCGATTTCACGGGATGTACATGTTTAGCAGTATGGGAAATGCAGTTCTTCTCCGTGCGATCTTGATTAAAACGTGTTTTTACTAAAACTAGAGTGATTGCATACATACTCAGGGGTCTACAGGAGCATATAGAAACATTTTACAACCACCAGCCTAGTGGTAAGTGTACATTGAATTGCTACGACTTTGTGGCTGTTAATGAAAAACCCTATGGTAAAAGTGAATGGCCAGCTTGCTTCCGACACCTCACTGCGAAGCTCTATTGGTTTGTATAGGATGGGGGTGTGTCTGATCTTTAAAGGCTGTTTTCTCAAAATGTGTTTTTCCTCATTCTTAGGTACAACAATCTCCACTTCAGTTGCACCCACATACACCAAACTTTCCAGTTTTATTCTTATCTATATCCTGAAGATTTTTACAGAAGGGTTTGTTGATATATCATTCATAGCGTTGATATATCATTCATAGCCTGATTTACATCACATTTTATTCCTAATTTCTTTTTATTTTTTATGCCTGTTGACACTATTTTATGATTTATGGAGTGATAAAAAGAGATATCTAAAATTCCCCTCTGTAATTTGTTTTGTCTTTAATGTCAAGAAAAGGAAACAATAGTTTTGAACCTGGCATTATCCAATCTTCAGATTTATGTACCTGAAAAGTATGCAAATTGGGCATTATTAGCGCATATAATGCCTAATTTGCATATCTAAACATATAATTTCAGAAAATTCTTAGTCTTGATGTAAGTAATCAACTGGAAAAGTTTCATTGTGGTAGCTATTAATTATTTTACCCTATTCACCTGTAGTGTCTCGCCTTTTTAACAACAATCATTAAATATGAATAACCCTGGACAACATTATGACATGAGAACATTTAAGCAGAATATACTGTACCATTTTCATAGTCATCAGATCGAGGCAGTACTTATAGGTGCCTGTGTTGCCTAAAGGTAAGTAAATAAACATTAAAGTTGACAAATTGTATTATATTTGATATATATATATATATATATATATATATATATATATATATATATATATATGGGCTGGGATGCGATAACATTTTTTAATCAAATTAATTACAGGCTCTGTGATTAATTAATCGCAATCAATCACATTTTAATCACACATCTATATTTGACCTGAGAAGCTAATTTTTTCAAGTAAAACACATTTTGTTGTAAATTTAATTTTCGCATCCACTGGGCCAAGCAAAGCGCTCTGATCGGCTACTTCTCCCTTTGTGTTTGTTGTCTCTTCTTAGTTGGTGCATCGCTATGATCGGTATGCCCAAAATTTAAGGTTCTGTGGTGCAACCCTAACCCTAACCCTAACCCAGGGTTCAAGTTATGTGGGGGCCAGTGGGGGCTTAGCCCCCATAGATAAAGTCTGGGACCCCATAGTCAAAAACCCCTATGGGGAATTTTCATAACACAAGGATTTTCAGTTTCACAGTGCAAGGAGTGCAGTTAACATAGGTGCAATACAGCCAGCCGCCTGCACTGTTTGTAGCGGGGGCGCTAGCGAGATAGAGATAGTTGAGAGGACTGAATTTTGCACAGTGAGGAAGAAGAGAGAAGAACGTTACGGTTTGTAGCTCCGTGCAGTGAGCAGCTGAGGAGAGGGGACTGGAGTGGAGGAGAATACGTCGAATCTTGTCTTCATTTTACAATGTGAAGTTAATTTGAGCAACACAGCACTGTTTGTGTTTAGTGGACACACATACTGTACACATGCTGTTACCCAAACCACGCATGCACACCCACATTAATAAATAATTATGAGAATAAAAGTAGGCTATGTAATCATTATTAAAATTATAATCATTATAGGCTCCACTAAATGGTCAGTCCATAAATGTAGGCCTATTTGCAAATGGAAAGGGGGGAAAACAGCTCGTTTACAATTCACTTTTGCTACCTCTGAAAGTAAAGTAAATATCATGGAATTAAATTTATATTGGAGGTGAGTGAGAAAAGGAACAAATATTGATGGTTAAACTTAAAACTTAAAAGTAAGACTGAACAATGACATCACACCGTTTAATCCTACTATTAATTTTATTATTATAAATCAGGCGCATTTAATATGGGGTGTGAGACTTCCTTTACCGTCCGGGTTATAACACACTCGCTGCAATGGTTCCTACCTTTCCTTACCCCATGCCTGGGCATGGGGTAAGCTAGCCTAGGAACCACTGCATCGAGTGTTTGTTCAAGCCACGGCCCGGACAGCAAAGGAAGGCGGACTGCAACAAACTACCAAACAATGCTGTCTTGTGAGCAAGACTGTAGCCTGTGCCCGTGACAATGTTTTTTTAGTAAATAAATATGAACCCGACCCGCCTTGTTTTGAGAAAGAAAAATACCCATTTTAGCCGACTTTATGCTACCAGAACGGGAACTTTTGGCTGGATGGCTCAGAGCTCAGATGGAGGAATTGGGAAGGCTGGAGGCTGGAGGCTGAGCAATAATGGTGAGTTGATATGAACAGAAAAGACTGCCTGGAGTTGTCAACATAGCCAATGTGAAGCCCCAAAGACACCCGAATTAATATTGTGAAAGGAAAAATTTGATTTAATATAGGAAAATACACGTTTTAGACGACTTTATAACCGAAAAATAACCGATTTAATATGATTTAATATAGGAAAGTACCCGTTTTAGACGACTTTATATCCGCAAAATAACCGTTTTTTTTTTTTGGCCCCCAGAACTATGGGGGCCCTATTCTGGCGGCGCCGAAGTTCTGGGAGTATAACTCGAACACTGCCCTAACCCTAACCCTAACCCTTTAAAGTGTGATTAAAATGCGTTAATTTTTGTAATCGCGTTAATTTTCTGTAATTAATTAATCGCAATTAATCAGTTAAAGTCCCAGCCTTAAAGGAGTAGTTCACCCCCCAAATGACTTTTTTTCTATTGATTACTCAGGCCATGGAGAGTAGAGTTCAATAATATTTTTTGTTTTTTGTCACATTCCTAAGACAAAAATGTGATAACAATAAATGTACCCCCATTGATTCCGGATGGTGACCCGTTTCGAAACGGGTCACCATCCGGAATCAATGGGGGTAAATTTACTTGAATCAAAATTTTGTCTTAGGAATGTGACAAAAACCAAAAAATATTATTGAACTCTACTCTCTATGGCCTGAGTAATCAATAGAAAAAAAGTCATTTGGGGGGTGAACTACTCCTTTAATATATATATATATATATATATATATATATATATATATATATATATATATATATATATATATATATATACACTGCTCAAAAAAATAAAGGGAACACCCAAAAAACCCAACATAGACCTGCCAGTCTATGTGTTCTCTGGCAAATGTCAATCGGGCTGCACGGGGCTGTGAGCACAGGCCCCACTTGTGGACGTCGGGCCCTCATACCACCATCATGGAGTCTGTTTCTCACAGTTTGAGCAGAAACATTCACATTAGTGGCCTGCTGAAGGTCGTTTTGTAGGATTCTGGCAGTGCTCTTCCTGTTCCTCCTTGCACAAAGGACCAGATAGCGGTCCTGCGGCTGGGTTGTTGTCCTCCTACGGCCCCCTCCACGTCTCCTGGTGTACTGGCCTGTCTCCTGGTATCGCCTCCATGCTCTGGACACTGTGCTGGGAGACACAGCAAACCTTCTTGCCACAGTGCGCATTGATGTGCCATCCTGGATGAGCAGCACTACCTGAGCAACTTCTGTGGGTTGCAGATACCGCCTCATGCTACCTCTAGTGGTCAGGGCACTGGCAAAATCCAAAACTAACCACAAATCTGCCAAAAAGGATGAGGACAGGCAAATGGTCTGTGGCCACCACCTGCAAAACCATTCCTTTTTTAGGGGTTGTCTTGCAAATTGCCTCATTTTCACCTGTTGTCTTTTCCATTTGCTCAACAGCAGATGAAACTGATTCATAATCAGTGTTGCTTCCTAACTGTCCAGGTTGATATCCCAAAAGTGTGATTGACTTGGAGTTACATTGCAATGATTATGCGTTCCCTTTATTTTTTTGAGCAGTGTATATATATATATATATATATATATATATATATATATATATATATATATATATATATATATATATATATGATTTTAATTGTGTTAATGGACTTAATGCACTGAAAGACTGACCATGCTGCAGTGGACAGTACACATCATCAGGAGCCCCACTTTGATTGGGCGTCTGGTCTGAAGCAGAGCCCTGATTGGTTCCCTGAGACTGAATGGGTCTGTAATTAAAATATACAAAAGAAAAAGAAAAAAATCATTAGAAACTAGAAGCAGTGCTCTTCCAAGCACAGGTCTCCACCAGGCCAGGTGTCCTGGTGGTGCTACTGTATAATAGGCCAATGTAAAAAGGGTGGCATATGTTCTTCACCTTAGACCTTTCATGGCAATTGGAGGCATTGTGTTCCAAAAATGTGTTTTGCTAAAGTCTACCTGCTGGTGGCGCTATAACAGGCCAATGTGAAAAGAGTAGCATTTGTTCCTTGACATAGTGGGAATATGTGTGGCAAATTTCACGGTAATCGCAAGATTTGAGGCATTTTGTTCAAAAACTGAGCAATCCTGCAAAGTTTGGAAGCTAATATTAGCCAATCAGGATGGAATATGAAATAGCAGACGGATCAGACTTGAACACATGATTATAGAGATACTGTGTACTGATTTGTGTTATTTTTGGAGAAAATCTGAAGGAGTATATCCAAAAATGTGTTTTACATAAGTCGGCCCAAAGGTGGCGTTATAAAAGGCTGATGTGAAAAATGCAGTGAAAAGGTTTTTCCTTGGCCTCTAGGGAGTGCGTGTACAAAGTTTGACACTGATCGGTGGAGTTATTAGGCGGGTGCAGTTATGAAAAGAAGCACCTAACCCAAAAAAGCTGTCTGAGCCTTCTGTAATTGTCTACTGGGGCAGAGTATGGGGATGGGGGTGGGTGAAAAGGTAAGCGGGCTCTCGTTTAGTGGACCTATAGGGAGCCCTTCAGGTGGACGTAGGGGTATCTTGATTGCTCCCTGGGCACTTGGAGCACTGAAGTGCAAAGTTACATGATTTCTCTCCTTCCCCATGTCAGAGGGGGAAAAAAACAACAACAACTGGCTCAGACATGTCCCATCGGGCTATGTAGTGGGGCACTTGGAAGCCCAGGACGAGTGAGAGAATGGGGCGTGTCGGTTCCTGGTGGTGGTGGTGGTTCTTAGGCCTCTTTGTCGTGCATCGCAATAGCCAAATGCCAATACGCAAACTTCCATCCTCAAATTGGGTTCCCTTTAAGAAACGCTCCATGCTTAGCGTAACTTTGTTGAGACTACAATCAGTTATGATGTGTCAGACAACTGGGTTGTTATGTGGAGGAGGAGAAATTATGTCACGTATTCCGAAGATGACATTAGCTCAAAGGAGACATGAAGGATACACTTGATGAATCTTCACCAGATCTTACTCCAAGCTTTGGCAGTCTCCTCTCCTCGCTCACAGCTCCTCCAAAAACAAATTAATGGAATAGTATTTGACACAAACCGGATCACGCTGGAGGACGGAGTGCGGAGGAGGCAAGTAAGGTATTGGAATTAGGCATGCATTAGGCCGACAGGGGTGTCACCTGGCTTACTGATAGTCCCACTGGTTCCAAGTGGCCCTTCGGGTCATGTTAAGTCCTTGTAGGTGGGTAGGGTATAGATAATGAGGAAGGCCGGTTCCCAGTGTTAGTGGTTGTAAAACCACCATGTGGAGCATGACTGTGTGTCAGGCAGACGGGTGTGTCCCTATGTTGGACTGGCACACAGGAGAGTCAGTGTCTGGTTGTTTGGTATTTTCTAAGACCATTAATATTACCAGGAGCCCCTAGTGACCTATCAATGTGACTCAGAGGGTGCTTGGCTGTTACCCTTTCCAGTTAAAAAGCTGAGGTGTATGCAGAAAGCAATGCTTGTCTGTTAGATAGCAGCAGGGACACAGCATTGGTTAGATGGGAAGACTTGGAGCACAGCGTGTCATGAGCTGTCCCATCTGCCTTCTTACTGCTAAAATGCTCCAGAAAATACATTTATACAAGTCAATCTGAACCTTATCCGCGCCACACTCCTCAACTACTCCTGCCAAGACCCAGTTTTACACTTAGACAGCACTGACCTCCACTCCCTCTCCAAGCCCATGATGGCCCAGCTTAGTCCTCAAGTATGGAGCTTTTCAGATATGTAAAGGGGTAAGGGGACAGCACAGGATATCCCAGGCTTCCAGCCCCCCTCTTAACCTACAGCCTACACCCATCCCAACCTACCTGTACCCACCTGAGAGCCACCACATCCGCACTACACTCCCACACTGGTCCCCTCACTGATCGTCACATCATTCACCCCTCATGCTCCCTTTTCCGTCCATTGTGCATTCTAGCCCTGCTACAAACATCCACTCCCCCCTGGGGGGACCCTCCAGAGGTACCAGGCCCTCCAGGTGACCCCTTGAGGTATTTTAGATGCAACAGTTTAGCGGAACAGTATCTCAAACTATTTTAGTGAAATAGAAATGAACTTTTATTTACATACACCCAGCAACGTATATTGTTAAAACAAAAACAAAATCTTTTGTGACTCTCAGTGGTTTCAGTGCAAAACGAATGCTTTTAATGAATTAATAATCATGAAGAAACTCACAAGCTACGTACTGAGGTGAGAATTACAATTCTTTAGATTTTTCCTGTATAAGGTTTCAGCATCTGTCACAGGTTCCCCTAGGGGAGTTATATTTCATTATTTGTATTTGTTATGTGATACTAGACACCTTATCAAACACAATGGTGAAGACATTTCTTGGTAAGGAATTTGTTCCCAAATGTGTATATTTAATGACTATAACATGGCCTCCCTGACCCTGTTTTTATTAATTTCACAGTACCTCACAGTCTTAACCCATTTAGACCTAACCTATAGAATAGGGCTAAATCAGAAATTAGCCTACAAAACAAATATGTTGCTACATACTGTACATGTACTGTAAGCCCCTCCCAAACAGCAAAATGTGTTCCCGGCCTGAATGTATTCCTTATTGGTATCAAAATAAATCTCCTGGAAGCTTTAACAAAATGTCATTTTCATTTTCTCATTTCATTTTTAGTACACCTATTAAGTACACCTGATTCTATAATAAACCATTGAGAAACCTTTTGTTTCAATTTTTTTGGGTCAAATCATATCTGCACCTGCCTATATAGGTAAAACCACAAATCGGCCTGTTATAGCGCCACCATGAGGCTGATTTTAAAAAAAATGTAAGTGGCATTTCTTCCTCTTCTTCTAATTGCGTTTGTGATTTTGTTTGTGACATACTCTCCCCCATGCCTTCGGCTGGTGGAGACAAGACCAACACGGAGCTAGAAAGGAACGCCCATAAACGTCACATCCGCTTTTAGCGTGGGGGAAAATATTGCACTTTTCTCCATGTAGTAAATACAGCGTACACAGTACACTATCGTTTTAATCACGTTCAGAGCGATTTTTTTGGACGATAAAACACTCGACAGCCAAGAAAAATCCATCAGAAGGACTTCTGGAACGCAATCGCTCACTTGCCGTCGGAAAGTTCACTTATTATTAAGATAACAAGCCTATTATGAATGACTGGCTAACGCACGGCTGTGCTGCACGGAGCTACTGTACCTCGCCACCTCGTCTAAACTACTACTCCTGCCTCTTCAAAACCTCTGGAATAAAACGGGACCCAATTTTACTCTTTACGTTGACCACATATTCAGTCTACTACACCAAATCTATTTTTGCCAATCTATGCAGTGCCAAAAATCAACAAGCTCGCAATTGGGTTATGTTCTCCCTGGCATATAGGATATAGAAGTCGGAGTTCGAGTGGTTTGTAATCAGAGTCAGATTAATATAGTCCCCGCAAATTACACAAGCACTGACTGAGAAGGGGAGATCTGTCGTTTTTGTAGGCTATCTCCAAGTTACACAAGCATGAGATGAGATCGGAGATCTGTTTTTCTCTCCATCTACTCTACTCCCTGTGTTACAAAAACATGTTTGCACATGCAGTGTTCAATCCTGGTAGAGACAATAATATTAATATGAGATATGATCAATTAAACGTGCCACAATATAAAACCAACAGCCAGGACCATTAGTCGTCAATTTGAAACGTGGAAATGGGTTTGCCTGTGCTATTTGTAAATCCATTCCCATTGCCTAATACACTTACAATGGCATCCTCCTCCTCCTGTGTCCTTCCCGTGTTCCATGAACATCATTGCTGAATTAATGGCCTTTGTTTTTTGATATAGGCTAAGTGTAATTGATCATGTTCATGAAAATGTGAAAGTGTGTCTCTTACCAGGTGATTAAATCAGTCAGATAACAATGGCATTGATCCGACCAGTCCTATAAGGACAATAATTAATCCCGATGCTACTGCAGATAGTTTTTTGCCCATTTGCAGTAAGGAATCAATGTAATTAAGTGGTTTATAATCAGACTCAGATTATCCCCCGTGCATGCGTCAAAGTTGCACAATAAGCACCCGTGGGTCCCCCTCTTCCCTCTAGTCTATGCTACAAAACCTATGTCTTTAACCTGGTAGAGACACAATTACAATATATGATCAATTAAACTTACTATAATATCAAAAAACAATATCGTTAAGTCGTCAATGATGTTTATAGAACACGTCGTAGTGAGTTCAAGTAGGATAGAGACCTGATCTTTGAATATATGGCAGGATTGCCAGTTTAAAAGTATTTTCTGCAGGTTTGAAACTAGGATAGGATTGTGTTGTGTTGCGTCGTGTCAGTGTGTAAATCCTTGCATGATAACAAGCTGTTAATGGCTGTAGACAACTGGAATTCATGCATTTAATGTGCTCTATAACCATCATTGATTAATTATGCTTTTCGGTTTTTGATATGATAAGTTTAATTTATCATATAGAAAATGTAACAGTGTCTAATACCAGACGGATAGTCTAGATAACCCATGGTCTTTGATGATGCGACCAGTCCTTAATAATATCAGACAATATTTAATCCCAATGCTGTTTAATTTTAAATCCATCATTTTGTGTCCATTGGCAACCAAGGAGTCAATGTAAGACATTGCAATTAATTAAAACATCGCTATACTATTAAAAAATCTGATTTTTATCCAGCCACTCTTGTTTTTATTGTGTTTTAATGCCTTTGACAACTGTTAGCAACATTGGCCAGCCAGCTAGCTAGCTCCCTAATCTGAAGCTAGCCTCTCTAGCCTTTCCTCATTCATCTGAAGCTAACCATTGCTGCCTGGATAATGGTTCACAGCTGTGCAATATTTTCAATAAATATGGTGAGTCAACTTATATTCTATTGTTCTTCTGATGTTTTTGATCACTTGATCTTTTATATCAATTATTTTAGGCTACTTCATGTCATAATCATGCCATGTTATGTTTAAAATATACACAAGCAGTGTGCAGCAGATTGAGCAGAAGTCTGTTCAGAAAATGAATCTCATCTTAGTCTTATACATATCCAGGGTGGAACATTAGCCAAAAATAGACAATTTTGGGGTGGGCAAAGAAAGAGTGTAGACTAGATTTTATAGATCTTGATCATTGTTTTATTAAGAATATAGAGGGTTTGTATTGTAATAGTAATCTCAAGGACCCCCATAACTTTGGCAGTGTACAAATGGAACCAAATGAACCGGTAAGGGTCCATTTGGTTTCTGACTAACCTGTCAGTGTTACAAACCTGTGTCCATTTGGTTTTAATATCAAGCATTATGATGGGGATATGGAACCCCTCCCCAGAGGACCCCTGGGGGTCCCTGAAATCAACTTTGAGAACCACTGTTAGTGTTTTTTTTTCTTTTCTGTAACAGGGGTCTCCCTGTCTCCTCAGCTAGAGTAAACAGAAGATACATTTCCTGGTGGATTACTTTCCACCCTTTGTTTTTGACATACAATTACATTTTTATCTTTCAGAGACATGGTCTTCCTCAGCTAGATGATCTCTCTGCTTCTTTACCTGCATGGCCTTGGGTTCCAGAGAAGAAAACCATGTAGCTGGTTTTGGAATCCACCCATCAACGCTTGCTGGATCAGAACCACATGGATGTACAACAGCAAAACTTTCTACTGCAGGGGTCTTGCATCAAATTGTGTTGCTGATTACACTTTCTCATAGATAGCTCATTTACTATCATCATAGTTGTTTATTTCACACATTTAACCACTTAAAATATTGTTGGCTTGTTCCGCAGATGTGCTTAATAAAAATAAAGTGGGCCCCCTATTGTAACACTGGGTACATATCTGGCTCTCAGTCACATTGCTTTCACCTTAACCATATGAGCCCCTTATACCCAGGGGGCAAACCAGCCTTTTTTTAGGAAACCTGCATTTGCCCCGACATAAAAAGTTGTCCACCAGAAATATTATCTATGACCCAGTAGGATCACAACCTATATGGACAACCCGGTCAATTTGTACAACAAAGTCCAATATGGCCGCCTCAATATTAGCCCCTATTAGTTTTGATGGGGGGTGAATAGGGCAAAATTTTAAACTGAGGGATATTTCCACGAAACTTCACAGGTTGATCAATGGTATACATATGAACATTTTTTGTATTGCAAGTTTCCATGAAATCCAATATGGCCGCCACAATATGGCCGCCATAATGTAAGGACCCAGAAAATAGGTTTTGCCTCTAACTTTTGAACCAGATGAGCTAGAAACGCAAACTTGGTGTCTATTTCATGGTGTCTGACCATGGGAGACTCAATGGAATAGCTAATTTTATTATTGGGTGTGTCTGGACCTTTATTGTGCATATTTGCAAGATGGTGGATTCCCAAAATAGAGCTTTAACATAATTTCTACCATGATTGTTGACTGCTTTTGCAAATACAAGCAATATGAATCCATTTGCTAAGAGTTATGGCACAGAAGGGACTTATACCTGTAGTATTCTTGAGTTTGCATGTTGTCAAAATGGCTGTAAACGAGATATTATATTTCCTGTCCGATTCTACTGTATGTAGTTGTAGCAATGACTTCAGATAAAATCAGAGACCAAAACAAT
Source organism: Nannobrachium achirus (assembly GCF_963921795.1). Classification (NCBI taxonomy): domain Eukaryota; kingdom Metazoa; phylum Chordata; class Actinopteri; order Myctophiformes; family Myctophidae; genus Nannobrachium; species Nannobrachium achirus. The sequence goes on along the minus strand of NC_137810.1, from coordinate 64,678,370 downwards.
GTATCTTAGAAATTATTTTTTTATTAAAAAATAAATAAAAAAAGAGAGAGATTATCTCAATGAAATGAATGCAACTGCCTTTTTGGGTCTTTCACAAATAGACATGCACATGCTTTCCAACAACTTCAGCTTCAGGGAAATTATAATGAACACATGATTAAAACAGGCTGCATTATAATGCAAATAATTGCTAGTCACTATCACTGTCATGTGTACCTATCCTGCTGCATCTTGTCTCCAGTCCTTGGCAACGACACCCCAAGTAGCATGCAATTCCCTTCTTCGCACATGAACAGTTTTTCTGGCAGCCTTTGATACAGCTACATGATATTGCCTTGTCCATTGATATAGGCCAGGCTGGCTCTGTAGATGGACAGGGGACTGCCTTCCCATGGCGGCAGCATGATATAGGCATCTATATCATGCTGCCACCCACCTCCTAGACCTTCCAGAGCTGTGGGTGAGAACAGAGCAGGATGCATATCTTCCTATCCATCACATGGTCTCAGCCCTTGGACTCGCACAGTGTCGTGCCCTGCCCTTTATTCACAGCCTGAGTGGCAGAGATACCACCAGCTATCCCTTTTTCACTGGAAAGAAGGCATGGTTCAAGACCAGCATGGGTCTAGATCTCCCTGCACTTCAGGAGTTTGGTGAAAATTCCTCTTATTCCCTCTCAGAGGATGTCAAGAATCAGGCTAGAGACCTCACAATAGCTGTATATGCATCAAAAGCTGACCATTCGGAGGACTTTGACCTGGCAAAGCTGAGAGTGTACAAGTTCCTAAATAACCGATCAACCCTGTTGAAGCTGCTGCCACCTACAGAAAATGCCTTTGGCCTGCACCTGAAAAGAGCTGCTCTTGCAGCCATAATAGATAAAACTGCACACATCGCGAAGCCAGACATCCCTTGCTTCACTGAATATGGATGGTCTCTCAGTGATGGGAAGGCAGTCCCCTGTACATCTACAGAGCCAGCCTGGCCTATATCAATGGACAAGGCAATATCATGTAGCTGTATCAAAGGCTGCCAGAAAAACTGTTCATGTGTCATCCATCCATCCATTCATCTTCAACCGCTTATCCGGAATCGGGTCACGGGGGTAACAGTTCCAACTGAGACTTCCAGATTTCCTTATCCTGCGCAACTTCCTCCACTCCCTCTGGGAGTATACCGAGGCGTTCCCAGGCCAGTCTGGAGATATAATCCTTCCATCTGGTCTTAGGTCTGCCACGGGGTCTCCTCCCAGTGGGACGTGCATCGAGGACCTTCCTAGGAAGGCGCTCGGGGGGCATCCGTACTAGATGCCCGAACCACCTAAGCTGACTCCTTTCCAAGTGAAGGAGCAGCGGTTCTACTCCAAGTCTCTCTCAGGTGATTGAACTTCATGTGCGAAGAAGGGAATTGCATGCTACTTGGGGTGTCGTTGCCAAGGACTGGAGACAAGATGCAGCAGGATAGGTACACATGACAGTGATAGTGACTAGCAAGTATTTGCATTATAATGCAGCCTGTTTTAATCATGTGTTCATTATAATTTCCCTGAAGCTGAAGTTGTTGGAAAGCATGTGCATGTCTATGTGTGAAAGACCCAAAAAGGCAGTTGCATTCATTTCATTGAGATAATCTCTCTCTTTTTTTTTTTTAAATAAAAAAATAATTTCTAAGATACATTGTTTTGGTCTCTGATTTTATCTGAAGTCATTGCTACAACTACATACAGTAGAATCGGACAGGAAATATAATATCTCGTTTACAGCCATTTTGACAACATGCAAACTCAAGAATAATACAGGTATAAGTCCCTTCTGTGCCATAAATCTTAGCTAATGGATTCATATTGCTTGTATTTGCAAAAGCAGTCAACAATCATGGTAGAAATTATGTTAAAGCTCTATTTTGGGAGTCCACCATCTTGCAAATATGCACAATAAAGGTCCAGACACACCCAATAATAAAATTAGCTATTCCATTGAGTCTCCCATGGTCAGACACCATGAAATAGACACCAAGTTTGCGTTTCTAGCTCATCTGGTTCAGAAGTTAGAGGCAAAACCCATTTTCTGGGTCCTTACATTATGGCGGCCATATTGTGGCGGCCATATTGGATTTCATGGAAACTTGCAATACAAAAAATGTTCATATGTATACCATTGATCAACCTGTGAAGTTTCGTGGAAATATCCCTCAGTTTAAAAGTTTGCCCTATTCACCCCCCATTAAAACTAATAGGGGCTAATATTGAGGCGGCCATATTGGACTTTGTTGTACAAATTGACCGGGTTGTCCATATAGGTTGTGATCCTACTGGGTCATAGATAATATTTCTGGTGGACAACTTTTTATGTCGGGGCAAATGCAGCACACCTTCCTTTGCCCCCTGGGTATTAGCATCAACATCTGGTGAAAATACCTACAAGCTCACTACACATCTCATTGATAGCTTGTAGATCTATCTGCTGTTTCCGCAAAGACATTTGGTGTACAAAGAAATATTGGACATCTTATAGCAGGGGTAGGCAACCTTAGGTGCCAACATTGGCACAGGGGAGGTTGATCACTGGCACACTGGCATAAGTGTGAGAATTTATATTTTGAAATCAAATAGTTTTAAACATGGTCAATCGCATTAAGTCACCCAATTTGTCCCAGCAAATTACATCCTGCACATAATTCAATATTCATTGTTCATTCATTAAAATTCTTAACTTTGACTGGGGAGGGAATCAGAGATAGGTGGGTTATTGCTCTGTCTAATGATCGTTATAAAATGTCCTGCCAATCAAATACGTCACAGTTGATGAGGTTGTCATTAAGATGAATGTCATGGCACACTGACTATCTAGAAAATAAAAAACTTGGCACTTCATTTCAAAAAGTTTGCTGACCCGTCTTAAAATAAAATAGTATTGCATAACTAGATTGTTTTATAAAAAACTCATTTTGCATCATGGCTACTATTTCATCTATTTATTAGGGCCCGAGCACACACAGTGTGTGAGGACCCTATTGTAATTGCAAAGATTATTCTTCTTCTTATTCTTCCCGCTAAAGAATCGCGTTTTTGAGGCGCAAAACGTACTCCAAAAGTTGAGAAACTTTGCAAGCACATTACAAGTGGCGAAAAATTACGTATTTAAAAAAAAAATACAAGGGGGCGTGGCCTAATGGCGCAACAGCGCCCCCTACAAAATTTCAACGCAACAGCCCCACTATACGGTTTCACCCACAAGTACGAAACTCGGTACACACCTGTATCATGTCCGAACTTACAAAAAAGTCTCTTGGCGCCATGTCCGAAACCAAACAGGAAGTCAGCCATTTTGACTAATTAGTGGCGTTTTGGCGCATTTTCGGCCGTTTTCACGGGTCGCACTTTAACAAACTCCTCCTAGGGCGTTAATCGGATCAACTTCGAATTCGTGCAGCGTACACAAGACACCTTAACGATAAAAAGTTATCAAAATCGTGAGTTTTTGTAAAACGGCGTGACCGTGGCGATGTGTCAAACTTCCTTCGCCAAACAGGAAGTGCCTTTCGCCAAACAGGAAGTGCCTCTATAACTCATGAACCGTTTGTCGTACAGAGGCGTGGGTGATGTCATATGACCTGATTAAGATTCCTTAACCTTAATTGGGGCTTCCTTCGCCAAACAGGAAGTTCCCTTCGCCAAACAGGAAGTGCCTCTATATCTCATGAACCGTTTGTCGTACGGACGCGTGGGTGGAGTCATTTGATTGCTAATGCTAATGCAAAAAAATGTTAACGCTAAAAATGCTAATGCTAAAAATGCTAATGCTAAAAATGCTAATGATAAAATTGCTAATGCTAAAAATTGATAACGCTAAAAATGTTAACGCTAAAAATGTTAACGCTAAAAATGCTAATGCTAAAAAATGTTAACGCTGAAAATGCTAATGCTAAAAATGCTAACGCTAAAAATGTTAACGCTAAAAATGCTAATGTTAATGTTATAAATGCTAATGCTAAAAATGCTAATGCTAATGCTAAAAAATGTTAACACTAAAGATGCTAATGCAAAAAAATGCTAACGCTAAAAAATGTTAACGCTAAAAATTCTAACGCTAAAAATGCTAATGTTAAAAAATGCTAATATTAAAAAATGCTAACGCTAAAAATGCTAATGCTAAAAATGTTAATGCTAATGTTAACTCATTGAGTGCCAATCCCGAACTAGTTCGGCTTTATTAGCGTATCGCAGAGTGCCGATCCCGAACTAGTTCGGCTTTAAAAAAAAAGAAAAAAAAAAAAAATAATTGAAAAATTTTTTTTTGAATTTTTTTTTTTGGACCCCATCAAATCTGGTGAACATGATTTCAATCGCGATTTTGCATGTTCCACCCCCATACAACCCCATCTAACATACAGGGCAGCCATTTTTGTTTACATAACATGTAAAACATAATGGCTATTATCTCAAGAATGCCTGAACGGATTTCCAATCGGATTTTTTTGTTTGAAAGCTGTGAACAAACTGCACAAATCCACTCCAATGCAATCCAGGATTGCATTGGATTTTTTAGAGCTCATTCTTCTCTGTTTTTTCCCATGCATGAGGTGTGCAAGGTTTAATCGTGGCTAAATTGCAGAAAATAGATCTTCTAAAATGCTTGGTAGCCAATAGCTAACTTCAAGCTAACTTCATCCTCTTCCTGTACATGCACAAAGGAAAGTGTTCAGGCATGTCATGGCTGCATGGCTTGTGCATATACCAGCACTGTCTAAGTAGAATTCTCTGGTCATTGGGGCCCTCTAGTGGTGAAAAAGGGGGCACTCAAAGAGTTAAAAAAAACTAAAAATGCTAATGCTAATGCTAAAAATGCTGATTCTAAAATTCTAATGCTAATTGGCTGCTACCCCTTGTGACGTGGGTAGAGCTGCGAGGGCCCGGTCATTGCTGCTTGCAGCTTTAATTTTATTTATCATAGCAGTAACATGCCATCTTTCTTTCCCCAATACATGAATTAAGTTACATCCCTTAACCACTTAAAATGTCCCATAGTTGAGTGTTGTATGCCTCTTCAACGTTTTTCACAGAAGTCCAGGACAGGACTGCCTTGTAGAGTGTGCTTCTGTAACACAGAATAAAGTGATGTTAATTTGTCATTTGTGCTCACATTTTCTATACTTAGTGCTGCAAGCAAGATTTGAGAATTTCCCAAATAGGTGAGAGAAGAAATGTCCATTCATGAGATGATCTCTGTGGGGTTCTTGGATGGAATTTGTAACCCAACTGAAAATGTGTGAGTTGTGATATTAAACCAAATGGACACAAGTTTGTAACACTGACAGTGTACAAGTGGAACCAAATGGACCCTTACGGGTTCAGTTGATTCCATGTAGACACTGTCAAAGTTATGGGGGTCCTTGAGATTACTATCACAATACAAACCCTCTATATTCTTAATAAAACAATGATTACTATCAAGATCTATAAAATCTAGTCTAGACTCTTTCTTTGCCCCCCCACAAATTGTCTATTTTTGGCTAATGTTCCCCCCTGGATATGTATAAGACTAAGATGAGATTCATTTTCTGAACAGACTTCTGCTCAATCTGCAGCACACTGATAGTGTTTATTTTAAACATAAAATGACATGATTATGACATGAAGCAGCCTAATATAAAAGATCAAGTGATCAAAAACATCAGAATAACAATACAGTTTACAGTTTATAGTTTAGGCATTTAGCAGACGCTTTTAATCCAAAGCGACTTACAATAAGTAGATAAAACATCACAATAATAAACAAGGTTAAATGTCAGTAACAGCAATATAGCAAATGCAAATGAATATCTATCTAGAAAAAACAATACAATCCGTAAAGAAAAAAAGGTTTCTAAAAAAAAAAACTAAAAACAAATGCTAACTAGCTTCATGTATGGACATTGATTTTCAGTAGTGCTAAGGGTTTAGGTGGAGTCTGAAAAGGTGAGTCTTCAGTCCACGGCGAAAGCTAGCGAGTGAGTCCGTTGTTCTAAGTGCGACAGGGAGTTTATTCCACAGCTTGGGGGCCAGGAGGGCAAACTGTCTCGGACGAGTGGATTTTTGCCCTGGGGTTTTTAGCGAGGGTTCTGTCAGAATATAAGTTGATATAAGTTGACTCACCATAGTTATTGAAGATATTGCACAGCAGCAATGGTTAGCTTCAGATGAATGAGGAAAGGCTAGAGAGGCTAGCTTCAGATTAACAGGGAGCTAGCTAGCTGGCTGGCTAATGTTGCTAACAGTTGTCAAAGGCATTAAAAACACAATAAAAACAAGAGTGGCTGGATGAAAATCCTTATGCATGCTAAATGCACTGTTGGGAGATAGCTAGGTGGCTCCATTGTTGTAGCTGAGCTGTGCTGGGCTCAGCCAAGTCTCCACTCAGTACACAGTAGGCTAGAGGATGACATTTGACAGGAATTCCCGTGGGTCCCGTGGGTCCCGCAGGACAGGAGTCAAATTTGTATTAATGCCAGGATCGGGACGGGACAGGAATGAAAATCAACAGGAGTGGGCAGGAGCGGGAATCCCAGACCAGTTAATCAAATCGCAGAAATAAATAAGTGAGGTCTTTGAACTGCGAACATTATAAAATGATACATTATATAATAATAAACATGATATCAAATATAATATGGATCAAAATAGAAAAACATCTGCGCGATTTAAATTTAAAAAATTTTTCGGGAGCGGGATGTGAACGGGAGTGATTTTGACCAGGAGCAGGATGGGACCAGGAGTCATTGTACAGGAGTGGGACAGGACGGGATTTATTTTTTTACTCTGGCCCAGGATTGGGATGGGACAGGATTTTTTCTGCGGGAGTGGGATGGGACAGGAGTGAAAATCCACTCCTGTGTCATCCTCTAGTACACAGTCACACACTGCTGCAGCAGTTTCTCCATCATGGCTGCTGCCCAGGGGGAGGGGGGAAAGGGGCAGGCCCAGAAAGGGCTCTATTAGAATGTGCTGCTGTCATGTATAAACAGAAATAAATGCTAAATACTGTAGCCTACTTACCTGACACAACATGGAGCTGTGAATAAAAGGGGGAAATGGAAACATGCATTAAGTTCCATGGACATCTTCATATTGCTACAGTACTGTATGTCATGGTACTCTTGTTTTATTTCGATTTTCTCAGTGATTGTAATCTATGTCATCCATCTACCGTAATGTAGTAGTTTCCTACTCACCTTAGATGTTCTGTACAGACACAGCAGCACCAGAAGGATGGTCAGTAGAATCACAACAACAAGTCCTACGATCAGAACTTGCTGAACGTACCAGTCACAGTGACATTCACAGTGTTAGGCGCGCCACACACATTTGCGACAGCTATCGTGTCAGAAAGAGGGGGGGAGGGGGAGGTCCAATGCATTGCCGTGTCTCAAGCTAGCTAGCTTGAGACACGGCAACGACAAAAAAACAAACAACCTTGCATTGACAATGCATTAGTACGGCGCCCCCAGTGGCCATTCTCAGACGATGTTTCGCGCATATGTGTGAGTCCAGCCTTACTCTTTCCCTTTGAAGACTCACACCAGTGAACTGCACTGTCAGAAGACTGCATGGACCTGGCAAGACATCCTGTGTTGTTCATCTTCCCCCAGAGACGACCATCACCACCACACTCTGAGGTGATGTTATTGATGTTGGTCCTCTTCACTCTCCAGACAGTAGAGTCAGACTGTCTGTCCTGACAGCTCAGAAAGACAGACTCAAATTTAAACTAGAATTGAATATTTCAATAATAACGTTTTGTTGCTTGTTGTTTTCTTAATGTGTTAAGCCGCAGGGGGTCCGGGGCCTAAAATGTATGGCACAAAATGACAATGATTGTGCCTAGTGTTCACCCACCAAATGTCAGCTAACCCCTGGAAATGCACAAATGATATGTATTTGGTCCACGGAGCGGCTCCATGGCCTGCCCATCCCAAAAGATTTTGTTCCAGGGACCCCCAGAAGTAAATATTTGAGTTAACAAGACTGACCTATGACTGTCTTGATCCAAGGCTAAACAAGCGAAGCTTAAACCAGCGCCCTCCAAGTTACACCACTTTTTATGTCAAGGACCCCTAAATTGACACTTATTAGCCAATGGACCACCATGAATCACTGCTGAATCACCATGCCCATGTTAGTTAAAAAAAATAAAATCTCATGAGGCCCCCAGCCTGTGTGGGGCCCCAGGCGGCTGCCTATTTTGCCTGTATGGGCTGCACGGCCCTGAAACTAAGACTAGCCTACCTCCTTTATTTATTATGCACCCAAATACCCTTCATGAATTATTTTATTTCATGATGGCCCTACACTGTATCTTTTTTGCAATTATTCTTGAGTTAAATTGTCCCATTAGAAATCTAATCCACATGACTGGCTTAGCAGAAATAATAGAACAGAGAGAGGGGAAGAGAAGGGGAGACTTGTGGATATAATTATGCTCAGCTGCAGTTATTTTGTTACTAGTGACAAGAGGAAAACCTAAACATGCATTGCGTTCTACCTTTTCTTTGCTGACATCATTCCTGAAAATTGTGGGGCCCCCCTGCGAGGAGGGGGGTGGGGGCCCTTTTGCAAATGATGACGGAGTTATATCTGTTCAATGTTATATGAGTCATACATAAAGGTTTCCTATGTAAATAAGCTGAAAAGCTTCCTAGGATCTCCTTTTAGTTGACCTTGTACCAGTGAACTGTACTGTCATGAAACTGTACCTTTTCCTATGCAAACTTCTAATAAAGTCTTCAATCAATCAATCTCTCTGGAAGAAGTTGCACATGAACTCTGCTGGCGGACTGAGGCGCTCCAACACGACCACTAGCTAAATGCTGGGTGCAGTAAATGTATTTATCTGCATACAGCCCAATGAGCCCATAATATTAACAGCTACATGTTTGCTCCAAACATTCTGATGTATATTTCAGCCAAAGTGCCAGTGGTACAACATTAGTACAACAACAACAACAACAACAACAACAACAACAACAACAACAACAACAACAAAGAGAGAGAGAGAGAGGGTGGATTATAGTGATGCGCGGATCGACCCGGTGCCCCCACCCGCCCGCCAACCCGCCCGCACGCGGGTGGGTGGGTCGAGGTTTTCAGACTCCATTGGCGGGCGGCGGGCGGGCGGGTTATCACCACTCATGTGCAAAACGTAAATGTATTCTTAATAAGAGTAGGCCTATAAGAATAAGAATACAACGTTTGAATACGAGCACGACGAGCGAGCGAGTTTTAAAATGCGCCAGAGAGGAGCGAGGTTTCTCCTCCGCTCCTTGGTGCGAGGACCGTCGTCCCAATTCCGCTCCTGTTGGGGCCGCGAACCACAGTTTGCCAACATTTTACACAACGTGAGGTCGTGAGCACAGCAGAGAAGATGCACAAACAATTCAGCGTGTCGCTGATCAGGATTTCACTTATATGTCTCTGTCATCCACACAAGTCCGTTTATAAATACTTTGTGTCGGTTAAGTTATATAACCAGCCAGTCAACGGATACGATTTGAAACACAACTTTCGCAAGTGAGGCGGATTTTTTGACTGAATGAACCAACCACGCTTACCTCGAGACTCCAGTCGCTCCCATCTCTCCAATCTGGTGATTAATCAATAACCAACAGGATTTAATATTGTCCGTCTTTTGCTGTCTGTTTAAAGTGCGAGGCGCTGTACCTATAAATATGATCGACATAAAACCTGAAACGCCATTCTACCCCGACGATGCCCCAGAGAGAATGAACGTCTTTGAATGAATGTCTTTTAGGCTAAACCCCAATTTGAACAACACGTTTGTTTATTTAGCCCATGACAATATTGTGCTACTGTAAACGTTTCTGTAAAGCGACTTTGGGTACTTAGAAGAGCTGTATATAAAGATGAGCTATTGTGGAGATGATATACCATCTTTTTTTTAAATGCGGGTTGCGGGCGGGCGGATTCGTTGATTTATATATTGTTCTGCGGGGCGGGCACGGGCGGGTTACGTTTCGTGCGGGCTGTGGGTCGTGCGGGTTATGAAAAAAAGCTGACCCGCGCATCACTAGTGGATTACCTTTCTGTGCTCTTCTTTTTTGGGAAACAAAACATATATTCCTTTCTTGGTAAGGGAAAGCTAAAGGAGTGCTCATTAACTACATTCCACACAGCTGTGTGGAGACTGGGCCAGCAGGCAGGGGAGGGGGAGAGAGAATTAGACTGGAGCAGTAGGGAGCATTTGGGTGTGTGCTGTGTGGGGGCCCCCTCTGCTGGAGGCCCCCCTGCATTGCGGGGGTTGCGTGCCCCTCCCCTACGCCACTGCACACAGTGCTGCAAACTGTGCAAAGTGCATGATGATACTCGTCAATTCTGCGCTTCTTTATTAACTAATTTACTTTGCTCCATTGTTGGCTAAATGACGTTTCGTTTTGGCGTCTTTTTGGCAAATCTGAGCTGCAGTTCATCTAACTACTCTCGCCGTGGTTTCAAATAGGAAAATTAAGCGGCGCCTTTCTAATACGGCGACGTGAGGCGGGACTACGGCTGCTATGACGTAATCGCTGTTGCGGTCCAAACCGTTAAGCTCACAGCCGGCGGCGACGGAACCAACAATACACAACGCCACCGCCTGGCGGTGGTAAAACACCCCTTCCACTGACAGCTGTGGTTCTCATGGTGACGTGTCTGTCTATGCCACACGTGTCGAACATAAATACGGACAGAAACAAAGACAACACTCCATCGCGCATCAGCCTACTTAACGAGCCGGTGAAAAAGATGCCTGCTGATCGCATATACAGTGTGTGTGCGTGTGCGCTATGATGATGCCTGTGTCAGTGGCGCACACAGCTCTGGTCCAGAGCGTCAGCTCCCTATGACAGGCGGCGGGCTCTAAGACTAGACCAGGATTTCTGTACCCCTACGAGGGCTCAACTTCAATAAAGATAAACTAAACTACTTCACTACTCACCAAACCAACGGTAGTTTTGCGTTGTTGAAAGTCTATTCTCCGCGGTGGGCAACCTCTCAGCACCCCACCCACTCTGTAAAATACATTATTTTTGTCATGAAATAAAACGCATCCAACTCAACCGCCGCTTATTCCCGGGTTGTGTCTGCGGTGGTTCGAGGTGGGTGAGTTTTATTTCATGACAAAAATAATATATTTTACAGAGTGGGTTTGGTGCTGAGAGGTTGCCCACCGCGGAGAATAGACGTTCAACAACGAAAAGCGACCTTTGGATGGGTGAGTAGCGAAGTAGTTTACTTTATTGTGACTGAAGTTAATGCCTCGTAGGGGCTGAGAAATCCTGTTCTAGTCTTTGAGTCAGCCGACTGAGCTAGATGGGGACAGCAGAGCTTAGGGCCCCCCCAGATGAACAGAATTCGTACGCAATGTTGTGGCATTTGAGGAAGTTATGACTGTGACGAGGAACAGCCCAAATTCGCTCACGAGGCACAGTTTTTCTCCTGTCGTGTGGAAGCGCCCGCCGATATGTTAATTAGCTTTTTTACGACCTTTTTTACAACCCACCCGACAGGAGAAAATATCAAACTTGCTTGAAAATCAGCGCACAGCGGGGTAGAGAACTAGCAGTGTTCGTGTAGTGTGGGTTGTAAAAAGGCGGGACTACGGCTGCTATGACGTAATCGCTGTTGCGGTCCAAACCGTTAAGCTCACAGCCGGCGGCGACGGAACCAACAATACACAACGCCACCGCCTGGCGGTGGTAAAACACCCCTTCCACTGACAGCTGTGGTTCTCATGGTGACGTGTCTGTCTATGCCACACGTGTCGAACATAAATACGGACAGAAACAAAGACAACACTCCATCGCGCATCAGCCTACTTAACGAGCCGGTGAAAAAGATGCCTGCTGATCGCATATACAGTGTGTGTGCGTGTGCGCTATGATGATGCCTGTGTCAGTGGCGCACACAGCTCTGGTCCAGAGCGTCAGCTCCCTATGACAGGCGGCGGGCTCTAAGACTAGACCAGGATTTCTGTACCCCTACGAGGGCTCAACTTCAATAAAGATAAACTAAACTACTTCACTACTCACCAAACCAACGGTAGTTTTGCGTTGTTGAAAGTCTATTCTCCGCGGTGGGCAACCTCTCAGCACCCCACCCACTCTGTAAAATACATTATTTTTGTCATGAAATAAAACGCATCCAACTCAACCGCCGCTTATTCCCGGGTTGTGTCTGCGGTGGTTCGAGGTGGGTGAGTTTTATTTCATGACAAAAATAATATATTTTACAGAGTGGGTTTGGTGCTGAGAGGTTGCCCACCGCGGAGAATAGACGTTCAACAACGAAAAGCGACCTTTGGATGGGTGAGTAGCGAAGTAGTTTACTTTATTGTGACTGAAGTTAATGCCTCGTAGGGGCTGAGAAATCCTGTTCTAGTCTTTGAGTCAGCCGACTGAGCTAGATGGGGACAGCAGAGCTTAGGGCCCCCCCAGATGAACAGAATTCGTACGCAATGTTGTGGCATTTGAGGAAGTTATGACTGTGACGAGGAACAGCCCAAATTCGCTCACGAGGCACAGTTTTTCTCCTGTCGTGTGGAAGCGCCCGCCGATATGTTAATTAGCTTTTTTACGACCTTTTTTACAACCCACCCGACAGGAGAAAATATCAAACTTGCTTGAAAATCAGCGCACAGCGGGGTAGAGAACTAGCAGTGTTCGTGTAGTGTGGAAACGAGTGACGATATTGCTGCAGCAAAATCTATGAACCTCTCTCATCTCTCTCCCTCAGTGGTGCTTTGGGATTTTTTTTCCGGGCGGACGGTCATTTATTGACGTCATGTGCACGCGCCTCTAGAGGCTATTTAGATAGAAAGGATGTCAGCAGATCTAATGGTGGGAAAACAATAGTTTTCTAGTCTTAATTACATTTGCATTGTTAAGATTTTATGTTCTACTTTATTTTAATTAATTTAGAAAATACAGCGCTGCAGTAGGATAGAGAAACAAAGTTTGCCTTGAACGAATCTCAAACACTAAATACCACAGTAATGGAGCCATGTATGAGGACACACCATAGACTGAGGGACACACACACATGCAGTCACAGCTGGAAACCTAGGTGTTAAAGTAGGCTATATATCCATATGAATAGAGGCTTGAGGACGCTCACACATTCACCACTAGAAACCTGTTATGCATAGTAGGCCTAGTAGCCACTGATTAAAGTATTGCTTGTAGTTATCGCAGATTCGCGGGGTGGGGGGTTGTCGCGGCTCTCGCGGGGGGGGGGGTATGCACGCGTTTACACGCTCGTGCACCGTTCGGTGCCGTCCGTGCGCGTGCATGTGGGGAAATATTTCCGGCCACACGGCGTCCGGTCCCGTCCGGTCCCTCTCCCTCTTCCTCCGTCCTGGCTCCCACTCACTCCCATCACTAGTTAGCCTATTAATAATTCTAAACATTCTAAACATCCATTAGAACTAGGGATGTGTTGGTTATTTGGATATAAACGGGGCTGATCCCACTATTTGGCTTGTAAATACAATTTGGTTATTCTAATTATATATTTTTATTGAGATATGATCTTTATTAAAAATTTGCATTTTGCATCCATATTAATGTCATGTCTTTATAATAAAATGTTGCATTTAACAAGTAAAATAAGCAAATTAAGAATTACCATGGGTGATTTGCGGAGCCTGACTGTGTGGTCACGATGACCCCATACATTTAGCGCACCAGCAGGCTCCGTCTTTTTTTTCTGCTGCTTATAGACAACATTCCTGGCCGATTGCAGGAGGGACGCCCCGCCCCCAAGTCGAAAGGGAACTTTCGGGTTCTCTCTGTCAGGCATGCATATAAACGTGTTGCCAAGTCAATTTATTTACCTAAACTATCTTGTTTTTTTTGCTTATTTATATTGCAAGAGTTGGCTTGTTTGGCTTATTTCTCTCACAAATTTTGGCAACACTGCCCAGCGCTGCAGTAAAAGATTATGACAATGAACTGAAAGGGTTAAACCAACGGAGGTTTTTTTTCCAGCTGTCAGATGGTGCGGTGACTGCGGTCATGGTCTCTTGATATGCAAGCGCACCGCTATCTTCGATGTTTTTATTCTATCTACACCAGTTAATAGTATTGATGACATCCTTAACATATCCTAAACTCAGCAAACTCCCCAGAGAAGCAGCACGACTCACAACAACAACAACAACAACAACAACAAGGTAAAACTCTCATGCTAGCTAATTAGCCTTGTTAGCTACAACATGACTGAGGCAGCACATTGATCAGCATCTACTCTAAGTTTCTATGTGCAAAGTGTGTGTGAGTGCTTTGATGACAAATGTCATCGTGATGGATAAATCAAATCCAATAAAGACGACTGGATGGGAATCACTCGTTAGCCTACCTCTCTCGATGCCTGCTGCTTCAATGTGATTCGGTCATCTGAAGAATATTAATCCATTTTGAGGTGAGAAGAGAAGAGAACATGGAGAAAGTAGTCTTATAAATTGGCTGCGAATGCCATATATTATGGTTTAACCTAACATAGAGGAGAGCTGTGCAGGTCGCGAGTCCAGTCAGTCCAGCTGGCTGCGCTGGGAGTTAATTGGTATTTAATTAACCTACTTTAAAAAAAGGTTTTAGTCTTTCGCTGGTGATGTAGGCCTAATTAATTATTTTGAAGCAGATTCCAACAGTATACAGATGAAGAGATTTCGCCTACAACATGCTGTGTGGAAAAGTGTAGCCTATCTTACTTTCGCACAGTTAGTGGACTGTTCACTGAATTCATTTATCCCAGATAATAAGGCCTAACATTAATACTAATAATAATAACAACACACTTTATTTATATAGCAGCACCTTTCATACAGAGACTGCAGCTCAAAGTGCTTCACATGTAAAGAACAAACATCACGATTGCTTCACAAAAAAAAGGAGAAAAGCAGTAATAACAATACAGTGTAATTATAACCCGAGTTCATGCAAAAAATGCGTCCACAGTAGTAAAATCAATCAGCTGATCTCGACGTTGTGCGCGCTACGTGAAGAGGTGCCTTCTGCCGTTGTAGAACTGACTGCTACGGCAGCGAGGTTTAACGAGGGAGGGCGACTTGTGCCGAGGAACAAACGAGGGACGGCTAGTGGGCAGTGGTGCTCGATTCCACATCTATGCTCTATGGTGAGGGCACTAAAATACACTAAAATACGTGAAGACAGCTGGCTCCGCCCGGCCAAATACCTTCCGACACATAAATCGCCCTTCCCAAACCAAACAAGGGGGGCTACTTGGAGCGACTAGCAAAGCCCACTACAGGAGGAGCACCCGATTCGACATACTGTTGAAACTCAGGGGCGGGCCTCTATATGGAATACATGATACGCCGCTCGCCTGGACTAACCAGGGGACATTTATCACTTTCCCATGCCCACGTGACTTCCAAAGTGATTTCCAGGGGCTAGGTAAAGACGTTTTGCTATCACAAAACGTAAAAACTGAGATCTGTCAGGACTGAGTCTGAGAGAGGCTGTGGACATGGAACTAACCACTAGAGAGAGAGAGAGAGAGAGAGAGAGAGAGAGAGAGAGAGAGAGAGAGAGAGAGAGAGAGAGAGAGAGAGAGAGAGAGAGAGTAAATGAAATGAAATGAAATGAGTAACTCATCATCCGATGATCAACTGCAATATGCCCTAATGTTAATTAGGCTTCATTCATAAATAGTAAATAACCATAAATAACCATAAATAGTATCTACTAAATAGTAAATAGCCTACTTTTAATTAGCCTCATAAACCATCCTCCTCCTGCAATTCTCATTTGACGAGGCTAACCTTTAATATTGTTAAAGATGAATACTGTACTGTAGGTGTACTGTATTAACCTCTGCTGAACCAGGTTAAAACTTGACTGAGCTAATGAAATCCTCCTTTCTGGATACCAAAATGGGGTCGGGGTTCTGAAACCAACAGCGAGTGTGTGTGTGTGTGTGTGTGTGTGTGTGTGTGTGTGTGTGTGTGTGTGTGTGTGTGTGTGTGTGTGTGTGTGTGTGTGTGCCAGCCTCCAGCCTGCCTGCCTGTGTGCGTGTAAATGAATGGATGCAGTAGACAGGCTGTAACCCAGATATCACAAAAGAGAAAAAAGCAGCTTGCAATGCACACTGTTGGTGACATTGATAACAGACCTATATATTAAAGGAGACATCCAGACCAAAACACATATAGGGTTAAATCTGCCTTTTATCATACCCCTTCATACCTGCTTTAGTCGATTTTTTTCATAGCTGCCCCTGTTGCTAGATTTCGGCTGCCCCTGTTGCCAGATTTCGCGGGCTCTCTCATAACTAACACAGTGGATTGTCCTTAGGCAAGTGCGGTCATTTCTTGAGCTTCAAAGTTAGTATTTTTTTATTGGATTGTGTTTACACAACGTCCTGAGACGAACCACACCGCTGTTTTGACCTCAGAGGCACCCTTACTTGTCAAACAGACCCATCCCTCCCTCCCTTTCTAGCCTCTCCTCTGGTGCAGAGCAGAAGCCGTTTGACAAGTAAGGGTGCCTGTGAGGTCAAAACAGCGGTTTGGTTGATCTCAGGACATTGTGTAAACACAATCCAATAAAAAAATACTAACTTTGAAGCTAAATAAATGACCGCACTAGCCTAAGGACAATCCACTGTGTTAGTTATGAGAGAGCCTGCGAAATCTAGCAACAGGGGCAGCTGAAATCTAGCAACAGGGGCAGCTATGAAAAAAATCGACTAAAGCAGGTATGAAGGGGTATGATAAAAGGCAGATTTAACCCTATATGTGTTTTGGTCTGGATGTCTCCTTTAATACAAACACATCTCATGATGTGGAGATTCACAGAAAAGGCATTGCACAGTTCATATACAGAATGCAACATCAGGTCCAATCAGGTAAAAGTCTCATCCATACATTTGTAATGTAATACATCAAGTACTATGAAAACATCAAGTTGGCAAACGTGTAGGCCTACATGTAGCCGTGGCCCAGGCTTAGGTTAAAATATTAAAAGACCATCCACATATTCAACTTAACCAAATGTTCTGGATCTTACTACTAGGAACAGAAGAAGGTGGCTTGCAACTCACTTTTCGTAGCTCCAATATTTATTAGTGACGACAAAGCAGCAAAGCAAGACGTTTCGACCGTCTAGTCTTGGGTCTTCCTCAGTACTGATGAAAACCCTCAGTAGTCAACGACAACCACACTTGCAATTTCTAGTATACTGAAAAAACACAACATTGGCCATAATCTTCAGTTTCAAAGTGCTTTATTTATGAAGCAGATACAAAGTGTCTTACCTACAAAAATGCAGTTAATACTAATACCATACAAGCTTAAATAAATAGTGAATAGCCCAGTCCTCCATGACCTCCACTGGCTCCCCGTCATAGGCGATTTTAAGGGGTGTATATGGGTGCACTTGCACCCCCCGGCCACCAGGCGGCCATTTTTTATTTATTTCTTTCACTTTTTTATTGTAATGTAACTTTATTTTATAGTTATTAAATAAAACAGTGATCGTGGTTTGTAAAATGTGCGCAAAAAGAGAGGAGGGGCAAGTATTTCTGTTGTTAACTTGGCAGAATCGGCAGGCACTATGGGTGGTCTGTGACTGTGAGATTAACACCATATAGGCATTTTACAGATTGAGAAAGAACACGAAATTAAACTGCAGCAAATTATTGATCAGTATGCAAGTGCCAAAAACCGGAGGCTGCAGTTCATTGTGTAATAAGGATGATTGCTTGATGATTAACTTGATGTTTGGCTTTATATGTCCTGTCCTGTCCTGTCCTGTCCTGTCCTGTCCTGTCCTGTCCTGTCCTGTCCTGTGCTGCCTCTGCCTCTGCCTGCAAAATATAAGTAAATACATTTGCTCATGGTGTCTAGAAAAAGAAGTACCTGTTTTGCACTATTTTTTGTTTATATTGTGTTACATTTGGGTAAAAAATAAACTGCAGAAACCCGTTAAAACAACAGGACAAAACCGCAATTTTTTTTTTGAGGTAATAGAAGTACTCGGTCTGTCTTGAACCCCTGATAGAAGAGGCTAGAATCGCCTATGCTCCCCGTCAAACAACGTATCCACTTCAAAATACTCCTCACCACCTACAAAGCACTGCAAAACCTGGCCCCCCCTTACCTCTCAGACCTCCTCGAGCCATATGTCCCGACTCGCTCACTCAGGTCCAGCGAGGTTGACCTCCTAGAGGTTCCCAAGCCCAATCGCCGAACCTGGGGTGACAGGGCCTTCTCTGTGGCTGCCCCCTCCCTCTGGAACGAACTCCCTAAACGTATCAGAGACACCCCCTCCATCCCCACCTTTAAAACCGCTCCGAAAACCTACCTACTTTTTTAAAATTGTTTTATTGTTTTTTGTATCTTCTTATCCTAGTTTTTTCCTAATAAAGTTGTTGATTTTACATGCCACACACACATGCACACACACATATACAGTGTTGTAAAGCGACTTTGAGTACTCAGAAAAGCGCTATATAAATTCCAACTATTATTATTATTATTACCCTTATTATAATTATTATTATTAAGTAGGCTATTTAGGCTATTTTTTTTGCCACGAGGGTACAGATGGATGGAGCCAAATGGACCCATCTCATGGACTCCATGTATTGTATGGGTCGCGATCCATATAGTTTGAGAACCACTGGTCCACACGCATTGACACAGAGAGAGGTAGAAGGAAGTGCAGCAGGAAGTTGAGGCTACATGAGTGGAGCAGATGTTCCATCAATGGCCTTCAGAACTTGGGGTTTGTCCACAGAGACTCCGTTCATACACCTGGACAGAAGATAGAGAGATATATGCAGAGATAGAGAGATATGTGTGTGAGGGGGGGGGGCGGCTAGTTGACATGGATTCAAACACAAGACATTCCGTACCTGTCCGTGGTGTCCGCTGGATTTGCACATCTGCAGAATCTGCGGGCAAACACCAGAATGGGTCGTCTCTTATTAAGAACCAGGACACTGAATAAGCCAAAGATGCAAAGAGCGATGATAAACCATCCACACCAGGGAAACTGTCCTCCTGAGAGACAGAATGACAGATGAAGAGGAGGGAAGAGAGAAGTGAAAAGCTGAAGTTCCATCCTGATCAGCATTTTTTCGGTGATTTTTACCACTCAATGATGTGATGAATGACACACATGCACATCACACACACACACACACACACACACACACACACACACACACACACACACACACACACACACACACACACACACACACACACACACACACACACACACACACACACACACACACACACACACACACACACACACACACACACACACACAATTTGGACATAAAGCAGTCTACTAAAATACAACAGATGTGACCAGCTGTCACATCAGAGGTGTCTCTGAAGGACTGTCTGAGTGATGTTGATTGCGATCAGAGGAGATCGCACCTCGCCTACAGTCAATTTGAAGATAACAGTACCTACAGTCCTTTGTGACACTTACTGTATGTCTTGTTTCCTGCATGACAGCTGTCTGTCAAACTTCTCACATTGGGCCCCGGCCTGCCTCTATTGGTATTTAACCAATGTAAATCATCATGTTAGGACACAGTAACCTGCCTGTCGCACCGTGGAGGGGACAGTGCTCTCTCTATGGGCTCTCTATGCTGCTTCTCTTGTAGGCTTGTGCTATGCTTATGCTGTTCTTGGACCTGTTCTGTTTATGTCTTCTAAAATAAACGCTTGGACATCTACTCATCATCTTCTTGGATTCCATATTATTCTATATTTGAGTTAAGGCTTTAGTATTAAAAGTCTTATTCATCAAAGGAATGAGTGGTATTATTAAACAGCATTTGTGTGCACCAGGGATAACCTATTTTGCCCAGATATGTTGTTGTAACTGCTTAGTTTGCCGCCAATATAATCCACAGGGGGGACTACAAATCCCTCCTGGCAAATTTCCAACCCCTACCAGGCCATTCCAAACCCTTGAACTAGGTTTTGTAGGACCCCTACCTCAAGTCCAACATTTTAAGTATCTCCTCAATTTCATTGACCCTTTATACAAAGTGGATACTAGAGTCTGTGGCCTGTATCAAAAATGATGCACCAACAGTTGCCAGGGCCTTAATAGATAGGATCCTTCTGTCTTCTGGCTGTCCTGAGACCTGATAGAGGTGCTCATTTCCTGAACACCATTATAGAACACCTGTGCAAAACAATGCAGATCACACTCAAACCTCACTGTGCCTATAATCCTCAAGCTAAGAATGGTATGAAACTGGTATTCCCTGGCCCCAATGTGGGCCCTTAGCTTGGCTAATTATGCATGTCACACCTGCCTCCAACGGACGTTCTCCTTATGAGATGTTATTTGGGCGACCCTATGTTGTTCCCTATTTAAAACAGTTTTCTCTTCCTCAACATGACCAAACTTTCCCTGACACCATGAACCGCATTGCTTATGAAATGAAAAGGTTTTTGTCCTCAAAACCTATTGTTTCCAATCTCTCAGATGCTGTTGCTGTTTCTGGTGGTCCAGCTCATATCTTATCCCCTGGAGACTGGGTCCTCCTGAAACCAGCGGCTCGTACTAAGGGAGGCCACCAAGCCTGGGGAAAACCACTCTGGTTCCAAGTGACCTTGACCACCTCTCACGCCATCAAGGTTTTGGGCCGCACAGATTGGATCACTGCAAGACACGTGAAGCCATCTCCATCCCCTCTGAAAGTTGACCCTCCCCATAGATACATATTGAATTTGCAAACATTTAGAGTGAATTGGGTGACAAAGGGGGGCAGAATAAGAGGGCTCACACTAGGCACAGTTTTCCTGCTCGTCTCACATCCCACTGTTGCTTTATAAAGAGGTTTGCACATCAATGTGGATCATGGACACAAACCTTATTTTTAGACCAACTTTCTGCCTCTATTCCGCTCTTCTATTCATCTGGTAATTGTCCCACTCCTGCATTGCCAAACCACAAGCAATCACTGTCAAACTCCGCGAGGGCCAACCTGGCCATTTTGAATGCAATCCTCTTCCCTGGTTCAATTACAATGCCTATGCCGACTATGACAAGTACCTGTGCAAAGAACCTTGTCATCTCTGGGCTAACGTTTACTCCGCCACCAAGGTTTACTCCCTAGTGGCACGCACTGCGCATGGTAATTACCAGGTTGGTAAAAATAAACCTCCCTATTGGACCATGACGTGCCATCTTAAATCTAATGGCGTTACTGTCTCTGTCCCTGCAGCTTCCCTCTCTGACAAAGGAAAGTACCGATGCTGTGTTGACTGGACCACCACAGACTGGTGTGTAGACATGACTATTGCACTTAACAGCACTTGTCCCAACACCTGATCAAGTAATTAAAATCCTATTTCAGGCTGACAAAGACGTGACCCCTGATAATGACTGTGACTATCAGATTACTTTAAACTCCTTACTTGACCATAGTGATGCCAATATCCATGCCCGTCATGCTTTGCAGCTTTGTGATGATAACACTGCCTGTGCCCACGCTATTCTTCACCATCGGACTTACAGCCCTGGACGAAGTTGTTGGGTCTGTCGTCAGATCAGACAACGCTTTGTGGTCATCCCTCTAACCTCACATATTATTTCCTTGTTACACACTGAAGATGCCCTTATAAGTACGGCCAACTGTTCCCTGCCTCACTCAATGCTTATGCTTCTTCAGATCTCCATTGCTTATCAGTCTAGTGATTCATCTCTCTTGCCTCCTCACAATATCTCATGTCAGGACACTGGTGACGTTGTAACCCATGGTGAAATCTTCCTGGTTCCTGCCAGGAGGGCAGAAGTATGTTTTTGTAGTCTGACAGGTGAACACCACGTTGGATTTTCTTCATGTGATTTAAAAGTTTTTATTCAAGATTCAACAGCATCAAATTGTAGTTTCACATGGCAAAACAACACTGTGTTCAATTTCTCTTGTCCCTTCACTACTCTGTCTCTGACCTCCTCTGCGGGCATGATGTGGATTTGTGGAAAACATGCTTTCGTCAGTCTGCCAAAAAATGGCTGGCAGGGTTGTTGTTATCCAGCCATGGTTCACTTCGGGGTGACAATGTATGCCAGGATCTGAGAGTCACCAAAATCCCAACCACCGCTCCACACATGATCTGCACTCAGATGATTACGAAGGCTACAAGCTAACAGATCCATGGTCCACACATGTAGTTAGAGACCATCGGAAATGGAATATTTCCATTCGCTGGTGTGGTGGTGGCCCTTAGAAAAATAAATGCTGTAGCCCTACAGGTCCTTCTCCTCTGCAATGTAACAACCTCCAGTGTGTCTGCATTGAATTCTGAAGAGTCTCAAATTCGTGAAGCTGTCCTTCAAAAAAGGTTTGTCCTTGACATGATTGAGGCAAAAAAATGGTGGTGTTTTCCGTGTGGTGTCTTAGAATTTTATGAAATGTAATCTTTGTTTTGTCCTTAAGCTAGTCAGAAGGTCGTGTCATTGGTTTTAGTCATGTCAGGGTGTTTTATTCTAGGTTTGAGAGCAACTGTTGTGTGAGTCACTCCTTCACCTGTTACCAAGATGTCATGCCCTGTCGAAAGTATTCCTGACTAAAAGCCTTAAAAGGATGTTTGTTAACTTGACTCTGATTTATTTTGAGGCTCTCTGAAGTGTATAAGAAGGTTGTATGACTTGTAAACTGGAGTTGGAACCTATGCTGTGAGGGTATAGTGTTGCTGCTCAGGAGCTCCTTTTTGAATAAATATTTGATTGTGTTTGAACATTCTCGAACCTTTTTTCTTAGTTTGTTTTTATGCAATAATCATAAATATCTACGACAGTGGTAAACCTCGTTTTCACATAGATGACAATTACGGTATGATAATGTTACTTATGCTATTGGCAGAATGCGTGACACTGTTCGTGAACCTCCCCAGGCGGATGACGTTGGCTCATACCTTCGTTGTTTTGGCTGGGGATGGTTGACTTGGGTAGTGTCAGTCGTTCTGCTAATACTTGTGCCCGTGGTGTTGTGCCTACTTGTGCTTAAATGCTGTATTTTTCTACTTGTCAAGCGCTCTGTCCATGATATTTTTGATACTAAACGTGAAACCCTCATGATCGACCTCAACTCCGTCCTCCATCCCACATCTGCCAATAATGAGCAGCCTGAATGGGCTGTTCTGTACCCTAACTCTCGTAATCCACACAGTTCCTCTGTTTAAAATGATGTCCTAAAACTCACTAGGAGATATGTCAACATAATTATACTGACCCACCCTCTTGTTTTGACTTTGTATGACTTTTGTACATATTTGGCTCTGGCCTCCCTAACCTGATGATTCCACTGGGTAAAACAGAAATGAGGCCCTGATGGTTGACTGCGAGTGCTAGACCCGAGCCACATAGAAATGTTAACACAGGGGGGAATTGATAGATACGTCTATACTGTGTTTTAGTTATCATTTTTATGTGGTTAATATCCTCAAATCTTCACTCTTCCCAGAGGTGAAGCGATACTATGCTGCTATGAGTCTGACTTGTGAAAGTTCCCAGGCATCACCAATGTGTTTGTAAAGGTCTCTAGTAACACATCTCACAAAGACTGAAATTCAGTTTCCCTAGGAGAATCGTTGTCAGCTGCTGAAAGTTAGGGTCCCATTAAATTAACTATACAGGATAAAACACACCAAAATAAATATGCTTTAAATAGCATGTGGGGGTCAAACTAGGGGTTTTTCATGATTCTGAATCCATTGCAAGCATTTGTTTTGCACGAAACGCATTCCTTGGCCTAAAAACACCCCCACACAACTATGGTTTAGTGAAGAGTCATCACTTTTCTCATTTTTGTGGGAGCTGCCTTTACCCCAAGGAATGTTTTTCGTGCAAAACAAATGCTTGCAATGTATTCAGAATCATGAAAAACACTAGTTTGACCCCTCACATGCTACTTAAAGCATACTTATTGTGTTTTATCCTGTATAGTTAATTTAATGGGACCCCAACTTTCAGCAACTAGGATTCTCCTAGGGAAACTGAATTTCAGTCTTTATGAGATGTGTTACTAGACACCTTTACAAACACATTGGTGAAGACATTTTTTGGTAAGGAATTTGTTCCAGGACTTTTTAAGATATCCCCTGACTATATAATGTTCACCCACCAGTTTCTTCAACAGGTCGTTCTGTTGGTACCTCTGGGCCTGGAAAATCAGTGGAACCAGGTTCAAGGATGGTTGGAGAGCTGTGATCTGTAATAATGACACCAGAAAGAAAGGTCAGTGCTTCATTAACCAGCATAATCTGTTTATCTGTACAAATTAGTACTACCACTACTGTTACTACTGCTACAGATTCTGCTGCTAATGTTGCTAATAATTATACCACTTCTGTTACTACAAGACCAGTGATTGTCTCCACCAGCCAAAAGTCATGGGAGAGACTAATCTCCGGTGCAGTTGGCCCGGTCGCTGCCAAACTGTGCACACACACTCCCTGGATACCAATTCAGAACCTCTGCCCAAGTAGGCTACTCCTACAGATTTTGTCCAAAAATCACGCAAATCGGTAGACAGTATGTCTACAGTCTTGTGATCAACAAGGATCTATCCGATTTTCCATAGTCCATCCTGATTGGCTAAAACTGTCTTCCGATTTTGGTGAAATTGGACATTGACATAGCCAAATAAACAGTGGAATAAATGCCACTTAAAACAATTCGAATCATCCTCATGGTGGCGCTATAACAGGCCGATTTGTGTATTTACCTATAACTCCACTGATCAGTGTACAACTTTGTATGTGCACTTCCTAGAGGCCAAGAAAAAAACCTTTGCCCTGCATTTTTCATATGTGCCTTTTATAGCGCCACCAGGAGGCCGACTTATGTAAAACCATTTTTTTCCTATTATTCCCTGAGATTTAATCCAAAAATCATGCAAATCAGTACACAGTATTTCTATAGTCAAGTGATCAAGACAGATCTGTCAGATATTTCATATTCCATCCTAATTGGCTAACATTGGCTTCCAAAGTTTGCAGGATTGGTCCATTTTGAACATAATTACTTAAATCATGAACGCAGCTTGTGATTACAGAGAGATTCTGCACGCACAGTCCCTCTAGGTCAAGAAACAAATTACACTCTTTTCATATTGGCCTGTTATAGCGCCATCAGCAGGTTGACTTTTTCCAAACTCATTGTTGGATCAAAATGCCTCAAATCATGCATGCAGTATTAAAGGCCAAAGAAGACATGGCACCCTTTTCACATTTAGCGCCACCAAGAGGCTACAATAACTAATACCTGACCTGGTGGAGACCTGTGCTCGGAAGAGCACTGCTTCTAGTTTCCACCTGAAACTCACTGGCCTTAAAGATTCTTCTGTGAATAAAATGTTAAAAAAAAGAAAGAAAAGAAGAATTGCACTACACCCATTCTACTTCATCATCATACATTGACTCAATTCAAAACAATCCAAATGATAGAAATGGTAAAATAAACAGTGAACTTTAGAGTTAAAGCACTTTGGTCCCTCTGGACCTTCATCAAGAATGAGTTAATACCACGTCATCTAAAATCCAAGTTTGGGACTAGAATCTCTCCAAACAATTGTTTTGAATTAACAGATCTTAGTACTTACCAACAATGAGCTGAATAGTGAATTCCTCCTGGAATTCAGGAATGTAGCATGTATAGTTTCCTTCATCAGATGACTTCACTCTGGAGAGTTTGAGGGAAACGTTGCCTTTCTTCAACTCATCCATGAAGAGGGATGTTCTTCTATTGTAGGAAGAATGCTTATGATCATCCACTTCTTGCCCGTACTTCTGGAAATGAACATAGTGATGAGGTGGTAGATCCAGTCTGGTCCAGAGTACAGCCAGGTCAGGGTCAATGGTGGGATGTATGGTGCGATCAACCTCACATGGTAGAACAGCATCTCCTCCAACAAATGTTTTCACTAGCAAGCAATTTCCTAGGGGAAAATAATAATAATAATAATAATAATAATTAAGATAAAATAGATAGTACAATTCAGGCGTTTAGCAGATTCAGAAGTTAGAATGTAACAGGAAGGTTATTACACACAAGGAGCATTTTATTTATGAATTCACATTCATTTAAAGTTTTAAACTGCTGTTTGAGTCAAGATTACATCCACAAATAACTCGCATATTATGTGGATTTTTCCCCCAATGCAAATAAAAGCATTAACCTGTATGAGAATGAGGCATGACCAAATGAATAGGTTGAGGTGAAATGTTTGACACATTTTCTAACCATTTATTCGTCATGCTCTCAGAGTGTATGGACTGTCAAGAAACAAACTAAGATAAAAATTGAATTAAATTGAATTCAATTAGAAGTTAATGTGCTGTGTGTCATACTATGTCTGAACAAGGGAAACAATTCTGCCAAAATTGGTGAAAGTAATAATAACAAAGAGAAACTTTTTCTCATTCGCTTGATTGAATTTCTTAAGCCATTTCTTTCTCAATTGGCGGTGTGCATTGCATTTTCCATGAATTGACACACAGCTGTTTAATCGGCATGTCATTGCATGCAAAATATTGCACATTGTAAATAAGATAAGGCCAGCACCATTTGTTATTAAAGTGAGTAACACATGCTGACAATTCCATGCCATGCAATGGGTGCAGATTGTCAACATAATACTCACAAACTTAAATGCTAAGGGTTCCAGTGCACTGTTTCCATGTAAAAATGGAGCAAGAAGCAGGAGCCAATCAGGGTTGTGCATGAGGTAACATAGGTTGCATAGTGGTGGGGCAGGAGGGCAGGCCTGTCAACTCTCCTGGATCTCCCAGGAGTCTCCTGGATTTTGAACCCCTCTCCTGGGAGTCTCCTGGATTGGCAAATCTCCTGGATTACTCCTGGATTTTGTATCAAACTCCCAAAATTCACCAGAACACAGGAAATTACATCTACTATGTTAAAAAAAATCTGGGGGAGGACCCCCAGACCCCCCGCTTTAGGGGTGGGGGCAATGCATGCAAGAAAGATCATACAGATATTCACTTAAGCAATGACTTAAAGATGAGAAATCATTATTAAAGATGTCCTTTTGCTTCTGTCATCAGATCTGTAGGCCTACTCCTACATTTGGCATATTAGGCTGAAATTGTACACATGCTAGTAAAGTAAGCCTGATAAATGTATCAAACATGCACAAAATTCCCCCCCCAGACCCCGGTTGGGGAGTTCCACGCACCCCCCAAAAATAAATCTCCTGGATTCTGACAGTCCAATGTTGACAACCCTGCAGGAGGGGGATGGACACACAGAGGGGCAATTAGTTGTGCAGCAGTGAAAACAACAAGTAATGCCATACTCTAAATGAAAGATATGTTTTGATTGATTGATTGATTGATTGATTGATTGATTGATTGATTAACAGTTTGCAGCAGAAAGGCACAGGGAGGTACAGTACAGCTCAATACAAGGTCTGCTAAGAGGATTAAACCCAAGAAAGCACTTTGGCTTGTTTCCATTGGGGTCCTGTCATAAACATGCATTTTATTCTGTTATTTGTGTGTCCAGAATTGTCTTTACATTGGCAGCAACACACAGTCTGTCCTGTTTTGATGCACATATGGTGTTTATCCAATGGATTTTCGGACATTGTTGTAGCGGGTGACTTACTAGTCATACTTGTCATACTCCTCCTCCTCATTAACCACATAAAATGACATCTGCCATCACCCTCAGCAATGGCGCTGGAGGTGGGTGGAGTTAACTCTCTATAGTGTATAGTGGGCCCCAAACCTTTACCCCCTATAAAAAAAATGCTCATTGCTGACAGGCGGTCAGCAGGTGGTTTCATGAATGTGTATGTATGTATATATATATACACACACACACACACACACACACACACACACACACACACACACACACACACACACACACACACACACACACACACATTTTAGGCCAATACAAAAAATACATCTACTAAATTTCATACTTGCAAAAAAAGGCCTGTTGGCAGCCGGATTATAAAAAAAATAAAGAAAAAATACAAATACAATGCTGTTTTTTATTTTACTTATTAACGTTCTTTACACTAACACTTTTTTTTAATTAACATGTCCCTTTTTCTCTGTATTTACCAACAATGAGCTGAATAGTGAATTCCTTCTGGAGTTCAGGAATGTAGCATGTGTAGTTTCCTTCATCAGAAGACTTCACTCTGGAGAGTTTGAGGGACATGTTGCCTTTCTTCACTTCATCCTTGAAGAGGGACGTTCTTCCCTTGAAAGAAGGATTTTGAAATGCAATATCCATCTTCCCATCTCTATGAAAATGCACATATTGGTCATGTGGTAGACCCAGCCTGGACCAGTATACAGCCAGGTCAGTAGCATCAGTGGTAGGATCAACCTCACATGGTAGAACAGCATCACCTCCAACACATGTTTTCACTAGCAGACAATTTCCTGGAGGAAGATAAGATAAGATGAGATAATACAATGTATCCCCAGTCGTAAATTCTGGTGTTTACCAGATTCAGCAGTTAGAATGTAACAGGAAGGTTATTACACACCAGGAGCATTTTAATTATGAATTCACATTCATTTAATGTTTTAAACTACTGTTGGTGTCATGAGTACATCCACAAATAACTCGCATATTATGTGGATTATTTTTTTTCCACTGCAAATAAAAGCATCAACCTGTATGAAAATTAGGTATCACCAAATTAATAGCTTGAGGTGAAATATTTGACACATTTTCTAAACGTTTATTCGTCATGCTCCCACGACCCAGAGTGTGAGGACCATCAAGAAACAAATGAAGATAAATTAAATTAAATTAAATTAAATTAAATTAAATTAAATTAAATTAAATTAAATTAAATTTGATTGATAGAGTTGTGTGTCATACGATGGCTGAACAAGGGAAATAATTCTGCCAAAATTGGTGAAAGTAATAATAACAAAGTGAAACATTTTCTCATTTGCTTGATTCTTAAGCCATTTCTTTCCTCAATTGGCTGTGTACATTTCCCATGAATTGACACACAGCTGCAGTTGTTTAATCGGCAAGTCGTTGCATGCAAACTATTATACAACTGTGTTTGTACATAAGATAAGGCCAGCACCATTTGTTATTAAAGTGAGTAACACATGCTGTCAATTCCATGCCATTCCATGGGTGCAGATTGTCAACATGATA